>NC_092741.1:16413343-17013343 GCF_047496795.1 Chiloscyllium punctatum | reverse complement strand
CACCCGGGATATATTTCCCTCCCCTCCCCTATCAGCGTTCCATAAGGACCACTCCCTCTGTGACTCCCTTGTCGGGTCCACACCCCCCATCAACCCAACCTCCACTCCTGGCACCTTCCCCTGCAAGCGCAAGAAATCCAAAACTTGCACCCACACCTCCCCCCTTCTCTCCAAGGCCCCAAGGGATCCTTCCATATCCGCCACAAATTCAACTGCACCTACACACACATCATTTTCTTCATCCGCTGCACCCGATGTGGCCTCCTCTATATTGGGGAGACAGGCTGCCTACTTGCGGAAAGTTTCAGAGGACACTTATGGGACACCCGGACCAACCAACCCAACCACCCCGTGGCTCAACACTTCAACTCCACCAAGGACATGCAGGACTCCTCCATTGCCAGACCATAGCAACACAACGGTTGGAGGAAGCGCACCTCATCTTCTGCCTAGGAACCCTCCAACCACAAGGGATGAACTCAGATTTCTCCAGTTTCCTCATTTCCCCTCTTTCTCCTCCCCTACCCGACTTTGTCTCAGTCCCAACCCTCAAACTCAGTACCACCTTCCTAACCTGCAATCTTTTCTTCCTGACCTCTCCGCCCCCACCCCCACTCTGGCCTATCACCCTCACCTTAACCTCCTTCCACCTATCGCATTTCCAACGCCCCTCCCCCAAGTCCCCCCTCCTACCTTTCTGGGGACACTTTCCTCATTCCTGGAGAAGGGCTCATGCCCAAAACGTCGATTCTCCTGCTCCTTGGATGCTGCCTGACCTGCTGCGCTTTTCCAGCAACACGTTTTCAGCTCTGATCTCCAGCATCTGCTGTCCTCACTTTCTCCTTTTATAAACAGGATCCCCGGATTCTGAGATGGGTCATTGGAGGAATTCCCAATATGGGCACATGTATATAATCTGTCTAACAAACAGTTCTTGTATTCACTAGTTGGCAGGTATAATGGTATACCTTTCTCTAGGTAAGGAGACCAGAATTATACAATGTGCAGTTTGGGCAAGACAGAACAATTTCAGAATTAAGCACCTCTCACTGTTCAATATGTAGAAAAAGGCTTTCAGAAAAATTTCATTCCAATTCCTGTGTAAAACATGTTTGAATTAATCCACCTTTTTATTTTATTTTATTTGATGAAAGAGATTTTTCAAGATTTCTGACGTCTTGTTCAAACTCCTTCAGGAAATCAAATACTAGTTGTTCATATTCTTTCCATTCAAATTAACTGTGAGAAGTCCTGCAATGGAATTAAGAATATAGACATTTAATTCTCATTTCTTGTGATAAAACCTGTCTGGATCTGAGTAGATTAACAGGGCAATAAGAACATTAATCAGTCTTCCGACCTTTTGAGAACCCTCCATCATGCAGTTCAATTGTGATTACAGAAACAGAATCAATAGGTGATCAGAATGGACAGAACTGTGGCTGATAAGGGGATGCATTTTTGTGAGGTGTTGCAATAAATGGATTGACACTTCAGAAAATTGAACAAGGAAATTTTGGGTGTGCCAATATTTGAAGGAAGCATTACTTGGGATAGTAACTAGCAAAGCAAATGGAATGTTGAGTTTATACTGAGAGGATGGATTACAGAATGAGGGAGGTTTTGCTGAACCACAGTGGAAGTCTGGAATTGCCCCAACTTGAGCATTGATTGGCATTTTAGGAAATATGTGAGGTTGCAAAGAGGTTTTATGGAAATGGTTTCACAAAGGAGGACTAAGCAACTGATGAGAAACAAGGAAATGGAATATGAATGAAATCTGGTTTTTTAAAAAAACATGGACTACAAAAACCCATCTACTTTACTCTGCCATTCAATGAGATCATGGCTGATCAAATAATAAGACCATCAGACATTGGAGCACAAATTAGACGACTCAGCCATCAAGTCTGCTTCACCATTCAATCATGGTTGATCAGTTTCTCAACCCCATTCTCCTGCTTTCTCCCGGTAATCCTTGATACTCAAGAACCTAATAAGACCATAAGACATAATGCTCAATTCCACTTTTCTGTCTTTTTCCCCATAAGCCTAAATTCTGTTGCTGTTTAAAAATCTGTCTATCATAGACTTGAATGAACTTCATGACCCAGCCTCTGCGGTCATTCTTTCCCTCTGAGAGAAATAGTTCTTGCTCCTCTCCAGGTTAAAATATAACCGCTAACTAACTGCTTGTTGACCCCGAGAGCAATGACCCATCATGGGCTTTCCACTGGAAATAATTTTCATTTGTGCACATTTACTCCCGTTGTAATGAAGGAGCACTCTCTACCAAGTTTCCGACTGGAAAAGATGCACAAGAGATCCGGTAAGGTTAGCAGTTTTCTTTCTTGACTACATTCGTGAACCAATAGGTTTGTTTTCTGACAATCGGCAATGATATCATCATTGTGATGATTAGGCTCCAGATACTTATTGAACTCATTCCACCATTTCCTGCGGCAGGTTTGGAATCCGGATCCCCAGAACGTTAACTGGGGTTTTTTTTGTGGGGGGGGTTAATAGTCCAGCAATCATACGGCTAGGTCATTGCCTCCGCATGTCAGATAGTTTGTTCTTACATCGCTTCCAAAATGGTGACCAGCTTCTGGATCAATTCTGTCAGAGCCTGGTTTGAAGGTAAATTGAATTCTTTTCTGTTTTGTTTGGGTTGTCTTACATTGGGAGCCCAGAATCTGGATCTTCTGGTCCACAGCTACAAGATCTATACAGTTAACAATGGACGTCCCCGAATTAAACGCAGCTGCAATGCTGTTCTCAAACTGTTAGGATCTGACTGTAGCTAAGGGTAGTGGCCACAAATTGAACTGAATTCTTTCAGCTAATTGACCTATCAAGGCTGTCCCTGGTGAGAGATGAACATCACTGAAGGCAGACAAATGCCAGAAATGTTTCAGACTACAGGTAACTACAGGTATTAATCAAGAAACTCTGAATGTTCTGGGGACCTGGGTTCAAACCCTGCCAAGGCAGATGGCAGAATTTGACTTCTGTCTATTTTTGTGGAGTTAGGAATGTACTGATGACCATGAAACCATTGTCAATTTGTCAAAAAAACCCATCTGGTTCATTAATGTCCTTCAGAGAAGACAATCGCCCATCCTCCCCTCACGTGACTCTCAACCTACAGCAATGTCGTTGACTTGTGCTGCTATCTGAATTGGCCAATCAAGCCATTCAGTGGATCAATTGCTACAAACTCTGAAGGAAACGTAACTGGACTGACAACCTGGCATCAACCTAGGCATCTGAAATGACTGGCAGAAACTGGCCTGCTGACTCTGCAAAGTCTTCCTCGCTAACATCTGGGGGTGAGGGCCCAAATTGGGAGCTGTCTCACAGACTAGTCAAGCAAAAGCCTAACATGGTCATTGTCACTGAATCATACCTCACAGACAATGTACTAGACGCCACCATCATGATCCCTAGATATGTCCTGTCACAGACCCCGCAGAGGGGCTTGCCCTGGAAATCTGAAAGATTGACTCTGGACCCAATGAAGTCTCATGACTTCAGGTTAAACATGGGCAAAGAAACCTCTTGCTAATTATCATGTGCTGTCTTCTCTCTGATAATGAATCGATAGTTCTCCACGTTGAACAATTCTTGGAGGAAGCAGTTAGAATTACAAAGGCACAATCTTACTCTGGGTTGGAAATTTCAGTGTCCATCCAAGAGTGGCTCAGCAGCAGCACTACTGATTGTGCTGGTCAGATCCTGAAGGTTGGGTCTACAGCAGATGGTGAGGGAACCAACAAGAGCAAGAAACAGACCTCATTCTGATCAATCTGCCAGACACATCTCACCATGGCAATTGGCAAGAGTGACCACTGCACAGCCCTTGTGGAGACAAAATCCCACCTTCACATTGAGAATAGCTTCTATAGAGCTGTGTGGCACTTAACACAATGCTAAATGGCAAATCCACCAACTCCAGACTCTGCATCCATGAGGTGCTGTGTGCCATCAGCAGCAGAATTGTACTCCCGGCACAATTTGCGATCTCATCGCCCAGTATATTCCCCACTCAACCATTACCGTCAAGCCAGGAGATCAATCTTGGTTGAACCTGAGCTATAGATCAGGTGATGGAATAGGTAATGAACAGGCAGATACGGCATGCGGAAAGTCTGAGAGGAGAGCTTGGCACTTGATAGGGCAAAGCCCTGTAATGTGGCTATTGTGGAGACTTGGATATCATAGGGGCAGGAATGGTTGTTAGATATTCCAGGGTTTAGATAATTTCAAAAGGAATGGGGGTGAGATAAGAGGTGGAGGAGTGGCTTGGCTAATCAGCAATAGTATCACAGTTGCAGAAAGGGAGATCATCTAGGAGGGTTTGTCTATAAAGTCAGTATGGGTGGAAGTCCGAAACAAGATTGGAGCAGCCACTTTATTTGGGAGATTTCTACAGGACCCCCCCCAATATCAACAGCGATATGGAAGAGCAGATGGGAGGCAGATTTTGGAAATGTGCAGAACTAACATGGGTGACTTTAACTTCCCAATATTGATTGGAACCTGCTTAGTTCAAATAGTTTGGATGGAGCAGTTTTTGTCAGGTGTCCAGGAAGGGTTCCTGATGTAATAGGCTGACTAGAGGGGAGGCCATATTGGATTTGGTGCTTGGCAATGAACCATGCCAGGTGTCAGCTCTCTCTGTGGGAAAACACATCTATGACCTTTACTATACTCATGGAGAGGGTTAGGAGCAGACCGTGTGGGGAAAATATTTAATTGAGGGGAGGGGTAATTTACAATACTATTAGTCAGGAACTGGGGTGCCTAAATTGGGAACAGATGTTCTCGGGGAAATGCGTGACAGAAATGTGGAGGTTGTTTAGGAAGCACCTGCTGATCGTGCTGGACAGGTTTATCTCACTGAGGCGAGGGAAAAGATGGGAGGTTGAAAGAACCTTGGGTGACAAGGGATGTGGGGCATCTATTCAAGAGGAAGAAGGATGCTTACTTAAGATTGAGGAGGCAAGGACCATTCAGGACTTTAGAGGTTTACAAGGGAATGAGGAAGGAACTGAAGAATGGACTCAGGAGAGCGAGAAGGGGGCATGATAAAGCTTTAGTGAGTAGGATTAAGGGAAGCCCTAAGGTGTTCTATGCTTATGTAAGGAAGAAGAGGATGGCCAGAGTGAGGTTAGGACTGATCAGGGATAGTGGAGGGAACTTGTGCCTGGAGTTGGAGGAGGTAAGGGACGTTCTTACTGAATACTTTGCTTCAGTATTCACTGCTGAAAGGGACCTTGACATTTGAGGACAGTGTGAAACAGACTGATCTGCTAGAACAAGTTGATGTTAGGAAAGAGGATGTGTTGAAAATCTTGAAGAACATAAGGGTGGTTTGTACCCATGGCCAGACAGGATATACCATAGGTTACTACAGGAATCGAGGGAATAGTTTGCTGCACCATTGGCGATGATCTTTGCATCTTCACTGTCTGCTGGAGTAGTACCAGACGATTGGAGGTTCAATAATGTACTTCCCTGTTCAACAAAAGGAATTAGGATAATCCTGGAAATTACAGACCAGTCAGTGGTGGGCAAAGTTTTTTTGAGAGGGTTCTGAGACATGGGTTTGTGAGGGGCAGATCATGCCTGACAAACCTTTATTGAATTCTTTTGAAGATGTGACAAAACATATTGAAGGTAGAGCAGTGGATGTGGTGTACATGGATTTTAGCAAGGTGTTTGATAAGGTTCCCCATGGTAGGCTCATTCAGAAAGTAAGGAGGGATGGTATATAGGGAAAGTTGTCTGTCTGGTTACAGAATTAACTGGCCCATAGAAGACAGCAAGTGGTAGTAGGTGGAAGATATTCTGCCTCGAGCTTGGTGACTTGTGGTGTTTCACAAGGATTGGTTCTGGGACCTCTCTCTTTGTGATTTTTATAAATGAGCTGGATGAGTAAGTTGAAGGGTGGGTTAGTAAGTTTGTGATGACATGAAGGTTGGTGGAATTGTGGAGAGTGTGGTGGGCTGTTTGTAGGTTGCAATGAGATATTGACAATGCAAAACTGGGCTGATAAGTGGCAGGTAGAGTTCAACTTAGAAAAATGTAAAGTCATTCACTTTGGAAGGTCGAATTTGAATGCAAAATGCATGGTTAATGGCAGGATTCTTGGCAGTGTGGAGGAATAGAGGTATCTTGGGATCCATATCCATAGTTCCCACCAAGGTTGATTGGGTTGTTAAGAATGCAGATGGTGTGTTGGCTTTCATTTGCATGGGGATTGAGTTTAAGAACCGTGAAGTTATGCTGCACCTCTATAGAATCCTGGTGAGAATACACTTGGAGTATTGTGTTCAGTTCTGGTTGCTTCATTACAGGAAAGATGTGAAAGCTTTAGAGAGGGTGCAGAGAAGATTTACCAGGGCGGGCAGGTGCAGGGTTTGTACTTCCTGCGGTGGCAGGGGAGGGTGGCTTGTTAGGGCGCATGGACCTGACCAGGTAGTCTTTGGATTAGTGGTGCTGGAAGAGCACAGCAGTTCAGGCAGCATTCGAGGAGCAGGAACAGTCTTTGCGGAAAGTGGATAGGGATGGGGAGGGACATATATTCCTGGTGGTGGTGTCCATTTGTAGGTGCGGAATTGTCGGCGGAGTTTGGTGTGGTGGAAGGTGAGGACCGGGGGGTTCTGTCCTTGTTGCGGTTGGAGGGTCAGGTTCGAGGGCCGAGATGTGGGATGTGGATGAGCTGGTTGAAGATGCCTTCCAATACAAGTGGGAATGGAAATTTGGTGTTTAAAGGAGGAGGCCATCTGGTGCTTTGTGGTGGAACTGGTCCTCCTGGGAACAGATGCGGAGGAGGAATTGGGAATACTGGATAGGACTTTTGCATTAGGTAGGGTGGGAAGAAGTGTAATCCAGGAAGCTGTGGGAGTTGGTGGGTTTGTAGAAAATGTCGGTGAGTTGGTCACCGTTGATGGAGAGGTCCACGAAGTGGAGAGTAGTGTCAGAGATGGGCCAGGTGAATTTAAGCCTAGTTTGGAGTGGTGCTGGAAAAGCACATCAGGTCAGGTAGTATCCGAGGAGCAGGAAAATCCCTTCATGAATTTTGTAATGTGTTTGTAATGGAGGTGGAGGTCCAGTGGTAGTTTGGCGCAGTGGACAAAGGAAGTACAGTGGTAGTTTGGTACACTGACCTCTACACCGCTGAAGCAAGGTGCCAACTTGAAGGCACCACCTCCTACCACCCCCTCGACCATGACCTTACCCCCCCATCACCAAACCATCCTCTCCCAGACCACATGCAACCTCATCACCTCGGGGGATCTCTCACCCACAGCTGCCAAACTCCTGGTTCAGGAACCATGCACTGCCTGATTGTCTGTCCTCCACAAGCCTGCCCCTGCCCCATTGAATTCATCTCCACCTACCTCCAATATTGCCCTATCTCCACCCACGCCCTCCACCACCTCCAACCTCCACCCCCCTGACCTCCAACACCTTACCTTCACCACGGACATCTAGTCCCTCGACACCTCCATCCGCCATGACCAGGGCTTCCAAGCCCTCAGTTTCTTCCTCTCCTGAAGTCCCCACCAGTACCCTTCCACTGACATTCTTATTTATTTGGCTTAACTGGTCCTCCCCCCTCAACAATTTCTCCTTCCAGTCCTCCCACTTTCTCCAGACGAAAAGAGTAGCTTTGGGCAGCTATGCTTGTCTCTTTGTTGGCTACAATGGACAATCCATCTTCTGGAGTTGCACTGGCACCATTTTCTCTTCTGCTACATTGACTGCATCATCACCACCTTGTGCTCCCACGAGGTGGTCAAACAGTTCATCAACTTCACCAACACATTCCACCCGACCTTAAATTCACCTGGACCATCTCTGATACCTTCCTCCCCTTCCTAGACCTCTCCATCTCCATCCACGAGTACTGACTCAACACTGACATTTTTCACAAACCCACCGACTCCCACAGGTACCTGCATTACACCTCCTCTCATTCTGCATCCTGCAAAAATGCTATCCTGTATTCCCATTTCTTCCGCCTCCGTCGCATCTGCTCCCAGGAGGACCAGTTCCTCCACAGAACACACCAGATGGCTTCCTTCTTTAAAGACCGAAATTTCCTCTCCAACACATCTCATCCACGTTCCGCATCTCTGTCCTCGAACCCCACTCCTCCAACCTCAAAATGACAGAACCAACCTTCCACCCCACCAACCTCCACATAAATCGCACCATCCACCGACATTTCTGCCACCGACCAATGGACACCACCACCAGGGATATAGTTCCCTCCCCATCCCTATCTGCTTTCCACAAAGACCGTTCCCTCCATGACTACTTGGTCAGGTACATGCCCCCTCCCCTCCTGGCACCTTCCCCTGCCACTGCAGGAATTGCAAAACCTGCGCCCGCATCTCTCTCTCTCCACTCCAAGCTCCATCCGAGGCCCCAAAGGAGCCTTCCACATCCATCAAAGTTCACCTGCCCTTCCTCACGTGTCATTTATTGTATCCGTCGCTCCTGATGCGGTCTCCACTACGTTGCAAAAAGGTGTCCATTCTCCCCAGAGCGTTTCAGAGAACATCTCTGGGACACCCGCACCAATCAACCCCACCACCCTGTGGTCAATCATTTCAACTCCCCCTCCCATTCTACCGAGGACATGCAGATCCTGGGCCTCCATCACCACTCGCTCACCCCCCTGTGCCTGGAGGAAGAACACCTTATCTTCTACCTCGGGGCCCTTCAACCCCAGGGCATTAATGTGGACTTCAATTTCCTTAGTTCCCTCTTTTGTTTTCTCCCCCCTTTCCTCCCCCCCCCCCCCCCCCCCCCCCGCCTTACCCCAGTTCCAACCTTCCAGCTCAGCACCGCCCTCATGACTTGTCCCACCTGTCAATCTTCCTTCCCACCTATCTGCTCCAACCTATCATCTTTACTCCTGCCTTCACCTACCCATTATGCTCCCAATTACCTTCTCCCCAGCCCCACTCTCCTCCCATTTATCTGTCCACCCACTAGGCTCCCAGCCTCATTCCTGATGAAAGACTCTGGCCTGAAACATCGGGTTTTTTTTCCTGCTCTTCAGATGCTGCCTGCCCTGCTGTGCTTTTTCAGCAACACGCTCTCAACTCTGATCTCTAGCATCTGCAGCCCTCACTGTCTCCTTGAGGATATAAGGGAACACCACCACCTTCAAGTTCCCATCCAATCCTGTCACCATCCTGACTTGCAGACATATTAGTTTCTTCACTGTGCGTCAGAATCCTGGTATTCCCTTTCATGGTGTTGTGGGTCAACCCAAAGCAGGTGGACTGCAGTGGTTTAGAAAGGAGTTCATCACCACCTTCTCAAGGGTATCTAGGGCCGGGCAATAAATGCTGGCCAGCCAGCGACATCCACACCCCACAAGTTTAATTTTAAAAAAGATTATGCGAGCAGGAATGATGCCTGTAGCACCTACGGGTTGTAGGGCAGATTTAAGGTGGACTAATGAGACAGTGCCTCATTGGGCAATAAATGAACATTTATTTAACGTTTGACGGCAAAGGGTCAAATAATTCACTGGGTGCTGGCTCAGGGCACTAGCACCTGTGTATAACATCATTTTAGAATATATCGCCAAGAACAATTTGTCAGCAATTTGAAGAACAGCATCTCGTTTTCCATTTGGTGACCCTGCAGTCTTGACACACAATTGCTGTTTGTGTTAATTGGTGTTGTGTTAATGATTTCTGTTTTCCTGTCATCAAAGCTTGGCTATGTGTTACATAGAGCCTAAAATATTGGGCTATTTAGAGTGTAATGACATTAACTGTCATAATGTTGCATCATTTGCCACCTTAACTTGCTTACTCGCTACCAGGTGGCGGGATCCCCAGTGGGTGTCTCTCTTTGCTGGAGTCCTTCCTCTTTCCCTCAGGAACCAGGGGTGGAAGGTGTTTTATGCAGCAGTCCTTTATAACAACAGATTGCAGTGATTCACAGATTCCCAATGCAATTGCTTATTTTGTGGTGCTGTAAAGTCTGTGGACCATGTATATATTGGTTGTGGGTGTTTGCACTCCCTTTTCAATTACTTAGTCCAGGCAGTAGGCTGTGAGGGGGCTTGTCACTGCCAACTGCCTGCCCCTCATCCACCGTTATCTTTGAACCTGGTTTTCTTTGGAGGTGTCCACCCACACCAATGCTCTTGATGCCTTTAGGGCGTAGTGGGCACTGTGGGTGGTGGAGTGCTTTATTTCCCCTGCCAACTCTCTTTTGATTTAGTTCTCTCCTGAACTTCCCTCCTCTCCTCTTGCCAATTCAACTTTTGATGGAATCATTGCTCTTATCAGGCTTTGCTTATTCATGTTTCACTACACATGTGGATGTTTTCCTGGTGGTGGTGAATAAAGAATAAAGTCTTCACACAATGGTGTCTTGTTGCCTGTGTCAGTAAACATATTTTTTAAAAAAAGAGAAAAACATTCTTCAGTTCTCCCTTTATTTAAAGATATTCCACAGAGAAACTGTGTGTCAGTACCTCATTTTTCAAAATACGTTTCTTTGCTCTTCAGGTCAAAAGTTGAAGGGGCGAGGCATATATATCCTCCCACATGGTCCCGATTCTTCGGGTAATGGCCAAAGCGTGCAATCCAGCTCTCTTAAAACTTCTTGAGCTAGGGACAGACATCACCAAGAGAAAGTTCTCAGTTAATCTATTTCATTGGCACGTATTCTTTTTTTCTTGACATATCCCATTTACCTATACTTCTAACATTTCAGTTTTAAAATTTTTCAGAACATTGCTCATAGATTAGATCACTGAACTGTTTAAACTTCATGTAATTTCCCCACTGAGTGCTCGCCGAGCACAATTTATCACTTTATTTATCAATCCAAATTTCAGAAACAATTCCCAGGCTTGGTGGTTTCAAATGTTTTTTGTTAGATCAGTATCCTGAGTGATCGGAGTCCGTTTTAGGTTCTCCCCTTCGTGAACGCTTTGTCTCAGAAGATAACACATGTCTTGGCTTGTCAAGGACAAGTCTCTCAAAGGCAAATCCAGGTAGGATGTCTGTAAATTTCTATTAATACACATCTAGCAATATGAAAGGCGTTTGGGGAAATTGAAAGGAAGCTGCCAGCAGAAAGAGTTGAACTCCTTGCAGGACTTAAAAAAGGGGGTGGGGCCCAAGTCACTGTGATGTTGTAATTTAATTTTTCAGGAAAGCTGTTAAAATCTGCTGTTCATTTCAAACTGACCTTGTGAATTTGATAGTTATTTCTTTGGATTTTACGATTTGTTTTCAATTGTCTCCAATTGTTTTAGTATTTTTAAGATCACCTTCACAGCAGAAGCATTTATCTCTCTCCTTGATGTTTTGTATATTTGTCTTAAACATTTTTGAAAAGCTGAGTTCATTTTGATATTTGCAGATTGATTGATTGATAGTTTATCTGTATTTTGAGAACAACCTGGGGTTGTAAAGCACAAAAACTTGTTTGCAAAATCGAATCAAAAAACACAGTTCACGCCATTTCAGAAGATTTGAATTTCACCATTAAATCAGTTTTGAATCTCTCATGTCGTATGAACATGAAGGGTTCTTGGCTGAAATGTCGATTCTCCTGCTCCTCGGATGCTGTATTCCTTTGGTGCTTTTCCAGCACCACTCTAATCTTGACTCTAACCTCCAGCATCTGCAGTCCTCACTTTCACAGTATATGAACAACACTCTAATTTTCAGTGAGCCCTCTTTAACTATCAGGTGAGTTCCCACCTTTGTGCAGTGTAATGAGGTATACAGCTGATTCATTATACAGGGTGTTCTGTCTTCTGCCCATTTTTTTTTCAGCTATTTTATACCTTTATCCTCATCGACACCTGCTGCAGCCACTGACTCTCAGTTTCTTCTTGTATTAGTATTAACTCATCTACACAACTGTAAATACCAAGTGGTGGTGATCACTTCCCCTTTCTGATCTTTTTCCTTCTTTGGAACCATCCATATACATTTTCCTCCAGTGGTGTGGTGCCCTGTGGATTGAACCCACCTCTCAACCCTGCCTTTGTCAATTTTGACTGTTGTTCTGCTGTAAACCTGGTGATGGAGCCCTCTGATATTCAATCAAATTGTCCTCATTCACTCCCAGATTGCCTTTTTTTTAAAAAGCCCCCTGAGAATATTGCTCCCCACTAAAGATGTGATTTTAACCACTGACAGAGGCATTGCGACAATGACTCCTCTTTTGAGATCTGTCAGCACAAGTGTGGTATGATGTAGGAAGGAGAAGTCCAGTTAAATGTTAGGCTTTAATGTTTTGAAATTATTTTCCTCTGTGAAAATGGCAGAAAAGAGTATTCAACCCCTTGAAACTGTCCCTCAATTCCTTCTGGACTGTCCAAGTGTCACTCTTGCTCTCCTTCCTATCTCTTCACCATTTCCTGCTTCAGGCTTCTCTTCCCCTTCCCCAGTTGTAATCTCTCCCAGACCTTTCCTGAGACAACTTTCCCGATGCCTCATCCCCTTCAGAATCTGGTAGCATCCTTTGTCGTACCTACTACAGTGTGTTTAAATTCTTGCATTCAGCAAAACAACTATAAATTGCCGCTTATGGACAGTAATACTTACTTTATTGTTCTAATGTTAATAATTATCCTGTAAACTAACTGAAAACACCACGAACTATATTCTGCTTTTAACTTTGTATGATCATATACCACCACACAAGAACATGGCCAGGCTCACGGTGATGTCGTTGTTTCTTCTGATGGTCTTAGTGGTGTTTTCTCTTTCGGTGGTTAATCTCGAGTTAACGCCCTGAAGGGGGTTTGTGGTGATTCTTATCCTTCCAAGTCTTTGTGCCGTTTTGGGAGGGTCTTGAGGATCTGTCAATGGATTGATCAGGTTCAATTGAACCTGATCAATCAGACCCAACCAGGTGCTGGCACATTGGGTGTCCATTTATGGTAGGTGCTGGATGCATGTAACCTTCTCCAATAAGGGTGCTAGGTGCCTCTGTGTCTAGCAAATGATTTGTTGGTACAGATGGTCCCAAGGGCAACACTCCATCGTCCCTACCAAATTCAACTTCAGGTGTGTATTGCAGGGTCTGCAGCTGTCAAGCTTGTTTGCAAACCATCTGTAGGCAGCTGCAGCCTGTCTGGATTCTGCAGTATGTGGATTAGCATAATTACTTTAGTCATGACTGGGTTCTATTTCCCAGCATGCTTTAATCATTGTCCATCTTTTGTAACTCCATGGTAAGTTTCTTATTGTCCAAGAAGACAATGCAGTCGGGAAGATAACTGAGATGCAGACTACTAGACTAGATGGGATTGAGGTGCATAAGGAAGAGGCGTTAGCAATTCTGGAAAGTGTAAAAAATAGGTAAGTCCCCTGGGCCGAATGGGTTTATCCAAGGATTTTCTGGGAAGCCAGGGAGGAGATTGCTGAGCCTTTGGCTTTGATCTTTACGTTGTCATTGTCTACAGGAATAGTGCCAGAAGACTGGAGGAGAACAAATGTTCCCTTGTTCAAGGAGGGGAGTAGAGACGACCCTGGAAATTATAGACCTGTGAGCCTTACTTCAGTTGTGGGTAAAGTGTTGGAAAAGGTTATAAGCGATAGGATTTGGAATCATCTAGAAAAGCAAGAATTGAATAGGGATAGTCAAGGCAGTTTTGTGAAGGGTGGGTCATGCCTCACAAACCTTTATTGATTCTTTGAGAAGGTGACCAAACACTGGGATGAGGGTAAAGCAGTTGATGTTTATATGGATTTCAGTAAAGCATTTGATAAGGTTCCCCACAGTAGGATATTGCACAAAAAGGAGAGGCATGGGATTGAGGTTGATTTAGCAGTTTGGATCAGAAATTGGTTTGCTGAAAGAAGGCAGAGGGTGGTGGTTGATGGAAACTTTGCATCCTAGAATTCAGTTTCTAGTGGGGTACTGCAAGGATCTGTTTTGGGTCCACTGTTTGTCATTTATATAAATGACCTGGATGAGAGCATAAAAGGATGAGATAGTAAATTTGCAGTTGACACTAAGGTTGGTGGCGTTGTGGATCGTGATGAAGGTTGTTGTAGGTTACAGAGAGACATAGATAAGCTGCAAAGCTGGGCTGAGAGGTGGCAAATGGAGTTTAATGTGGAAAAGTGAGAGGTTATTCACTTTGGAAGGAGGAACAGGAATGCAGAGCGCTGGGCTAATGGTAAGATTCTTGGTAATGTATGTGATCACAGATCTGTGTCCAGGTGCATCAATCCTTGAAAGTTGCCTCCCAGGTTGAGAGGGTTGTTAAGAAGGCGATATGGTGTGTTAGCTTTTCTTGGTAGAGGGATTGAATTTCAGAAACATAAGATCATGCGGAGCTGTACAAAACTCTGGTGCAGCCACATTTGGAGTATTGCGCACAGTTCTGGTCACCGCATTATAGGAAGGATGTGGAAGCTTTGGAAAGGGTTCAGAGGGTACTTAGGAAAATGTTGCCTGGTATGGAAGGAAGGCCTTACGAGGAAAGGCTGAGGGAATTGGCTGTTTTTGTTAGGGAGAAGAAAGTTGAGAGGTGACTTAATAGAGACATGTAAGATAATCAGTGGGTTAGATAGCCTTTTCCCTCAGATGATGGTGGCTAGCTTTAAATTGAGTTGTGATAGACATAGGACAGATCTCAGAGGTAATTTCTTGACTGAGAGTAGTAGGGGCGTGCATAAGATTGCCCGCAACAGTAGTAGACTTGCCAACTTTAAGGGCATTTAAATGGTCATTGGATAGGCATGTGGACAAGAATGGAATAGTGTAGGTTAGATGGGCTTCAGATTGGTTCCACAGGTTGGCGCAACATCAAGGGCCGAAGGGCCTCTACTGCGCTGTAACGTTCTATGTTCAACATAAATTCATTATTTCAGGTGGCTCATCAGGCCACAGGTTGAATGTGAAATGTGATGACTCACATAATAAAAGATAAAAATCACACAACACCAGGTTATAGTCCAGCAGGGCTTTTTTTTTGAAAGCACTAGCTTTCGGAGCGCTGGTCCTTCATCGGATAGCTGTGGAGCAGGATCATGAGACACCGAGCTTATAGCAAGAGCTTAGTGTCCTGCAACTGAAATGATATATTGAACAAACCTCGGTTGCTATCAAGTCTTTCATCTTTTAGAATGGGCTGCAGCTTTCAGTTCATTATTATGTAAATCCCAGAACTTCTTAAGTCGCCTTCTCTGGAGTGTCGGAGGCTGAGGGGTGACCATATAGAGGTTTATAAAATCATTAGGGGCAAGGATAGGATAAATAGACAAAGTCTTTCCCCTGGGGTGGGGAGTCCAGAACTAGAAGGCATAGGTTTAGGGTGAGAGGGGAAAGAGACCCAAGGGTGGTACGTGTATGGAATGAGCTGCCAGAGGAAGTGGTGGAGGCTCGTACAATTGCAACATTTAAAAGGCATCTGGATGAGTATATGAATAAGAAGGGTTTGGAGAGATTTTGGCTTGGTGCTGGCAGGTGGGACTAGATTGGGTTGGAATATCTGGTCAGCATGGACGGGTTGGACTGTTCTGTACATCTTGACAACTCTGTGAATGCCACCATGACAGATGATAAAGTTTGAATTTGATGAAACAAGTATGTGAAATTAAGGGTCTATCCAGAGTTGGGGCTGAGGGGATTCCATTGAGCTGAGTTACACAGTGGTTAGTACAGCTGCATTTTAACACCAGGGACCCGTGTTCAATTCCATCCTCAGGCGAGTGTCTGTGTGGAGTTTGCATGGTCTTCCTGTGCCTGTATGGGTTCACACCAAGTGCTCAGGTTTCCTCCTACTGTCCAAAGATGTGCAGGTTAGGGGGATTGGTCATGGTCAATGCAGGGACAGGGTAGGTGACTGGGTTTGGGTGAGGGGTTCTTCTTAGCTAGTTGTTGACTAGTTGGGCTGAAAGGCCTGTTTTCACAATGTGAGGATTCAATGATTTCATGACCTATTCTGCTGTTTGATCATGGACAGACCATCATTTACTCACTGAGTAGTAGATTAGGTCAGTGTGGGTGCTGCCTGCCCAGTGACTGAAATATCTCACAAAGATCTTGTTTGTGTCCTCCTTTCCTCTCCTGGGATTACAGGGCTGAGTGACCCTCTCCTTCAAAACTACTCCCACTGACCTCCTGCTCCTGACACAGCTTTTCACTGGTGTGCTGCCTATCACTGTAGCACAGACTCTCACTGGGTCAGCATTGCCCTGTCACAAACTCTCTCCATTAGTTATTGTTTGTGGCCAACAGTATAGCTACAATCTTAATTCTATTTGTACCTGTTTACAGGGATTAGGGGCTAAGGAGAGAAAGCAGGAGAATTAGGGTTGAGAAACTATCAGCCATGACGTAGGTTCAGTGGGCAGAATGGTTGAATTGTGCTGCTGTGTCTATTGTGTCCCAATGTACATTACAACACCTTCTCATTCCAAGTATATAATAATATTAAGAAAGTCAGGAAAGCAAATTGGGGAAGATTTATGGCCACGTGCATGCAACTGTCAGAACAAAAGATGGAGGAAGAGAATTTATTCACTTTCTTTTGACATTGAAGAAAAGTGGAAAGGAAAAGGTAGGGATCGACAGAGGGGTGGGCCTGATATCAGTGGTGGGCAGAATCTTGGAGGGGATTCTGAGGGACAGGATTTAAACCTGTTTGGAAAAGTAAGGACTGATTTAAGGAGAGTTTGTGCGCGTGGCACATTGTGTCTCACTAACATGATTGAGTGATGAGGATTGATAAAGGCAGAGTGATGGATGTGGCCTTTCTGGACTTCAGTGAGGCATTTGACAACAGTTCCCCATCATAGACTGGTTAGCAAGATAAGATCGCATAGAATACAGGGAGAACGAGCAATTTGGACACTTGACTGATTCGAAGGTTGGAGACAGAAGGTGATAGTAGAGGGTTGCTTTGCAGAAGGAAGCCTGGGACCACCGGTGTGCCGCAGGGATCGGTGCTCTGTCCACTGCCTTTTATAAACGATTTGGATGTGAATATAGGAGGTATGTTTAGTAGGTTTGCAAATGACACCAAAATTGGTGGTGTAGTGGACAGCAAAGGTTACTCCAGGGTAAAATGGAACCTTCAATTGATGGGCTGAGAAGTGGCAGATAGTTTAATTTAGAGAACATTGAGGTGTTGCATTTTGTTAGTACAAATCAAGGCAGAACTCATACCTTAATGGTAAGGTCTTTGGGTAACTTGCCAAACAAAGAGGCGTCGGAGTGCAGGTTCATCTTTCCTTGTAAGTGGAGTTGCAAGTAGACAGGGTAGTCAACAAGGTATTTGGTACGCTTGCGTTTATTGTTCAATGCATTGAGCATTGGAGTTGGGAAATCCTGTTGCAGTTGTACAGGACATTTATTCGGCCACTTTTGGAATATTACCTTAAAATCTGGTCTCCCTGCTATAGGAATGATGTTGTGAAACTTGAAATGGTTCAGCTAGATTTACAAGGCTGTTGCCAGGGTTGGAGGTTTGAGTGATGGGGAGAGGCTGAACATGCTGCGGCTATTTTCCCGGGAGCATCGGAGGCTGGGTCGACCGGTGAGGGAACCTTATTGACGTTTATAAAATCATGAAGCACATGGATAGGCTGAATAGTTAGCGGAGTGGAGTCCAAAACTAGAGTGCATAGGTTGAAGGTGAGAGGGAAAATGTTTAAAAGGGCCCAAGAAGCAACTTTTCCATGCACAGCATGGTGTGTGTATGGAATGAAGAGGAGGCTGATACAGTTGCAACATTCAAAAGGCATCTGGATGGGTATATGAATAGGAAGGGTTTCGAGGGATATGGGCCAAATGCTTGCAAATGGGACTAGATTAATTTCAGATATGAAGTCAACATGGATGCGTTGGACTGAAGGGTCTGTTTCTGAATTGTGCATCTGGATGACTGCCTCTATTTCATTTCTCAAAGTATTCCAAAATCAAACAAAAACATTCCTCTTGGAATTTGTTGCTTCCCTGGAACTACATCTGTGATCAATCTTGCTCTGAACTGAATATTTATGACTTCATGAATTTTTCACGATACAACTCCACCTCGCCTTCCCTTATCAGTTCCTGTTGGATACAACAATTTCCTCACGACCGTCACAAAGGCTCCGAAGAAAACTAAAAATTCCCTTGGCCTGTCTTGCACATCTACAGGCCTTGACAGTCTATTGTGTCCTTTGAACTGTGAGGAAGCTCCCATTTTTATTTGCAATATCTTTAAAACCAGCTGCTTCCAGCAACTTAATCAGCACATTGGTTGGGCAAATAAAATTAGCCACAATGCCATAGAGGAGAAATTCCTGGCATGTATATGGGATGGTTTTCTTGACCAATATGTGGAGGAATCAACTAGAGAGCAGGCCATCTTAGACTGGTTACTGTGTAACGAGACCGGAATCATTGCGTCAATACTTTGGTTCTGCCTTCGCAAAAGGGAACACAAGTCAGATACCAGAAATGTCAGAGAATGCAAGATTTAGTGAGAGGGAAGAACTGAGGGAGACCAATATTAGTAGAGAAATGATGCTGGGAAAATTGAGGGAATTGAAGGTGGATAAATAACCAGGGCCTGATCATCTACATCCCAGAAAAGTGGCTCTAGAAATAGTGGATGCATTGGTGGTCATCTTCCAGGATTCCAGAGACTCTGGCACAGTCCATGTAGATTGGTGGTAAGGTAATGTCACTCCAATATTCAAAAGGAGAGATAGAGAAAAACCATGGAATTATACGCCAATAAGCCTGACATCAGTGGTGGGGAAAATTCTCGAATCCATTATTAAGGGCTTTGTAGAGTAGCATTTAGAAAGCAGTGGCAGGATCAGACAAAGTCTTCATGGATTTATGAAGGAGAAATCATGCTTGAGAAATCAGTTGGCATTCTGTGATGTAACTAGTAGAGTTGACAAGGGGGATCCAGACAATGTGGCCTATTTGGACTTTCTGAAAGTGACAACGTCCTGCATGAGAGATTATTATGCAAGATTAAAGTGCATAGATTGGGGGAAGTGTATTGAGATGGATAGAAAACTGGTTGGCAGAGAGGTAACGGTAGGAATTAATGGGTCCTTTTCAAATTGGCAGACACCAACTAATGGAGTGCCAGAGGGATCAGTGCTAAGACCCCAACTATTCACCATATATATTACTGATTTGGATGAGGGAACAAAATATAACATCTCAAAGTTTGCAGATGATAGCAAGTTGGGTGGGAGAATGAACTGTGATGAAGATGCAGAGATCTGGACAGGTTGGGTGAGTGGACAAATCAATTTGCAGATGCAGTATAATTTGGATAAATGTGAGGTAATTCCCTTTGGAAGCAAAAACAAGCAGGTAGTTTACAACCGGGATGGCTGTAAATTGGGAGAGGGAAGTGTGCAGTGGGACCTGGGTGTCCTTGTTCACCAGTTAGTCATACAGCATGGAAACGAACCCTATCGGTCCAACCTGTCCATGCTGACCAGATATCCCAACCCAAACTAGTCCCACCTGCCAGCATCTGGCCCATGTCCCTCCAAAGCCTTCCTATTCATATACCCATCCAAATGTCTCTTAAATGTTGCAATTGTACCAACCTCCACCACATCCTCTAGCAACTCATTCCATACATGTACCACCCTATGCGTGAAAAAGTTGCCCCTTAGATCTCTTTTATATCTTTCCCCTCTCACCCTAAACCTATGCCCTCTAGTTCTAGACTCCCCGACCCCAGGGAAAAGACTTTGTCTATTTATTCTATCCATGCCGCTCAATTTTGTAAACCTCAATAGGGTCAGCCTCCGACGTTCCAGGGAAAACAGCCCCAGCCTGTTCAGCCTCTCCCTGTAGCTCAGATCCTCCAACCCTGGCAACATCCTTGTAAATCTTTTCTGAACCCTCTCAAGTTTCACCACATCTTTCCAATAGGAAGGAGACCAGAATTGCTCGCAATATTCCAACAGTGGCCTAACCAATGTCCTGTACAGCCGCAACATGACCTCTCAACTCCTGTACTCAATACTCTGACCAATAAAGGAAAGCATACTAAACGCCTTTTTCACTATCCTATCTACCTGCAACTCCACTTTCAAGGAGCTATGAACCTGCATCCAAGGTCTCTTTTTGTTCGTAACACTCCCTAGGTATAAGTGTATAAGTCCTGCTAAGATTTGCTTTCCCAAAATGCAGCACCTCGCATTTATCTGAATTAAACTCCATCTGCCACTTCTCAGTCCATTGGCCCATCTGATCCAGATCCTGTTGTAATCTGACGTAACCCTCTTCGCTGTCCACTACACCTCCAATTTTGGTGTCATTAGATTACTTAGTGTGGAAACAGGCCCTTCGGCCCAACAAGTCCACACCGACCCGCTGAAGCGCACCCACCCAGACCCATTCCCCTACATTTACCCCTTCACCTAACACTACAGGCAATTTAGCATGGCCAATTCGCCTAACCTGCACATTTGTGGACTGTGGGAGGAAACCCACACAGACATGGGGAGAATTGTGCAAACTCCACACAGTCAGTCGCCTGAGGCGGGAATTGAACCTGGGTCTCTGGCGCTGTGAGGCAGCAGTGCTAGCCACCGTGCCGCCCACATTAGTCATCTGCAAACTTACCAACTGTACCTCTTTTGCTCGCATCCAAATCATTTATGTAAATGACATGACAGTAGAGGACCCAGCACCGATCCTTGGGACACTCCTGGTCACAGGCCTCCAGTCTGAAAAACAGCCCTCCACCACCATTCTCTGTCTTCTACCTTTGAGCCAGTTCTGTATCCAAATGGCTCGTTCTCCCTGTATTCCATGAGATCTAACCTTGCTAATCAGTCTCCCATGGGAAAGCTTGTTGAACGCCTTACTGAAGTCCATGTAGATCACATCTACTACTCTGCTCTCATCAATCTTCTTTGTTACTTCTTCAAAAAACTCAGTCAAGTTTGTGAGACACGATTGCCCACACACAATGCCATGTTGACTATCCCGAATCCGTCCAAACATCGACTGAGACTGCCATAGTGTTAAAGGTTTAGATGGAGGGAAATTTGTTAAGTGTGCACAAGACCATTTTCTGATTCAGTATGTCATGTACCTACTAGAGAAGGTGCAAAAGTTGACCTACTCTTTGGAAGTAAGGTAGGGCAGGTGTCAGTGGGGGAGCACTTTGGGGCCAGCAACCATAATTCTAATCATTTTAAAGTCGTGATGGAAAAGGATAGACCAGATCTAAAAGTTGAAGTTCTAAATTGGAGAAAGGTCAATTTTGACGGTATTAGGCAAGAACTTTCAAAAGGTGACTGGAGGCAGATGTTCGCAGGTAAAGGGACAGCTGGAAAATAGGAAGCCTTCAGAAATGAGAGAACAAGAATCTAGAGAAAGTATATTCCTGTCAGGATGAAAGGGAAGGCTGGTAGGTATAGGAAATGTTGGACGATGAAAGAAATTGAGGGTTTGCTTAAGAAAAGGAAGGAAGCATATATCAGGTATAGACCAGATAGATCGAGTGAATCCTTAGAGTATAAAGAAAGTAGGAGTATACTTAAGAGGGAAATCTGGAGGGCAAAGCGGGGACATAGCTTTGGTAAATAGAATTAAGGAGAATCCAAAGGGTTTTTACAAATATATAAAGGACAAAAGGGTAACTAGGGAGAGAATAGGGCCCCTCGAAGATCGGCAAGGCGGCCTTTGTGTGGAGTCACAGAAAATGGGGGAGATACTAAATGAATACTTTGCATCAGTATTAACTGTGGAAAAGGATATGGAAGATATAGACTGTAGGGAAATAGGTGGTGGCATCTTGCAAAATGTCTATATGACAGAGGAGGAAGTGGATAAATCCCCAGGACCTGATCAGGTGTACCCGAGAACTCTGTGGCAAGCTAGAGAAGTGATTGCTGGGCCTCTTGCTGAGATAGTTGTATCATCGATAGTCACAGGTGAGGTGCCAGAAGACTGGAGGTTGGCAAACGTGGTGCCACTGTTTAAGAAGGGCGGTAAAGACAAGCCAGGGAACTGTAGACCAGTGAGCCTGACATTGGTGGTGGGCAAGTTGTTGGAGGGAATAATGAGGGCCATGTGCATGTATTTGGAAAGGCAAGGACTGATTTCAGGATTGTCAACATGGCGTTGTGTGTGGGGAATCACGTCTCGCAAACTTGATTGAGTTTTTTGAAAATGTCCAGTTGGTGAAGGTAAGCATACAGGGCTTGGAAACAAACATGATCCGCAAACTGTCTGACTGTCATCCTTCCATCTGTGAGAGATGATGGAAATGCAGCCTCAGCATTTTGCTGAGATTATCTGCTGCCCTCCGAATAGTTGAACAAATAATTCTGTAAAGAATCTTCATCATCAAACAAACCCTGACAAGGCAAATAGTATGTTGGCCTTCATTGCAAGAGATTTTGAGTACAAGAGCAGGGATGTGTTCTTGCAGTTGTATAGGGCTTGGTGAGGCCACACCTAGAATATCATGTGCAGTTTTGGTCTCCTTTCCTAAGGAAGGATGCTCTTGCTCTCCAGGGAGTGCAGCGAAGGTTAACCAGGATGATTCCAGGGTTGGCGGATCTGACATATGAAGAGAGATTGACTGACTAGGTTAGGGTTGTTTTCGCTAGAGTTCAGATGAGTGAGGGGGGCTCTCCTAGAGATTTATAAAATTCTATCGGGACAAGCAAGACAGCGTGGATGTAGGGAGGATATTCCCAATGGCGTGTGTGTCCAGAACCAGGGGTCGCCAACTGAGGATTTGGGTGGACCATTTAGGATGGGGATGAGGTATTTCTTCACCCAAAGTGGGCAGCCTGTGGAATTCATTGCCACAGGAAGTAGTTGATGCCAAAACGTTGAATGTATTCAAGAGGCAGCTAGATATAGCACTCGGAATGAATGGCATCAAAGGTTATTGGAAGAAGGCAGGAATGAGCTATTGAGTTGAATGATCAGCCATGATTGTGATGAGTGGTGGGGGAGGCTCAAAGGGCTGAATAGCCTCCTGCTGCTGCTATCTTCTATGTTTGTGACTTGAGAATGTGCAGTAAAACTCTCTATTCCTGAACAGCTGCTGAGGTGATCAGAACACTGATTATAGGTCAAATCACTGAACTACTTTTTAAACTTTTTCAAGCAAGCAATACCGACATCCCGTGTCTTCAGCCTATTTACATCCTCCTGCATCTTCTGGTAACTCACTTCACTATCCACAGCTCCCCCAATCTTTGTGTCATCCACAAACTCACCAACCGAACCACACTTTACATGATGCCATCAGGCAATAATCTGGAAGTTATATGCTTTTTAAAGATTTTGAATTGGTGTTTTAGGGAAAGTTAATGAAACTCATTTCCTGGACAATTAAATTATGAATTTTGGTCCATATCGTGAATTGTGCCTGACTAACTCATTGTTGGATCTGCCCCATTTCTCTCCTTTGGATAAGAAGGAATTGAGCAGCCAGCTGGCATATCATACTTGGAAACTGAATTACATGTAATGTAATTTCTTAAAGTAGGAATTCTCCCTCTCTGTAAAACATGCTTTGCATTTTCCCACAGGACTCCGAAACAAACATGATCAGCAAACTGACTGTCATCCTTCCATCGGTGAGAGATGGTGGGAATGCAGTCTCAGCATTTTGCTGAGATTACCTGCTGCCCTCCGAATAGTTGAACAATTGATTCTGTAAAGAATCATCATCAAACAAACCCTGACATGTTGTCTTTCTGACACAAGTGAAAATGAACTGGCACAAAACAGGGCAATTCAGTGAGCTCCTGATGAGACTGAATTTGAATGAAATGGGCAGCTGGGACTGAAGGCAGCAAACTTAATGGCAGATATCAGCTGCCTCTTGATCAGCTCCTGTTCTTACAATTATCATCCTGAGGATGACAGACAGAGTGAAGCAAAAACTCAAAATATCGATGGTCCCTTGGATCGGTGAAATCACTGTTTAATTCTCAGCATTTTCAGGTGGATCTGCAGTTTGAGCAGTGAGCTTAGATATTTTCATGCTGTTTTTGGAGGTTTCCTTTTTTTTTGAATAAATTAATCAGCAACATGAAACACCAGAGGCAAAGAGCAGCAATTTGTTTCTGGAACAGGTTCCTTCATGTCAACTTTGAGATGGATTTTGAAATAATTAACTCGGAGTGCTGACTGCAGGGAAGTCAGAAAGTCTCCAGATTTGTAAAATACTTTCAGCTCCCACAGTGTTAGGCTGATAGATTCCCTGCTAATATAGAAAGAATCGCACCGTCACAGTGGTTTCTTCCATATGATACAAATCAACTTCACTCAACATACTCTTTTCCTTGCTCTCAATGCTCCCAGTAAGGAAGTCACGCTCCAGCCTAATAATAGCTTTGGGCATACTGTAAAATGGATACTATCAGCTCAGATATGTATTATAGATTAATAGAACAGAAAATCAGTAGAGATGTACAACAGTGACAAATCAACTGTGATCCAACATTTTCTATCCATCGGAGTGAATATTATTCCACTATTCAACAATGTATCTCTGAAATCCACCTCTGTCTCAATCGGTGAGTTGACTTGCATTGTGGAGCTTGAGTGGCATGTAGACCAGCTGAATAATAGGTCTCTGCAGCTGATCAAGAGTGTTAGGGGTCATCACTCACACCATTTGTATGATCTTTTGATCTCTCTGGTTATCAAATCTGTGCCTGTGTGCTTCCTTTGCTTCACCTGACGAAGGGGCACCGCTCCTGAAGCTTGTGATTTCAACTAAGCCTTTTGGACTATAACCTGGTGTCATGTGCCTTCTGACCTTGTCTACCCCAGTCCAACACTGGCACCTCATCATCACTCAAGGATAGATTTCCTGTTATCATCCACATGTTCAGTCAGATCCCTCACACTGGTGTTCTTTTCCCTTCAGACCACTGCCTCCTGCTGGCCGACCAGTAGGCTAGCAAGGTTAAGTGGAAGCTGAATGTGAAACTGTTGATCCCAAAATAACATTGAGGAGCTGAAAAGGGATTTCATAGTTGGAGAATCATGAAGCCTGTCTTTGTGTGTCCATTGGATTGGTTAGAAACAGTCAATGGAAACAACAAGAGGTTCTTTATCCTCCAAGGTGTTCAGAAGGCAAGAGAGAGGGATAGAAAACTGTCCAAACTCCAAAAGACCATGCAGAACCTACTCCTGCTACAGACGATGGGGGTCGATGTGACGGAGAATCTCCAGGAGGTGAAGAGTCAGCAAGTCTCGCTCTTTGCCTCGGAGGTCTCCAAGATAATCTTCCAATCCACCATGGAGCAGGATGAGACGTGCTCGCGTTCTCCTTCCAGAATATGCATAAGGAGAGCTTTGAGCTCAGCAACCTGAAAGAAGACAGCTCGGTAACATCATCTCACTCTGACTTCCTGAACCTCAGCAAATGCCAGTCAGGATGACAGGAAGCTCCCAGACAGAACGGCCTCCCAGCTCCTGTCTTCTATCACTGAGGTCTTAGACGACAGTGGCTAGTCCAGCCTCTCCCGCGTGCTATCTCTTGATGAGCTGACCAAGGCCCTCTAGTCCTTTAGAGAAGAATAAAACTCGCCCAGAAACAGTGACTTACTGCCGTTGTATTTGGCTGTGTGGGATTTGATTGGCCAGGACCGCTGGAGGTGGAAGACAGCATGTTTCTGTCAGGTAGCATGTGCGAATCCACGAGAAAAGGTATTGTTCCCCTCATCTACAAGCAGAAGGAGGAGATTAGAAATTGGCGATTGATATCATCGCTGAATGTAGACTACAAAATCCTGTCTAACCAGGTCAGGCCTGCTCTGGAATCAGTCATTCACCCAAACAACTCGGTCCTGACCACTACGCACAATCTTTGAGAGTCTCTCATTCTACAGGGAGATGATTGCCTATTTGCAGGGCAGTGGGAGCGGATGCTTGTCTCATCAGCATGGACCAGGAGAAGGCCTTTGACAGGATGTCACGCATACACATGTGCGATGTGCTCTTCAAAATAGGCTTTGTGGAGGGAATCTACATTTTGGATCTGACTGCTTTATACCAACATCGTTAGTGCAGTCTGAATCAACGGGTGGGAATCGGAAAGCTTCCCGAACAGATCTGAAGTCCAGCAGGGCTGCCCTCTCTCCCTCCAAAATGTGAGGTCATGCACTTTGGTCGCAAGAATACAAGCATGGACTATTTTTCTAAATGAGTAGAAAATGCCAAAGTTTGAAGTACAAAGGGACTTCGGTGTTCTAGTCCAGGATTCTTTCAAAGTAAACTTGCAGGTCGAGTCAGTACTTCGGAAGGCAAATGCAGTGAAGGCATTTATTTCAAGAGGACTTGTGAGTATTTCTGAAGCTCTCGAAGGCCCTGGTTAGACCATATTTGGAGCATTGTGTGCAATTTTGTGCCTCATATCTCACGCAGGATGTACTGGCCCTGGAACATGCTGAGAAGAAGTTCATGAGTATAGTTCTAGGAATGAAAAGCTGAACATATGAGGAACGTTTGAGGACTCTGGGTTTAGATTCAGTGGAGTTTAGAAGGACAATAGGGGATCGAATTGAAACATGCAGAATACTGACTGGCCTGGACAGAGTAGCTATTGGGAAGATGTTTCAGTTGGTAGGAGTGATGAGGACTCTATGATATAGCCTCAGAGTCAAGGTAATTTGTTTTGGAACAGAGATGAGGAGAAATGTCTTCAGCCAGAGTGGTGAATCTATGGAATTTACTGTCACACAAGGCTGTGGAGGCTAACTCATTAAGTATAATTAAGACTGAGATAAATAGGTTCTCAAGGATCAAGGATTACGGGGAGAAAGTGGGAGAATGGGGTTGAAAAATGTATCAGACATTATTGAATGGTGGAACAGACTCGATGGGCTGAATGGTCTAATTTTTGCTCCTATGTCTTATGGTGTTACGGTCAGTGTGTAGGCTCATGAGCATCTGCGATCAGTTTGAACTGGCCTCTGGGGCCAAGGTAAATCGAGGCAAGAGCAAGACTGTGTTCTTTGGAAAATGCTCTCCGACCAATCCTTCATTCCCTTCATCATCAGGACGGATTACCTGAAGATGCTGGGAATATGATTGAGGTACTGGGGTGTGCATAAAATCTTGGGAAAAGCACTTTGCCAAGGTGAAGCAGAAACTGGGCTTTTGGGAGCACCCCTCCCTCTCCATTGTCATAAGGTAAAACCCTGGTCAATAGGTGTGAGGCACTCTCTCTGCTGGACATGGTGTGGGTCTGGCTCATTCCCAGAACCTGCTCTATTGCAGTTACCCAAGCCACTTTCCACTCCATCTGGAGACCCAAGATGGACTGTGTCTGCAGCGTCTCCATGTACAAAACCCTGGATAAAAGGGAGGGGGGAAATGTACCCCATGTCACCCTCATCCTGTTGGTCATCTTTGCGTGTGGCTGCATCAAGCTGTGCATAGACCCTTGATACACAAACACCAAGTATCACTATGTACTGAGGTTCTACCTGTCCCTGGTATTGTGAAGGATGGGACTGGCCTGGCTACCATGGAATGTTCCAAGTATTTGGACCATTCTGTATCACCTGTCCTTCATGGAGACATTTGCAAAGAGAAACACCTTTGACCTCAAAGTCGTGAATACATTGTGTCCTCGAGTCCCTGAGGGAATAGGAGAAGGTAAATCCTGTCACCTGGTTCCCTGAGCAGCCTGTCAAAGTCACTCCAACCAGAATCTTCCAACAAGCTTCAAGACGTTGCTTGACTGGTGATGAGAAGAGCACTACCTGTGAGATCCTTCATGTACGCCCTGTTGGTCTGTGGAACCGCACACTGCTCTCGAAGTGGGGTGGGTAGGGGTAGAGGCTGTCACACATCTTCTAGAATGTACCTTTTTACACAGGAAGGCTGGAGAAAGATGCAGTGGCTGTGTCAAGGTTCATCCCAAGCAGCTCTGACACAGAGCTCTATGCTATGGTCTGCTCCCCGGGACATAAACCGAGATAGACATCGACTGTGCCTGGAGAACCATCAACTCAGTGAAAGAAGCTTTTTGGTCTGCCTGAAACTTGTTAGTCAGGGTCAACTCCTTGTTCTGTAAGACAGAGTGTTGCAGACTGGCATATTCGAAGGTCCAGGACTATGTGCTGAGGGACACTAAAGCTTGGGGCAGCTGCTGTCAAGGCGCAGTGGGGAAAGAGCACTGTCTGAGGTCTTCCTGCTGAAGTTAAATAGGAGTCCATTACAGTACCAAACCCTCCTGCAATGTGAATGCCTCAAATGTATGTGAATATAGTCCTATATATGTAAGAGATGCCTTTTGGTTTGTTATAATGGAATCAAACTCCAATGTTTCTTTTGTTTCCTTGATATGATACTGTACAGAACTGAACTGCATTGGTGACAATGTGTGTATATATGCAAAGATATTTTTATGGATAAAGTATATTCATGAAATAGAAAAAATGAGTCTTTCTGAATCCTGCTTCCTCAATGGTGAACACAGAGTTAAATAATCCCCTCAGTGGGGCTGTTCTTTACTGACTGGGCTCTTCAGGTTCGTTCTTTCTTTCTCAGATAATGAAGCAGTTCATAATGACACAACAATTCAGAGCGGGACAACTTTGATACCTGGATGGCACGGGAAATCCATGTGGTGAAAGTGCCAGGCAGTGACCATGTCTGATCATACTAACACTGTTGGGTCCAAGTTTCAAATTCCTGGTCATTCTCATTGACCAGAAACTGAACTTGACCATCCAAATCAATACTGTTTCTATCAGGCCAGATTCGAGATTGTGCACAGACTCCCCTCTGTACAAACAAACCTCGGTAAAACTTACAATTCTGGTGTGTAATGGAATTCCCAATTTCCTGGATGGGTGCATTCCCAACAGTCCACAATAAACCAATCTCCTTGACCGAAATCCCATCTTCAGTACTCCATTCCTGTCTGTAATGGAACATTGCTCTGTCAATCTGTGCTTGCTACAAGATGCAGTGAGGTACTGCAGCTTCTTCAGATGTTCGTCCTCATTCACACTCAAAGGACAAATGCAGCAGGTAGATGGGAACACTTATCATTTCCAAGTTTCCCTCTGAGACATTACTCTCCATTGTGTCACCATCACTGGCTTCATATCCTAGAACAACTACCTTAACAATGCTGGTGTATAGACACCGTACAGACGACAGCAATTCAAACAGATGACTCACCACCATCTTTGGGCATCAAGGAATGGGCAATAAAAACCAATCTTGCCAGAATCTCCAACACCCCAAGAGGCACCAACAAACGCTGTGTGTGTAATGTGAAATGACTAAACCAAATATGTGTCTGTTCAAGTTTTTTTTCAGCTTAATTTTTCAACGTGAATGACCACCACTTTTAAAGTGTAGCTCATTGCTCTGAAATGCAGATCTTGTAGATGTATGGACGTACAATTGGAATTTAGTTTCAGGTCTGCCTTTTGAGTCTAATTTTACTTCAGTGAATATTGGGTGGTCCAGATTTGACCAACGTTTAGTCCAGATTAGAGTGGTGCTGGAAAAGTTCAGTCAGCATCCGAGGAGCAGGAAAATCGACGTTTCGGGCAAAAGCCCTTCATCAGGAATGGAGGACTCCAAACAGATGACTCACCACCATCTTTGGTTTTTATTGTCCATTCCTTGATGCCCAATCTTCTCAGAATCGCCAACACCCCAAGAGGAAACATAAAACACTGTATGCAATATGAAATGACTAAGCCAAATATGTTGGCCAACATTTCCAACATCGCTGTTCATGAGAAAGATACTGAACTAACTCTACTTTGCACTAAGAGGAATATCAATTGGCCCCTTTTCTCAATAGTATCTCAATGGTGATGGAATATTTTAATGTTGAGTCATGAGAGATGTAGGAAAATATTATGAGACTTAAAGGGACTCTATCCATACCTGGACCATTCAAATCTCTGAATTTGACTAAATGCAGATTTTACAACATGAGACGCAAAGCGTACCTGTCATTCTCCCAGGCTCTTTACTCCCTGGAACAGTGACAAATCTTGTGGGAAATCCTGAACCAAGCAGGAACGAGGTGGTGGGTGGGAGAGTGATACCACATGGCATGAGGATACCACAACACCTTAGATTGGAGGGAATGATCCCTGGCATCGGGAATGTGGTCTGGGAAAAGGTCTTGGAGAGATTGCAACTAGGGAAGGGGAAGAGAAGCCTGGAGCAGGGAATGTGAAGAGATAGGAGTGGGAACTGGAATGACATTTGGACGGACCACAGGATGGGAATAGTCTCAAGGGGTTGAAAAGTCAATTTCTGCATTTTTTGTAGAGCCGAAACTTCAAAACATTAAAATCAACATGAGGCTGGACTTCTCCGAACCGAGAAACTAAATCACATCAGGTTTGTGCTGACAGATCTCAGAAAAGGAGTCTCTGTCTCAATGCCTCTGTCAGTGGCTATAATTGTATCTGAGGAGAGTAGTGTTCGGGGGTGTGAATGAGGAAAAGGCTTTGTTTGAATATCAGAGTGCTCCAACACCAGGTTTACAGCAGAACAACAGTCAAAATTGACAAAGGGAATGCTGAGAGATTGGTCCAACCCACAGGGCACCACATTCCCAGAGGAAAATGTTCATGGAAGAACGATAAAGATCACAAAGGGGAAGTCGTCATCACCACTTTATATTTACAGTTGTGGAGATGAGTTAATACTAACACAAGACGAAACTGTGAGTCAGTTGCTGCAGCACGTGTCAATGAGGATAAGGTAGAAACACCTGAAAACTAGGCGGTAGACAAGAACACAACTGTATATTGAATCACAACTGTGCACATCACTACACTGTACGAAGGTGGGAACTCACCCGATAGTTAAAGACGACTCACTGTGTTATTCACACAACATCAAATATTCAAAATTGGATGGACAATAAACTTCAGTCTTTGGGAATGGAGTGAATTGTCTTCTGTCGATTCTAATTTGAAAAAAATGTTTTTATACTTTATACCCTCAAGTTGTTCTCAAAATGTAGATAAATGATCATTTGACAAACATCAAACTGTCATTTTTTAGGTGTTGAGAGTGTGGTGCTGGAAAAGCACAGCAGGTCAGGCAGTATCCAAGGAGCAGGAGAATCAACATTTTGGGCAAAAGCTCTTATTCCTGATGAAGGGCTTTTGATTGAAACTTTGATTCTCCTGCTCCTCGAATGCTGCCTGACCTGCTGTACTTTTCCAGCCTCTGATCTCCAGCATCTGCAATCCTTACTTTCTTCTATTTGTCAAGTGTGTCCAGGAAGGTTTCCTGACTCAAACTGGAGATAGGCTAATTAGAGGGGAGGCCTTATTGGATTTGGTGCTTGGCAACAAGCCAGGTCAGGTGCCAGAACTCTTCGTGGGAGAGCATTTTGTTGATAGTGATCACAACACCTTGACATTTACTATAGACAATAGACAATAGATGCAGGAGTAGGCCATTCTGCCCTTCGAGCCTGCACCGCCATTCAATATGATCATGGCTGATCATTCCTAATCAGTATCCTGTTCCAGCCTTATCTCCATACCCCTTGACTCCACTATCTTTAAGAGCTCTATCCAATTCTTTCTTAAAAGAATCCAGAGACTGGGCCTCCACTGCCCTCTGGGGCAGAGCATTCCACACAGCCACCACTCTCTGGGTGAAGTAGTTTCTCCTCATCTCTGTCCTAAATGGTCTACCCGTAATTTTAAGCTGTGTCCTCTGGTTCGGCACTCCCCCATCAACGGAAATATGTTCCCTCCTGCCAGAGTGTCCAGTCCTTTCATAATCCTATACGTTTCAATCAGATCCCCTCTCAGTCTTCTAAACCCAAGTGTATACAAGCCCAGTCGCTTCAGTCTTTCCGTGTAAGGCAATCCTGCCATTCCAGGAATTGACCTCGTGAACCTACGCTGCACTCCCTCAATAGCCAGAATGTCTTTCCTCAAATTTGGAGACCAGAACTGTACACAGTACTCCAGGTGTGGTCTCACCAGGGCCCTGTACAGCTGCAGAAGCACCTCTTTGCTTCTATACTCAATCCCTCTTGTTATGAAGGCCAGCATGCTATTAGCCTTCTTCACGACCTGCTGTACTTGCACGCTTGCCTTCATTGACTGGTGGACAAGAACACCCAGATCTCTCTGAACAGCCCCTTCACCTAATTTGATACCATTGAGGTAGTAATCTGCCTTCCTGTTCTTGCCACCAAAGTGGATAACCAGACATTTATCCACATTAAACTGCATCTGCCATGCATCTGCCCACTCACCTAACTTGTCCAGGTCACCCTGTAATCCCCTAACATCCTCATCACATTTCACCCTACCACCTAGCTTTGTGTCATCAGCAAATTTGCTAATGTTATTGCTGATACCATCTTCTATATCATTTACATATATTGTAAAAAGCTGCGGTCCCAGCACGGATCCCTGCGGTACCCCACTGGTCACTGCCTGCCATTTCGAAATAGAGCCGTTAATCACTACCCTTTGTTTCCTATTAGCCAACCAATTCTCTATCCAATCTAGTACTTTGCCCCCAATCCCGTGCGCCCTAATTTTACTCACTAACCTCTTGTGTGGGACTTTATCAAAAGCTTTCTGAAAGTCCAGGTACACTACATCCACTGGATCTCCCTCGTCCATCTTCCGAGTTACATCCTCAAAAAATTCAAGAAGATTAGTCAAGCATGATTTCCCCTTCATAAATCCATGCTGACTCTGTCCTAACCTGTTACTATTATCCAGATGTGCCGTAATTTCATCCTTTATAATAGACTCCAGCATCTTTCCCACCACTGAGGTCAGACTAACTGGTCTATAATTTCCTGCTTTTTCCCGCCCACCCTTCTTAAAAAGTGGCACAACATTAGTCGCCCTCCAATCCTCAGGAACCAACCCCGATTCTATTGAACTCTGGAAAATAATCACCAGCGCATCCACGATTTCCCGAGCCACCTCCTTCAGTACCCTGGGATGCAGGCTATCAGGTCCTGGAGACTTATCAACCTTCAGACCTAACAGTCTCTCCAACACCAAATCCTGGCAAATAGAAATTCCCTTAAGTTCAGGTCCTTCAGCCACTGTTACCTCAGTCATAGTCATAGAGAGGGATAGGAGCAGACAGTAGGGGAAGTTATTTAATTAGGGCAGGGGGAATTACAATGCTATTCAGCAGGAACTGTGGAGCACAAATTGGGAACAGATGTTCTCGGGGGAAATACACGACAAAAATGTGGAGGTTGTTTTGTGAGCACTTGCTGCAAGTGCTGGATTGGGAGGGATGGTCAGGTGAAGGAACCTTGGATAACAAGAGATGTGGAACATCTAGTCAAAAGGAAGGAGGAAACTTATTTAAGGTTGAGGAAGCAAGGATCAGACAGGCCTGTGCTGAAAATGTGTTGCTGGAAAAGCGCAGCAGGTCAGGCAGCATCTAAGGAGCAGGAGAATTGACGTTTCGGGCATGAGCCCTTCTTCAGGAATGTAGAGGGCTATAGAGAGTTACAGGGTGGCCAGGAAAGAACTGAAGAATGGACTTAAGAGAGCTTGAAGTCGGGGGGCATGAAAATGTCTTAGCAGGTAGAATTAAGGAAAACCACAAGGCGTTTTACACTTATGTGAGGAACAAGAGGATGGCCAGAGAGAGGATTGTGCTGATCTGGGATAGTGGAGAGAACTTGTGTCTGGAGTCGGAAGAGGTAGGGGAGGTCCTTAATGAATACTTTGCTTCCATGTTCACTACTGAGAGGGATCTTGATGTATCTGAGGTCAGTGTGACACAGGTTGATGTTAAGAAAGAGGGTGTGCTGGAAATTTTGAAAAACATGAGGATAAATAAGTCCTCTGGGCCAGACGGGATATACCCAAGTTTTATACAGGATGTGAGGGAAGAGATTGCTGCTCCTTTGGCGATGATGTCTGTGTCCTCACTATCCACTGGCCAGATGTTTAGAGGGCGGCAAATGTTGTTCCCTTGTTCAACAAAGGGAATAGGGATAATCCTGCAGAGCCATCTCGTCAATATTCCACAAATTCCTTTCCTTGTAATCCACTACCACCCTGATTTTCCCAGTCCACCTGCATATTGAAATCCCCCAGGATCACTGTAACATGGCCTTTCTTATATGCCTTTTCTATTTCCTGGTGTATTTTGTGCCCCGCATCCTGACTGTTGTTTGGTGGCCTGTACATAACTCCCTCTTTTTTTCACCTTTGCAGTTATTCAGTTCTACCCATGCAGATTCAACACCATCTGACCCTACTTAGTTTTTTATTATTGATTTAATTTCATTTTTTTTATTCATGCCCCCACCCCCCCTCTGCCCACCAGCCTATTTTTTTTCTACAGCATGTATATCCTTGGATATTTAGCTCCAACTGCTGTTCCTCTACAGCCACATCTCCGTGATGCCTTTCACATCATACCTGCCAATTTCAATCTGCCCTATAAGCTCATTTACCTTATTTTGTGCACATTCAGCTACAATACCTTAGGTGCTGGATTGACTGTCCCTCTGCTCGTTATTCACTTGTCCAATGTGCTTGGAGAACAAAGGTGGATTAATGCAAGTAGGTTTTACGTAGGAATTGGAATGACATTTTTCTGGAAGGTTCTGTTACATTTGTATGTATTGAACGATGAGATGCGATCATTCTAAAACTTTTCTGTCTTCCTCAAACTACACATTGTATTAACCATAAAGTTCTGTGCATAATTCTGATCTCAATAGCTGGAGAAAGATGTACCCTTATACCTTGCTTCCAGTGAATGCAGTGACTGGTCATTAGACAGATTATGTATATGTGCCCACATTGGGAATTTGACCAATTTTAATTTCCTATCTCAGAAATCCTGCAATCCTGTTTATAAACACTGCCCTCTACTGGCAGTCAGTAATTTCAACCTTAACCAAAAATGTGGCATTTATTCTTCATTCAAAATTATTTAGTGCATTAACATCAACGTTGGGTCGGAAATTCTGATCTTTTGAGAGTCAGTGGCTGTCACCAACACAACTTTCCCCATTTCCCCCGACCCAAAGCACTCCTGACATGACCCTGTCAGACCAGACAAACCCCCTCCACCTGACACCCATGATCCAGCTGGACCTGAAACTCTCTCAGCTCCCCACCAGCCCAGGAGTCTGCAGAATCTTCAAACACACTTTCCCACACTGTCCAATGATGTCATTGTGCTGACTTGAATTCACTCTTGGGTACGATGAGCAAAAATACTGATGTCATCCACTACTATAACTGAAGTGAGACTTCTTTACTCTTTCTAAGGAAGACTCACCAGACCTGAAACATTAACTCTCTTTCCTCTCCCCAGATGCTTTTGAGACTTACTGAACTTTTCCAGCAATTTCCTGGCCTTTTACCTGTCCGGGAGCAGCGGGAGAAAGATTGGAGGTGACGTGGAGACCAGGAGGGTGCCAGGAAGATAAGGACTTGGTATATATTTGGACAGCGGCTAAACCCAAGATACAACTTTGTAAGATCGGGTTTTTATTTTTTTCTCTTTCTTTTCTTCCATATATTTAAGTGCATTGATTGGTTTTAGTTAGTTGATATAAAGCTAAGGCTTACAATGGCAGGGGACCTCAGACCCGTGACATGTGCCTTTTGCTTGATGTGGGAGCTCAGGAACATGGCTGACGTTCCTGACTCTTACACTTGTAAGAAGTATGTCCAGCTGCAGCTCTTGTTTGACTGCATGACGGCTCTGGAGCTGCGGACGGACTCACTGTGGAGCATCCGCAATGCTGAGGAGGTCGTGGAGAGCATGTTTTGCGAACTGGTCACACCACAGTTTAGAATTGCTGAGGGAGACAGTGAATAGGTGACCAAAAGGCAGAAAAAGAGTAGGAAGGCAGTGCAGGTGTCCCCTGCAGTCATCTCCCTCCAAAACAGGTATACCGATTTGGATGCTGTTGGGGGAGATGGCTCACTAGGAGAGAGCAGCAGTTGCCAAGATCATGGCACGTGGCGGGCACTGCAGTTTAGTGCAAGAAAAAGACTCGTAGGGCTATAGTCATAGGGGCTTCTATTGTAAGGGGAGTAAATAGGCGGTTTTGTAGCCATAAACGGGACTCCTAGATGGTATGTTGTCTCCCAGGTCCTCGGGTCAGGGATGTCACGGATTGGCTGCAGAGCATTCTAAAAGGGGAGGGTGAACAGCTAGTTGTCTTGGTGCATATAGGCACCAATGATATAAGTAAAAAATTAGATGAAGTCCTGAAAGCAGAATTCAGGGAGCTAGGAAAGAAGTTAAAAAGGAGGACCTCAAAAGTCGTGATCTCGGGATTACGACCGGTGCCACGTGCTAGCCAGCGTAGAAATGAAAGAACATCTGGCTTGAGGGATGGTGTAAGAGGGAGGGGTGTCATTACAACACACTTTCATTGCAAGTAATTAATGTACATTGGGACACCATAGACATAGCAGCACAATTCAACCATTCTGCCCATCGAGTCTACTCTGCCATTCGGTCATGGCTGATAGTTTCCCAACCCTAATTCTCCTGCTTTCTCCCCTCAGCCCCGAATCCCTGTAAACAGGTACAAATAGAATTAAGATTGTAGTTATGCTGTTCACCAGAAACAGTAATTAATGGAGAGCAAATGCCAGGGCAACGCTGACCCAATGAGAGTCTGTGTTAGGGCAGTGCTGACCCAGTGAGAGTCTGTCAGGGCAACGCTGACCCAGTGAGAGTCTGTGCCACAGTGATAGCCTTTCATTGGTTTACTTCCTGTGTCAGGAGCAGGATGTTAGTGGGAGTAGTTTTGAAGGTGAAAGTCACTCAGCCACTCTCAGTAATCTCAGGGGAGGAGAGAAGGACACAAACAGGATGTTTTTGAAATATTCCAGTCACTAGGCAGTCAGCACCCACACCGACCTCATCTCCTACTTAGTGAGTAAACAATGGTCTGTCCATGGTCAGGGAACAGAATAGCTCATAGAATCATTGAATCCCCACAGTGTGAAAACAAGCCATTCAGCCCATTAGTCCACACCAACCCACTGAAGGATATGCCACCCAGACCATTCCCCAAATTATCTTGCATTACCCCCCATTACTGCTTTCCTGGGTTTTCAGAGTTCCCAGGAGCCAGCACACAGAGAGTTAATGATTTCTGAATCCATTGCAAAGTCAGAACAAAGAGAAATTTCCATAATTAATCAGCTGGATTGTTTCTCCAAGACACCATGTTCCTACCAGAAGTGAAACTGTGTTCAAAAGAGTACATAAAGATTGTAGCTCAGTGTTCAAACTGCAGATCCACCTGAAGGTGCTGAGGAGTCAGTCAGTGCATTCACCAGTGATCTGAGAGAACACCAAGATGCTGAGAATCTTCTTAACTGTGTCTGTCCTGTTTGGACATCAAATTGCTACATATGACACAGAGCAGGAGGTGATCGACCTCTGTACTCATGGTGACTGTCTACAGCCAGAACAAGTCATCTAGGACAAGGTCAGTACAGCTGAGAGTTTCCTCTCTTCTGTCGTGTTTGTACCAGTGGAGATTGATTCATGCTGTGTTTATTCCATAACCTGCAGTGCACCGACAGTGCACATCCCAACCCTGAACCATGAGGCTGGACTGAAATTACTCCTTGGGCCTCATTAACACTTTCTACATGAGCTGCCATCCCCTGCCTGGCTCCCACTGCCAGCTTGTGCAGTAAGAAGAATATCAGGGCTTCCATCTCCAGCAGCAGGTGAAAGGAAGTGTCAGTGTGCTCACAGAGAGGGTGATGGTGGGGATCAACGCAAGGGCTGTAGAGTCAGGGAGCTCTCCTACTGCTCCTGTCTTCACTCAATCTAACCCTGTTTCTGAAAGGCAGCTGATCACAGGCTGAAGGTCTGTGCTGGGTTTCAACCCAGGTCCCCAGAACCTGACCTGGGTCTCTGGAATAATAGCCTTGTGATCAATCCCATGAGGCCATCACCTGCCTCAATTCAGAAGGCTGTAAGTAATGGTGTTTTTATCCTTTCATTCAGTGAAGGTGTCGCTGGCATGGCTGATATTTAATACCCATCCCTCATTCCCCAAGGCATTTCTCTGTTTAAATAATGTGTTAAAACATACAGAGAGATACACAACACAGGGACATGTGGTCATTAACGTTAGCTCAATGTAGAAGGATTTCAATAAATTCTCTAAATGTTGTTATTGAAAACCCAAAGGGAAGGAGCAAGGTGAGTCAAACAGGACAACATGAAAGAGAAAGGGAATGAATCAGGAAATGCTGCTGTCAGGAATCCCATTAAAAACTCCAAACTCTGTTACAAGTTTTGTCAGAGTCACAGAGATGTATATCACAGAAACGGACCCTTCAGTCCAACTCGTCCATGCCAACCAGATATCCTCTATAAATCTCTTCCCATTTGCCAGCATTCTGGGAAGCCAGGGAAGTGATTGCTGTATCATAGATAGTCATAGGTGAGGTGCCAGAAGACTGGAGATTGGCTAATGTGGTACCACTGTTTAACAAAGATAGTAAGGAGAAACCAGGGAACTATAGACCCGTGAGCCTGACGTCGGTGATGGGCAAGTTTTTGGAGGGAATCCAGGGGGACAGGATTTACATGTATTTGGAAAGGCAAGGACTGATTAGGAGCAATCAATATGGCTTTGTCCATGGGAAATCATGTCTCACAAACTTGATTGAGTTTTTTGAAGAAGTAACAAAGAGGATTAATGAGGGAAGAGTGGTAGATGTGATCTATATGGACTTCAGTAAGGCATTTGACATGGTTCCCCAAGGAAGATTGGTTAGCAAGGTTAGATCTCATGCAATACAGAGAGGACGAGCCATTTGGAGACAGAACTGGCTCAAAGGTAAAAGACAGATGGTTGTATTGGAAGGTTGTTTATCAGACTGGAGACGTGTGACCAATGGAGTGCCACAAGGATCGATGCTGGATCTACTGCTTTTCGACATTTATATAAATGATTTGGATATGAACATAGGAGGTATACTTAGTAAGTTTGTTGGTTACACCAACATTTGAAGTGTAGTGGACAGCGAAGAAGGTTACCTCAGATTCCAACGGAATGTTGATCAGATGGGCCAATAGGCTGAGAAGTGGCAGATGGAGTTTAATTCAGATAAATGCGAGGTGCTGGATTTTGGGAAAGCAAATTTTAGCAGGACTTATACACTTAATGGTAAGGTCCTAGGGAGTGTTGCTGAACAAAGAGACCTTAGAGTGCAGGTTCATAGCTCTTTGAAAGTGGAGTCACAGGTAGATAGGATAGTGAAGAAGGCATTTGGTATGCTTTCCTTTCTTGGTCAGAGCATTGAGTGTATGAGTTGGGAAGTCATGTTGCAGCTGTACAGGACGTTGGTTTGGCCCCTTTTGGAATATTGTGTGCAATTTTGGTCTCCTTCCTATCAGAAGGATGTTGTGAAACGTGAAACGGTTCAGAAGAGATTTATAAGGATGTTGCCAGGGTTGGATTTGAGCTATAAGAGAGGATGAATAGGCTGGGGCTGTTTTCCTTGGAGCGTCAAAGGCTGAGGGCTGATCTCAGAGAGCTTTATAAAATCATGAGGGATTTGGATAGGATAAATAAACAAAGTATTTTCCTTGGAGTGGGAGAGTCCAGAACTAGAGGTCATAGGTTTAGGATGAGAGGGGTAAGATATAAAAGAGACCTAAGGGGCAACTTGTTCATGCAGACAGTGGTGCGTGTATGGAATTTGCTGCCAGAAGAAGTGGTGGAGGCTCGTACAATTTCAGCATTTAAAAGGTATCTGGGTGGGTATATGAATAGGAAAGGTTTAGACGGATATGGGTGAAATGCTGGCAAATGGGACTAGATTATCTGGTCGTTGGGATATCTGGTCGGCATGGACGCGTTGGACCAAAGGGTCGGTTTCCATGCTGTACATCTCTATGCCTCCGTGACTCTATTTAGCCCATATTGTCAATGAAGAGTCAGTGTATATTAGTAGATTTTCCTTTTCCTAGGAAGAGAGCATGTCGATTCCTCACGTCAGATCCAAGATAACATTAAAGACACGTAACTCCCCAGTGGCCACATTTCAACAGTTCAAGCAAGGGCCAGCCATTTGTCCCTGGGGGTTTTGCTGTCTTGTTGCCAGTCTCAAAGTTGAAGTGGTGGGGTCTGCCTGTCCCATTTTCAGGATCCTCTCAGGGAAAGGTTGTCCAGCAGTGGTCATCAAGCGGGCACATGAGGTAGGTTCCGCCGCCAGTGGGTATCCTGGTTCCAATCAACCCCATCAAGGCTGTCATACGGCATTTGGGATCATGAAGACACTGGATTTAATTTGTTTTACCTGTAACTTGCATCATGGTTCAGTCTGGTTTGGTCTTGCGGTCAGGAACATGCTTCATTTACATAACTCTAATTTCCGGGATGAGACCCGGTTTAGGATGGCGCAGGCCACTTATCTCCATGTTAGGATTTGGGAGGATAAAAGGGGTCAGGGAGTCTCTTGCTGAAGTAAGGGCATAACAAACTACTTCATCCTCTCCAAATGTTTTATTATGGGTTTCTAGAAACAAATTGTTAGTGAAGGATAATATCCCCCCCCCGCCCTTTGTCTCTTTTACTATCTTGATCTATCTGAATGGGGACAAGGCTTACCAGAGATGCCCAGAGTACAGCTGAAATCAAACTGAAATATAACACCTTGACAAGATAAAGGCCATTGGGAGTTGTTCTGTAAATGGACTGTCCAATCTTGTTGATGAAGTTGACCATTAACGACTATCATAATAATTAATGTATAATAATATAAATCATCTTGGGTAATGTTCCACACATCGAAGGAATCAGTCTCTTGGCATACAAGAACATCATCCTGGCATAGGTGGTGTACAGTCTCTTGTTGCTCAGGATCGCACAGATAGATGGCTCCCTCTTGTGTACTAATGCTGGCCCAGGCAAGTCCATATATCAGGAATTTTGTTGTTAATAAAAAACCTACATATATTTGTTGCTTCTGATAACAAAGGGACTTTGTAGCAGCCCCTTTAGTCAGCTTCACCCTTCTAGGTAATGGCAGATCATCCACTTCGATGGAATTTTCCCACAATATTCCCATTCCTATTGACGCTATTATTGTTCAGTCATAGAGTCACACAGCACGGGGAAGGACTGTTCGGTCCAACCAATCCATGCTGACCATAATCCCACACTAAACTAGTTCCAGCTGCTTGGGCTTGGCCCTGGCCCATATCCCTCCAAACATTTCTTATTCATGTCCTTATCCAAATGTCCCTTAAACATTGTAGCTGTACCCATATTCACCACTTTCTTTGGATGTTCATTCCACACACAAACTCACCTGTGCGGAAAAGTTGCCCCTCATGTCTTTTTAAAATCTTTCTCCTTTCACCTTAAAAATTCTCCTCCTTGTCTTAATTCCCCACTCGAGGGAAGAGGCACCTGCCATTCACCGTATTTAGATCCCTCACGATTTTATAAACCTCTCAACCTCCTCTGCTCCAGTGAAAGAAGTCCCAGTCTATCCTACCTCTCCTTTTCGTTCAAACCCTTCATTCCTGGAAACATCCTCAGAAATCTCTTCTGAAACCTCTCTCCAGCTTTAATAATATCTATCCTATAACAGAGTGACGAGAACTGGACACAATACTCTAGAAGAGGCCTCACCAATCTCCTATACAACCTCAACACAGTGTTCCAACTGTGATACTCATACATCTGAGCAATGAAGGCAAGTGTGCTCAATGCCTTCTTAACCACTCTGTCTACATTTGATGCAAACTTCAAAGAATTATGTATCAGGGTTGAGTCAGATTTCATCTGATCAGTTTCTCCATTACCATTTCTTTACTAAGACTAATCTTCTCCAACTCCTCATCCTCACCAGTCTCTTGGATTTCGGTCATATTGAAGAGATTTATTTTATCTCCCTTTCTGAATGCAGACACAGCATAATTGTTATTTAGCTTCAGTGGATAACCCCAAATATCTTACTTGTTTGAGATGTCTGATATCTGAGGAAGAGCAAATGTTACCGTCAGAGTTTGAGATGTCAGTCCCATGAGGAACACCCTCTCAGTTCTCAGAAAACTCTCTATAACCCGGGAAGAAAACAGTGAGTCCTGTGGGAATTTTGTTTGATTTCAAATAAATGTCTGACAATATCCCTTTGTAAATCAGATTTTGTAGCAGAAAGGATACAGCTGAGGGATTCTTTATCCCAAAGGGTGTAGTTCTAATAAATGCGATTGTGAGTCGGTAGTTCACAGGCGGTAATTGAATGGAGGTGATCAGTGTCGCGCCCACTGACTGGAGAGCTGATAAGAGCCCCACATCAGCTCTCTCAGGGAAAGCTTGCTGCATTCAGTGACCCTCAAGCACTGCTGGCTCCTGACTGCTGATGGCACTGTACCTGAGAGACCAAGCATCAGCACTGACTCCCAGGCTGATAGGTCTGTGATAGCAGGTAGATGATACACAGGATGCTGTCATGGGAGTGTAGAGTGGGTGAGGTGGGTCAGTAGAAAGGGTAGGAGTGTGGGCCTCTCTAATGGCCAGATCCTGAGGTTGGTTTATTTTCTTCTTCATTCATGAAATTTGGGTTTGATCTATCCCTAATTGCCCTGGAGATGGTGACGGTGAGTTGAGTTCACGAACTGCTGCCATCCTTTGGGTACGTGGGCATCCACAATGCTGTCAGAAAGGGAGTTCCAGGTATTTGATACAGTGATACTGAAGGAACGGTGATATATTTTCAAGTCAGGGTTGTGTGTGGTTTGGAGGGGATCTTGCAGGAGTTGGTGTTCTCATGTAATTACTGCTCTCAGTCCTTCTAGGGAGTAGAGAGTTAAACATCACACAACACCAGGTTATAGTCCAACAGGTTTAATTGGAAGCACGCTCTCGGAGCGTTGCTCCTTCATCAGGTGGATGTGGAGTACACAATTGTGAGACACATAATTTATAGCAAAAGTTTACAGTGTGATGTAACTGAAATTATACATTGAAAAGTACCTTGATTGTTTGTTAAGTCTCTCATCTGTTAGAATGACCATGATAGTTTCACTTCTTTCATGTGTAAGTCACAAAAAGTTTTTAAAAAGTTACATTCTCAGGTTAACTGTAACCATTGGTGTCAGCCCAGATAAGCTGTTAAGATGTTGAAGGTGTTAGCCCCCTGTGTTCTGTTGTCTGTGCCATAACGTTTAGACTGATTCTTATCTAAAAAGTGAGTTAACAGAGTCTTATATGGATTTGTGCAGTTTTTGAGCAAAGTACAAGGTAACTCTGCAAGTTCAAATTCACCCCAACAACGTATATGTGTATGTTTGCACGTGGGTTTGTGTGTGTGTGTGTGTGTGTGTGTGTGTGTGTGTGTGTGTAAAGGGGTCTAAGTCTGTGAGAGGATGCATATGAGTATGAGACTGTGTGAGAGAGTCTGGGGTGGGGGATTGTGAGTGTCTGTGAGAGTGAGTGTTTATGTGTGTGCGTGTGTGTAAAGGGGTCTAAGTCACACTGTAAACTTTTGCCATAAATTCTGTGCCTTACGATTGTGTACTCCACAACCACCTGATGAAGGAGCAGCGCTGCAAAAGCCAGTGCTTCCAATTAAACGTTTTGGACTATAACCTGGTGTTGTGTGAGTTTTAACTTTTAACTTTTTACACCCCAGTCCAACACTGGCATCTCCAAATCATAGATAGTAGAGAGCACAGATTTGGACGGTGATGCAAAAGGAGCAAGGTAATTGGTTGCAATACAATCTGAGGGATTTTCCAGCCTTCCCTATACAGGCAAGTGGTGTGTAGTCTATCGTACTCCTGACCCGTGCCTTGTCGATGGTGGGTAGGGTTCAGTGAGATACTGCAGTGTTTCTTGTAAATGGTACACGTTGTTAACTTTGTGTGTTGATGGTGGGAGGAGACATTTCCAAAGGAGCTGATTTCCAGGGCTGAGATGAGAGAGACCGCCCTTGCCATCGAGGCTGTGTCTGAACAAATGTGATATTAAGGAGTTCCAGTAAACCTGGAATCAATGGGAACCGGGAAGAATTTCCACTGGTTGGAGTCATATCTGGCACATGCTCATTAACCATTTCCCTCTTCGATGGGACTGACTGAACACAAGTCCAAATAAATCTCTGAAGAAGAGTCACACTGGAAGAGTAAAGCACAGGAATAGACTGTTTAGCCCAAATGTCTGAGCTGACCTAACCCTAACCCTAACCCTAACCCTATCTGCCTGCACAAGGTCCATATCCCTCTGTTCCCGGCGTGTTTTGTGTTTCTGTCCAAATGTCTTTTAAACTTTACTCCCATATCTACATCTTCCAGCGCCCTGGGTAGCACATTCCAGTCGCTGACCACACTGAGCATAAAAACCTCTCCTCGCACATTCTCCTCTCACCATAAACCTATGCCCACTAGCGTTTGAGATTTCCACCCTGGGATAAAGACTCTGACTATCCACCCTCTCTATGCCTCTCATTATTTAATATACTTCCATCAGTTCCCCCCTCAGCCTCTGATGTTCTAGTGAAAACAATCCGAGTGTGCCCAAACTCTCCTTATAGTGAATACACTCCAATCCAGGCAACATCCTGATAAATCTCTTTTGCACCATGTCCAAGGCCCCCACATCCTTCCTGTAATCTGCAGCATGACTTTGCAACTTTTATTCTCAAGCCCCAGACTGATGAAGGCAAACATGCCGTTATGCCTTCTCTCCAACCTTATCCACTTGCATTGCCACTTTCAGGGAGCTATGGACTTGACCCAAGATCCCTCTGCAGATCAATTCTTGACATTTTTTTGTATAATTTTGAATTCTTCCATTTAACTTTCCTTAGTGCATTATCTCACAATTGTCTGGATTATCCTCCACATGCCATTTCATTGCCCATCTTTCCAAGTGATCTCCATTTGTTGCTGTATCCGTTGACAACCTTCCTCACTGTCCATAACTGCACCAATTTGGTTTGCACCACATAACTGTCAGGCAATGACCCTCTCCAACAAGAGAGAAGGTAAACATCACCCACTGACATTCAACGGCATCACAGTTACTGGATCCACCACTTCAGTGAAAACAGACACAACATATTCATTCAGCTCCACGACCACTTCTCTATTCCTGAAAATAAATCCATCCAACTCTGTCTGGAATGGACCCACATCCGTTTTAGCCGAATCATCACCAGTGGAAACTTTTGCAGTCCGTTTTTGATTTTTATGGGTTGCATTCATATTCATTTCTGCTGTTCCTTACAAGTCTCATGGTCCTCCTTTGTGGAACCATTCTAGTGAGAATGCTCTGCAACCTCTTAAGGAGACTCATGTATTCCCTAAAATGTGATCATCAATGGCCACAATGGTCATAACAGAATTTCATAGGGGTTCAGCAAAACTTCCTCGATTGAGGAATCAATCATCTCGTTATAAAGTCAAGGCACTGTTTGCTTTGCTATTCACTCTCTCAATAAAGATCAGTGCACCAAAATTCCCTTGTCCCTCTGCCATGCAATTTTTGAACAGTGCCGTTAAGTTGATGTCGACTCTCAGAATTCCTCACCAAAACTGTATCCCCTTATCGGCCACAGGACTGTCCATTCTGATTGCTTTTCGATTCTGTTCCTGTAGTCATGATGGAACAGAATGATGGAGGGTTCCCAATGGGCTGAAAGACTGACTCCTGTTGCTATTGGCCTGTTAATCTACTTGATTCAGACAGGTTTTGTCACAAGGAATGAATTAAATGTCTGTTATTCTTAATTCCATTGCAGGACTATTTCCAACATAACTGATGTGAAACAATATGAAGAACTTGTCCTTGATTTCCCGAAAGACTTGCAAAAAGACAAGAGAATACTTAATGGGAAATTTCTTATCGTTTGGTTTAAGAAAGGTGGACTAACACAAATAGCTTTCGAAAAGGAATTGGAATGAAACCTTTCTATAAGGTTCTGTTACATTTATACATTTTATACAATGTGCTTAATTCTAAAACTGTTTTGTCTTCCCCAAACTACACATTGAAAAAAGCTACTCTACTTGCAAAGCTCTGGTCTCCATACCTCGAGAAAGATATACTCTTCTCCCTAACTTCCATTGAATGCAGTGACTGTTCCTTGGACATATTATGGACATGTGCCCACATTGGGAATTTGACCAATTCCACCAATGTCCTATCTCAGAAATCCCGGTATCCTGTTTATAAACACTGCCGTCTACTGGCAGTCAGTAAAGAATACAAAGTTAAAAATTACACAACACCAGGTTATAGTCCAACAGGTTTAATTGGAAGCACACTAGCTTTTGGAGCGACGCTCCTTCATCAGGTGGTACTTTGTACACCCCAGTTCAACACTGGCATCTCCAAATCAAGTAAAGAATACAGCATTTATTCTTCATTCAAAGTTATTTACATACATCAGCATCAACAGGGAGTATTTTATTCCCCATTTCAGTTTCTGTTCCCACTGGTTCTTTAGTTCAATGATTCCAATCAATGGAATCATCCAAGTTACACTTCAATGGCCCGAATTTCTGATCGGGAGTCAGTCGTTGTCACTGACAGACTTTCCCCATTCCCCTTGACCCGACAACCCCCTCGATATGACCGTGTCAGACTGGACAAACCCGCTCAACCTGACACCTATGACCCAGCTGGTCTCGAAGCTCCATCACCTCCTCACCAACCCCAAGAGTCCACAGATCCCTCATCACTGACCCACTACTCCCCTTCGCCCTTTCCACAACCCCATTGGAACGGAACACCTCCCCCGCCCCCCCCACCCCATTACCAGCAAAACAAAAGCCCCTCCCTTTGACCAGCTTTCAAACCCCATTCAGAGCAACCCCACGAAATGGGAAAGCTGTCCCTGAACAGACACACCCTGCTCCTGCCAATGGAATTGGAACTGAGAGCAATTTGCATTCTCCCATCACCACCCAACACCCACCCAGCCCCTGCCTCACTAACCTGAAACCCCACCCAAAGTGACCCAGGTGGTACTGACCCTCTGTCCCGACCTGGTAGCACAACCCCATCACTAAACCTTCTGGACCTGACACAGCGCCTTCAACATATCCCCACTCTCCACATAACCCCAGCAGATCCATCAGTCTCATTCCTCTCCGACATGGTGCCAGCTGAACTCAAATGCTCCCTCACTCCATCCCAGCCCTTACACACCCCAAGCTTTCTCTCACCAACCTGACAATATACCCCTCCACACGGCACCAGTCTCTCCCACTCCCCTTGTCCTCTACCTTCCTCACCCACCTCCATGCTACCCCCTCACACACACATTCCATTGAAATCCCTCACCCACCTACCACTCTATCCATCCTCCTTCACATGCTCCCACCAACTGCAGCCCCTCTCCCTCCTGCCTATCATCCTCCCTTCACACTTCCCTCCACTCTCACCTTTGTACAATGGTTTTCAGCTGTCCTGGGGGTTGTACCATCTTGTCTTTCCCCTGGGTCATAAAAAAGGTCCTCCATTCGATGAGATTATTGTTGATCTTCTCCTTCAAATCCACTTTCCCACATTGTCCCTTGATTGGGTAATCTGAACAGCTCCCAAGGTGATCAGAACGCTGCTCACAGACTACATCACTGAACCGCTTCTTAAACGTCATGTAATTTCACCATTGAGTGCTGAAAATAGCATTGTTTATCAATGCATTTATCAATTTATTTCAGAAGAGGATTACCAGGATGTTCCCAGGAATGGAGGATTCGGGTTATAATGAAATACTAGATAGGCTGAGTGTATTCATTGGGGGTGTCGGAGGGTGAGAGATGACCTTATACAAGTTTATAAAATCATGAAGGGTATACACAAGGTGAATGGCAGGTACCTGTTCCTTCAGGTGGGAGATTTCAAGACAAGAGGGTATATTTTTAGGATGAGAGGAGAAAGATTTAATAACGACATGAGATGCAAGTTTTTTACACAGAGTGGTTCATGTGTGGAATGAACTTCCACAGGAAGTGGTAGATGCAGCTCCAGTTACAACATTTAAAAGATGTTGCGATAACGACATGAATACGAATTGTTTGGAGGGATATGGGCCAAGCGCAGGCAGGTGGGATGAGTTTAGTTTGGGATGATGGTCAGCGTGAACGGGTTTGACCAAAGGATCTGTTTCTGTGCTGCATGACTTGGTGACTCTCATCCCAATCTCAGAAACAACTCTCCAGGTTTGATGGTGTGAAACAGTTTTCTTCAAGATCAGACACCCAAGAGATTGGAGTCAGTTTCAGGTTCTCCCATTTACAAACACTTTGTCTCAGAAGATAACACATGTCTTGGCTGGTCATGGCCAAGTCTCTAAAAGGCAAATCCCAATGGAATGTCTGTAAATTTTCATTCATACACATTTGGAGGTATGGAAGGTGTCTGGGGGAATTGAAAGGAAGCTGCCAGCAGAAAGAGTTAACTCAGTGTGGGTCTGAGACGGGGTGGGGGGGCCAATTCACTGAGTGATGTTGTTGTAATTATACTTTGTTCAGGAAAACTGCTGCAATCTGCTGTTCATTAACTTTTTCAAAAGCTGAGTTCAGTTTGATATTTACCAAGCAATAGTTTATCGAGATTGTGAGAACAACCTGAAGGTGTAATGCACAAAAACTTGATTTAATGAGAATCAAAAACACACAGTTCACTCTATTCCCAAAGATTTGAAATTCATTATTAAACTAATTTTGAATCATTGATGTTGTGTATGAGCAACACCCTAATTTTCAGTGAGCCCTCTTTAACTATGGGGTGAGTTCCCACCTTCGTGCAGTGTAGTGAGGTACACAGCTGTGATTCAGTATACGGGGTGTCCCTGTCTACTGCCCATTTTTTCAGCTGTTTCTACCTTATCCTCATCGACACCTGCTCCAGCCACTGACTCACCGTTTCTTCTTGTATTAGTATTAACTCATCTACACAACTGTAAATATAAAGTAGTGATGATCACACCCCCTTTCTGATCTTTATCATTCTTCGGAACCATCCATGAACATTTTCCTCTGGAGTGGGTGTGCCCGATGGGTTGAACCCATCTTTCAATATTGCCTTCGTCAAGTTTGACTGTTGTTCTGCTGTAAACCCAGTGATGGAGCCCTCTGACATTCAATCAAAGTTTACAGCCTTTTCCTCATTCCCCTTCCAGACTGCATTTTTCAATCTCCTCTAACGAAATGTTTTTCCTCCCTACAGATGTGATTGTAACCACTGACACAGGCAGTGAGACTGCGACTCCTCTTGTGAGATCTGTCAGCTCAAACCTGATGTATTTTCACATTTTAGTTGGAGAACCCAGCTAAATGTAAGGATTTAATGTTTTGAATTTTTTTCTTCTTAATAAAGATGGCAGAATAGGATATTCAACCCCTCGAGACTGTCCCTCCATTCCCACCTTCTGGACTGTCCAAGTGTCACTCCAGCTCCCACTCCCATCTCTTCACCACTCCCTGCTCCAGGCTTCTCTTCCCCTTCCCCAGTTGTAATCTCTCCCAGACCATTTCCTGGACCACTTTCACAATGCCAGTGATCATTCCCTCCAGTCTCAGGTGGTGTCCCCATTCCGTGTGGTATCACTCTCCCGCCCACCACCCACCTCCTCATTCCTGCTTGTTTCAGGTTTTTACCACAAGATTTGTCACTGTTCCAGGGAGTAAAGAGCCTGCGAGAATTACAGGTACATTTTATATCTCATGTTGTAAAATTTGCAGTTAGTTAAATTCAGGGATTTGGATGGTCCTGGTGTGGGTGAAGTCACTTTATGTCTCGTAGCAATGTTTCTTTGCATGTCTCATGGTTCAACGTTAAAATGTTGTATCGCCATGGAGACATTATTGTGAAATGGGCCAAATGGTGACGTGCATGTCTCTTTATGCAAAGTAGTAAAATTAGCTCAGTATCTCACTCATGAACAGCAATGGTGTAAATGTTTGTCAAATTAGGACCACCGAATATTCACTGAAAGAAAGACAGACCCAAACGGCAGACCTGAGGCTAAGTTTCAATTGTCCATCTGTACATTTACAGGGTCTGTATTTCAGAGCAATGGGTGGAGCTGGCATTTATCTTTATATGAGTGGTTCAAGTACTGTTCATTCACATTGAAGAAATTAAAAATGTAAAAAAACTTGAATCTGCAACAATACTTCCAATAAGTCATTTCACTTTGCAGACACACAGTATTTCTTGTTGCCTCCCGGTGTGTAGGAGATTCTGACAAGTTTGGTTTTTATTGCGCATTCCTTCTTGCCTGAAGATGGTGGTGAGCCCTGTTTTTGAATTGCTACCGTCCATGTCTTTTACCTAGTAATGAGTGTTTCTCAGAGTGTGCAGACTCCTCGACCAGTGTCCGTTTCAGAGAACACCTCTGGGACACCTGCACCAACCAACCCAACCGCCCCGTGGCTGAACACTTTAACTCCCCCTCCCACTCCACCAAGGACATGCAGGTCCTTGGCCTCCTCCATCGCCAGACCATGGCAACACGACGCCTGAAGGAAGAGCGCCTCATCTTCCGCCTAGGAACCCTCCAACCACAAGAGATTAATGCAAATTTCTCCAGCTTTCTCATTTCCCCTCCCCCCACTATTTCTCAGTCCCAACCCTCAGACTCATCACCACCTTCTTGACCTGCAATCTTCTTCCCGACCTCTCCGCCCCCACCCCCTCTCTGGTATATCACTCTCACCTTAACCTCCTTCCACCTATCGTATTCCCAACGCCCCTCCCCCAAGTCCCTCCTCCCTACCTTTTATCTTAGCCTGCTTGGCACACTCGCCTCATTCCTGAAGAAGGGCTTATGCATGAAACGTCAATTCTCCTGTTCCTTTGATGCTGCCTGACCCGCTGCACTTTTCCAGCAACACATTTTTAAGCTCTGATCTCCAGCATTTGCTGTCCTCCCTTTCTCCCACAATATTTATTTACCCAGGCTCCTTAGCGTGTACCAGTTAAGGACAACACAGCTCAAGACTGCTATCAGTCAGCCAAGTCCCAAGTTAATTTGAGACGACAAAGAGAAAAACTACACTCGACAATTTTACCAACTCTCTTTCGAACAATCTGATTCTTTTGAATATTAAAACACTACCTAGACGTGCTGCTCTGTTGAATTGTTTTGTCTGTACCTCTCTTCATGAGTTGATTCTGTCTCTGATCGGAGGGTGAGCTGCTCTGCGCACTGCTGTATCCTGACCTGCCTATAGTTCGGCTGGAGAATGGGGTCCGGTCAAGTCCTGCCAGGCCGGGTTCTTATACCCTCCTGGCTAAATTCTGGAACCTTCCAAGGACTTGGCTAATCAGGGCAATCGAACTAATTGGTTTTATCACCTTGAAATGCTGCTAATGGTTCTCGATGGCTTGCTAACAGGGACCCGGTCGATGTGTCTGCCTTGGGCCTGGAAGTCTGGTTTTGTCCCCGAATACACACCTTGTCTTCTGCCTTACTGAGGCATGTCCCACACATCTTGTGATGTTTGTTTGACACACTTTGTGATGTGCTCTGGTGCCTCTCCAGTTTTCAATTATCCGGGCATAAATCTTGCAAGGACTTTTCCCTGGGCTGAATTGTCTCTTGTGTGTCTGTCTTGGCTCAGGATTCCCAGTATACTTTGCTTTTTGGCCAATTTTTGTGCCCTGTTTATTCCAGTTGCTGTTCCTGTATTTCTGCCCTCCCTTCTTAATGGTTTTTATTTCGCCTCAGCAGTCGCAGGCATTTACAATGCTCCACCGCCAAACCCTTGTCACCCGACGCCTGGAGAAAGAAGGCCTCATCTTTCACCTTGGAACCCTCCAACCACACGTGACCAATGTGAATTTCATCAGTTTACTCATTTTCCCTTCTCACCTTATCCCAGATCCAACCTTCCAACTCGGCACCACCCTCTTGAACTGTCCGACCTGTCTATCTTCCTTCCTGCTGATCTGCTCCATCCTCCTCTCTGTCCTATCACCTTCACCCCCACCTTCACCTACCTATCATAATCCCTGCTACCTTCCCCTCCCACCTCATCCCCCTCCCATTTATCTCTCAGCCCCCTTGGGCCACAAGCCTCAATCCTGATGAAGGGCTTATGCCTGAAATGTTGATTCTCCTGCTCCTGGGATGCTGCCTGACCGGCTGAGCTTTTCCAGCACCACACTCTTTGACTCTGATATCTAGTATCTGCAGTCCTCACTTTCTCCTCCCTGCTACAATGTGGTGTCAGTATCCCAGCATTGTTCAGTGGGCAGTTCCAGGATTTGAAGACAATGACGGTCACACAATGGAGAGGGGACTCTGAGGTGATGGCGTTCCCATCCATGTGCTGCCCTTATCTTTCCAGTAAGTTGATGCTTGGATATATCAATGTTAAGAAGATAGAAACAACAAGGAACAGGACATCACAGGAAATAGCCCTTTGGCCCACCAAGCCTGTGCCAACACATGATACATTTCTAAACTAAAAGTCTTTTGTCTCTGTGCAGTCCATGCCCCTTTTTTACACTATTCATGTTTCTGATAATTTGCTTCTTAAATGTTGCTGTTGTATTCTCTAACAACAGATTCCAGGCATTTACCGCTCTCTGGAAAAAAGTCTTCCCTCTCACATTTGCTTTAAAAATTCACCTTTTTACCTGAAATCTATCTCCTCTCGTGAGTGACATTTTTATGCCTCTCATAATTTTGAAAATTTCTATCAGGTAGCCCCTCAGCCTCTGACATTAGTTGAAAATAGACCCTAGAAGAATACAGCTCAGGAAGGGGCACTCCGGCCCATGATGTTGTGGCGAAAATGACGCCAATTTAAACAAATCCCTTCTGCCTGCCCTTTGTCCATATCCCTCCATCCCTTACATAACCATGTGCTTATCAAAAAGTCTCTTACACGTCCTTATTGTATTTGCCTCCTCCACCATCCTTGGCAGTGCATTCCAGACCCCTACCACTCTCTGTGTAAAATACTTACACCTCACATCTCCTTTCAACTTTGCCACTTTCACCTTAAATGCATGCTTCCTAACTTTAGATATTTCATCTCTGGGTAAAACCCTATCTATGCATCTCACAATTTTATAAACTTTTGTCAAATCTCCCTTCAGCCTCCTCCACCCCAGAAAAAACTACCCTAATTTTTCTCGTCTCTTCTTATAGTTCATACCCTCTAATCCAGGCAACATCCTGGTAAACCACTTTTGCAACCTCTGCAAAGCCTCCACATCCTTCCTGTAAAGTGGCGACCAGAACTGAACGCAATACCCTCAGTGTGGCCAGACCAAAGTCTGAGAAAGCTGCAACATGAAATCCTGACTCTTGTATTTAATTCCTCAACCAATAAGGCAAGCATGCCATACACCTTCTTCACCATCCTATCTACTGGTGTGGCCACTTCAAGGAAGCTATCGAATTGAACCCCAAATTCCCTTTGTACAGCAATACTGTTCAGGGTCCTGCTACTAACTGTAACATTTCCTTAACATTTGAATTCCCAAATGGAGCACCTCACACTTACCCAGACTAAACTCCATCTATCATTTCCCCACCCATATCTGCACTGATCTATATCCTGCCGAATCCTTTGACAACCTTCTACACTATCCACAACTCCACAGATCCTTGTATCATCTGCAGACTTACTAAACCACACATCTACATTTTCATCCAAATCATTTTTATAAATATCACAACCAGCAGAGATCCCAGTACAGATCCCTGTGGAACACCCTGAGGAACATTACTGAAAGCCTTACAAAAACCCATGTAGCCAACATCCGCTGCTCTACCCTCATCAGTCACCATTGTCACCTTTTTAAAAAATGCAATCACTTTAGTCAGTCATGATCCGTGCTTCACAAAGCCATGCTGACCGTCCCTAATTAGGCCTGGCTTTCTCAAATGTATGTAAATCCTATCCTATTCCCTATCCCAACCATTAATGTGAGACACACCCGTCTATAGTTTCCTGCATTATCCCTATTTCCCACCTTGAACAGCAGAACAACATTAACTACTCGCCAGTCCTCCAGGACCTCACTGGTGGCTAATGAGGACACAAACATCTTGGTCAAGACCCAAACAAACAATCTCTTCTCCTGCCTCTCTCAATAACCTGGGGTGGATAGCATCATGCCCTGGGGATTTATCCACCTTTATGCTCTTTAAGAGACCCAACACCACTTCTTTCTTGATCTCAAAATACTGTAGCATGTTAGCATGCTCCACCCAAATCTCACTATCCTCCATCTCCTTCTCCTGGGTGAATACTGATACAAAGTACTCATTTAGGATCTCACCCACATCCTCAGTCTGCAAGCACAAGTTCCCTCCTTCCTTGAGTGGTCCTACTTTCTCCCTAGTTAGCCTCTTGTTTGTAATGTATGCATAGAATGCCTTAGGATTCTCTGTAACCTGATTTGCCAAGGTCATTATATGTCTCCTTCTGCTGTCCTCATTCCCTGCTTGAGTTCGTTCCTGCTTTTTTGAAATTCCTCACAGGCCCTGTCCAATTTTAGCTTCCTAAACCTTACTTATGCTTCTTCTCTTTTGATTAAATTCATAACCTCCATTGTTATTCAAGGGTCCCTGACCTTGCCATCCTTGTCCTTCCTCCTTACTGGAACATGCAGGTCCTGAACTCTCGTCAGCAGGTCTTTAAACAATTCCCACATGTCAAATGTGGACCTGCCTGATAACAGTCCTTCCAATTAACACTTTCTAGCTCCTGCCTAATACTGACATAATTTGCCCATCTCCAATTTATCAGCTTGCCACAAGGTCCTGACTAATCCTTACTCATTGTTATCTTAAAACTGAAGGAGTTGTGATCACTGTTTCCAAACTGCTCTCCCATTGAAAGGTCAGTCACTTGGCCAATGTCAATTTCTTGTACAATGTCCAGTATGTCCCCATCCTCTAATTGGACAATCCACAACTGTTTCAAGAAACCCTTTCAGAATACATTTAACAAATTCTGCCTGATCTAAACCTCTTGCTGCAAGGGAGTCCCTGTTGATATTGGGGGAATTTAAAGTCACCCAGTGTGAAAACACTTTTTATTGCATATTTCCATAATCTGCCTCATATTTGTTTCTCGGTGTCTCGGTGGCTGTTAGGGGGCCTACAGTATAATCCTATCAGCGTGATTACACCCATCTTATGTTTGAGCTTTACCCATATTGCCCTCATAGATAAGCCCTCCAGTTTGTCCTCCCTGAGTACAGATGTAACGCAACTCCTCCACCGCTTTTACCTTCCTCTCTATCTCGTCTAAAACAATGAAACCCTGGAATGTTAAGCAGCCAGTCCTGTCCCTCTCTCAATCAACTCTGTAATAGCTGCAACATCACAGTTCCATGTAGGTCCAGGCTGTATGCTGATCTGCCTTACCTTTAATACCTCTTGCATTGAAATAAACACAGTTTCAGCTCATTAGTACCATCACGTATATTTACCTGTCTCTGCCTTTCTTTTCTTTCTGATTTACTGGTCCTAACATGTATCTTCCCATTAATCCTTCCACTTGGTGACCTGCTGCTCTAGTTTCCATCGTCCTGCCACTCTAGTTTAACCTAACCGAGTAACACCAGCAAACCTTCCTACGAGGATATCAGTTCCCCTCCAGTTTAGATGCAAACTGTCCCTCATGTACATGTCACCCCTTCTCCAGAAGAGATCCCATTGATCCAAGAACCCTTGCACCAGCTCCTTAGTCACGCATTCATCTCTCCGATCTTTCTATTCCTTGCCTCATGAGCACGTGGCATTGGTAATAACCCAGACATTACTATCCTTGAGGGTGGTAAATAAACCAAGTTTGTCCAATCTCTACTCATAGCTAATACCCTCCAAACCAAGTGACATCCTGGTAAACCTTTTCTGTTCATTGTCCAAAGTCTTCAAATCCTTCTAGTTTTGTGGTGACCAGAACTAAATTCAACATTCCAAATGTGGCCTAACTAAAATCCAATACAACTGCAACATAAATTGTCAGGATTTATACTCTGTGCCTGATGGATGGAGGCAAGGATGACATACACCTTCGTGACCACCTTACCTACTTGCGCTGTCACTTTCAGGGAACTGTGGGCCTGTGTACCTTGACCCTCTGTATGTCAATGCTTCCAAATATTCTGCCATTTATTATACACTTCCTTCTGACATGACAATGTCAATAATGCATTACCTCACATTTGTCTGGATTAAATTCAATCTGCTATTTCTGCACCCATGTCACTACTGTATCTCTATCCTGCTACATCCTCTGGCAATCCCACTTACTATCCACAGCTTCCCCAATCTTTGTGTCATCCACACACTTACAAATCAGACCACATTTTATAAGATGTCATCAGGTAATAGCCTGGAAATTATATGGAAATCAAATTTGAACAAATGTGTGAGGGAGGGCGTTAGATATGTGGAGCATTGGGATACCTTGTGGGGAAGGTGGGACCTGTACAAGGAGGACGGGTTTCACCTGAACTGGAGAGGTACCAATATCCTGGGCGGGAGGTTTACAAGAGCTCTTCCAGAGGGTTTAACCTAGTTTGGCAGTGGGATGGGAACCAGAGCTACTGATCAGAGAATGGGGTAGCTAGTGAACAGGCAGATACAGCAAGCAGAGAGTGTGTGAGGAAGGATAGACAGTTGATAGGGCAAAGTTGCAGAAAGTGCGATGGGTTGAAGTGAGTCTATTTTAACTCAAGAAGTGTCAAAAATAATGGTGATGATTTTAGAGCATGGATCAGTACGATGTTGTGGCCATTATGGAGACTTGGATATCACAGGGTTAGGAATGGTCATTGGATGTTCCAGGGTTTAGATGTTTCAAATGGAATAGGGAGGGAGGTAAAAGAGATGGGGGAGTGGTATCACTAATCAGGGATAGTATCACAGCTGCAGAAAGGGAGGTCATTGAGGAAAGTTTGTCCACTGAGTTAGTATGGATGGAAATCAGAAACAGGAAAGAAGCAGTCACTTTATTGGGAGTTTTCTCCAGACCCCCCCCCCCCCCCCCTCCCAATAGCAACAGAGATACGGAGGAGAGCAGATGGGTGGCAGATTTTGGAAGAGTGCAGAAGTAACAGGGTTGTTGTCATGGGTGACTTCAATTTCCCTAATATTTGTTGAAGCTTCCTGAGTGCAAATAGTTTAGGTCGAACAGATTTTGTCAGCTGTGTCCTAACTCAGTGTGTAGATAGGCTGAATGTGAGGAGGTTATATTGGATTTGGTTCTTGGCAACAAATCATGTCAGAGGTCAGATGTCTTGGTGGTCATAATTCCCTGACCTTTACTATAGTCATCGAGCGGGATAGAAGCAGACGGTATGGGAAAGTATTTAATTGGGGAGGGGGTATTACAATGCTATTAGGCAGGAACAATGGAGAATACATTGCATACAGGTGTTCTCAGGGAAATGCAGGACAGAATGTGAAGGTTGTTGGGAACACTTGTTGCCTAATGCAGAAAACTGGATAGGTTTGTCCCTCTGAGGCAAGGAAAGGATGATAGGGTGAGGGAACTTTAGATGACAAGAGCAAAAAATACCATCCCGTATTTCCAATTCTTCCGCCTCTGCCGCATCTGCTCCCAGGAGGACCAGTTCCACCACAGAACACACCAGATGGCTTCCTTCTTTAGAGACCGCAATTTCCCTTCCCACGTGGTTAAAGATGCCCTCCAACGCATCTCGTCTACATCCCGCGCCTCTGCCCTCAGACCCCACCCCTCCAACCGTAACAAGGACAGAACGCACCTGGTGCTCACCTTCCACCCTACCAACCTTCGCATAAACCAAATCATCCGCCGACATTTCCGCCACCTCCAAACAAACCCCACCACCAGGGATATATTTTCCTCCCCACCCCTTTCTGCCTTCCGCAAAGACCGTTCCCTCCGTGACTACCTGGTCAGGTCCACACCCCCCTACAACCCACCCTCCCATCCTGGCACTTTCCCCTGCCACCGCAGGAACTGTAAAACCTGCGCCCACGTCTCCTCCCTCACCTCTATCCAAGGCCCTAAAGGAGCCTTCCGTTTCCATCAAAGTTTTACTTACAATAAATTATATTAGTGGATGTGTATCTGTTGCTCCCGATGCGGTCTCCTCTACATTGGGGAGACTGGATGCCTCCTAGCAGAGCGCTTTAGGGAACATCTCCGGGACACCCGCACCAATCAACCACACCGGCCCGTGGCCCAACATTTCAACTGCCCCTCCCACTCTGCCAAGGACATGGAGGTCCTGGGCCTCCTTCACCGTCGCTCCCTCACCACCAGACGCCTGGAGGAAGAACGCCTCATCTTCCGCCTCGGAACACTTCAACCCCAGGGCATCAATGTGGACTTCAACAGCTTCCTCATTTCCCCTTCCCCCACCTCACCCTAGTTCTAAACTTCCAGCTCAGCACTGTCCTCATGACTTGTCTGGACTTGTCCTACCTGCCTATCTCCTTTTCCATCTATCCACTCCACCCTCTCTTCCTTGACCTATCACCTTCCTCCCCTCCCCCACTCACCCATTGTAACTCTATGCTGCTTTCTCCCCACTCCCACCCTCCTCTAGCTTATCTCTACACGCTTCAGGCTCACTGCCTTTATTCCTGATGAAGGGCTTTTGCCCGAAACGTCGATTTTGAAACTCCTTGGATGCTGCCTGAACTGCTGTGCTCTTCCAGCACCACTAATCCTGAAAGAGATGTGGAACATCTAGACAAGAGGAAGAAGGAAATTTACTTAAGGTTGAAGAAGCAAGGATCAGACAGGGCTCTAGAGGGTTACAAGATAGCCAGGAAGGAACTGAAGAATGGACTTAAGAGAGCTAGAAGGAGGCATGAAAAAGCCTTGGTGGGTAGGATTAAAGAAAACCCCAAGGCGTTCTACACTTATGTGAGGAACAAGAGGATGGTCAGAGTGAGGGTAGGGCGGATCAGGGATAGCGGAGGGAACTTGTGCTTGGAGTTGGAGGAGGCCCTAAAGGAATACTTTGCTTCAGTATTCACCTGTGAGAGGGACTTTGTCATTTGTGAGGACAGCATGAAACAGGCTGATAAGCTCAAACAGATTGATGTTGAGAAGGAGGATGTGCTGGACATTTTGAATAACGTGAGGATAGATAAGTTCCCTGGGTCCCAGACGGGATATATGCAAGGTTGCTACGGGAAGCGAGGGGAGAGATTGCCGTGACTTTGGTGATAATATTTGCGTCCTCACTGTCCACGGGAGTACTACCAGATGGTTGGAGGGTGGCAAAAGTTATTCCCTTGTGCAAGAAAGGGAATAGTGATAATCCTGGGAATTACAGGGCACTCAGTCTTGTGTCAGTGATGGGTAAAATTATTGGAGAGGATTCTGAGAGGCAGGATTTATGATTATTTGGAAAAGCTTAATTTGATGAGAGATAGTCAGCATGGCTTTGTGAGGGGCAGGTTATGCCACATAAGCCTTATTGAATTATTTGAGGATGTAGGAAAAGCTGGATGATGAGAGAAATTGAGGGTTTGGTGAAGAAAAAGAAGGAAGCATGTCAGGTATACACAGGATGGATGGAGTGAATCCTTAGAAGAGTATAAAAGGCAATAGGAGTATACTTAAGAGGGAAATCAGGAGGGCAAAAGGGGGACATGAGAGAGCTTTGGCAAATAGGGTTAAAGAGAATGCAAAGGGATTTTACAAACACATTAAGGACAAAAGAGTAACTAGGGAGAGAATAGGGCCCCTCAAAGGTCAGCAAGATGGCCTTTGTGTGAAGCTGCAGGAGATGGAGGGTGGAGATACTAAACATATATTTTGCGACAGTATTTACTGTGGAGAAGGAGATGGAAGATATAGAATGTGGTGAAATAGATGGTGATATCTTGATAAACATTAATATTACAAAGGAGGAAGTGCTGGACGTCTTGAAACGCGAAAAGGTGGATAAATCCTCAGGACCTGATAGGTATACCCTAGAACACTGTGGGAAGCTGAGAAGTGATTTCTGGGCCCCCTGCTGAGATATTTGTATCATTGATAGTCACAGGTGAGGTGCTGGAAAACTGGCAGTTGGCTAACGTGGTGCCACTATACAAGAAAGGTGGTAAGGACAAACCAGGGAACCATAGACTGGTGAGCCTGACGTTGGTTGGGAACAAGTTATTGGAGGGAACCCTGAGGGACAGGATGTACATGTATTTGGAAAGGCAAGGACGGATTAGGATTGGTCAACATGGTTCTGTGCGTGGGAAATCATGTCTCACAAACTTGATGGAGTTTTTTGAAGAAGTAACAAAGAGGATTGATGAGGGGAGAGTAGTGGACATGGTCTATATGGACTTCAGTAAGGCAGAAAACTCCATGACAGAAATCAGCTGCCTCTTGATCAGCTCCTGTTCCTACAATTATCACCCTGAGGACGACTGACAGAATGAAGCAAGAGCTCAAAATTTCAATGTTCCCTCGGATCGGTGAATTCATGGTTCGATTCTCAGCATCATCAGGTAGATCTGCAGTTTGAGCAGTGAGCTCAAACATTTTCATACTGTTTTTGGACTAAATTACTCAAACATGAAACACAGGAGGCAAATAGCAGTAATTTGCTTCTGGAACAGTTTCCTTCATTCCAACTTTGAGATGGATTTTGAAATGATTAACTCACTGAGTGCTGGCTCCAGGGAAGTCTGAAGGTCCCCAGCAGCATTTTACTTTCAGCTCCCACAGTGTCAGGCTGAGAGATTCCCTGGTAATACAGAAAGTATTGTGTTGTCAGAGTAGTTTGTCAGAGTAGATGAGATAAATCAACTTCACTCAACAACCTTCCCTTGCTCTCAATGCTCCCATTAAGGAAGTCACACTCCAGGGTATTTAAACGGCTGGTGTAATCTACAGTCTGTGTTGGGTTAGACAATCTCACCCAGGTGGCAGGAAGGTCACAACAGGAGGTTTAACCTCCTGGTGTCAGGAAGGTGACTAGCATCGTTCCAGTTGAGGGGAATAGCCAGTGAGCTCTGCTGAATTTTGTCTCTGTGTGGGTACTGAGTGAGGACAGTGATGTTTAAACAACACATCACTTTGAATGGGGTCAGAAACATCTCAGAGTTGGGAAACCACACGAGTTACCGGGAGACTCACCGTGATGTCTCGGTGAAATACAGGGCCAGTTCCTTCCTGCAGTGACAAGTGTTACAGTCTGGTATGGCAGGACCACTTGCTCTGTCAATGTCTTTCTGAATTCTGCTTCCTCAATGGTGAACACAGAATTAATAATCCCCTCAGTGGGGCTGTTCTCTGACTGGGGTCTTCAGATTCTTTCTTTATTCCTCAGATAATGAAGCAGTTCATGCACACACACAGCAATTCAGAGCAGGACAACATTGATGCCCAGATGGCAAGTGAAATCCATGCTGTGAAAGTGCCAGGCAGTGACCATGTCTGATCATATTAATATTATTGGGTCCAAGTTTCAAACTCCTGGTCATTCTCATTGACCAGAAAGTGAACCGGACCACCCACATCAAGGAGGAGAAAGTGAGGACTGCAGATGCTGGAGATCAGAGCTGAAAAATGTGTTGCTGGAAAAGCGCAACAGGTCAGGCAGCATCCAAGGAGCAGGAGAATCGATGTTTTGGGCATAAGCCCTTCTTCAGGAATATGGAGGGTGTGCCAAGCAGGCTAAGATAAAAGGTAGGGAGAAGGGACTTGGGGGAGGGGCGTTGGGAATGTGATAGCTGGAAGGATGTTATACAGGCCAGATTCGAGAGTGCACTGACTCACCCTCTGGACAAACAAATCTCAATAAACATCACAATTCTGGTGTGTAATGGAATATTCCCAATTTCCAGGGTGTGTGTTTCCACTCCAGAAAGTTGACACAACAGACCTCAAAAAATCAATTCCCTTGACCGGAATCCCATCCATTATCTTCAGTACTTCATTTTCTCCTCTGTTGGTGTATTGCATGTCAGTCTGTTCTTGCTACAGGATGGACTGCAGTGAGGTACTGCAGCTTCTTCAGCTGCTTATTCTCATTCTATAACATTCACACTCAAAGGACAAATGCAGCAGGTAGATGGGAACACCATCACCTCCAAGTTTCCCTCTGAGACATTACTCTTCATTGTGTCACCATCACTGGCTTCATATCCTGGAACTGCCACTTTAACAATGCTGGCGTACAGACCCCAGATAGAATCATGGAGATGTACAGCATGGAAGCAGTCCCTTCGGTCCACCTTGCCCAACCCGACCAGATATCCCAACCTGGTGTAGTTCCACCTGCCAGCACCCGGCCCAATTCGCTCCAAGCCCTTCCTATTCATATACCCATCCAGATGCCTTTTAAATGTTGCAATCGTACTCGCTTCCACCACTTCCTCAGGCAGCTCACTCCATACACATACCACCCTCTGAATGAAAACATTGCCCGTTAGGATTCTTTCATATCTTTCCCCTATCACCCTAAACCTATGCCCACCAGTTGTCCCAGGGAAAATCCCTTGTCTATTTATCCAGCACTGATCCTTTTGGCACTCCACTGGTCACAGGCTTCCAGTCTGAAAAACAGCCCTCCACCACCATCCTCTGTCTTCTACCTATGAGCCAGTTCTGTATTCAAATGGCTAGTTATCCTGTATTTAATGAGATCTAACCTTGGTAATCAGTCTCCTATGGGGAACCTTATCGAATGCCTTATTAGTCCATATAGATCACGTCTACTGCTCTGCCCTCATCAATCCTCTTTGTTACTTCTTCAAAAAACTGAATAAAGTTTGTGAGACATGATTTCCCACACACAATGCCATGTTTGCTATCCCTAATTAATCCTTACCTTTCCAAATACATGTACATCCTGTCCCTCAGAATTCCCTCCAACAACTTACCCACCACCGAGGTCACGTTCACTGGTCTATAGTTCCCTGGCTTGTCCTAACCACCTTTCTTTAATAGTGGCACCACATTAGCCAACCTCCAGTCTTCCGGCACCTCATCGATTGACTCTCGATGATACAAATATCTCAGTAAGAAGCCCACCAATCATTTCTCTAGCTTCCCATAGAGTTCTAGGGTATGCCTGATCAGGACCTGGAGATATATCCAGTTTTTTGCGTTTCAAGAAAACCAGCACTTCTTCCTTTGTAATATGGACATTTTTCAAGATTTCACCATCTATTTCCCTACATTCTATATCTTCTATGTCCTTTTCCACAGTAAACACTGATACAAAATACTTGTTTAGTATCTCCCCCATCTCCTGTGGCTCCACACAAAGGCCACCTTGCTGATCTTTGAGGGGCCCTATTCTCTCCCTAATTACCCTGTTATCCTTAATGTATTTGTAAAAACCCTTTGAATTCTCCTGAATGCTATTTGCCAAAGCTATCTCATGTCCCCTTTTTAACCTCCTGATTTCCCTCTTACGTGTACTCTGATTGTATTTATATTCTTCTAAGGATTCACTCGATCTTTCCTGTCTGTACATGACATATGCTTCTTTCTTTTCCTTCACCAAATCCTCAATTTTTGTAGTCATCCAACACTCCCTACACCTCCCAGCCTTTCCTTTCACCATAACAGGAATATACTTTCTCTGGATTCTTGTTATCTCATTTCTGAAGGCTACCCATTTTCCAGCCATCCCTTTACCTGCGAACGTCAGCCCCCAATCAGCTTTTGAAAGTTCTTGCCTTATGCTGTCAAAATTAGCCGCCTTCCAATTTAGAACTTCAATGTTTAGATCTTTTTGGCGGCGTGGTGGCTCAGTGGTTAGCACTGCTACCTCACATCGCCGAGGACGCAGGTTTGATTCCAGCCTCGGGCAACTGTCTGTGTGGAGTGTGCACATTCTCCCCATGTCTGTGTGCGCTTCCTCTGGGTGCTCCGGTTTCCTCCCATAGTTCAAAGATGTGCAGATCATGTGAATTGGTCATGCTAAATCGCCCATAGTGTTAGGTGCATTAGTCAGGGGTAAATATGGGGAATGGTTACTCTTCAGAGGATCAGTGTGGACTGGTTGGGCTGAAGGGCCTGTTTCCACACTGTAGGGAATCTGAAAATATCTAGTCTATCCTTTTCCCTCAGTATTTTAAAACTAATAGAATTATGGTCGCTGGCCCCAAATGCTTCCCCACTGACAGCTCAGTTACCTGCCCTGCCTTTTTTCCCAAGAGTAGATCAAGTTTTGCAGTTTGTTTTGTAGGTAAATCCATATACTGAATCAGAAAATTTTCTTGTTCACACTTAACAAATTCCTCTCCATCTAAACCCTTAACACTGTGGCAGTCCCAGTTGGACGACAGCAATTCAAACAGAGGACCGACCACCATCTTTGGGCATCAAGGAATGGTCAATAAACAACAATCTTGTCAGAATCTCCCACACCCCAAGAAGGAACAAACAACACTGTGTGTCTGCAATGTGAAATTCCTAAACTAATCATGTTTCAGTTCAAGTGTTTTCCAGCTTCATTTTTTTGATGTAAATGAAGAACACCTGACCTACTTCTAAAGATGAACATCAGCTCCAGCCATTGCTCTGAAATACAGACCCTGTAAATGTCTGATGGACGTGTGGAATTTAGCTTCAGGTCTGCCATTTGAGTTTGACTTTACTTCAATGAATATTGAGTGGTCCAGATTTGACCAACATTTACACCATTGCTGTTCATGATCGAGATACTGAGCTAACTTTATTACTTTGCACGAACAGACACGCAAGTCACCATTTGGCCACTCTTCTCATTAACGTCTCCATGGTGACAGAACATTTTAATGTTGAATCATGATTGATGCAGAAAAACATCATTCCGAGCCCTAAACTGACTTCATCCACACCTGGACCATCCAAATTCCTGAATTTGATTAAATGGAAATTTTATAACACGAGACACAAAATGTACCTGTAATTCCCCCAGGCTCTTTACTCCCTGGAACAGTGACAAATCTTGTGGTAAAACCTGAACCAAGCAGGAATGAGGAGGTGGCTGGTGGGTGGGAGAGTGACACCAGCTGAGACTGGAGGGAATGATTCCTGGCATCGGGAAAGTGGTCCGGGAAAAGGGCTGGGAGAGATTACAACTGGGGAAGGGGAAGAGAAGCCTGGAGCAGGGAGTGGTGAAGAGATGGGAGTGGGAACTGGAGTGACACTTGGACAGAAGAGAGGGTGGGAATGGAGGGACAGTCTCGAGGGGTTGAATACTCTCTTCTGCCATTTTTACCCAGGAAAGATATTTCAAAACATTAAAGCCCAACATTTAACTGGGCTTCTTCTAAACAAAATGCAAAACCACGTCAGGTTTTTGCTGACAGATCTCCTAAGAGTAGTCACGGTCTCAATGCCTCTTCCAATGGTTAAAATCAAATCTGAAGGGGAAAAGTATCACAGAATGTGTAAAAATGAAGTCAGGGAGGTGAATGAGGAAAAGGCTGTAAACTTTGATTGAACGTCAGAGGGCTCCATCACAGGGTTTACAGCAGAACAACAGTCAAAATTGGCGAAGGGAATGCTGACAGATGGGTTCAGCCCACAGGGCACCACATCCCCAGAGGAAAATGTTCAACGTTGGTTTGAAGAATGATAAAGGTCAGAAAGGGGAGTGATCATCACCACTTGATATTTACAGTTGTGTAGATGAGTTAATACGAATACAAGAAGAAACGGCTGCCGCAGGTGTCGATGAGGATAAGGTAGAAACAGCTGAAAAATGGGCAGTAGACAGGGACACCCCGTATACTGAATCACAGCTGTGTACCTCACTACACTGCACGAAGGTGGGAACTCACCCCATAGTTGAAGAGGGCTCACTGAAAATTAGGGTGTTGTTCATGAACAACATCAAAGATTCAAAATTGGTTTAATAATGAATTTCAAACCTTTGGGAGTGGAGTGAACTTTTTAAAATTCTAATTAAAAACACGTTTTTGTGCTATACACCGTCTAGGTTGTCTCACAATCTAAATAAACTATCATTTGGCAAATTTCAAACTGAACTCAGCCTTTGAGAAATGTTTAAGAGAAACGTGGAAAATGTAAAGGTGAGAAATAAATGCTTCTCCTGTGAAGGTGATCTTAAAAATAGGAAAGGGATTGGAGACAATTGAAGGCAAATTGTACAACCAAAGGAAGGATTATCAAATTCAAAAGGTCAGTTTGAAAATGGACAGCAAATTTCAGCAGTGTTCTTGAACATAGACCCATCCAGATGCCTTGTAAATGTTGCAATTGCAATAACCACCACTTTCTCTGGCAGCTCATTCCACACATGTGCCACCTTCTACGTGAAAACGTTGTCCCTTAGGTCTGTTTTACATCTTTTCCCTCTCACCTTAAACCTATGCACTCTAGTTCTGGACTCCCCCACCCGAGGGAAAAGACTTTGTCGATTTATCCTATCCAAGCCCCTCATGATTTTATAAACCTCCACAAGGTCACCCGTCAGCCTTCGCAGATCCAGGGAAAACAGCCCCAACCTGTTCAGACTCTCTATACCTAGAATCCTCCAACTTTGTAAATCTTTTCTGAACCCTTACAAGTTCACAGTGTCCTTCTGATAGGAAAGAGACCAGAACTGCACAAAAGTAGCTTAACCAAAATCTCGTACAGCTGCAATGTGACCTCCCAACTCCGATACTCAGTGCTCTGACCAATAAAGGAAAGCATACCAAATGCCTTCTTCACTATCCTCTCTACTTGCGACTCTACTTTCAAGGAACTATAAACCTGCATTCCAAGGTCTCTTTGTTCAGCAACACTCCCTAAGACCTTACCACGAAGTGTGTAAGTCCTGCTAAGATTTCCTTTCCCAAAATGCAGCACCTCACATTTATCGAAATTAAACTCCACCTGTCACTCCTCAACCCATTGGCCCATCTGGTCATGATCCCATTGTACTCTGAGGTACCCTTCTTTGCTGTGCACTACACCTCCAATTTTGGTGTCAGTTGCAAACTTACTAACTATACCTCCAATGTTCATATCCAAATCATTTATTTCAATGACGAAACGAAGTGGACCCAGCACAAATCCTTGGGGCACTCCACTAGTCACAGGCCTCCAGTCTGAAAAACAACCCTCCACCGCCACCCTCTATCTTCTACCTTCGATCCAGTTCTGTATCCAAATGGCTAGTTCTCTCTGTATTCCATGAGGTCTAACCTCACTAACCAGTCTCCCATGGGAAAGTTGTCGAATGCATTACTGGCATCCATATAGATTATGTCTACTGCTCTGTCCTCACCAATCCTCTTTGTTACTTTTTCAAGAAACTCAATCAAGTTCATGAGACATGATTTCCAATGCAGAAAGCCATGTTGACTATCTCTAATTAGTCTTTGCCTTTCCAAATACATGTAAATCCTGTCCCTCAGGATTCCATTCAACAACTTGCCTACCATCGACACCAGGCTTATGGGTTTATCGTTCCTTGGCTTCTCCTTACTACCTTTCTGAAATAATGGCACAACGTTAGCCAACCTCCAGTCTTCCGGCACCTCACTTGCGACTATCGATGATACAAATATGACAGCAAGGGGCCCAGCAATCACTTCTCTAGCTTCCCACAGAGTTCTGGGCACACCTGATCAGGTCCTGGGGATTTATCCACCTTTATGCATTTGAAGCACTTCCTCTTCTGTATTATGGACATTTTCAAGATGTCACCATCTTTGTCCCCACATTCTATATATTCAATGTCCTTCTCCACAGTAAACACTGATGCAAAATACTCATTTAGTATCTCCCCCATCTCATGCAGCTTTACACAATGGACACCTTGCTGATCTTTGAGGGGCCGTATTCGCTCCCTAGTTATTTAATGTATTTGTTCCTTTTGTCGTTAATGTATTTGTAAAAACCCTTTGCATTCTCTTTAATGCTATTTGCCAAAGCTATCTCATGCCCCTTTTTTGCTCTCCTGATTTCCCTCTTAAGTATACTCCTACTTCCTTGAGACTCTTCTAATAATTCTCTCAATCTCTGCAGTCTGTACCTGACATATACTTCCTTCTTTTTCTTAACCAAAGCCTCAATTTCTCCAGTCATCCAGCATTCCCTACACCTACCAGCCTTTCCTTTCACCCTTATAGGAATATAGTGTCTCTGGACTCTCATTATCTCGTTTCTGAAGGCTTCCCATTTTCCAGTCATCTCTTTACGCGCAAACATCTGCCCCCAATTAGCTTTCGAAAGTTCTTGCCTAATAACTTCAAAATTAGCTTTCCTCCAATTTAGAATTTCAACAGTTAGACCTGGTCTATCCTTTTCCATCACTATCTTAAAACTAATAGAATTATGGTCTCAGACCCCAAAGTACTCCCCAGTGACACCTCAGTCACCTGCCCTGCCTTATTTCCCAAGAGTAGATCAAGTTTTGCACCTTCTCTAGTCAGTACGTTCACATCCTGACTCAGAACATTTTCTTGGACACTCTTAACAAAGTCCTCTCCATCTAAACCCTTAACACTATGTCAGTCCCAGACTTTGTTTGGAAAGTTAAAGTCCCTTCTATAACCACCCTATTATTCTTACAGATAGCTGAAATCCCCTTACAAATTTGTTTCTCAATTACCCACTGACTATTAGGGGGTCTATAATACAATCCCAGTAAGTTAACCATACCTTTCTTATTTCTCAGTTCCACTCAAATAAATTCCCTGGAGGTATTTCCAGGAATATCCTCCCTGAATGCAGCTGTAATGCGATCCCTTATCAAAAAAGCCACTCCCCCTTCTCTCTTGCCTCCCTTTCTATCCTCCCTATAGTATTTGTGTTCTGGAATATTAAGCTGCCAGTGCTGTCAATCTCTGAACCACATTTCTGTAATTGTTATGATATCCCAGTCCCATGTTCCTAACCATGCCCTGAGTTCATCTGCCTTCCCTGTTCGGCCTCTTGCATTGAAATAAATGCAGTTTAATTTATCAGTCATACCTTGTTCTCTGCTTTGTCCCTGCCTGACCTGACTGTTTGACTTACTTCTTTTCTCCACTGTACCAGTCTCAGACTGATCTCTTTCCTCACTATCTCCCTGAGTCCCACCCCCTCTTCCCCCCATTACTGGTTTCAATCCTTCTGAGCAGCTCGAGCAAATCTGCTTGTCCGTATATTAGTCCCCTTCCAATTCAGGCGCAATCCATCCTTCTTGTACAGGTCACTTCTACCCCAGAAGAGATTCCAATGATCCAAGACTGTGAATTATTTTCTCATACACCAGCTCCTCAGCTACGAATTCATCTGCTGTATCTTCCTATTCCCACTCTCATTAGCTCGTAGTACCGAGAGTATTCCAGATATTACTACCCTCGAGGATCAATATGAACACAAGCCAGTATCAAGGAAAAATATTGCCAACTTGATTAGAAACAAAGTTACAACAACCATTAATACTAAACACACAATCTCAAATCCTATTTGGCTCCTAAGGTTCCAATAATTCCCGAGTTTCTTGGAGATTTACACAATTGCTGTCTCTCTCTCTGGGTGTGTGAAGCTGCTTTCTTCCTCTCTCTCTCTCTCTCTCTCTCTCTCTCTGGTTGGTCAGTTGGTCTTTGCCTCTTGCCATGTTGGTCTCCTCAGAAGGCCTCCAGAAGATTCCAAGAGCAAAGTCTGTAGGTGAAGCCTGTTTTTATATCTTTTAGATGGTTTTCTGGAACTTTCTATTGTTCTGGCCAATCAGAGAGATACGCTTGGTAGTTGAAAACAGAGTCAATCATTTGGAAGAATTGCTAATGTTAGTTTATTTTTGTGTAGAAGGGCCCGCACTGTACTGTGCTGTCAAAACCCTCCTTTGTTCAGTAAATAAGTTGTTGGGAGTATGTCTGTTCTGCATAAATGTTGCCTTCTACATTAGCAAATGTCATTAGCACCTGACTTCTGTGTTTGCACTGCGTCTGGTGTGTGGACTTCATGATTTTAGAGTTTTACTTGGCCAATGTACCCAGCATCCCTTGCTGTTTGGCCAAGTTAGCAATCTATCTGTGTTTTAGCAGCCAGGAGGCTGCTGAAGTACACACTGTATTAATCTAGAGTACTGTGCATATTTATGATCTTTTAAGAGAAAGATATACCTTATATCTACCTTCCAGTAATACAATGACTGTTCATGAGGTAGGTTCTGTATATGTGCCCACATTGGAAATTTGACTAATTCCATCAGAGTCCCATTTTAGAACTTGTGGGATCCTGTTTATAAACACTGCTCTCCACTGGCAGTCAATAATTTTAACTCCAACCAAGAATACCGTACTTATTTATTCTCAGTTGAAAATTATTCAGCTGCATTAACATCAGCAGGAAGCATTTCATTCCCATTTACACGCACTGTTCTCATTGGTTCATTAGTTCAATGATTCTAATCATGGCTTTATCCGAGTTCCTCACTTCATTGGCCCTAGAATTCTGATCAGGAGTTGGTCATTGTCACCGACACACTTCCTCCATTCCCCCTGACCTGACACCACCCCCGTAATGATTGTGTCAGACAGGACAGACCCCCTCAACCTGACAACTATGTCCTGATGGACCCAAAACTCCCTCACTTTCCCACCAACCCCAGGAGTCTACAGATTCCTCATCACTGACCCACTACTCCCTTCTCCCCAAACACAACCCCATTGGAACTGTCACCTCCCCCCACCCCATCACCACCTCCCTTTCACTCGCCTTGACACCACATTTAACCCAAAAGTGTCCCCTGCTCCTGCCAACAGAATTGGAACGACAACCACCTGCATCATCCATCATCACCCAACACCCACTTCACTAACCTAAAACCCTTCCCAAAGTGAGCCAGGTGGTACTGACCCCTCCTTCCAGACCTGGTAGCACCACACCCCCTCCCTTAAACCTCTGGACCTGACACTGCCTCTTCATCACATAGAATCATAGAGTCATACAGCATAGAAACAGACCCTTCGTTCCAATTCTAATCCCAAACTAACCCGTCCCACCTGCCTGCTTCTGGCCCATATCCCTCCCAACCTTTCCTATTCATGTACTTATTCAAATGTCTTTTAGACACTGTAATTGTACCCGCATCCACCATTTCCTCTGGAAGTTCATTCTACATACACAAACCACCTTCTATGTGAAAAAGTTTTTGAAACTGTCTCTTCTAACTTTAAAAATGTGTCCTCTAGTCATGAAATCCTCCATCCCAGGGAAAAGACAACTACTACTGACTCTATCGATTCCTCTCATTATTTTATAAACTTCTTTCAGATCACTGCTCAACCTTCTACGCTTCAGTGAAAAAAATCTCAGTTTATCTCATTTACTTTATAACTCAAACCTTCCATACCCAGCAACAACCTGGTAAATCTCTTCTGAGCCCTCTCCAGCTTGATAAACAGAACTGGTCAGTTTCCTAGAAGAGGTCGCACCAATGTCCTGCATAACCTCAACATGAGGTTCCCAACTCCTCTACTCAAAGGACTAAGCAATGAAACAAGCATGCCTAACACCTTTTTAACCACCCTGTCTAGATGTGACGCAAACTTCAAAGAATTATGTACCTGCAGCTGCAGTCATTCTGCTCTACAACACTACCCAAGGCCCGACCAATTGAATTGAATAAGCCATACCCTTGTTTGTTGTACCAAAATGCAATGCCTCGCATTTATCCAAATTGAAATCCATCTTCCATTTTTCAGCACATTGGCCCAAATGATCAAGATCTCTTTGTGATCTTAGAAAACCTTCTTCACTGTCTGCTATGTCACCAATTTTGGTGTCATCCACAAAACTACTAATCATGCCTTCTACATGCTCATCCAAATCATTTCTATAAATGACAAACAAAAGAGGATCCATAACCAATCCTGTGGCAACACCGCTGGTCACAGGCCTCCAGTCTGAAAAGCATTACTCTCCACCATTACTCTCTGTGTCCTGCCATTAAGCCAATTCTGTATCCAATTGGCAAGCCAATTGGCAATCCCATGTGACCGAACTTTACTCATTAACCTACCATGGAGAAGCTTGTCATAGGTTTTACTAAAACCCAAATAAACAACGTTTAACACTCTGTCATCATCAATCATGAAAATACTTGACCAGGTTTGTGAGACACGATTTTCCTCACACACCATGCCAACTATCTTTAGTCAATTTGTGCCTCTCTAAATGTCCATAAATCCTATCTTTTATAATCACTTCCAACAATTTACCCACAACCACAGTCAGACTCACAGGTCTATCATTCCCCAGTTTCTCTTTAAAACCTTTCTTAACCCAAGGTACAACATCAGCCACTCTCCAGTCATCAGGCACCTCGCCCATAGTTACAGATGTTGCAAATATTTCTGCAAGGGCTCTTGTAATTTCCTGTCTTACTTCACACAATAGTCTAAGATTCATTAGATCAGTCCCCAGAGATTTATCCACCTTTGTGTTCTCTGAGACTTCCCAAACTTCCTTTTCGAACAGAGAACATATAACGATATAGCGCAGGATAGGCCCTTCGACCTTCAATGTTGCACCAACCTGTGAAATTAATCTGATGTCCATCTAACCTACAGCATTCCATTATTATCCATATGTATGTCCAATGCCCATCTAAATGCCCTTAACGTCGGTGAGTCTACTACAGTTGCAGGCAGGCTATTCTATTCCCTGACTACTCTTGAAGTGAAGAAACTACCCTGATATCTGTCCTAAATCTATCACTCCTCAATTTAGAGCTATGTCCCCTCGTGTTAGTCTTCATCATCCAAAGAAACAGGCTCTCACTGTCCACACTGTCTAACCCTCTGATTATCGTATACATCTTGATTCAGTCACCTCTCAACCTTCTTCTCTCCAACGAAAGCAGCCTCAGTTCCCTCAGACCTTCCTCGTAAAACCTTCCCTCCATCCCAGACAACATCCTAGTAAATATGCTCTCCACCCTTTCCAAAGCTTCCACATCCTTCCTATAATGCGGTGACCAGAACGACACACAATACTCCAGGTGCTGCCTTACCTGTGTCTTGTACAGCTGAGGCATGACCTCATGGCTCCAAACTCAATCCCCCTGCCAATAAACACCAACACAGTATATGCTTTCTTAACAACCCTATCAACTTGGACGGCAACTTTGAGGGATTTATGCACCTGGACACCGCGATCTCTCTGTTCATCGACATTACCAAGAATTTTACCATAAGCCCAGCACTTGTATTCTTGTTACTCCTTCCAAAGTGAACTACCTCAAACTTTTCCGCATTTAACTCCATTTGCCATTTCTGAGCCCAACTCTGCATGTTATCTATGTCCCTCAGTAACCCATAACATCCTTCGACACTATCCACAACTCTGTCTACCTGAGTGTCATCTGCAAATTGACTAAGCCATCCTTTTACACCCTCCTTCAGATCATTTATAAAAATGACAAACAGCAGTGGCCCCAAAACAGATCCTTGCGGCACACCACTGGTAACTGATCTCCAGAATGAACCTTTCCCATCAATCACCACCCTCTGTCTTTTATCAGCGAGCCAATTTCTGATCCAAACTGCTCAATCACCTCCAATCCTAAAACTCCATATTTTGTGCAATAGCCTGCTGTATGGAACCTTATCAAACGCCTCACTGAAATCCATATACACCACATCAGCCGTCTTACCTTCATCCACCTGGGCCACCTTCTTGAAGAATACAATAAGGTTAGTGAGGCACAACATACCCTTCACAAAACCTAATCAAATAATTCCTTTTTAGATGACTATAAATCCTATCTCTTTTAATCTTTTCCAACATCTTACCCACCACCGAAGTAAGGCTCACTGGCCTATAATTACCAGGGTTGTCCCGACTCCCCTTCTTAAACAAGGGAACAACATTTGCTATCCTCCAATCTCTGGCACAACTCATGTCGACAATGATGACATAAAGATCAAAGCCAAAGGCTCAGCAAACTCCTCCCTGGCTTCCTAGAGAATCCGAGGATAAATTACATCTGGCCCATCGATTTTCAGATATTCCAAAATTGCTAAAACCTCCTCTTTTGAAAAGTGTGGTGCTGGAAAAGCGCAGCAGGCCAGGTAGCATCCGAGGATAAGGAGAATCGATGTTTCGGGCATAAGCCCTTCTTCAGGAATGAGGCTGGTGTGCCAAGTGGGATGAGATAAAAGGGAGGGCGGGGGGGGGGGGGGGGGGGGGGCGAAGTTTGGGGGAGGGGTGCTGGGAATACGATAGGTGGAAGGAGGTGAGGGTGAGGGTGATAGGCTGGAGAGGGGGTGGGGGTGGAGAGGTCACGAAGAATATTGCAGGTCAAAAGAGCGGTGCTGAATCTGAGGGTTGGGATTGAGATAAGGTGAGGGGAGGGGAAATGAGGAAGCTGGAGAAATCTACATTCATCCTGTGTGATTGGAAGGTTCCTAGGCAGAAGATGAGGCGCTCTTCATCCAGGCGTCGTGTGGCCAGAGTCTGGCGATGGAGGAGGCCAAGGACCAGCATGTCCTTGGCAGAGTGGGAGGGGTAGTTAAAGTGTTCAGCCAAGGGGCGGTTGGGTTGGCTGGTGCGGGTGTCCCAGAGGTGTTCCCTGAAATGTTCTGCAAGTAGGCGGCCTGTCTCCCCAATGTAGAGGAGGCCACATCGGGTGCAGCGAATACAGTAAATGATGTGTGTGGAGGTGCAGATGAATTTGCGACGGATATGGAAGGATCCATTGGGGCATTGGAGGGAGGTGAGGGGGGGAGGTGTGGGCGCAAGTTTTGCACTTATTGCAGTTGCAGGGGAAGGTGCTGGGAGTGGAGGTTGGGTTGGTGGGGGTGTGGACCTGACGAGGGAGTTGCAGAGGGAGTGGTCTCTCCGGAACGCTGATAGGGGTGGGGAGGGAAATATATCCCTGGTGATGGGGTCTGTTTGGAGGTGGCGGAAATGACGGATGTTGATACGATGTATCCTGAGGTTGGTGGGGTGAAAGGTGAGGACCAGTGGGGTTCTGTCCTGGTGGCGATTGGAGGGCCGGGGTTCAAGGGCGGAGGTGCAGGAAGTGGAGGAGATGCGGTGGAGAACATCGTTGACCACGTCGGAGGGGAAATTGCGGTCTTTGAAGAAGGAGGCCATTTTGGCTGATTGGTAGTGGAATTTGTCCTCCTGGGAATATGGGATGGCGTTTTTACAGGGGACAGGGCGGGAGGAGGTGTAAGCTCAGTAGCAATGGGAGCCGGTTGGTTTGTAGTAAATGTCTGTGTTGAGTCAGTCGCCGGAGATAGAAATGGAGAGGTCTAGGAAGGGGAGGGAAGAGTCTGAGACAGTCCAGGTAAATTTGAGGTCGGGGTGGAAGGTGTTGGTAAAGTGGATGAACTGTTCAACTTCCTCCTGGGAGCACAAGGTAGTGCCAATATTATCATCGATGTAGCGGAGGAAAAGGTTGGGGATGGTGCCAGTGTAGCTGCGGAAGATGGACTGTTCCACATATCCTACGAAGAGGCAGGCATAGCTGGGGCCCATGCGGGTGCCCATGGCTACTCCTTTGGTTTGGAGGAAGTGGGAGGATTGGAAGGAGAAGTTGTTAAGAGTGAAGACCAGTTCAGTCAGTCGAAGGAGGGTGTCAGTGGAAGGGTACTGGTTGGGTCGGCGGGAAAGGAAGAAGCAGAGGTTTGGAGGCTTTCGTGATGGCGGATGGAAGTGTATGGGGACTGGATGTCCATTGTGAAGATAAGGCGTTGGGGGCCAGGGAAGCGAAATTTTTTTTTTTTTTTATTTCAAAAATATACTTTATTCATAAATGATTTGATGGTCTGTACATTGGATCATGCCATACATATGTCCATATTTACAAACACAGATTCGACTTTATTCTTGTCCTTTACAATCCTGTGCATTTTTTTCAATCTTGTATATATACATATATTTGGCTGAGGCATCAGCAGAGCCCAAAAAAACGTCTGTATGGGCCCCCTGTTCTTCTTTCGGCAGGCCGATCTTACACAGTGGTCTTTCCCCACCGCGCCTTGGCGGCAGCTGCCCCAAGCTTCAGCGCGTCCCTCAACACGTAGTCTTGGACCTTGGAATGTGCCAGTCTGCAACACTCGGTCGGGGTCAACTCCTTCAGCTGGAAGATCAACAGGTTTCGGACCGCCCAGAGAGCGTCCTTCACCGAGTTGATGATCCTCCAGGCGCAGTTAATGTTCGTCTCGGTGTGAGTCCCGGGGAACAGGCCGTAGAGCACGGAGTCCCGCGTCACGGCGCTGCTCGGGACGAACCTCGACAAGCACCACTGCATTCCTCTCCAGACTTCCTCTGCATAGGCACATTCCAGAAGGAGGTGTGTGACAGTCTCGTCCCCCCTGCAGCCACTTCGAGGGCAGCGTGCGGTGCGGCAGAGAGTCCGGGCGTGCATAAAGGATCTCACAGGCAGAGCCCTTCTCACCACCAGCCAAGCCACGTCTTGGTGCTTGTTGGAAAGTTCTGGCGTTGAGGCATTCTGCCAAATGGCTTTGACAGTCTGCTCAGGGAACCGCTCGACAGGATCCGCCCTCTCCTTTTCCCGAAGGGTCTCAAGGACGCTACGTGCTGACCACTTCCTGATGGACTTGTGGTCAAAGGTGTTTTTCCTCATAAATTTCTCCACGAAGGACAGGTGATACGGAACGGTCCAACTACTCGGAGCGTTCCGCGGCAGCGAGGCCAGGCCCATCCTTCGCAACACAGGGGACAGGTAGAACCTCAGTACGTAGTGACACTTGGTGTTTGCGTACCGGGGATCCACGCACAGCTTGATGCAGCCACACACAAAGGTGGCCATCAGGGTGAGGGTGGCATTGGGCGTGTTTTTTCCCCCTTTGCACCGGTCTTTGTACATAGAGTCTCTTCGGACCCGGTCCATCTTTGATCTCCAAATGAATTGGAAGATGGCCCGGGTGACTGCGGCGGCACAGGTCCTGGGGATAGGCCAGACCTGTGCCACATATAGCAATACTGAGAGTACCTCACACCTGATGACCAGGTTTTTTCCCGCGATGGAGAGCGACCGTTGCCCCCATCTGCCTAGTTTCTGTCTCATCTTCCTGATCCGCTCCTCCCAGGTCTTGGCGCACGCCCCAGCCCCCCCGAACCAAATACCCAGCACCTTCAAGTGGTCAGTCCTGACGGTGAAGGGGATAGAGGATTGGTCGGCCCAGTTCCCGAAGAGCATGGCCTCGCTCTTGCCTCGGTTTACCTTGGCCCCCGAGGCCCGTTCGAACTGGTCGCAGATGCACACGAGTCTGTGCACGGACAGCGGATCCGAGCAGAAAACAGCGACGTCATCCATGTACAGGGAGGCCTTAACCTGCAGGCCCCCGCTGCCAGGAATAGTCACCCCTCTCAGGCTCGCATCCTTCCTGATGGATTCGGCAAATGGCTCTATGCAACACACAAACAAGGCGGGTGAGAGGGGGCATCCCTGCCTGACTCCAGATCTTACAGGGAAGCTATCTGATTCCCACCCATTGATTGAGACTGCACTGACAATGTTGGTGTAGAGCAGTCTGATCCAATTTCCGATTCCCTCCCCAAAGCCCATTTTGGAGAGGACATCCCTCATATATGTATGCGATATCCTGTCAAAGGCTTTCTCCTGGTCAAGGCTGATGAGGCATGTGTCCACCCCCCTGTCCTGCACGTAGGCGATCGTATCCCTGAGGAGTGCGAGACTCTCAGAGATCTTCCTGCCCGGTACAGCACAGGTTTGGTCCGGGTGGATCACCGATCCCAGAGCAGACCTGACCCGGTTGGCGATGACCTTTGACAGGATTTTGTAGTCTGCATTTAACAGTGAGATCGGTCTCCAATTTCTAATTTCCTCCCTCTCCCCCTTCCGCTTGTAGACGAGGGTGATGATGCCTTTCCTCATGGATTCACTCATGGTACCTGCCCGGAGCATACTGACATACACCTCCAGCAGGTCCTGGCCGATCAAGTCCCAAAGAGCGGAATAAACCTCGACCGGTAAGCCGTCGCTTCCGGGAGTTTTATTCTTTTCGAAGGACTCGAGGGCCTTGGTCAGTTCATCCAGAGATAGCGGCTGGTCCAGCCTCTCTCGTGTTCCGTCATCTAGGACCTCCGTGATAGAGGACAGGAACGATAGAGGACAGGGAAGCGAAATTGCTAAAACCTCCTCTTTGTCAACCTCAATCCCATCTAATCTTATAGCCTATATCTCCGTGTTCTCATTAACATCGCCCTTTTCCAATGTGAATACTGTTAAAACATATTCATTTAGTACTTCCACTATATATCCTCAGATTCTACACACAACCTTCCACTACTATATTTGATTGGCTGTAATCTTACTCTAGTCATTCTTTTATTCTTGATATACCTATAGAAGGCCTTAGGGTTTTCCTTGATTCTATCCGCCAATGATTTCTCATGTTCCCTTCCTTGCTCTTCTTAGCCCTCTCTTTAGATCTTTTCTGGCTAACTTGTAACTCTCAACCCCCTAACCAAGCCTTCTCACCTCATCCTCTTATAAGTTGCCTTCTTCTTTTTGACAAGAGATTCAACTTCTTTGATAAACCATGGCTCCCTCTCTCGACAACTACCTCCCTGCCTGACAGGGATATACTTATCAGGGACCCGCAGTTGCTGTTCCTTGAATAAGCTCCACATTTCAAGATGTCTATCCCCTGCAGTTTCCTCCTCTATCCTGTGCATCCTAAATCTTGCCTAATCGCATCATAATTGCCTTTCCCCCAGTTATACCTCTTTCCCTACGGTATATACCTATCCCTGCCCATTGCTATTGCAAACATTACCGAATTATGGTCACTATCGCCAAAATGCTCACCTACCTCCAAATCCAACACCAGGCCGGGATCATTCCCCAGTACCAAATCCATTATGGTATCGCCCCTTGTTGGCCTGTCTTCATACTGTGTCAGAAAACCCTCCTGCACACATTGAACAAAAACTGGCCCATCTAAACTACTTGAACTGTAGTATTCCCAGTCAATATTAGGAAAGTTAAAGTCCCCCATAACGACTACACTTTCACTCTCGCTCCTATTGAGAATAATCTTTGCTATCCTTTCCTCTATATCCCTGGAACAATTCGGAGGCCTATAGAAAACTCCCAACAGGGTGACCTCCTCTCCTGTTTCTAACCTCAGCCCAAACTACCTCAGTGGATGAGTCCTCAAACGTTATCTCAGCTGCTGTAATACTACCCTTGATTAACAATGCCACACCCCCGCCTCTTTAACCATCTTCTCTGATCTTGCTGAAACATCTAAATCCCGGAATCTGCAACAGCCATTCCTGTTCCTCCTCTAGGAGAAAGTGAGGACTACAGATGCTGGAGATCAGAGCTTAAAAATGTGTTGCTGGAAAAGCGCAGCAGGTCAGGCAGCATCCAAGGAGAAGGAGAATCGACGTTTCGGGCATAAGCCCTTCTTCAGGAACCTTGTTCCCAAAGACTAAAGGTCTGCTCTTCTTCCCCTTTCCCACTGAGCAACAGAGACTTTGCACCAGAGACCTGTGTCCCATTGCTTATCCAAAATGGTATACTTGTTGTTAAGGGGAACCACCACAAGAGATCCCTGCACTGCCTGCCAGTTCCCTTTCCCATTCCTGACGTTAACCCATTTACTTTCTTCTTGCGGGTGTGGAGTAACTACCTCCCTGTAACTCCTCTCAGTAACCCCCTTCGCGAATGATCTGAAGTTCCTCCAGCTCCACTTCCCTGACACTGTTCTTGAGGAGCTGGTATTGGGTGCACTTCCCACAAGTGAAGTCAGTGGAGACACTAGAGGTGACCCTTACCTCCCACATACTGCAGGAGGAACATTCAACTGCCCAAACCTCCATTCCTGCTATTCTAAATTCCCAAATAGACCACTGAAATAAAACGAGACATGAATGAAAACACTTATCACCTACAAACTGACACACAGAACCTTTTTTTTGGTTAGAGGAGAAGGATAGGTGGGAGACACCACCAGAGTAGTGTTTTGGGTTAAGCAACTGCCTAAATATGTAACCTCGTGACCTCTCTGACTGCCTCCAGGAACTGAAGAAAACTGAAGGAAATTTAAACTGTGAGACCAGTGGGCTTGATATTGATGATGGACTAGTTGTTGGAGAGAATCCTGAGGGACAGGATGTCCATGTGTTTGGAAAGGCAGGAATGATTAGGGATTGTCAGGATGGCTTTGTGCATTGGAAATCTTGTCTCACAAATTTGATCGAGGTTTTTGAAGAAGTAACAGAAAGCATTGATGAGGGCAAAGTGGTAGACATGATCTATATGGACATCAGTAAGGCTTTTGACAAAGTTCCTCATGGGACACTGGTTGGCAAGGTTAGATTTCATGGAATTCAGGGAGAACTAGCCATTTGGATACAGAACTGACTTGAAGGTAGTAGACAGTGGGTGGTGGCGTAGGGTTGTTTTTCAGACTGGAGGCCTGTAACCAGTGGTTTGCCTCAAGGATCGGTGCTTGTCACGATGGTGAGTGACTTGGATGGGAACTTGTAGGTGATGGCGCTGCAATGTATCTGCTACACTTGGATGGATGGTCATTCATATAATTGATCTGGATGTGAACATAGGAGGTACAGTCAGTAAATTTGCAGACAACAAATTTATGTGCCACTCCACTTTCAAGGAGCTCAGAACCTGCACTCCAAAGTCTCTTTGTTCAGTTGGAATTAAAGTTATATTCTGCCTGTTTGCATTTCAATGTATAAATGTCTGATGATTTCTTGGCTGGGAAGAGTCCTGCTTCAGAAATCTTTCTGAGTTAACGCTCTCCCAATGCTTTGACAAAATAACTGATTATAATGTGTGCCTGAGAATCCTGAGTTTGTTCCATACGATAGTCAGCTATAACATGGAAGGATTTTCCTGGCAAGGAACCAAGGTATCAGTTAAAGTGTGTTTGCTTTAACGCAAGGATTATCAGGAATAAAAGTGACGAAATTAGAGCATGGATCAGAACCTGATGCTATGATGTTGTGGCCATAACAGAGACATGGGTTTCTCAGGGGCAGGAATGGTTGATGGATGGTCCAGGGTTTAGAGCATTTAAAAAGAACACGGAGGGGGGAAAAAGAGGAGGGGGTGTAGCACTACTAATCAGAGAGGGTATCACAGCTACAGAAGCTTCCATTGTCAAGGAAGATTTGCCGACCGAGTCAGTATGGGTGGAAATTGGGAACAGCAAGGGAGCAGTCACCTCTTTACTACAGGCCCCCCAATAGCAGCAGGGAGATGGAAGAAAGCACAGGTCGGCAGATTTTGGAAAAGTGTGGACGTAATACGGTTGTAATGGGTGACTTTAACTTTCCCAATATTGATTGGAACCTCCTTTGAGCAGAAGATTTGAATGGAGCTGTTTTTGTAAGGTGTGTTTAGGAGGGTTTCCTAACTCAGCACGTTGACAGGCCGACGAGGGGAGAGGCCATTCTAGACTTAGTGCTCGGAAATGAGCCGAGGCAGGTATCAGATCTTGTGGTGGGAGAGCATTTTGGTGATAGTGACCACAACTGTCTCACATTCTACATAGCTATGGAGAAGGAGAGGATTAGGCAAAATGGGAGGATATTTAATTAGGGAAGAGGAAATTATGATGCGATTAGACATGAGTTAGGAAGCATGGATTGGGAGCAATTGTTCCATGGTAAAGGCACTATAGACATGTGGAGTCTGTTTAAGGAACAGTTATTGCAAGTGATGAGTAAATACGTCCCTCTGAGACAGGCAAGAAGTGGTAAGATAAAGGAACCTTGGATGACGAGAGCGGTGGAGCTTCTCGTCAAAAGGAAAAAGGTAGCTTACATAAGGTGGAGGAAGCTAGGGTCAAGCTCAGCTCTACAGGGTTACAGGCAGGCGAGGAAGGAGCTTAAAAATGGTCTGAGGAGAGCCAGGAGGGGGCACGAGAAAGGCTTGGCAGAACGGATTAGGGAGAACACAAAGGCATTTTACACTTATGTGAGGAATAAGAGAATGGTCAAAGAAAGAGTAGGGCCGATCAGGGATAGCATAGGGAATTTGTGTGTGGAGTCTGAGGAGGCAGGGGAAGCTCTAAATGAGTTTTTTGCTTCTGTCTTTACAAAAGAAACAAACTTTGTAGTGAATGAAACCTTTGAAGAGCAGGTGTGCATGCTGAAATGGATAGAGATAGAGGAAGCTAATGTGCAGAAAATTTTGTCAAACGTTAAGATTGACAAGTCGCCAGGCCCGGACCAGATTTGTCCTCAGCTGCTTTGGGAAACGAGAAATGCAATTGCTTCGCCATTTCCGAAGATCTTTTCATCATCGCTCTCCACTGGAGTCGTACCTGAGGACTGGAGAGAGGCAAATGTAATTCCTCTCTTCAAGAAAGGAAATAGGGAAATCCCCGGCAATTACAGACCAGTAAGTCTCACTCCTGTCGTCTACAAGGTGTTAGAAAGGATTCTGAGGGAGAGAATTTATGACCATCTGGAAGAGCATGGCCTGATTAAATGCAGTCATCACGGCTTTGTGAGGGGCAGGTCATGCCTCACAAACCTTATAGAGTTCTTTGAGGGTGTGACTGGAAAAGTTGATGAGGGTTGAGCTGTGGATGTGGTGTATATGGACTTCAGCAAGGCATTTGATAAGGTTCCGCATGGTAGGCTCATTCAGAAGGTCAGGAGGAATGGGATTCAGGGGACCATAGCTGTCTGGATACTGAATTGGCTGACCAACAGAAGACAGCGAGTGGTAGTAGAAGGAAAATATTCTGCCTGGAAGTCTGTGGTGAGTAGTGTTCCACAGGGCTCTGTCCTTGGGCCTCTATTGTTTGTAATTTTTATTATTGATTTGGATGAGGGGATTGAAGGATGGGTCAGCAAGTTTGCTGATGACACAAAGGTTGGAGGTGTCGTTGACAGTATTGAGGGCTGTTATAGGCTGCAGCGGGATATTGACAGGATGCAGAGATGGGCTGAGAGGTGGCAGATGGAGTTCAACCTGAATAAATGTGAGGTGATGCATTTTGGAAGGTCAAATTTGAAAGCTGAGTACAAGATTAAGGATAGGATTCTTGGCAGTGTGGAGGAACAGAGGGATCTTGGGGTGCAGGTACATAGATCCCTTAAAATGGCCACCCAAGTGGACAGGGTTGTTAAGAAAGCATATGGTGTTTTGGCTTTCATTAACAGGGGTATTGAGTTTAAGAGTCGTGAGATCTTGTTGCAGCTCTATAAAACTTTGGTTAGACTGCACTTGGAATACTGCGTCCAGTTCTGGTTGCCCTATTATAAGAAAGATGTGGATGCTATGGAGAGGGTTCAGAGGAGGTTTACCAGGATGCTGCCTGGACTGGAGGGCTTATTTTATGAGGAGAGGTTGACTGAGCTCGGACCTTTCATTGGAGAAAAGGAGGAGAAGAGGGGACCTAATTGAGGTATATAAGATAGTGAGAGGCATAGATAAAGTCGATAGCCAGAGATTATTTCCCAGGGCATAAATGACTAACACGAGGGGTCATAGTTTTAAGCTGGTTGGAGGAAAGTATAGAGGGGATGTCAGAGGTGGGTTCTTTACACAGAGAGTTGTGAGAGCATGGAATGCGTTGCCAGCAGCAGTTGTGGAGGCAGGGTCACTGGGGACATTTAAGAGACTCCTGGACATGCATATGGTCACAGAAATTTGAGGGTGCATACATGAGGATCAGTGGTTGGCACAACATCGTGGGCTGAAGGGCCTGTTCTGTGCTGTACTGTTCTATGTTCTAATATTTGGCCTGCGAACAGGGTACTCATATCAGAACGTTGGAATAGCTCTGCAAAAGGTGTAGAATATTTCACTTCCCACACGGAGTGAGCTCAGGAATCCTGAGAACAATCTGGTTGCACATCAAAAGAATCCGAAAGGAGTACTCTGGATAGGAGGTGTTGGGGAAGCCCACAGTGGCTCCTCCACGTTTGACAAAATGCACTGGGGCCAGGGAAGTGAGGGATGATCACAGAGGATACGCCAAATTCAGCGCTGAATAGACCACACATGAGCCAAGAGAGTTCAGGAGTCAGATTCCACACTACAGTCGAGACAAAAAAATCTGCAGATTCTGGAATCCAAAGTAGACAAACAGGAAGCTGGAAGAACACAGTAAGTCAGACAGCATCAGGAGGTGGAGAAATCCGTGTTTTGGGCATTTCAAAGTTAATACCTGGAACGTTGACTTATCCACCTCCTGATGCAGCCTGGCTTGCTGTGTTCTTCCAGCCTCCTCTTTGTTTACTCCACACGAGAGTAATCACCCTGGGAATGGGTCAGGTCCACACTGAGGGATCCATGCAGGGACCAAGAATAAAGTCAGCTGTATCCAGACTGGATGAAGCTGTGCAGGAGCCAGGAGGGTGACAAAATCCAAGCTGGAAGAATCTGTGTAGGGGCTGAAGAAGGACCATGCCGGTGGGATCTGCACTGAGTATGAAACAAACTTTTAAAGATGCAGTCAGGGAGGGGAATGAGGAAAAGGCTGTAAACTTTGACTGAATGTCAGAGGGCTCCATCACCGGGTTTACAGCAGAACAGTCAAAACTAATGAAGGGAATGCTGAGAGAGGGGTTCAACCCATCGGGCCCCCCCACTCCAGGGGAAATTGTTCATGGATGGTTCTGAAGAATGATAAAGATCAGAAAGGGGGAGTGATCATCATCACTTTATATTTACAGTTGTGTAGATGAGTTAATACTAATACAAGAAGAAACGGTGAGTCAGTGGCTGCAGCAGGTGTCGATGAGGATAAGGTAGAAACAGCTGAAAAATGGGCAGTAGACAGGGACACCCCGTATACTGAATCACAGCTGTGTACCTCACTACACTGCACGAAGGTGGGAACTCACCCTATAGTTAAAGAGGACTCACTGAAAATTAGGGTGTTGTTCATACACAACATCAAAGATTCAATATTGGATTAATAATGAATTTCAAATCTTTGAGAGTGGAGTGAACTATGGTTTTTTTATTCTAATTAAAAACAAGTTTTTGTGCTTTACACCCTCAGGTTGTTCTCACAATCTCAATGAACTGTCGTTTGGCAAATATCAAACTGAACTCAGCTTTTCAGAAATGTTTCAGAGAAATATAGAAAAATTCGAAAATGAGAGATAAATGCTTCGGCTCTGAAGGTGATCTTAAAATTACTGAAAGGCATTGGAGACAATTGAAGACAAATCGTAAAACCAAAGAAAGGATTATCAAATTCAAAAGGTCAGTTTGAAATGAACAGCAGATTTCAGCAGTTTTCCTGAACAATTACAACAACATCACTCAGTGACTTGCCTCCCTCCCCCACCATCTCAGACTCATAGTGAGTTAACTCTTTCTGCTGGCAGCTTCCTTTCAATTCCCCCAGACACCTTCTATATCTCTAAATGTGTATTAATGGAAATTTACAGACATCCCAGTGGGATTTACATTTTAGAGACTTGGCCTTGGCCAGCCAGGACATGTGTTATCTTCTGAGACTAAGTATTTGAGAACGTTTCAGAAATTAGTACTGATAAATAAATTGATAAACAGTGTCATTCAAGCACTCAATGGAGAACTTAACATAAAGTTTAAGCTGTTCAGTGTTCTGATCACCTTAGGAGCTGTTCAGGAATACAGAGGGCTTTACTGCACATTCTCAAATTGCTGGAAGACGTTTTTAAAGACATCCCAAATAAAAATGGGAACTTCCCCATGGTCCAATGGACAGAGCAGACTGTCAAGGCCTGTAGATGTGAAAGACAGGCCATGGGATTGTTAACTTCTTGTCAGACCCTTTATGAAGGACATCACTAAATAGCTGCATCCCAATAAGAATAGATGGGGGAGGGGATGTGGAGTGGAGCTAAAGGGGTTGTATTAGTAGGAGTTGATGAAGTACTAATTATTCAATTCACAGCAAGAATGATTCCACACAGAGGTAGATCCAGGGAAGTGACAAATTCTAAAGGGAACACGTTTGTTTGAATCTGGAATATTTTGAAGAGTGGAATGTGTGAAGGAATTGAGCAAATTCAGTTCCTCCAACTTTTGGTCTTACAGCTGCATTCACGTGGCCATAACGTCCACCCAATTTGCTTTCCCAGTGATGTTTGCGCCATCAGCCAGATGCAACACATTCCATCTCTTCTTCAAAGTAATCAATATCTAGTAATTAATAAGACATAGAATCATAGCATTACTACTGTATGGAAAGGGGCTATTTGTCCCATTGATTCAGGACCAACCCTCCAAAGGGCATCTCACCTGGATCTAACCCCTCACTCTATTCCCATAACTCCACGTTTAACTTGGCTAACCCATCTAGCCGACACATCCCTGGATACTGCATGACAATGTACCACGGCCAATGCACCTAAACGGCACATCGTTCGATATAGGAGCAGAATTAGGCCACTCAGCCCATTGTGTCTGCTCCGCCATTCGATCATGGCTGATGTTTCTCAACCTCATTCTCCTGCCTTTTACCCAGAGCTGTTGGTCCTCTTCAATTGTTAGAAATAGATGAATTATGACCATAGATACGCCACCACCGGAAACAGTAACCAGGGGAGAATAAGTATCAGCACAACAGTGACGAGTGATAGCAATTACAAAACTCGTTTTCCCAGGTTTCAGAGTTCCTGTGAACCAACTGACAGAGGGTTAATGGTTTGTGAATCCATTCCAAAGTTAGAACAAAGAATATTTTACATAGTCAATGAGTTGGAGCATTTCCCCAACACATGATATAACTAAGCTGTATTCAAAATTCTCTTCATCGAACAGTTTCTAAAGATTGTAGCTCAGTGTTCAAACTGCAGATCCACCTGTAGGTGCTGAGGAGTCAGTCAGTGCATTCACCAGTGATCTGAGAGAACACCAAGATGCTGAGAGTCTTCTTAACTGTGTCTGTCCTGTTTGGACATCAAATTGCTGCTAAGGACATAGAGCAGGTAGTGATTGACCTCTGTACTCATGTTGACTGTCCAGAGCCAGAACAAGTCATCCAGGACAAGGTCAGTACAGCTGAGAGTTTCCTCTGTTCTGTCATGTTTGTACCAGTGGAAATTATTCCATGTTGTTTTTAGTCCCTAACCTGCAGTGCACCGACAGTGCACATCCCAACCCTGAACCATGAGACTGGACTGAAATTACTCCTCGGGCCTCATTAACACTTTCTACATGAGCTGCCATCCCCTGCCTGGCTCCCACTGCCAGCTTGTGCAGTAAGAAGAATATCAGGGCTTCCATCTCCAGCAGCAGGTGAAGGGAGGTGTCAGTCTGCTCACAGAGAGGGGGATTAATTCAGGGTAATACCAGATTTAAGACAGGACTCTTCTGACAATTCCAGTAAATGTGCATATTTGGGGAGTTGTAGTCCAGTATAAGTGATGACAAAATATTGATAAGAGAGAGAAGAATAGACTTTGGCAGCGTACCAGACAGGAATTTACATATTACAAGAGCTTGTGCAAGCAGAAAGGACAGAAGCAAAAATAGTTGTTAAACTCTGAGAAGCAAAGGTAGGAAAATGCCAGGGAAGAGGGAAGTGGGAGGTATATAAACACACACATTGAAGCTGTCTTCAAACAATAGTATTTTATTAAAAACATGAATAGTGGAATGCCAAATATCTGAAGAGACTGTGGAATTACTCGGTAAAGAAGAAAGTAAATATGAGAAAATCTCCAGGATTAAACACCTGATAAATTCCCAGCACTTGTAACCTGCATCCTAGGATTCTTAAAGAAGTTGACTGTAGGACGACTGGATCCAATGGTTTGTGATCTTCTGTACTGCCCAGATTCTCTAACAGCATCAACAGATTAGTAAGTGACCACTGTATCATTGGTGTTCAAGACTGGAGGGAGAGAGGAAACAGGGAACTCCAGGCAGGTTAGTGTGACATGAGTCACCAAGAAGAAGGACAATAAGGTAAAGGGTAAACAGACCACAGCCACCAGAGTGTGGAGGATCAGGCCATGCAATTGCTGGGTGAGAAGAACACCCTGTTGTGTTCGGGGTTGGTATAGTCAGGGAGATAACATTCTGTACGGTCACCATGGAGCAGTCTGCAGGTTGCACTGCCTGACCCTGGGTCTGGCTAAAAGCTGGAGAAGGGAATGCAGGAGGAGCAGGATCTGATTGATCCATGTAGGAGCAAATGACATGGGTAGACCCAAGAACAAGATGTTTCAGGGAATCCGGGCAGCTCGGATTCAAAGAGGGAAAAGGCAAAGAGTAAAGTGAAACAGGATATGTAAAGTTGGCAGGCTGTAATCTGGAGGAGTGTTACATGGATCAGTGCCAGGACCTCAGCTACTGACAATCTATATCAGAGGACTGAGTGTCATGTATTTGTTGATGACACAAAGCCAGGTGGAAATGTAAGTTGCTAAGAGGACAATGAGAATCTGGCAAGAAATCTAGGTAGGTTAAGTGAATGGGCAACACATGGGCAGATGGAGTATAATGCTTTGGAGAAATAAACATGGAAAACACAGAAACTCAGCAGGTCTGGCAGCATCTGCGGAGAGAGAAGCAAACTTAATTATTTCAAGCTGACATGACTTTATTTCGATAAGACTCGAAACATTTACTCACTTTCCACATGTGCTGCCAGACCTGTTGAATTTGTCTGCCACTTTTGCTTTTTATTTTTGATTTCCAGCATCTACCGTATTTTGCTTTGATGTAACTGCTTTGGGAAATGGGGTCAAATCCCATAATGGTCGCTGGAATTGGATTGGAAAATCTACTCTCTATAATGGTGACCACGGAACTGTTATCAATTATTGTCAGCCACAATGTCCTATAGAACAAGAAATCTACTATCTTTATCTGGACTGATCTACATGTGACTTAATCCACACGAATGTGCATGACTCTCAAATCCTCTCCAAACTGACCAGGTAAGTGACTCAGATCAAAGAATTCGGGATAGGCAACAACCGAAGGGTTTGCCAATTAAACCCACATCCTCTAAAAAATACATTTTCAAACATGGAATTTGAAACAGCCTTTATTGAAAGAGTTGAAGAGCAAGAATGAGAAGGCCTTGCTGCATTTGTACAGGGAGCTTTGGTGAGACTGCGTCTCAAGTACTGTATGCAGTTTTGCTCTTTTTTGAGCAAAGAATGTACTTGTCTTGAAGATAATGCAGTGAACATTCACTGCAGTAATTCTTCACTGCACTGGTAACACTGTGCACCCTATTGCCATGATGCATTGACAGAGAATAGAGAGTGGATGGTGACATTGATGAACAGGCACAAGAATCAAATGGGTTGTGTTTTCCAAGATGGTGTCAAACTTCTTGAATGTTGTTGGAGGAGGCAAGTTAAAGTCTTCACTCACACTCCTGCACTGTGGCTTGCAGATGGTAGACAAGTATGGGGAAGAAAGGTCAGCTATTCACTGCAGAATTCAGAGTCTTTGAATCTCACTTGGAACCAGACCATTGATTTGGCTCAGCCAGATCAATGGTAAAACCCAGAATATTGGTGGATTCGGCAATGACAATGCAAATGAATGTCGAGGAGAAATGTTTGGATTTTACTTTACTTCCAATTTTTCTCAAAGGCTGATGGCATTTTGCTGATCATATCACATTGACCTGTTTGTCTAACAAATCTGTTCAAGGAACAGCTACTGTGCGCAAGTTCAACACAAATTTCTGATAAAATCAACACATGACTAAACAGCTTAGATTTTTCCACTTAGGTTAAGGAACAAGGAATCCAGTCACAGCATTCAGTATTCCTGTTCATTGCAATATTGTCTTTGATATGCCCTAGGTAAATCACTCTTGCTTTTATGAATTCCCTTTTGGCCAGACATATTATAAAGTCAACAAACTGCAATCGCTTGAGCACACCCTCTAATTGCCTTATAAATTCCTTCCATTAGTTACTGTATTCTCTAAATAACCTTCACAATTAGGTACTTCAACTGTGACTTGATTCACCAGTGTTTAGAAAGTGGCTGGGACATGTTTAAACCCAAATGGCATGACTTAACATTGGTATAACCAATTTGATGTTACAAAGGTAGATATCTCTTTAACCTTTGGTGTTTTGGGCTGTGACCACCTGCTCAGGAAGCAATCAAATGCTTGTTACTGTGTTGAACCCTCCTAAGTCCATAACAATTGATGTTGATTAAAATGTCTTTCAAAAGATTGCCACTGGGAAGAATTGCTCTAAAGAAATCTAGGCAATGCTAATTATTTTCCAGAATTCAGCCTCACTGTTCAAATAAAGCAATGCACAATATTGAACCCACAATGTATTCCAGTAACTTGTTTCTTCAACTGCACCTATCTTCCTACATAGCTTCCTTGGTCTCAAACAGTACCTTCTCCCCATTTTAATTCACCGTACAAAAAGCTAAAGTAGTCCTTTAACTTTAGGACAGTTCTCTCAACTTGTTTTTGGTGTAGGTTTAGTTTTCTCATGTGATAACACAATTCCTCTTCTTGTTTTAGAATTATAAAGAGATGCAATACCCAGCCATCCAATGGATTGAAACAAGGGTTGATGGAAAGGATCTGGTTTGTGCAGTGGAGATTGGTTTGAAAATTCTTCTCAATTATGCAGCTTTTAACAATGCTGAAGGTACATGACATATTCCTTTATATTATTACAGGATGTGAAAAGAATCATTTACTCTGTAACTTATCTTGTTTGAAACCTTCTGCACAGACTGACCCAATGACCAATGAATTTGCCAATGTGATCACACTGTCAGTTTGAATCCTGTTTTGATAAATGCAGCTCTATGGTCCTACAATCTGGGGAGTGGCAGGTGTGTTTCAAACACAGTGAGCTGACTGTTCCCAGGGTCTGACTGATGTGGGCTATCGGGTGAGAAGTCCCACGAAGCCAAACACAACTCGAGCAAGCAACTCGCTGGATCTTTTGTGCTTTTGCTGAGTTGTTAGGCAGCAGCAAGTTGCTAATTAAAGGGGATTCTAGGTTGTTAAATGCCTTATTAATGCTGCAATTCACCTCATTAATACACAGCTTCTTCCTTTGCTAAAAGCACTGAACAAACTAGATGCTGAGAATTCTCAGCGTGAAAGTCAGGGCGGATTCCTGATGCCTTCAGCCTCCGTGGTACTCATCACCAAACAGCATCTTACAGCAAGACCCAAGGGAACCAGGCACATGCATTCTGTATCCACAAACATTGGCAAATATCAAATGCCAACCTCTCCTGACCATCTTGGCCTCTGTTCAATCTGCAGGATGCTCAGAAAGCACAGAACTGCATCATAGGATGTCTCAGCAAATAGCATTGAGAGGATACTTTGGGTGGGATGGCCACCCACCTTACAGATTGGACCAGGCTGCCTCTCAGGTTTATCACTTTCTCTTCGCGCTCACTCAATTAGCACCTACCCACATGCTTGTGCTTTTCCTGGCTGTGCCAGGTTGTGCAGTCACACAAACAGGCAGTTTGCCTTGCTACTTAGCAGCTCTCAGTCAGAAGGGGACACACATCTTTCTAGATGACCGAGTGCTACATCAGCCTCACACCCACACTACTTACTAATGCCAGCACCTTCTGTGGCAAACACTCATTGTGAAGGCAGCTACCAACTTGCCATGTCTTAGTGGAGTAGTCCTTAGTGCAGGCCATAGTGACACTCATCATTCAGGGTTCCTGATACAGTAAATCAGGCACAGCCAAGGACACCAGTCCAGGGGATTGACCACAGTGAGGCACCTGCTCAGGGAGTTCTCAGTCGGGAGGGTCAGTACCTCTGTACTGACCTGAAGAAGGGCTCATGCCCGAAACATCAATTCTCCTGCTCCTTGGATGCTGCCTGACCTGCTGCACTTTTCCAGCAACACATTTTCAGAACAGTACCTCTGTAATCTGGACAGTGGATCGATCAGTCCAGTGGATCCATTAGTCAGTACAGGGGTGTGGAGGGTGGGGGGGGACAGGTCTCCCTAATCCCTGGCTCCCTTTGTGTTGTACAGCTCACTGCATCAGGCATCACTGACCAACTCATTCCCACCAGCACGAGCCAAGAAAAAAAGAATCAAGATGTTTGAAGATGTGGGGAAATATTGTCAGCTGAAACCACCATCTTACAAATACCTTGTTCATCTTGATCTCACGTGCTGCAACGGCTCTCACAGACATCAATCCATGGTCCATCGTGTATAGACATGGAGTTAGGCTTCATGCTGCCACTATCACATTCAGGGCGACACAGAGACTCAAACAAACAGAGGTAGTTGCATAACAATCAAATTTATACAAACCTGACACCGCCATCTTACCCCAACTCATCCTGTGTGCACCAACCTCATAGACCGGGAACATCACACTGCCCGGTTCTACCTCCTTCCCAAGATCCACATTGTCTCATTGTCTCAGCATGCTCCTGCCCCACTGAACTCATCTCTACCTAGCTCGACAACGTCCTATCCCCCATAGTCCAGGAACTCCCCACATACGTTCGGGACACCACCCACGCCCTCCACCTCCTCCAAGACTTCCGTTTCCCTGGCCCCCAACGCCTCATCTTCACCATGGATATCCAATCCCTCTACACCTCCATCCGCCATGACCAGGGCTACCAAGCCCTCCATTTTCTCCTCTCCCGACATCCCCAACAGTACCCTTCCACCGACACTCTCATTCGTTTGGCCAAACTGGTCCTCACCCTTAACAATTTCTCCTTCGAATCCTCCTACTTCCTCCAGACCAAAGGGGTAGCCATGGGCACTCGAATGGGCCCCAGCTATGCCTGTCTCTTTGTTGGCTATGTAGAACAGTCGATCTTCCGTAATTACACCGGCACCACTCCCCACCTCTTCCTCCGCTACATTGATGACTGCATTGGCGCCACCTCATGCTCCCGCGAGGAGGTTGAGCAATTCATCAACTTCACCAACACATTCCACCCTGACCTTAAATTTACCTGGACCATCTCTGACACGTCCCTCCCCTTCCTGGACATCTCCATCTCCATTAATGACGACCGACTTGACACTGACATTTTTTTACAAACCCACCGACTCCCACAGCTACCTGGATTACACCTCTTCCCACCCTATTTCTTGCAAAAATGCATCCCGTATTCCCAATGCCTCCGCCTCCACCGCATCTGCTCCCAGGAGGACCAGTTCCACCACAGAACACAATTTCCCTTCTCACGTGGTTAAAGATGCCCTCCAACGCATCTCATCCACATCCTGCACCTCCGCCCTCAGACCCCACCCCTCGAACCATAACAAGGACAGAACGCCCCTGGTGCTCACCTTCCACCCTACCAACCTTTGCATAAACCAAATCATCCGCCGACATTTCCGCCACCTCCAAAAAGACCCCACCACCAGGGATGTATTTCCCTCCCCACCCCTTTCCGCCCTCCGCAAAGACCGTTCCCTCTGTGACTACCTGGTCAGGTCCACGCCCCCCTACAACCCACCCTCCCATCCTGGCACCTTCCCCTGCCACCGCAGGAACTGCAAAACCTGTGCCCACACTTCCTCCCTCACCTCCATCCACGGCCCTAAAGGAGCCTTCCCCATCCATCAAAGTTTTATCTGCACATCCACTAATATCATTTATTGTATCCATTGCTCCCGATGCGGTCTCCTCTACATTGGGGAGACTGGATGCCTCCTATCAGAGCGCTTTAGGGAACATCTCCGGGACACCCGCACCAATCAACCACACCGCCCCATGGCCCAACATTTCAACTCCCCCTCCCACTCTGCTGAGGACATGGAGGTTCTCGGCCTTCTTCACCGCCGCTCCCTCACCACCAGAAGCCTGGAGGAAGAGCACCTCATCTTCCGCCTCGGAACACTTCAACCCCAGGGTATCAATGTGGACTTCAGCAGTTTCCTCATTTTCCCTTCCCCCACCTCACCCTAGTTCCAAACTTCCAGCTCAGCACTGTCCCCATGACTTGTCCTACCTGCCTATCTTCTTTTCCACCTATACACTCCACCCTCCTCCCTGACCTATCCCCTTCATCCCTCCCCCACTCACCTATTGTACTCTATGCTACTTTCTCCCCACCCCCATCCTCCTCTCACTTATCTCTCCACCCTTCAGGCTGTCTGCCTTTATTCCTGATGAAGGGCTTTTGCCCGAAACGTCGATTTTACTGCTCCTCGGATGCTGCCTGAACTGCTGTGCTCTTCCAGCACCACTAATCCAGAATCTGTGTGTACCAACGTCCAATTTCTAACACTTTGATATCCCGATGCTGCCCCTTTTGCAAGGTTATGTTGTCCTTGTTTCTTTTCAAGAGGGGTTGGAAAGTCAGTGATGCTGAAGTGACTAACAGACACTGCCCAAAGTCAACAATCAGAGGACTCCTTAAGATTTGTTTTAAAACAGTTGTACAATGAAAGGGGAGTGGCCGTTCTCCCAGTTCAGGTTTTGTTTCTAGGTTGGTTTAGTTTTAGCCGGCAGTCAGAAACTGCTGGTGACTTAGAGAAGCAGCTACAGTGAAAAGAGGTTCCATGCTTCAACAGAGGTCTTGCCTGAAGTTTCTCTCTGAAACCTCTCCAGCCTGTAAGACACTTGTTTGAATTTACCTTTTGCCAAGGGGTGCATTTATACAATGTTGTAGGAATTGGAACAGCTCCTTTTTTAAGTTGTGATATCGTATCCGTTGGTTTATCAAATAAATTAAGTTATTCCAAATTCTGTTTTGTTTGGTGTTTCAAGTGCAGTGTGTAAATAAAATCTGTTTGACTTGAAGCTGAGTGGTTTAACCATCTGCATCACTCCTGGAATATCCAGCTCACACCTGCGTTTTAAAGGGAAAAAAATTATTTGGGTCCGAGCTACCTTCTCAAAATGTTTTGAAGGGGTCTGGCCCGTTCCAGCATCTTTATAACTTTCTCCAATTCTAATGCAAGGTTCATAGAATCCCTGCAGTGTGGAAGCAATCCATTTGGACTGGCCGGTTCAAACAGAGTGGGACATCACTGTCCCGATATCTGATTGGTAGAGAGGTTGGTGGATAATTCATTCAGGAGTTGACTCAATTAACTTTCCTGGTTTTGAGGCCAGGGGTGTCTCTCTGTCTCTCCCACCTCAGCAGTGAGACAAAGAAATGGAAATTCCAGTCATGAACTCCATTTCTCTTCTCCCCTCCCCCCAACAAAACCAGGTCTGATGATCACTTCTCGTATTCAATAAAAGGCAGGACAAAGTCAGTAGGTGGTCAAAAGATGCATCGAATTCTTGGTTTTAAAATGAGAAGAATGGAATGCATCAGTAAAGAAGTTCTGCTAAACCTACATGAAACACTGGTTAGGCCTTTACAAGAGAGTGTGGAGTTTAATACTGAGCACTACGTTTTAGCAAGGAGGCCAAGGCCCAGGAGAGAATGCTGGAGAGATTTACTGCATTAATATCAGGTCTGCAGGGCCTCTGTGTGGAGGGACTGCAGAAGTTGGGGTTACTTACCTTAGAGCAGAAAGGGTTAATAAGTGATTGGAGAGAGCTATTCAAAACCATGAAGGGTAAAGGGGGAGAAACTGTGGGAGAGGTGTTAATGATAAGAGTATGTGAATTTCAGTTGTTGTAACAAGGAAATGACATCATCGTAGGAAATGACATCACCAACCTAAGGAAATATAAACACACAAATAGAAAGCAGGCCATGCCACTAGTGCTTCATCTGGGGGCTCACTGATGATAATACCTGGTATGGTGACGAAACGTCTGAAAACAAACCTTCTAGCTCAGTGAGCAAACCTACATCCAGTTACAACAATGTGCTGTTGTCAAGGGGCTGGTTAGCTGACTTTGTTGTACAGCTGGCTTGAGGTGCAGCCTAATGCCAACAGCATGGGTTCATGTCCTGCACAGGCTGAGGTCACCATGAAGGAAAACTTCCTCAAACTCTCCTTTTACATTAAGTGTGGTGACCCTCGGGTTAAACCACCACCAGTTCTCTCTCATGAGACAGTAGCCCTATCTACGGTCTGGAGGAGCTGGTTTGGACTGGAATGTACAAAATTAAAAATTACCCAACTCCAGCTTATTTTCCAACAGGTTTATTTGGGAAGCACTAGCTTTCAGATTGTCAACCACCTGATGAAGGAGCAGCACTCCAAAAGCTAGTGCTTTCGAATTATGATGTAGCAGTGATGGAGATCTGGCTCAAGGCAGTGAAAGGCTGCACGTTAAATAAGCTGCTCAGGAAGGGAAGGGAGACAAGGCAGTGGTGCTGTCGCTGTACTGGAACAGCTTGGCTCGGAATGTGGCAAATTCATGAGCACGAGTCTGCAGTCCCACTGCCAGAGTGTTGTCAGGGCCCACAGCCTTTGTGGTATCCAGTGCCGCCAACCATTTCTTGATATTGATGTGGAGTAAATCAAATTGGCTTCAGATGAGCATCTGTGATGCTGGGGACCACTGGGGAAGGTAGAGATGGATCATCCACTCGGCACTGCTGGTGAAGATTGCTGCAAAAGGACAAAGCCTTGTCCTTTTGCATTCATCTGCTGGTCTCTCCCATCCCTGAGGAGAGGGAATATTTGTGGAGCCTCTCCCTCCAGTGAGCTGTTTAATTGTCCACCACCATTCACAACTGGATATGACAGGACTGCAGAGCTTCCATCTGATCCGTTGGCTGTGGGATCCCTTAGCTCTGTCTATCACTTGCTGCTTGTGGTATTTGGCACGCATGTAGTCCTGTTTGTAGCTTCTAGGAGAAAGTGAGGTCTGCAGATGCTGGAGATCAGAATCGAAATGTTTGGTACTGGAAAAGCACAGCCAGTCAGGCAGCATCTGGGGAGCAGGAAAGTCGACATTTTGAGCATAAGCCCTTCATGCCCCACATTCTTGATGAAGAGCAGATGCTCGAAACATTGACTCTCCTGCTCCTGCTCCTTGGATACTGCCTGACCAGCTGATTTGTAGCTTCACCAGGTCAACACCTTATTTTAAAGGTATGCCTGGTCCTGTTCATTGTATGCCCTCTTGCACTCTCCATTGAACAAGGGTTGATCCCTGGCTTGATGGTATTGGTAGGGTGAAGATAGAAGCGGAAATTTCTGGAAAAGCTCAGGAGGTTTGGCAGTATCTGGGGAGGAAAATCAGAGTTAACATTCCGGGTCATTGTTATGAGGAAGAGCACTTAATCCAAAACATTAACTCAAGATTTCTCTCCATAGAGGCTGCCAGACCTGCTGAGCTTTTCCAGCAATTTCTGTTTTGTTTCTGATTTACAGCACCTATCGTGTTTTTGGTTTTCATTGGGTAGAGTGGGGAATAGGCTTGGCTGTGATTGGCTTGGATTTTGTTGGAGGATGATTCTACTGCTGTTGATAGCCCACAGTGCTCATGACGGCTGGTCTTGTGTTGCCAGATCATTCAACCTCTGTCCCATTTAGCACGATTAGAGACAAAAAGAAAGGCTGCAGATGCTGGAATCCAAAGTAGACAGGCAGGAGGTTGGTAGAACACAGCAAGCCACGATGACAGTGCCACACAGCAAGATGGAGGGTATTCTTAATGTGAAGGTAGGTCTTTGTCTTCACATGGACTGTGCAGTGGTCTGCAGCTGCAGCCGGCAGATTAGTGAGCACGAGGTCAAGTATGTCTTTCCCTCTTGTTGGTTCCCTCACCACCTGCCACAGACATGTTTTACCAGCAATGTCCTGGAGAAGTGGACCAGATCGCTCACCACTTTTGGTGGTGGACACCGAAATCCACCACCCAGCATATATTCTGTGCCCTTGTTACCCTCCGTGCTTCCTCCAAGTGGTGTTCAACATGGAGGAGCACAGATACATCAGCTGTGGGTGGACAGTCCATGGGAATCAGCCAGAGGTTTCCTTGCCTACATTTGACTTGATACCATGAGACTTCATGGGATCAGGAGTTAATATTGAGGACTCTGAGAACAACTCGCTCCCTGGTATATGTAACAGTGCTGCCACCTCTGCTGTGTCTGTCCTGATGATGCTGCAGGACATCCAGAGGCTGTGATAATGGCTCATCATCTGAGAACACAACTGCTCCTCCACATTCACATTCACATGGAGCTGGCTCCTGCTTTTCCAAAATTCATCATATTTCTTGAAAAGAAAGTCATGACCTTTAATTTGTGGAAGATCCAATGTTTCCTTGAGCTGTCTGATGTTCTATTTTACTGTCATTATTTTCAACAGCTTTTCACCAGCTCTACCCTCCCCTTACCCATAAATGGCATTGTTCCAATGTGACTCGCCACCAACACATTGAGGACATTTTCCATAAATGTGTCTCGGCAATGGGTATCAGTGCGATTTATTGTTCACAGAGCTGCTCAGAATTGGGCACAGGTCAAAGATCAGCCCTGCAGTAGTTGGTATTATTTGACATTAAGGTGCCATTTAAAGGTTTCATCCAAATGCATAAGTCATGACAGGAGAGCTCAAAGCCATGGTGTGCTCTTCCTGCTCTACGTGGGAAGCTGACCACATTTCCAGTGCCCAGGGCTAGCATTGGAGCAGGAAGGGTCTCAGCTGCAGCTCCTTGAAGCTCAGCTTTCAGAACTGGAGCAGTGTCTGGAGACACTGTAGATCATCCATGAAGCTGAGAGTATAGTGAATAATACACACAGGGAGATGGTCACACTGCAGGCTCAGATTCCACAGGCAGAAAGGGAATGGGTGAGCACCAGGCAGAGTAAGGGGCTGGGCAGGCAGTGCAGGAACCCCCTGTGGCTATTTCCTGCAAAACAGACACTTTGGATACTGTCGGGGGGAATGGTCCCTCAGAGAGGACCAGTAACAGCCACATCTGTTTCCCATGGTTCACCCTGTAGCAAAGGAGAGGAGGGGCAAGTGTGAGAATGTAATAGCTATCGGGGATTCAACTGGAAGGGGAATAGATGGATGTTTCTCTGGCAACAAATGAGATTCCAGGATCGGATGCTGCCTCCTTGGTGTTTGGGTCAAGGATGTCTCAGAATGACTACAGGAAATCCTGGAGGAGGAGGGTGAACAGCCAGTGGTCATGGTACACATTGGTCTCAATGACAGAGGGTAAAATATGGCATGAGGTCCTAAATGCAGAATAAAGGGCGTTAGGAAGTAAGTTGAAGGTATGACCTTAAAGGTTGTGATGTCAGGATTACTACTATTGCCACGTGTGAGTCAAGAGTAGAAAGTCCAGGAGATTATAATTGAACACGTGCTGGAAAGGTGGTGCAAGGGGAGGGTTGCAGATTCCTGGGACATTGGGACTGGTCCTGGGGAAGTGGAACCAGTACTAACTGGATGGGTTACACATCGGTCAGTGATCTCAGGTTCAGGAAAACGCTACAGGACTTCCTCAGGATAATGTCCTTGGCCCAAACATCTTCAGCTGTTTCATTAATAATCCTCCTTCCATTATAAGGTCAGAAGTGGGATATTCAGTAATGATTACACAATGTCCAGCACCATTTGTCACTCATCAGATGTTAAAGCAGCCCTTGTACAAAGCAGCAAGACCTGGGCAGTATCCAGGCTTGGGCTGACAAATGAGAAGTAACATTCAATACAAATGATAGGCAATGACTGTCTCCAACAGGGGAGAAAGTGACCATTGTCACTTGACATTCAGTGGTGTTACTATCCCTGAATCCTCCACTATCTACATCCTGGGAGTTCCCATTGACCAAAAAATCAACTGGACTAATCATATAACTACTGTGGCTACAAGAACAAGTCAGAGGTATCCTGCAACAAATAACTCACCTATTAACTCTCCAAAACATGTCCATCATCTACAAGGCAAAAGTGTGATGGAATATTGCCCACCTGACTGCCATTGGGCAGCTCCAATATCACTCAAGCAGCTTGACACCATCCCCATCAAAGCAGTTCACTTGATTGGCATCAAATTCACAAGCATCTACTCTCTCCACCGACACATGGTAGCTGCGATATGTACCATCTACACGATGCACTGCAGAAATTCAAGAGGAATCCTTCAACAACAAAGTAAAACAAAGAACTGCGATGTTGGGAATATAAAACAGAAATGGAAAGTTCTGGAGAAACTCAACGGGTCTCACAATATCTGTGGAAAAATAATCTGCGATGATGGTACACTGGACTTGAAATGTTAGCTCTGTTTTTACTCTCCACAGATGCTTCTCGACCTGCTGAGTTTCTCCAACACTTTCTGCTTTTGCTACGAAGATAGCACCTTCCAAACCCATGACATCCCCACCCCCTGACCTCACCTGGAAGGAGAAGGGCAGCAGATACGTGGGATCACCACCACCTGCAAATTCCTGAATTGGAAATCTATTACCGTCCTTTCTGTTTCTCTGGGTCAAATTCCTGGAACACCCCCCCCCAGAGCGGGATTGTGTATGTACCTACACCAAATAGACAGAAGTAGTCTGGGAGGCAGCTAAATGCCACCTTCTCAAGGGCAGGTCGGGATGGGCAATAAATACTCATATAGCCCATGAATAAAGATTTTAAAACATCCTCCTGACATCACCTTCAGAAACGGTTCCCTCTCATTCTTGTCCCATGAGTCAGCGAGAACAGCTTTTTTTTTGTCTCCCTTACCTAACTCATGTCACTGTCTGGTACAGCTCCAACCAATTGTCCAAGGACAATTTTCCCAGCTTTTCCACCCTAAACCTATTGGTAAAATCCCTCTGCATCCTCACAAGGTGCAAGTATCGTTCCTAAAGTGTGAGTGATTATCACTTCACACAAAGCTTAAGCTGTGACCTAACCAGCAGTTTACAAAGCTTCAGCATGATCTCCCCCCATTTGTACTCACTACCCCCAGTAATGAAGCTCAAAGTCCCCCATGCTTCCTTAATATGTGCTGCATCTTTCAATGGTCAATATCCCTCAGATCTCCCTGCTCCTGGTGCCTTTCCGTCATTGATAATGATTCCCAACATCCCTTTTTCCAGAGTGCCTCACCTCACACTTCCCTGTCCTAATTTCCATCTGCCACATGTCTGCCCATTCTGCGAGGTTATTGATGACATTCCTGTAGCTGGGATTGCACTGAATGGTGGAGGGTTCTCAATGGCCTGAATGGCTGTCACCTGTTCATATTGTGCTGTTAATCTACTCAGATCCAGGCAGACGTTGTCACGAATGAAATGCCTATATTCATATTGCAGGGCAGTTGATAGGAAACTGGAAGAGAAACAATATGAAGAACATGTGCTTGAATTCCTGAAGGATCTGGAAGAAGGATTTGGAACCAACCCTTTGAACCAGGAATATTTTCTCTTAATTTCTTTCGCAGAAGTGGGCTAATGGATATAGCTTTTCTTAAAGCTTCCAAATGATTTCCTTTTTCTGGAAGGTTTTGTTCCCTTTACTGTTTTATATATAGCAGTCAATATAACATTTTACAGTCAATCATGCTTAACTCTGTCTTAAACTGTTTTATTCATGTGCAAGGTACATCTTGGCTTTAACCTGGATTAGCATGCATTATTATAGTCTCCTTATATATGAAAGGATTTACTTAATTGTTGGGATTTAGACTCAAATTCCAGAGAAAAAAAGTTTGTGTTATGCAATGATCATGCTGGTAAGAAGGACAACATTAAATGCAAACCAAAGAGAATGATTATACAATAAGGGTTAAGGTTAGCACTAAACATTTCACTCATTGAGGCATACCACAGTACACAGGTTCAGGACATGTGGGTCTGTCTTTCCATCAACACCCAAACATCTGACATTCTTTGAACTTGATCTGTTGACTCATAAAATACTTTGACGTTTTCGCTTAAGTCAATTTAGCCCAAACAGACACCCAAAACCCTCTTGCAGCTTGAACACTTCAACTTTAATTTCCCAGTCTACCTCAACCCCTGTCACCACAGCTACTCACAGATTGTCTCTCTCGCTCTCTCTTTTTTGCTCTCACTCTCTCTCTCTCTCCATCCCTCTTCACGTCTGCAGCTACAGCTTAATACTCTGTTCTAAGAACTTCTTAAAAGAGCCTTTTTCTTTCACTTTCTATACAAGCAGTTGCCATTAACCTGAACACAGGATTTTATACTGATCTAATACACACAACCTGGATGTTTTATGGGAAATCTTCAACCTGTCTCTACATTACTTATGGAAAATCCCTTCGACTATGACAATGAACCATCAACTGATAATGCTCCTGCCCATTTGCTATGATGAACTCCAACCTTTCTCTCTCAGAAAGACCTCGTTTTTGCAAGTGTGCTCCTGGTAAGGCTCCTGGCACACTCACCTTTTTATATCCCCTTCTCTGTCCTGCCTGAAAACTCTGTGTCCAGGGATGTTGAGCTGCCATCCTTGCCTCTCTTTTAGCCAATAATCTATTATAGCAATTATAAATAAAGTAAGGGATATGATTCTTAAGAGAGGGAAGAAGCTCGGGGACCTGGATGTTTGTAGTTTATTATCTGCCTCATGAACAGTCATTGCATTCCCCTACAGGGTAAGTACATCCTTCCTTATGTAAAGAGACCAAAAGATTGTGATCCCACATTTACCACTGAAGTGAGAGATTCGTACTCTTCACTCCCATTGTAGTGAAGACCAGCATGCCCTTTGTTTTCTTCATAGTTTGCTGAATGCGTACATGAACTTTCAAACCACACATTAACCAGACATTAGGTTCCAGCTCTGGTCACTCTGACTGTCCCTGACAGAGCAGTCCTGGATGATCATGTTCCTTTTAATATCCTTTATAGTGAGGATTTCTGTTCAAATCTAAGTTATTGGTCAGTGTTTCAGATTCATTTCTGACCAACCACCTCTGTGGGGCATTGGTGACATCAGTTTAAAGTCTTCTTACAGCACGTACTGAGGGTTAAATTCTATTATAGATGGGAAGCTGAGTCCTTCACTGGGAAACAGGGATTAAATGTTCTTTAATCTTGTTTGAAATTAATGAATTGTGCACAGCCTGAAACAGGGATGTTCCTGGTGATGGATTATATTTCCTTTTAATCTCAGTCATGTTGGGTCAGAATGTTTCACATTGATGTGGTCAGAGCACATTGACAGTGGGAGGGATTACAGAACCTGATGGTTTGAGGTTGGTCGGTGCTGGAATTGCCCTGTGTCTGTGTTTTTCTAACTGCTGGGAATTTTTTTCTCACTGTGAAATAAAGATGGTGATGTATCACAACACTTGGTTTCCTGTTCAATTCTTATTCAAAGGGAAATCCAGATCACTGCTCACATCACAATTTTAATATTATACACAGCCTTCCACATTTCAGTGAAATCAATGTGTCAAAGTATTGAAGATTAAAATGGATAATTCTCTTATTTCAGAAAATGAACCTGCTCTAATGGAGGGTATTTGTCCCACTGTGTACATGAACCATGGGCAAGGTGAGATTAATGAGAGCACAGTCCCCTTATCAGGTAGAGTAGGACTGCGAAAGCTTGGGATTTCCAGTGAACCTGTTGGATTATAACCTAGTTTTGTGTGACTTCTGACCATATCCAGTAAGAGACAATTGACCATCATCGTTTGAAGTTCAGTCATGTTCCCATCGCCTGATTCCCCCACTATTAACACCCTGGAGGTTACCATTGACCAGAAACTGTCTTGATATGATAATTCACTGCGAGTCATTGAAAGCAGGTCAGAAACTAGGAATTCTGCAGTGAGTAACTCACCATCTAACCTCCCAAAGCCTGTTCAAGGCACAATTCAGGCATAAGATTGGAATACTCTCCAAGATGTGCTCCAGAGCCTCACCAAAGCTCCTTGGATAGAATCTTCCAAACCCTCAACCATTTCCATCTTGAAGGACAAGGACAATGGATACATGGGATTACCATAAACTACACGTTCCCCTCCAAACCACTCACCATCCTGATATGTTGATATAATACTGGTGTGAAGATTCACTTTCAATCCAACATTAAACACACTTCACTGGAGTACTCTAAATGCGGCCTCTTGGTGCAGCTGATACAAATTCCTGACTCATCACTGAAGCAATTCTTACAAAAAGGACAACTATTACCCACAAGTGGAAATGGCTGATCCAGCATGAGACCTGACAGCAACTGACATTTGATCCCTCAATTCAAAGTCTGCAGTTCTTGTACGATGGTTACTCTGTATGATGGTTGGTCTATGCGATGGTCAGTCTGTACAATAATTGGTCTGTGCGCTGGTTGGTCTGTGCGATGGTTGCTCTGTGCGATGGATGGTCTGCGTGATGGTTGGTCTGTGTGATGGTTGATCTGTGCTATGGTTGGTCTGTACAATGGTTGGTCTGTATGATGGTTGGTCTGCGTGATGGTTGGTTTGTACGCTGGTTGGTCTGTGTGAGGGTTGGTCTGTGAGATGGTCAGTCGGTGAGATGGTTGGTCTGTGAGATGGTCGGTCTGTGAGATGATGGTCTGTGTGATGGTTGGTCTGTGAGATGGTCGGTCTGTGAGATGGTCTGTGTGATGGTTGGTCTGTGAGATGGTCGGTCTGTGAGATGGTCGGTCTGTGAGATGGTCGGTCTGTGAGATGATGGTCTGTGCGATGGTCTGTGTGATGGTTGGTCTGTGCGATGGTCTGTGTGATGGTTGGTCTGTGCGATGGTTGGTCTGTGTCATGGTTGGTCTGTGCCATGGTTGGTCTGTACCATGGTTGGTCTGTGCGATGGTTGGAATGTACTACACTTGATCTGTGCAATGGTTGGTCTGTGCAATGGTTGGCCTGTGCCATGGTTGGTCTGTACCATGGTTGGTCTGTGCGATGGTTGGAATGTACTACAGTTGATCTGTGCAATGGTTGGCCTGTGCCATGGTTGGCCTGTGCCATGGTTGGTCTGTACCATGGTTGGTCTCTGTCATGGTTGGTCTGTACTACAGTTGATCTGTGCAATGGTTGGTCTGTGCAATGGTTGGCCTGTGCCATGGTTGGTCTGTACCATGGTTGGTCTGTGCGATGTTCGGTCTATGCAATGGTTGATCTGTGCGATGGTTGGTCTGTGCGATGGTTGGTCTATGCAATGGTTGATCTGTGCCATGGTTGGTCTGTGCGATGATTAGTCTGTGCAATGGTTGGTCTGTGCAATGGTTGGTCTGTGTGGTGGTTGGTCTCTGCGATGGTCGATCTGTGCAATGGTTGGTCTGTGCGATGGTTGGTCTGTGTGGTGGTTGGTCTCTGCGATGGTTGGTCTGTACGATGGTTGGTCTGTGCGATGGTTGGTCTGTGTGATAATTACTCTGTACCGTTCGAATGGAGAAGAGGCAATGAACCTCCATTTTCTATGTTTTCCTTCAGTCCTCAAACTGTTCAAATGAGTTCCCTCCAGCAATGACATCATCCATGCGGCTCCTCAATGGTTTTGTCGCTGATCTATCTGTCTTTGAGCAATTTAATGCTGTGTTTTCACAAGATATGAGTTGTGTATGAGGTAGGATAAAATGTTTATTATGAGCATTACCTTAGAACCTGTTGACTGTGTTGAATGGCTCATCTCTTTACAGAGTTCTGTTGTTGTGAACGGTTTATAATGGAACCAGTTCAGATTTCTTTCAATAGTTTTGAGTTTGCTTCACTTGGCCATTGTCTTTCCCAGCATGCATCAGAAACTTCTCTGACCAGTCATTTTAGGTTACAAACAGTTCAGGAAGGCAGATCACCTTCTCAACGGGAGCCAGAAATGGGCAAAAAATACTCTCCCAGCCAGCAACACCTCCATCACATAAGTTAATTTTTAAAAAATCCTTTTAATATAAACCATGGGATTCTCACTTTTTCTGTAAAGCAAGCTCTGTCCCTGTCAATCTCACTTTGATGCAGCACTTCTCGATGGTTTGATCTGCTCTCCCAGTCTTTCCAGTACAATGGCACTACGTGGTGTTTGCACTGCTTCAGATAAAAATTAATTCAAACTGAACCATAATCTAGGTTTGTTCAATCTATCATATCAGCTGCATGACATGTAATTACTTGTGAAAATTTCTGCATTTTATGATCCTGCTCCACAGCTACTGATAAAGGAACAGTGCTCCAAAAGCTAGTAGATCCAAACAAACCCTGTTGGACAATAATGTGGTGATGTGTGATTTTTAACTTTGTACACCCCAGTCCAATACTGGCTCCTCTACATCATGAATCTCATGTTAATGCAGCCCCTCCTGATGGTTTAATCTGCGCTCCCAGTCTTTCCAGTACAATGGCACCCTCTCGTATTTGCTTCAGATAAAAATCAACTCAAATAACCGGAACCAGACATTAATCACAACTTGTATCTCAAGAGTCTTCCTGATTAACTTTCAATCCTTTTGTGACTGATTTTCCTCCCCCTATTGGAGATATATGGTGTTGCTTGGAACAGGATATCTCTGAGACCCTATGGACTCCTCGACCGGTGTACACAATATTTATTAACCCAGGATCCTTAGCGTGTATCAGGTAAGGACAACACAGCATAAGACTGCAGTCAGTCAGCCAAGTCCCAACTTTATTTAAGACAATAAAGGGAAAAACTACACTCGACAATTTCACCAACTGTATTTCTAACGATCCGATTCTTTTGAATATTAAAACACTTCCCAGATCTTTTGCTCCTCTGTTGAATTGTTCTGTTTGTACCTCTCTTCATGAGTTGATTCTCTCTCTGGTCGGAGGGTGAGCTGCTCTGCTCACTGCTGTATTCTGACCTGCCTGTAGGTCAGCTGGAGAGTGGTGTTTGGTCATGTCCTGCCAGGCTAGCTACCTTCTGGAAAATTCCAAGGACTTGGCTGATCAGGGGAATCAAACTAATTGGTTTTATCACCTTGAAATGCTGCTAATGATTCTCGATGGTTTGCTAACAGTGAACCGTTCGATGTGTCTGCCTTGAGGCTGGAAGTCTGGTTTCATCCCAGAACATACACCTGGTCTTCTACCTTACTGAGGAGTGTCTGTCCCGCGCATCGCATGTTGGTTGTTTGTCAGGAAAGGTCGAATTGCCCTTTCACACTTCCTCATGTGTTCTGATGCCTCTCCAGTTTTCAATTGCCTGGGCTTCACTTTCCCTGGGGAGAACTGTCTCTTGTGTGTCTGTCTTGGCTCAGGCATTCCAAGCATACTTTGATTTCTGGCCAATTTTTACTTCAGTCTGTTCCTGTTTATTTCAGTTGCTGTGCATGTATTTCTGGATGGGTTCATGAACAGAATGGGTGTAGAGGGATATGTGCCAAATGCTGACAAATGGAACGGGATTGATTTAAGATAGCTGGTCAGCATGGAAGGGTTGGACTGAAAGGTCTATTTTCTGTGCTCTATGAATCTATCTCAGCTGCCTTACCTGGGCCGAGAGGTTTCCAGGCTGAGGGAAGCAATAATCGTTGGGGTCAGCTCTCCAGATTTCTTCCCCACTTCCTTCTGGGCCTCTCACCACAGGGTCCTGGAGCAGGGAACCTTCACTCCAAGGGTCAGGCTGGGTCCTGCAAAATTCTGCCCCTTTCGGCCATTTTTTTAAACTGATAATACTTCAGGGAATCCTGCCAAGTTTGGAGTTGGGATCCGTTGGTTATTTTTAAAATGTTTGATCTCTAATGTTTTTTATTCTTTTGTGGGATGTAAGTAATGTTGTCTGGGAGGCTGCATTTATTGCCTGTCCCCAGTTGCCCCTTGAGAAGGTGGGGTGAGCTGCCTTCTTGAACTGCTGCAGTCCACCTGCTGTGGGCTGACCCACAATGCCCTTGGGGAGGGAATTGCAGGATTTTGACCAAGTGACCGTGAAGGAATGGGCGATATATTTCCAAGTCAGGATAGTGAGTGGCTGAAAGGGGAACCTGAAGGTGGTGGTGTTCCTATGTATCTGGTGCCCTTGGCCTTCGAGATGGAAGTGTTTGTGGGTTTGGAAGGTGCTGTCTCAGGATCTTCGGTGAATTTCTGCAGTGCATCATGTAGATATGACACACTGCTGCTACTGAGTGTCGTTGGTAGACGGAGTGGATGTGGTACCAATCAAGCGGTTGCTTTGTCCTGGATGGTGTCAAGCTTCTTGAGTGTTGTTGGAGCTGCACCATCCAGGCAAGTGGGGAGTATCCCATCACACTTCTGACTTGTGCCTTGCAGATGGGGGAACAGGCTTTGGGGAGATACTTGCTGCAGTATGCTGAGCCCTGACCTGCTCTTTTAGCCACTGTGTTTCCACAGTGAGTCCAGTTGAATTTCTAGTTAATGAGAACCCCCCCAGGATTTTGATAGTCAGGCATTCAGTGATAGTAACACCATTGGATATCAAGGTACAATGATTAGATTGTCTCTTATTGGTGATGGTCACAGCCTGGCATTTGTGTGGCATAAAACTTACTCGCCACTTACCAATGCAAGCCCAGATATTATTCAGACCTTGTTGCTTTTGAACACTGCTTAAGTATTTTTGGAGTGGGGAATGGTGCTGGGAGAGAAGACTAAACCATTGGGAGGGACTGCATTAAATTGAGATTGACAGGGACAGAGTTTGCTTTACAGAAACAGTGAGAAACCTGTGGTTACATCAGGAATTATTTCTAATTCACTCCCAGGATGAGGGTGTTGCTGGCTGGGAGAGTATTTATTGACTATTCCTCGTTGCCACTGACAAGGTGAAAAATCACACAACACCAAGTTAGAGTCCAATAGGTTTATTTGAAAAACACGATCACCTGTGTCATGTGATTTTTCACCTTGTCCAACCCAGTCCAACACCAACACCTTCACATCATTGATAAGGTGCATTGCCTTCCTGAACTGATTGTAACCTAAAATGGCAGGTCAGGGAAGTTTCTGATGCATGCTGGGAAGCAGAATAGCCAAGTGAAGCAAACTCGCCATGGGTGGCATAGTGGCACAGTGGTTAGTACTCTGGTTTCCTCCCACAGTCCAAAAATGTGCATGTTAGGTGAATTGGCCATGTTAAATTGCCCGATGTGTTAGGAGAATGGGTCTGGATGGGTTGAGCTTCGGCGGGTCAGTGTGAACTTGTTGGGCCTGGTGAAAATTGTGAAAATATCTTCTGAAAAGATTAAGGCAGAGCATTAAATTGCTCAAAGACAGTCAGATCAGTGACAAAAACTATTAATGAGCTTCACGGATGACCTCATAGCTGGAGGGGAGAAAGTTGAACAGTTTGGGGACTGAAGGAAAACATAAAAATGGAGGTTCACTGCCTATTCTCGGTGAGAACTGTACAGTAAAACCATCGCACAAACCAACCATCACACAGACCAATCATCACAGAGACCAACCATTGTACAGACCAATCATCGCACAGACCAACCATTGTACAGACCAATCATTGCACAGACCAACCATCACAGAGACCAACCATTGTACAGACCAATCATTGCACAGACCAACCATTGTACAGACCAACCATCACACAGACCACCCATCACACAGACCAACCATTGTACAGACCAATCATTGCACAGACCAACCATTGTACAGACCAACCATCACACAGACCAACCATCACACAGACCAACCATTGTACAGACCAATCATCGCACAGACCAACCATCACCCAGACCAACCATCGTACAGACCACCACACAGGTGAACCATCACACAGACCAACCATTGCACAGACCAACCATCGTACAGACCCAACCATCGTACAGACACAACCATCGCACAGGCCAGCCTTCGCACAGACCAAGCATTGCACAGACCAACCAGCGTATAGACCAATTATAGCACAGACCAACTGTCGTACAGACCCATTCATCATACAAACCAACCATTGCACAAACCAACCATTGCACAGACCAACCATTGTTCAATTTGTGCAGGCAGGTTTTCTGACACAGTATGTAGACAGGCAACAAGGGTGATGCCATACTGGAGTTGGTACTGGGGAATGAACCTGGTCAGGTGTTAGATTTGGAGGTAGGTGAGCACTTTGATGATAGTGACCATAATTCGGTTATGTTTACAATACCAATAGACAGGGATAGGTACAAACCACAGGGAAAGAGGTAAAACTGGGGAAATGGCAATTATGATGCGATTCGGCAAGATTTAGGATGCATAGGTTGGGGAAGGAAGCTGCAGGGGATGGACACTCTTGAAATGTGGAGCTTTTTCAAGGAACAGCTACTGCAGGACCTGGGAAATTATATACCTGTCAGACAGGGAGGTAGTTATCAAGAAAGGGGGCCATGCTTTAATAAAGAAATTGAATCGCTGTCATGAATAATAAGAAAGCTTATGTGAGGATGAAGTGTGAAGGCTCAGTTGGGGGGCTAGAGAGTCATAAGTTATCCAGAAAAGATACAAAGAGAGGGCTAAGAAGAGCCAGGAGGGGACATGAAAATTAGTTGGCGGATAGGATCAAGGCAAACCCTTACGCCTTCTATAGGTATATCAGGAATAAAATAATGACTAGAGTAAGATTAGGGCCAATCAAAGATAGTAGTGGAAAGTTGTGTGTGGAATCTGAGGACATGGAATAGCGCTTAATGAATACATTTTGACAGTAATCACATTGGTAAAGGGCAATGTTTGTGAGAACACAGAGATACAAGCTGCAAGATAAAATGGGATTGCGGTTGACAAAGAGAGGGTTTTAGCAATTTTGGAAAATCTGAAAATAGATCAGACCCTTGGGCCGGATGGGATTTACCCTCGGATTCTCTGGGAAGCCAGGGAGGAGATTGCAGAGCCTTTGGCTTCGCTCTTTATGTCATCATTGTCGACAGAAGAAGCGCCAGAATATTGGAGGATAGCAAGTGCTGTTCCTTGTTGAAGAAGGGGAGTCGGAACAACCCTGGTAATTATAGACCATTGAGCCTTATTTCGGTTGTGGGTAAGATGTTGGAAAAGGTTATAAGAGATAGGATTAATAATCATTTGGAAAGGAATAATTTGCTTAGGGATAGTAAACACAGTTTTGTGAAGGGTAGGTTGTGCCTCACCAACCTTATTGAGTTCTTCGAGAAGGTGAAAAAACAGGTGGATGAAGGTAAAACGGTTGATGTGGTGTATATGGACTTCAGTAAGGCATCTGATAAGGTTCCACATGGTAGGCTATTGTACAAAATATGGAGTTTTGTGGTTGAAGGTGATTTGGTGGTTTGGATCAGAAATTAGCTAGCTGAAAGAAGACAGGGGGTGGTGGTTGATGGGAAATGATCATTCTGGAGCTCAGTTACCAGTGGAATGCCACAAAGATCTATTTTGGAGCCACTGCTGTTTGTCACTTTTATAAATGATTTGGAGGTGGGCGTAGAAGGATGGGTTAGTAAATTTGCAGACAACACTAAGGTAGGCAGAGTTGTGGATAGTGCCGAAGGATGTTGTACAGAGGGACATGGATAAGATGCAGAACTGGGCTGAGAAGTGGCAAATGGAGTTTAATGCAGAAAAGCATGAGGAAGTTCACTCTGGAAAAAGTAACAGGAATACAGTTGCTAGGCTTATGGTAAAATTCTTGCAGTGTAGATAAACAGAGGAATCTCGGTGACTGGGTGCATAAATCCCTGAAAGTTGCCACCCAGGTTGATAGGGTTGTTAAGAAGGCATATGGTGTGTTGGCATTTATTTGCAAGGTGGATTGAGTTTCAGAGCCACAAGGTCATACTTCAGCTGTGCAAGACACTGGTAAGGTGGCAGCTGGAGTATTGCGTGTAGTTCTTGTCACCGCATTATCGGAAGGATACGGAAGCTTTGGAAAAGGTTCAGAGGAGATTTACTAGGATGTTGCCTGGTATGGAAGGAAGGTCTTATGAGGAACGGCTAAGGGAATTGAAGCTGTTTTCATTGGAGGGTTGAGAGATGACTTAATTGAGATGTATAAGATAATCTGAGGATTAGATAGAGTGGACAGTGAGAGCCTTTTTCCTTGGATGATGAATGCTGAGACAATTTGAGGTGTGATAAATTTAGGACAAATATTTGGGGTAGTCTCTTTACTCAGCGAGTAGTAGGGACGTGTAACAGTCGTAGACTCGCTGGCATAAAGGACATTTAAGTGGGCATTTAAGTGAGCATTGGACATCCATAGATATAGTTTGGATGGGCATTAGATTATTTTCACAGGTTGGTGCAACATTGAGGGCTGAAGGGCCTGTACTGTGCTATCACATCCTATGTTCTATGTACATCGCACAGACCAACCATTTGACAAGAACTTCAGACTTTGAGTCGAGTGATCAAAGGTGGGTTGCCTGTCGGATCTCGTGCTGGGTCAGCCATTTCCAGTTCCGGGTAATATTTCTCGTTTTTGGAAGAATTACTTCAGTGATGAGTCAGGAACTTGTATCTGCTGCACCAAGAGGCAGCATTCAGAGTATTCCAGTGAAGTGTGTTTAATGGGGATTGAAAGTGAACCTTTATCCCTGCACTAAATCCATTTAACTTGAACAAGTCAGGATGGTGAGTGTCTTAGAGGGGGACGTGCAGGTGGGGGTGATCCCATGTATCTGCTGTTCTTGTCCTTCGAGATGGAAATGTTTGAGTGTTTGGAAGATTCTGTCTGAGGAGCTTTGGTGAGGTTCTGGAGCACATCTTGGGGAATATTTCATCACACTCCTGACTTGTGCCTTGGAGAGGCTTTTGGAAGTCAGGAGGTGAGTTACTGTCTGCAGAATTCCTAGTGTCTTACCTGGATACTTCATCTTCCAATTCCAAATCACTTCTTACTATTCTATCCCACACCAACAATGCTACCCCATCATATTCCCCCTCACCCCTTGCCTGAGGCCTGCTGACCCTCAGGTATAACTCTACACCAGCAGCCACCTCTGTCTAATGGGAGAGAACATCCTCTGGGACGATGGTGACTTTCACTGTAACTACAATACCATGGGAAATAGGAACAGGAGTGGGTCATTCAGCCCCTCGAGTCTGCTCTCCCATTCCAAAGGATCAGGGATTTGCAGATGATGCCACAATTGTTGGGAAAGTAGGTTGTGATAAAGGAATTAGAAATCTTTGAGCCCCACATGTAACTGACTTTAAATCCCCAGTGTCAGTTTGCCCATTGGCACTGGTACACAGTGGACCAAATGCCCTACAGTAATGCAGGATAATTTTCTGAAATGGGAGAATTGTTACTTTTAATCTTCAATACATCGACGATTCATTTCACTAAAATGTGGAAGATTTTATCTAATATTAAACTCGTGATGTGAGCAGTGATCCAGATTTCCCTCAGAGTAAGAATTGAACAGGAGACCGAGTGTTGTGATGCATCACCCTCTTTATTTCACAGTGAGAATACATTCCCAGCAGTTAGAAAAACACAGACAAACACAAACTCAAAGACAATGGCTTCTTCATGAGAAGCCTGTGAATGAATGGCCTGTTAACAGGAATCATATTGCAATAGATCATTTCTTCAATCACACATTCAGTCGGTCTTTATGTAGGTAGGAGCTCTCAGTGTGGGTGGGAGATCTGAAGCTGAATTTTATTCTCTCATCAGACTGGATTCTGATTTCATGTTAGGATTATTTCTCCACTTTCGGGATCAGTTTGAAGCTACTTCATTCCTGATTCCCAAAATCTCCCACTTGCCCTTCCTCACCTGGACCCAGCTGTTTTCTGAACCTGCACTGACCTGAGTAAAACTGAACTGGATTGAGAAACAACCTTTCTCCTCATTCCTAACACAAGGTTCAGTTTCTGATCATTAGGAATGGCAGGAATAGGGAATATTCTACTGCCCACATAGAGGGTGGAATTTTCACCCTGGCCTGGTGTTCCTGACAGTGTCCCCCACTTCCACTCTCTTCCTTCTTGTTGGTTCCAGTACAAATATAAGTTCCTCCAGTGAGACTGGGAACACATTATTCACGTATTTAGAATTCTCCGTGTGTCTGGAAGTTGCTGGTTCCAATTGCAAGACCCTCACCCTCCTCCAAGCTCCAGTCCACATCCCTCTTCCTCCTCTCACTGACCCCTCCTGGTCCTGAGCCTCAATGTAAGCTCCCACTCTCCTGCCCCCTCCCCTTGTGCTGCAGAGTTCAACAAGTGAAACCTCTGACCTCAGACACCACAGCACAAAGCTGACTGATTCTCATGTGTCACTGACTTTCAGATGAAGGTGGGACATCATTCCAAAAAGGTCACCACAATGAGTATTGATGGAATACAATCCATTCCATGTAGGAATACTCCACAGGGCAGGTCCAGCACCGACCCACCTCAGACCCACCCCAGGCTCTGTAATCCCTCCCAGTGTCAATGAGCTCTGATCACATCAATGTGAAACATTCTGACCCAACATGACTGAGATTAAACAGAAATATAATCCATCACCAGGACCATCCCTGTCTCAGGCTGTACACAATTCATTCATTTCAAACAAGGTTAAAGGACACTTAATCCCTGTTTCCGAGTGAAGGACCCAGCTCCCCATTTACAATTAAATTTAACCCCCTGCATGTGCTGTAAGAAGACTTTCAACTGATGCCACCAATGCCCATCAGAGATGGTTGGTTAGAAATGTATCTGAAACACTGGGCAATAATTTAGTTTTGAACAAAAATCCTCACTATAAAGGATATTAAAAGGAACACGAGCATCCAGGATAGCTCTGTCAGGGACAGTCAGAGCAACCAGAGCTGGAACCTGATGACTGGTTAATGTATTCTAGGAGAAAGTGAGGTCTGCAGATGCTGAAGATCAGAGCTGAAAATGTGTTGCTGGAAAAGCGTAGCAGGTCAGGCAGCATCCAAGGAGCAGGAGAATCGACGCTTCGGGCATGAGCCCTTCTTCAGGAATGAGGAAAGTGTGCCAAGCAGGCTAAGATGAAAGGTAGGGAGGAGGGACTTGGGGGAGTGGCGTTGGAAATGCGATAGGTGGAAGGAGGTTAAGGTGAGGGAGATAGGCCGGAGTGGGGGTGGGGGCGGAGAGGTCAGGAAGAAGATTGCAGGGAAGGAAGGTGGTGCTGAGTTCGAGGGTTGGGACTGAGACAAGGTGGGGGGAGGGGAAATGAGGAAACTGGAGAAATCTGAGTTCATCCCTTGTGGTTGGAGGGTTCCTAGGCGGAAGATGAGGCGCTCTTCCTCCAGCCATCGTGTTGCTATGGTTTGGCGATGGAGGAGACCAAGGACCTGCATGTCCTTGGTGGAGTGGGAGGGGGAGTTGAAGTGTTGAGCCATGGGGTGGTTGGGTTGGTTGGTCCGGGTGTCCCAGAGGTGTTCTCTGAAACGTTCAACAAGTAGGCAGCCTGTCTCCCCAATATACAGGAGGCCACATCGGGTGCAGCCGACCCAATATAGAGGAGGCCACATTGGGTGCGGGGTTGAGGGAGTGGGCTGGAACTGGGCAGATGGGATAGAATTTGGGGAAATCTGATGGTAATAACCAAATATGGAAAAAATATCCCCGGGGAATGTTTTGTATTGGTGAGTGACTGGAAAATCGAGGGACAGTGTGGGAAAGTGGATAAGGAGAAGATTAGCAATGATCTCATTGAATGGTGGATCTTCTTTATTATGACCCAGGGGAAAGACAAGATGGTACAGCCCCCAGGACAGCTGAAAACCATCTTGTGGAGGTGAGAGTGGAGGGAAGTGTGGAGGTTAATGATGGGCAGGAGGGGGAGGGGCTATAGTTGGTGGGAGGGTGGGAAGGAGCATGGACAGAGTGGCAGGTGGGTCAGGGGTTTCAATGAAATGTGTGTGAGGGTGTAGCATGGAGGTAGGTGAGGAAGGTAGAGGACCAGGGGATGGGAGAGAATGGTGTCAGGAGTGGAGGGGTATATTGTCAGGTAGGTGAGAGAAAGCTTGGGGTGTGTAAGGGCTGGGATGGAGTGAGGGAGCATTTCAGTTCTGCTGGCACCACATCGGAGAGGAATGGGACTGATGGATCTGCTGGGGTTGGAACATAGAACATAGAAGAATACAGCGCAGTACAGGCCCTTCAGCCCTCGATGTTGCGCCGATCAAAGCCCACCTAACCTACACTAACCCACTATCCTCCATATACCTATCCAATGCCCGCTTAAATACCCATAAAGAGGGAGAGTCCACTACTGCTACTGGCAGGGCATTCCATGAACTTACGACTCACTGAGTGAAGAACCTACCCCTAACATCAGTCCTATATCTACCCCCCCTTAATTTAAAGCTATGCCCCCTTGTAATAGCTGACTCCATACGTGGAAAAAGGTTCTCACTGTCAACCCTATCTAACCCCCTAATCATCTTGTACACCTCTATCAAATCACCCCTAAACCTTCTTTTCTCCAATGAAAACAACCCCAAGTGCCTCAGCCTTTCCTCATAGGATTTTCCTACCATACCAGGCAACATCCTGGTAAACTTCCTCTGCACCCGTTCCAGTGCCTCCACATCCTTCCTATAGTATGGCGACCAAAACTGCACACAATATTCCAGATGCGGCCGCACCAGAGTCTTATACAACTGCAGCATGACCTCAGGACTCCAGGACTCAATTCCTCTACCAATAAAAGCCAGTACGCCATATGCCTTCTTCACTGCACTATTTACCTGGGTGGCAACTTTCAGAGATCTGTGTACATGGACACCAAGATCCCTCTGCTCTTCCACACTACCAAGTAGTCTACCATTAGCCCAGTAATCCATCTTTTTATTACTCTTACCAAAGTGAATCACTTCACACTTAGCTACATTGAACTCCATTTGCCACCTTTCTGCCCAGCTCTGCAGCTTCTCTATATCCCACTGTAACCTGCCATATCCTTCCTCACTGTCTACAACTCCTCCAACTTTCGTATCATCTGCAAACTTGCTCACCCAACCTTCTAACCCTTCCTCCAGGTCATTTATAAAAATGACAAACAGCAATGGTCCCAAAACAGATCCTTGCGGAACACCGCTAGTGACGGCACTCCAAGATGAACCTTTGCCATCAACTACTACCCTCTGTCTTCTTCCAGAGAGCCAATTCCTAATCCAAACCTCCAACTCACCCTCAATGCCATATCTCTGTATTTTCTGCAGTAGCCTACCATGGGGGACCTTATCAAACGCCTTACTCCCTGGAAGGACTGCGGGCAGTAATTACATGAGAACACCAACTCCTGCAAGATCGCCTCCAAACCACACACAACCCTGACTTGAAAATATATCACTGTTCCTTCAGTATCACTGGATCAAATACCTGGAACTCCCTTTCTGACAGCATTGTGGATGCCCAAGTACCCAAAGGATGGCAGCAGTTCGTGAACTCAGCTCACCGGCGCCATCTCCAGGGCAGTTTAATTTGGATAAGTGCAAAGTATTGCATTTTGGTAAAACAAGCAAAAGCAAGACTTATGAAATTAAAAGTAGGGTCTTTCATGATGTTGGAGAACAGGGAGACCCAATGGTTCAAATTCTTTGAAGTTTACATCAAATGTAGACAGAGTGGTTAAGAAGGCGTTGAGCACACTTGCCTTCATTGCTCAGATGTTTGAGTATCAGAGTTGGGACACTGTGTTGAGGTTGTACAGGAGATTGGTGAGGCCTCTTCTGGAGTAATGTGTCCAGTTCTGGTCACCCTGTTATAGGCTGGATATTATTAAAGCTGGAGAGAGGTTTAAGAAGAGATTTCTGAGGATGTTTCTGGTAATGAAAGGTTTGAGCGAAAAGGAGAGGTTGGATAGGCTGGGACGTCTTTCACTGGAGCAGAGGAGGTTGAAGGGTGACCTTACAGAGGTTTATAAAATCGTGAGGGATATAAATATGGTGAATGGCAGGTGTCTCTTCCCCAGACTGGAGAATTAAGACAAGGGGGAAATATATTGAAGGTGAAAGGAAAAAGAACTAAAAAAGACATGAGGGGCGACTTTTCTACACAGATGAGTTTGTGTGTGGAATGAACATCCAAAGAAAGTGGTGAATATGGGTACAGTTACAATGTTTAAGGGACATTTGGATAAGGACATGAATAAGAAATGTTTGGAGGGATATGGGCCAAGCCCAAGCAGATGGAACTAGTTTAGTGTGGGATTATGGTCACCATGGACTGGTTGGACCGAACAGTCTGTTCCCATGCTGTGTGACTCTATGACTCAACAATAATAACAATATTAGTCAATAGGAATGGGAATATTGTGGGAAAATTCCATTGAAGTGGATGATCTGCCATTATTTAGAAGGGTGAAGCTGACCAAAGGGACTGCTTCAAAGACCCTTTGTTCAAATGAAGTGAAAGTGTTCTGTGAAAAATGTGAATCATGCTGCAGATGAGAATTTCAGAATCCAGGAGCCAGCTCTGTGTGAACTGGAGTAATGTGAATGTGGAGGACTAGCTGTGTTCTCAGGAGGTGGAGCTGCAGATTGTGAGATATGAACCACTCCACAACACCATTCATATTGACCAATGTCCCAGTGTGACTGGATGGACCTGTTAATCTCAGTCTTACCCAGACTGGAATGATGTGACATAAAGAAACATCAATCACAATACTTCAGCATCAGAACTCACCTCACAAAGAACCGATCCAAAGAGAATGATTTGTGTTTAATTGTTTGATCTGTAGGTGTGGGCGGACGGTTAACTTCAGGAACGATAACCACACCTACATTGAATCTCTGTGGAAATGTTCCATTTACCAAGTATCCATTGAGTCCCCAAGGTGCAGTGATAGGAACTATTGTTTCTGTAGATAGAGAAAAACCCTGTTATAACATTTTACTCGGTGATCATTTGTGGTGTCACTGACAGTGAGTCAGAGGTTACAGGTGAGGGGTCAGGGTGACATTGCTGAAGTGGGGCAGACACTGATGTGACAGATTGAATAATAGCCTCACAGAGTGACACAGCGCTGGGGGAGGGGACTCCTGTGCTGGCTGTTTGGTCGATTTAACCAGCTCATTACACTGACCTGCTCTCTTTCCAAACATCCACATCTTTTCTCTCATTATTTAGAGGTTCATCTTCAAATGCTAAGATTGCTTTCATCATCTTTAGAAGGGGAGCCCAGAGACCACAAGGAGACTGTTCACAAGACAAATACCGTACCAACAGGACAGCAGTATAGGTTTGGACAGTGTCCAAGCCATCAGAGCTGGAAAGAGGACTTCAGCTGTTTTAATTGTCTTAAAATATTCAATGTTAAAGAGAAGTCAGTGAGTGAGGCTGTTTGTGGGTCTTTGGGAGAGATGGAGGGAATCGCAGGTGGTGAATGTGCAGTATGTCACCTTCCACAAGGACTCCAACAGTGGGCTTCATGTCTGGCAGGGAGCCTTTATTTGTGTGAGGACAATTCAGCGATCATGGCTGAAGTCAGACAGTGAGATTGAAATCCCACTCCCACCACAAGAGGGAAACCTTCCCAGATTCTGGGACCATAAAGCCAAGTATCAAAAGAGGGTGACACTTTGACAAAATAGCAGCATGTGACCAAGGGATCCCCAGGGATTGACAATTGTGGAATGTTTTGTCAATGTGTTTGTCGATGTAGAAAATATTAAGCAAGAAATGTGAAAGAGTGAACAGTCACTATATTCTGTTGTTACTGTGATGGGATATCTGATATACCTTCAGCATTGCCAAAACGTGAATACTTGAACAGTTTGTCCAGACCGAGCTCCACTACTTGCTCCAAATCCGTTCCATGAATCTCTGTCTCAACATATTGTACATTTACGTATGTCACCTCATCATAATTCTGAAATGAGAGTAAAACATGTCACTGTATGGTATAAACTGAACTCCCACCAAAGTACATCAATGCTGAGAGAACTGTCCCAAGTGTCCAGGTGTGGAAGAACCTTCATGTTCTGGACGGACTGAGTCTGAAACAGAGTTTGGAGATTTTAATGGGATTCCCGACAGCAGCACTTCCTGATTCATTCCCTTTCTCTCTCACTGTTGGAACCTGGGTTGATAATAGAATTCAAATTCAAGGTGGCACGGTGGTTCAATGGTTAGCCCTGCTGTCTCACACCACTAGGGTCCCAGGTTCAATTCCAGCATCGGGCAACTGTCTGTGTGCAACATTCTCCCCGTGTCTGCGTGGGTTTCTTCCGAGTGCTCCAGTTTTCTGCCACAGTCCAAGAATGTGCAGGTTAGGTGAATTGGCCATGCTAAATTGACCAAAATGTTCGGTGTAAATGTCGGGGGGGTGAGTTGGTGTGGATTTGTTGGGCCGGAAGGGCCTGTTTCCAGACTGTTGGAAATCCAATCAAATCTTTAAAAAAATATGGAGTTGAGGAGATTCCACTCACAACCAGCCTTGGCCTCTTCCACATTGAACACAGAGACCTTCAGCCTGTGATCAGCTGCCTTTCAGAAACAGGGTTAGATTGAGTGAAGGCAGGAGCAGTAGGAGAGCTCCCTGACTCTATAGTCCTTGTGTTGTCCCCCACCATCCCCCTCTCTGTGAGCAGACTGACCCCTCCCTTCACCTGCTGCTGGAGATGGAAGCACTGATATTCTTCTTACTGCACAAGCTGGCAGTGGGAGCCAGACAGGGGATGGCAGCTCATGGAGAAAGTGTTAATGAGGCCTGAGGAGTAATTTCAGTCCAGTCTCATGGTTCAGGGTTGGGATGTGCACTGTCGGTGCACTGCAGGGTAGGGACGAAAAACAACATGGAATAATTTCCACTGGTACAAACATGACAGAACAGAGGAAACTCTCAGCTATACTGACCGTGTCCTGGATGACTTGTACTGGCTCGGGACAGTCAACACCCTCACCTCCTGCTCTGGGTTCGATCACCTCCTGCTCTGGGTCCTGAGCAGCAATTTGATGCCCAAAGAGGACAGACACAGTTAAGAAGATTCTCAGCATCTTGGTGTTCTCTCAGATCACTGGTGAATGCACTGACTGACTCTCAGCACCTTCAGGTGGATCTGCAGTTTGAGCACAGAGTTACACTCGTTATATACTCTTTGATGAAGATGGTTTTGAATACAGCTTATCCTTAGGTAGGAACGTCATGGTGGAGAAACATTCCAGCGGATTAATTATGGAAATTTCTCTTAGCTCTGACTTTACAATGGATTCAGAAATAATTAACTCTCTGTGTGCTGGCTCCTGGGGACACTGAACACTTGGGAAAGCTGTTTTTGTAATTGCTACCAGCTCACATACTCAGGGTTGTCACTCTTCCCAGTTTGGGAATCCACTGGATGGAAGATTGATTTCCCAGTCACTGGTGATGAGGAGAAAACAATTTCACCTTTGGGGTTCAGTTTTGTACATCTTCATTTCCTGGGTTTCCTGCAGCTTTCCCTGCAGTCAGTTTGAACACGGGGACTATTCTGCTCCCTGACCATGGACAGACCACTGTTTACTCACAGTAGCAGGGTAAGGCCGGTCGGCTGTTCACTGTCCAATGATTGGAGCATCTCACAAAGATCCTGTTTGTGTCGTTCCCTCCTTCCCTGAGATATCCTGAGACTGGCTGAATGATTCCCCCCCACCCCCCCGCCCCCCCCCTTCAAAACTACTCCCACTGATATCCAACTCCTGACACAGCCTGTCACTGGGGTACACTTCCCCTGGCACTGTTTATCACTGCATTAGTGTTCACATGGCATTGACTCTGGTGGGGTCACTCTTTCCCTGACTCTGTCTCTCACTGGATCACCATTTCCCTGGTACTGTCTCTCACTGGATCACCATTTCCCTGACACTGACTCGCACTGGATCACCATTTCCCTGGTACTGTCTCTCACTGGATCACCATTTCCCTGACATTGACTCGCACTGGATCACCATTTCCCTGATATGGAATGTCACTGGATCACTGTTGTCCTGACACTGACTGTGATTGGATCAATGCTTCCCAGGCACTGACCGTCACTGGGTCACCACTGCCTTGGTATTTACTCTCCACTGTTTCCTGATTCGGGCAAATGGCCTAATTATGATCTTAATTCATATGTTTGTAAATCATTGTTTACAAGTAATCAAGGGCTACAGGGAAAAGGCAGGACGATGATGTTGAGAAACTTATCAGCCATGATGGAATAGCAGAGTATACTCAATGGGCCGAATGGCCAAATTCTGCTCCAATGCATTATGGACTTACAATTTAATTCCTTGGAAGAAGAGGTAGAATGTGTTGTATCTGTACTGGCTGGTGACCCAAAAGATAGTCAGAAAAGCAAATGAGGTGGAAGTCATGGCCACATGAATGCAGCTGGAAAATTCAGTGATGGAGAAACTGAACTTGCTCAATTTCTTCCAATATCTCACTTTTTAAATATCGATAAAACCAGCTGCTTTCAGCAATTTGAGGTTATGCAGTAAAGCCCTCTGTATTCCTGAACAGCTCCCGAGGTGATCAGAACGCTGCTCACAGACTAGCTCACTGAACTGCTTCTTAAACATCATGTAATTTCACCATTGAGTGCATAAAATAGCACTGACTATCAATGCATTTATCAATTTATTCCAGAAGAGGTTTACCAGGATGTTCCCAGGAATGGAGGATTCGGGTTATATTGAAATGCTGGACAGGCTGAGAATGTTTTCATTGGGGTGTCGGAGGGTGAGAGATGACCTTATAGAAGTTTATAAAATCATGAGGGGTGTAGACAAGGTGAATGGCAGGTACCTGTTCCTTTGGGTGGGAGATCTCAAGACAAGAGGGTATATTTTTAGGATGCGAGGAGAAAGATTTAATAACAACATGAGATGCAAGTTTTTTACACAGAGTGGTTCATGTGTGGAATGAGCTTCCAAAGGAAGTGGTGGGTGCAGCTACAGTTACAACATTTAAAAGACGTTGCAATAACCACATGAATAAGAATTGTTTGGAGGGATATGGGCCAAGCGCAGGCAGGTGGGATGAGTTTAGTTTGGGATGATGGTCAGCATGAACTGGTTTGACCAAAGGATCTGTTTCTGTGCTGCATGACTTGGTGACTCTCATCCCAATCTCAGAAACAACTCTCCAGGTTTGGTGGTGTGAAACAGTTTTCTTCAAGATCAGACACCCAAGAGATTGGAGTCAGTTTCAGGTTCTCCCATTTACAAACACTTTGTTTCAGAAGATAACACATGTCTTGGCTGGTCAAGTCCAAGTCTCTAAAAGGCAAATTCCAATGGAATGCCTGTAAATTTCCATTAATACACATTTGGAGATATGGAAGGTGTCTGGGGGAATTGAAAGGAAGCTGCCAGCAGAAAGAGTTAACTCACTGTGGGTCTGAGACAGGGGGGTGGGGCCAACTCACTGAGTGATGTTGTTGTAATTATACTTTGTTCAGGAAAACTGCTGCAATCTGCTGTTCATTCACTTTTTCAAAAGCTGAGTTCAGTTTGATATTTACCAAGCAATAGTTTATCGAGATTGTGAGAACAACCTGAGGGTGTAAAGCATAAAAACTTGTTTTTAATTAGAATCAAAAACACACAGTTTACTCCAATCACAAAGGTTTGAAATTCATTATTAATCCAATATTGAATCTTTGATGTTGTGTATGAACAACACCCTAATTTTCAGTGAGCCCTCTTTAACTATGGGGTGAGTTCCCACCTTCGTGCAGTGTAGTGAGGTACACAGCTGTGATTCAGTATACGGGGTGTCCCTGTCTACTGCCCATTTTTCAGCTGTTTCTACCTTATCCTCATCGACACCTGCTGCAGCCACTGACTCACTGTTTCTTCTTGTATTAGTATTAACTCATTTACACAACTGTAAATATAAAGTGGTGATGATCACTCCCCCTTTCTGATCTTTATCATTCTTCAGAACCATCCATGAACATTTTCCCCTGGGGTGGGGGGGCCCGATGAGTTGAACCCCTCTCTCAGCATTCCCTTCACCAGTTTTGACTGGGGTTCTGCTGTAAACCCAGTGATGGAGCCCTCTGACATTCAATCAAAGTTTACAGCCTTTTCCTCATTCACCTCCCTGACTGCATTTTTCAATCTCCTCCAACGAAATGTTTTTCCTCCCTACAGATGTGATTATAACCACTGACACAGGCAGTGAGACTGTGACTCCTCTTGTGAGATCTCTCAGCTCAAACCTGATGTATTTTCACATTTTGGTTGGGAAGCCCAGCTAAAGGTTAGGATTTAATGTTTTGAATTTTTTTTTTCCTGAGTAAAGGTGGCAGAATAGGATATTCAACCCCTCGAGACTGTCCCTCCATTCCCATCCTCTGGACTGTCCAAGTGTCACTCCAGCTCCCACTCCCAGCTCTTCACCACTCCCTGCTCCAGGCTTCTCTTCCCCTTCCCCAGTTGTAATCTCTCCCAGACCTTTTCCTGGACCACTTTCCCGATGCCAGGGATCATTCCCTCCAGTCTCAGGTGGTGTCCCCATGTCATGTGGTATCACTCTCCCACCCACCACCCACCTCCTCGTTCCTACTTGGTTCAGGTTTTACCACAAGATTTGTCACTGTTCCAGGGAGTAAAGAGCCTGGGGGAATGACAGGTACATTTTGTGTCTCATGTTGTAAAATTTGCAGTTAGTCAAATTCAGGGATTTGGATGGTCCTGGTGTGGGTGGAGTCACTTTATGCCTCGTAACAATATTTCTTTGCATGTCTCATGGTTCACCGTTAAAATGTTGTATCGCCATGGAGACATTATTGAAAAAGTGGGCCAAATTAGCTCAGTATCTCACTCATGAACAGCAATGGTGTAAATGTTAGTCAAATCTGGACCACACAATATTCACTGAAAGAAAGACAGACCCAAACGGCAGACCTGGGGCTCAGTTTCAATTGTCCATCTGTACATTTACAGGGTCTGTATTTCAGAGCAATGGGTGGAGCTGACATTTATCTTTATATGAGTGGTTCCAGCGCTCTTCATTCACATTAAGAAATGAAAAGTGTAAAAAAAACCCTGAACCCGCAACAGTACTTCAGTTCAGTCATTTCACTTTGCAGACACACAGTATTTCCTGTTGCCTCTCGGTGGGCAGGAGATTCTGACAGGATTGGTTTTTATTGCTCATTCCTTCTTGCCTGAAGATTGTGGTGAGCCCTGTTTTTGAGTTGCTACAGTCCATGTCTTTTACCTAGTAATGAGTGTTTCTAAGAGCCTGCAGACTCCTTGACCAGTGTACACAATATTTATTTACCCAGGATCCTTAGTGTGTATCAGGTAAGGACAACACAGCATGAGACTACAGTCAGTCAGCCAAGTCCCAACTTTATTGGAGACAACAAAGGGAAAAAAACTACACTCGACAATTTCACCAACTGTATTTCTAACGATCCAATTCTTTTGAATATTAAAACACTTCCCAGATCTTTTGCTACTCTGTTGAATTGTTCCGTCTGTACCTCTCTTCATGAGTTGATTCTCTCTCTGGTCGGAGGGTGAGCTGCTCTGCTCACTGCTGTATCCTGCCATGCCTGGAGGTTGGCTGGAGAGTGGGGTCCGGTCAAGTCCTGCCAGGCCAGGTTCTTATACCCTTCCTGACTACCTTCTGGAACCTTCCAAGGACTTGGATAATCAGGGAAATCGAACTAATTGGTTTTATCACCTTGAAATGCTGCTAATGGTTCTCAATGGCTTGCTAACAGGGACCCGGTCGATGTGTCTGCCTTGGGCCTGGAAGTCTGGTTTCATCCCGAATACACACCTGGTCTTCTGCCTTACTGAGGCACGTCCCACGCATCTTGTGATGTTTGTTTGACACACTTTGTAATGTACTCTGGTGCCTCTCCAGTTTTCAATTATCCGAGCGTAGATCTTGCAAGGACTTGTCCCTGGGCAGAATTGTCTCTTGTATGTCTGTCTTGCCTCAGGATTCCCAGCATATTTTGCTTTTTAGCCAATTTCTGTGCCATATTTATTTCAGTTGCTGTTCCTGTATTTCTTCCCTCCCTTCTTAATGGTTTGTATTTCATCTGAGCAGTCGCAGGCATTTACAAAGCTTCACCACCAAACCCTGGTCACCTCATCTTTCGCCCTGGAACCCTCCAACCACACGGGATCAATGTGAATTTCATCACTTTCCTCATTCCCTGTCTCCCCACCTTATCCAAGATCCAACCTTCCAAACACCACCACCCTCTTGAACTATCCTCCCCGTCCATTTCTAAATTAAAAACCATTGGTCTCTGTGCAGTCCATATCCCTTTTTTCCCGTCTATTCATGTTTCTGATAATTTGCTTCTTAAATGTTGCTGTTGTATTCTCTGACAGCACATTCCAGGCATTTACCACCCTCTGGGTAAAAATCTTCCCTCTCACATTTGCTTTAAAAATTCACCTTTTCACCTGAAATCTATCTCCTCTAGTGAGTGACATTTTTATGCCTCTCACAATTTTGAAAATTTCTATCAGGGAGCCCCTCAGCCTCTGACATTAGTTGAAAATAGAACCGAGAAGAATACAGCTCAGGAAGGGGCACTTCGGCCCAGGATGTTGTGGTGAAAATGACACCAATTTAAACTAGTCCCTTCTGCCTGCCCCTTGTCCATATCCCTCCATCCCTTACATAACCATGTGCTTATCTAACAGTCTCTTACACGGCCCCTATTGTATCTGCCTCCTTCACCATCCTTGTCAGTGCATTCCAGACTCCTACCACTCTCTGTGTAAAATACTTAAACCTCAAATCCCCTTTGAACTTTGCCCTTTTCACCTTAAATGGATCAATGCTTGGAGCTACGATGTTGTGGCCATTACGGAGACTTGGATATCACAGGGATAGGAATGGTTATTGGATGTTCCAGGGTTGAGATGTTTCAAACGGAATAGGGAGGGAGGTAAAAGAGATGGGGGAGTGGTATTACTAATCAGGGATAGTATCACAGCTGCAGAAAGGGAGGTCATTGAGGGAGGTCTGTCTACTGAGTTAGTATGGATGAAATCAGATACAGGAAAGGAGCAGTCACTTTATTGGGAGTTTTTTTTAGACCCACCCCCCAACTGCAACAGAGACATGGAGCAGCAGATTGGGTGGCAGATTTTGGAAAGGTGCAGAAGTAACAGGGTTGCTGTCATGGGTGACTTCAACTTCCCTCATATTTATTGAAACCTCCTTAATGCAAATAGTTTGGGTAGAGCAGACTTTGTCAGCTGTGTCCAGGAAGGATTTCTGACTCATTATGTAGATAGGCTGAATGTGAGGAGTCCAAATTGGATTTGGTGCTTGGCAATGAACCAGGTCAGGGGTCAGATCTCTCGGTGGGAGATAGTGATCACAACGAGCAGACGGTATGGGAAAGTATTTAATTGGGGAGGGGGTATTACAATTAGGCAGGGACTATGGAGAATACATTGGGAATAGGTGTTCTCAGGGAAAGGCAGGACAGAATGTGGAGGTTGTTGGGAACACTTGTTCCAAGTGCTGGATAGGTTTGTCCCACTGAAGCAAGGAAGGGATGGTAGGGTTAGGGAACCTTAGATGTCAAGAGATATGGAACATCTAGTCAAGAGGAAGAAGGAAACTTACTTAAGGTTGAAGAAGCAAGGATCAGACAGGGCTCTAGAGGGTTACAAGGTAGCCAGGAAGGAACTGAAGAATGGACTTTGGAGAGCTAGGAGGAGGATTAATGAAAACCCCAAGGTATTCTACACTTATGTGAGGAACAAGAGGATGGCCAGAGTGAGGGTAGGGCGGATCATGGATAGCAGAGGGAACTTGTGCCTGGAGTTGGAGGAGGGAGGAGAGGCCCTTAAGGAATACTTGGCTTCAGTATTCACCTGTGAAAGGGACTTTGTCGTTTGTGAAGACAGCATGAAACAGGCTGATAAGCTCAAACAGATTGATGTTAAGAAGGAGTATGTGGTGAACATTTTGAAAAATGTGGGGATAGATAAGTCCCCTGGGCCCCAGATGGGATATATGCAAGGTTGCTATGGGAAGCGAGGGAAGAGATTGCTGCAACTTTGGTGATGATCTTTGTGTCCTCACTGTCCACTGGAGTACTATCAGATGGTTGGAGGATGGCAAAAGTTGTTCCCTTGTGCAAGAAAGGGAATAGGGATAACCCTGGGAATTATGGGGCAGTCAGTCATGTGTCAGTGGTGGGCAGATTATTGGAGAGGATTCTGAGAGACAGGATTTATGATTATTTGGAAAAGCGTAATTTGTTTAGAAATAGTCAGCATGGCTTTGTGAGGGGCAGATTATGCCTCATAAGCCTTATTGAATTCTTTGAGGATGTAGGGAATGCTGGATGACTAGAAAAATTGAGGGTTTTGTTCAGAAAAAGAAGGAAGCATGTCAGGTATACACAGGATGGATGGAGTGAATCCTTAGAAGAGTATAAAAGGCAATAGGAATATACTTAAGAGGGAAATCAGGAGGGCAAAAGGGGGACATGAGATAGCTTTGGCAAATAGGGTTCAGGAGAATTTAAACACATTTTTCAAAAATGTTAAGGACAAAAGGGTAACTCGGGAAAGAATAGGGCCCCTCAAAGATCAGCAAGGTGGCCTTTGTGTGGAGCCACAGGAGATGGGGGAGATACTAAATGTGTATTTTGCAACAGTGTTTACTGTGGAAAAGGAAATGAAAGATATAGAATGTGGGGAAATAGATAGTGGCATCTTGAAAAATGTTAATATTACAGAGGAGGAAGTGCTGGATGTCTTGAACACAAAGGTGGATAAATCCTCAGGACCTGATCAGGTGTACCCTCAAACTCTGTGAGAAGCTAGAGAAGTGGTTTCTGGGCCCCTTGCTGAGTTATCTGTATCATCGATAGTCACAAGTGAGGTGCCAGAGGACTGGAGGTTGGCTAACGTGGTGCCAATATTTAAGAAAGTTGGTAAGGACAAGCCAGGGAACTATAGACCAGCGAGCCTGACGTCAGTTGTGGGCAAGTTGTGGGAGGGAATCCTGAGGGACAGGATGTACATGTATTTGAAAAAGCAAAGACTGATTAGGAATAGTCAACATGGTTTTGTGCATGGGAAATCATGTCTCACAAACTTGACTGAGTTTTCTGAAGAAGTAACAAAGAGAATTGCTGAGGGCAGAGTGGTAGACGTGATTTGTATGGACTTCAGTAGGGCATTCAATAAGGTTCCCCATGGGAGACTGATTAGCAAGGTTAGATCTCATGGAATACACGGAGAACGAGTCATATGGATTCAGAACTGGCTCAAAGATAGAAGACAGAAGGTGATGGTGGAGGGTTGGTTTTCAGACTGGAGGCCTGTGACCAGTGGAGTGCCACAAGGATCGGTGCTGGGTCCACTGCTTTTTGTCATTTATATAAATGATTTGGATGTGATCTTAAGAAATATAGTTATTTGAGGTATTGTTAGTGAGTTTGCAAATGACACCAAAATTGGAAGTGTAGTGGACAGCAAAGAAGGTTACCTCAGATTACAATGGGATCTTGATCAGATGGGCCAATGGGCTGAGGAGTGACAGATGGAGTTTAATTTCGATAAATGCGTGATGCAGCATTTTGGGAAAGCACATCTTTGCAGGACTTATACACTTAATGATAAGATCCTAGGGAGTGTTCCTGAACAAAGAGACCTTGGAGTGCAGGTTCATAGCTCCTTGAAAGTAGAGTCACAGGTGGATGGGATAATGAAGAAGGCATTTAGTATGTTTTCCTTTATTGGTCATAGTATTGAGTACAGGAGTTTGGAGGTCATATTGCAGCTGTCCAATATATTGGTTTAGCCACTTTTGGAATATTTCATGCAATTTTTGTCTCCTTGCTATCAGAAGAATGTTATGAAACTTGAAAGGGTTCAGAAAAGACTTACAAGGATATTTCCAGGGTTGGAGGATTTGAGCTATCGGGAAAGGTTAAATGGGGTGGGGCTATTTTCCCTGGAGCATTGGAGGCTGAGGGGTGACCTTATAGAGGTTTATAAAATCATGAGGGATATGGATAGGATAAATAGACATTTTTTTTTCCCTGGGGTGGAGAGTATAAGTTTAAGGTGGGAGGGGAAAGATATGAAAGAGACCGAAGGGCAACTTTTTCACGCAATGGGTGGTGTGTGTATGGAATGAGCTGCCAGAGGAAGTGTAGGAGGATAGTACAATTGCAACATTTAAAAGGCATCTGGATGGGTATATGAATAGGAAGGGTTTAGTGGGATATGGACCGGGTGCCGGTAAATGGGACTAGATTAGGTTGAGATATCTGGTCGGCATGGACGAGTTGGACCAAAGGGTCTGTTTCCACGCTGTATATCTCTATAACTCTGTGAGACAAAACACGTTGATGAAGATAGCGCAGTAAATCATAGGATCTCTACAGTGCGGAAATAGGCCCTTCAGCCCAACAAGTGCACACCAACCCTCTGAAGACTAACCCTCCCCAGACCCATTCCCGTATCAATTATCCTATGTTTTCCCCTGGCTAATAGATCTAATCTACACATCCTGAATGGACTATGGGTAATTTCCCATGGCCAATTCACCTAACTTGCACATCGTTGTATCGTGTGAGGAAACCAGAGAACACAGAGGAAACCACGCAAACAAGGAGAGATTGTGCAAACTCTACAAAGACAGTTGCCTGAAGCTGGAATCAAACCCCCATCCCCAGCACTGTGAAGCAGCAGTGCTGACCACTTGAGCCACCATGCCGCTCCGTGGATGTGGTATATATGGAATTTAGCAAGGCTTTTGATCAGGTTCTGCATGGTACGTTCATTCAGAAACACCTCTGGGACACCCGCACCAATCAACCACACCGCCCCGTGGCCCAACATTTCAACTCCCCCTCCCATTCTGCTGAGGACATGGAGGTCCTGGTCCTCCTTCACCACCACTCCCTCACCACCCAACGCCTGGAGGAAGAACGCCTCATCTTCCGCCTCGGAACACTTCAACCCCAAGGCATCAATGTGGACTTCAACCGTTTCCTCATTTCCCCTTCTCCCACCTCACCCCAGTTCCAAACTTCCAGCTCAGCACTGTCCCCATGACTTGTCCAGACTTGTCCTACCTGCCTATCTCCTTTTCCACCTATCCACTCCACCCTCCCCCCCCCCGACCTATCACCTTCATTCCCTCCCCACTCACCTATTGTACTCTATGCTACTTTCTCCCCACCCCCACCTTCCTCTTATTTATCTCTCCACCCTTCAGGCACTTTGCCTGTATTCCTGATGAAGGGCTTTTACCCGAAAGGTCGATTTTCCTGCTCCTCTGATGCTGCCTGAACTGCTGTGCTTTTCCAGCACCACCCTAATCTAGACTCTGGTTTCCAGCATCAGCAGTCATTGTTTTTACCTAGGTTCATTCAGAAAGTAAGGAGTCACGGGATCCAGCGAAGTTTGGCTGACTGGATACAGAATTGGCTGGCCCATAGAAGGCAGAGGGTGGTAGTAGATGGACAGTATTCAGCCTGGAACTCGGTGACTAGTGTGCTTGGCAGGGTTCTGTTCTCGGACCTCTGCTAATTGTGATTCTTATAAATGTCTTGGATGAGGAAGTGGAAGGGTAGGTTAGTACGTTTGTTGGTGTGTCAAAGGTTAATAGAGTTGTGGATAGTGTGGAGGGCTGTTGTAGGTTGCAACATAACATTAACAGGATGCAGAGTTGGGCTGAGAAGTGGCAGATGGAGTTTAACCTGGAAAAGTGTGAAATGATTAATTTTGAAAGGTTGAATTTGAATGCAGATTACAGAGATAATGACAGGATTCTTGTGTGGAGGAACAGAGGGATTTTGGGGTTTACATCCATAGATCCCACAAAGTTGCCATCTAGGTTGATAGGGTTGTTACCAGGGACTATGGTATGTTGACTTTCATTAGCAGGGAGATTGAGTTGAAGAGCTTCAGGGTTATATTGTAGCTCTGTAATCCCCTGGTTAGACCACACTTGGAATATTGTGTTCAGTTCTGGTTGCCTCATCACAGGAAGGATGTGGAAGCTTTAGAGAGGGTGCAGAGGAGATTTACTAGGATGCTGCCTGGAGTCAAGGGCATGTCTCATGAAGAAAGGTTGAGGGAACTTGGTCATTTCTCATTGGAACGAAGAAGGATGAGAGGGGATTTGATACAAGATGATGCGAGTCAGAGGTAGAGTGGATAGCCAGAGACTTTTTCTCAGGGTGGAAATGGCTATCATGAGGGGGCATAACATTAAGGTGATTGGAGGAAGGTTTAGGGGAGATGTCAGAGGTAGGTTCTTTACACAGAGAGTGCTGGGTATGTGGAATACACTGCCAGCAGTGGTACTGGAGTCAGATAGATTACAGACACTTAACAACAATTGGATCGGTATTTGGATGATAGCAAAATGAGGGGTATGTAAATTAGTGTGATCTCAGAGTAGGATAAAAGGTTGGCACAACATCAAGGGCTGAAGGATCTGTAGTGTGCTATACTGTTCTATGTTCTATTGGGCTTGGTGTATTAAGTCAGGAAACCCAATGAATATTGTGTCCTGATGAATTAAATATGAACTTTTATCCATATTGCAAATTATGTCTTGCTAACTTATTGTTGTATCTGTCCCAAATCTCTCCTTTGATGGATAAACAGCAATTGAACAATCAGTTGAAACATTATACTTGGAAAAAGGATTACATTTTAATGTAATTTCTTAAAGTAGGAATTCTCCCTCTGTGTAAAACATGCTTCACATTTTCCCACAGGACTCAGAAACAAAGATGACCATCAAACTGATTGTCATCCTTCCATCTGTGAGAGATGGTGGGAAAGCAGCCTCAGCAATTTGCTGAGATTATCTGCTGCCCTCCGAATGTCTGAACAATTGATTCTGGAAAGAATCATCATCAAACAAACCCTGACAAGCTGTCTCTCTGAGACGAGTGATAATGAACTGGCCCAAAACAGGGCAGCAAACAGTGAGCTCCTGATGAGACTGAATTTGAATGAAATGTGCCCCAAAGACTGAAGGCAGAAAACTCCATCACAGAAATCAGCTGCCTCTCGATCAGCTCCTGTTCCTACAATTATCATCCTGAGGACGACAGACAGAATGAAGCAAAAACTCAAAATATCGATGTTCCCTCAGATCCGTGAATTCACGGTTCGATTCTGAGCATCTTCAGGTGGATCTGCAGTTTGAGCAGTGAGCTCAGATCTTTACATACTGTTTTTGGACCTGTTTTTTGGAATAAATTACTCAAACATGAAATACAGGAGGCAAATAGCAGCAATTTGTTTCTGGAACAGTTTCCTTCATTCCAACTTTGAGGTGGATTTTGAAATGATTAACTCACTGAGTGCTGGCTCCAGGGAAGTCTGAAGGTCCCCAGCAGCATTTTGCTTTCAGCTCCCACAGTGTCAGGCTGAGAGATTCCCTGGTAATACAGAAAGTACAGCGTTGTCAGAGTAGTTTGTCAGAGTAGATGAGATAAATCAACTTCACTCAACAACCTTCCCTTGCTCTCAATGCTCCCATTAAGGAAGTCACACTCCAGGGTATTTAAACGGCTGGTGTAATCTACAGTCTGTGTTGGGTTAGACAATCTCACCCAGGTGGCAGAAAGGTCACAACAGGAGGTTTAACCTCCTGGTGTCAGGAAGGTGACTTGCATCGTTCCAGTTGCGGGGAATAGCCAGTGAGCTCTGCTGAATTATGTCTCTGTGTGGGTGCTGAGTGAGGACAGTGATGTTTAAACAACACATCACTTCCAGTGGAGTCAGAAACATCTTCGAGGTGAGTTACCATCCGAGTTAACACTGTGGCAGTCCCAGTTGGACGACAGCAATTCAAACAGAGGACTGACCACCATCTTTGGGCATCAAGGAATGGGCAATAAAAAACAATCTTGTCAGAATCTCCCACACCCCAAGAGGCAACAATAAACACTGTGTATGCAATGTGAAATGACTAAACCAAATATGTGTCTGTTCAAGTGTTTTCCAGCTTCATTTTGATGTAAATGAAGAACACCTGACCTACTTCTAAAGATGAACATCAGCTCCAGGCATTGCTCTGAAATGCAGACCCTGTAAATGTCTGATGGACGTGTGGAATTTAGCTTCAGGTCTGCCTTTTGAGTTTGACTTTACTTCAGTGAATATTGGGTGGTCCAGATTTGATCTACATTTACACCATTTCTGTTCATGAGTGAGATACTGAGCTAATTTTATTACTTTGCCTAACGAGACACGCAAGTCACCATTTGGCCAAGTTTCTCATTAACGTCTCCATGGTGATCGAACATTTTCATGTTGAATCATGAGCAATGCAGAAAAACATAATTCCAAGCTCTAAACTGACTTCACCCACACCTGGACCATCCAAGTACCCGAATTTGACTAAATGCAGATTTTATAACATGAGACACAAAATGTACCTGCAATTCTCCCAGGCTCTTTACTCCCTGGAACGGGGACAAATCTTGTGGTAAAACCTGAACCAAGCAGGAACGAGGAGGTGGGTGGTGGGTGGGAGAGTGATACCACATGGCACGGGGACACCACCTGAGATTGGAGGAAATGATCCCTGGCATCAGGAAAGTTGTCCGGGAAAAGGTCTGGAAGAGATTGCAACTGGGGAAGGGGAAGAGAAGCCTGGAGTTGGGAGTGGTGAAGAGATGGGAGTAGGAGCTGGAGTGTCATAGTCATAGAGTCATAGAGATGTACAGCACGGAAACAGACCCTTCGGTCCAACCAGTCCATGCTGACCAGGTATCCCAACCCAATCTCGTCCCACCTGCCAGCACCCGGCCCATATCCCTTCAACCCTTCTTGTTCATATACCCATCCAAATGCCTTTTTAGATGAGATTAAATTACCTACAGTTTGGAAACAGGCTCTTCGGCCCAACAAGTCCACACCGACCCTCCGAAGACCAACCCACCCCTCTACATTCACCCCATTACTAATGTGTTCAACACAACTGGGAACTTAGCATGGCCAATTCACCTAACCTGCACGTCTTTGGACTGTGGGAGGAAACCAGAGCACCCAGAGGAAACCCATACAGACATGGGGAGAATGTGCAAACTCCACACAGACAGTTGCCCGAGCCGGGGAGTGAACCCAGGTCCCTGGCGCTGTGAGGCAGCAGTTCTAACCACTGAGCCACTGTGCCATTTTAAATGTTGCAATTGTACCAGCCTCCACCACTTCCTCTGGCAGCTCATTCCATACACATACCACCCTCTGAGTGAAAAAGTTGCCCCTTGGGTCTCTTTTATATCTTTGCCCTCTCACCCTAAATCTATGCTCTCTAGTTCTGGACTTCCCGACCCCAGGGAAAAGACTTTGTCTATTTATCCTCTCCATACCTCTAATAAGTTTGTAAACCTCTGTAAGGTCACCCCTCAGCCTCCGACGCTCCAGGGAAAACACTCCAGCCTGTTCAGCCACTCCCCAGAGCTCAAATCCTCCAATCCCGGCAACATCCTTGTAAATCTATTCTGAACCATTTCAAGTTCCACAACATCTTTCTGATAGGAAGGAGACCAGAATTGCATGCAACAGCTGCAACATGACCTCCCAACACCTGTAATCAATGCTCTGACCAATAAAGGAAAGCATACCTAACGCCTTCTTCGCTGTCCTATCGACCTTTTGACTCCATTTTCAAGTAGCTAAGACCACAGGTAGGGAATGGAGGGACAGTCTCGAGGGGTTGAATACTCTATTCTGCTATTTTTACCCAGGAAAAATAATTCAAAACATTACAGCCTTATATTTAACTGGGCTTCTTCTAAACAAAATGCAAAACCACGTCAGGTTTGTGCTGACAGATCTCACAAGAGGAGTCACAGTCTCAGTGCCTCTTCCAATGGTTAAAATCACATCTGAAGGGGAAAAGTATCCTCATAGAATGTGTAAAAATGCAGTCAGGGAGGGGAATGAGGAAAAGGCTGTAAACTTTGATTATATGTCAGAGGGCTCCATCACCGGGTTTACAGCAGAACAACAGTCAAGATTGACAAAGGGAATGCTGAGAGATGGGCTCAACCCACAGGGCACCACATCCCCAGAGGAAAATGTTCAAGGTTGGTTTGAAGAATGATAAAGATCAGAAAGGGGAAGTGATCATTGCCACTTTATATTTACAGTTGTGTAAATGAGTTAATACGAATACAAGAAGAAACGGTGAGTCAGTGGCTGGAGCAGGTGTCGATGAGGATAAGGTAGAAACAGCTGAAAAATGGGCAGTAGACAGGGACACCCCGTATACTGAATCACAGCTGTGTACCTCACTACACTGCACGAAGGTGGGAACTCACCCCACAGTTAAAGAGGGCTCACTGAAAATTAGGGTGTTGTTCATACACAACATCAAAGATTCAATATTGGATTAATAATGAATTTCAAATCTTTGGGAGTGGAGTGAACTTTTTTTTATTCTAATTAAAAACACGTTTTTGTGCTATACACCCTCTGGGTTGTCTCACAATCTAAATAAACTATCATTTGGCAAATTTCAAACTGAACTCAGCCTTTGAGAAATGTTTAAGAGAAACGTGGAAAATGTAAAGGTGAGAAATAAATGCTTCTCCTGTGAAGGTGATCTTAAAAATAGGAAAGGGATTGGAGACAATTGAAGGCAAATTGTACAACCAAAGGAAGGATTATCAAATTCAAAAGGTCAGTTTGAAAATGGACAGCAAATTTCAGCAGTGTTCTTGAACATAGACCCATCCAGATGCCTTGTAAATGTTGCAATTGCACTAACCTCCACCACTTTCTCTGGCAGCTCAATCCACACATGTGCCACCTTCTACGTGAAAAAGTTGTCCCTGAGGTCTGTTTTACATCTCTTCCCTCTCACCCTAAACCTATGCACTCTAGTTCTGGACTCCCCCACCTGAGGGAAAAGACTTTGTCTATTTATCCTATCCAAGCTCCTCATGATTTTATAAACCTCCACAAGGTCACCCGTCAGCCTTCGCAGTTCCAGGGAAAACAGCCCCAACCTGTTCAGACTCTCTATACCTAGAATCCTCCAACTTTGTAAATCTTTTCTGAACCCTTACAAGTTCACAGTGTCCTTCTGATAGGAAAGAGACCAGAACTGCACAAAAGTAGCTTAACCAAAATCTCGTACAGCTGCAATGTGACCTCCCAACTCCGATACTCAGTGCTCTGACATATAAAGGAAAGCATACCAAATGCCTTCTTCACTATCCTCTCTACTTGCGACTCTACTTTCAAGGAACTATAAACCTGCATTCCAAGGTCTCTTTGTTCAGCAACACTCCCTAAGACCTTACCACGAAGTGTGTAAGTCCTGCTAAGATTTCCTTTCCCAAAATGCAGCACCTCACATTTATCGAAATTAAACTCCACCTGTCACTCCTCAACCCATTGGCCCATCTGGTCATGATCCCATTGTACTCTGAGGTAACCTTCTTTGCTGTGCACTACACCTCCAATTTTGGTGTCAATTGCAAACTTACTAACTATACCTCCAATGTTCATATCCAAATCATTTATTTCAATGACGAAACGAAGTCGACCCAGCACAAATCCTTGGGGCACTCCACTAGTCACAGGCCTCCAGTCTGAAAAACAACCCTCCACCGCCACCCTCTATCTTCTACCTTCGATCCAGTTCTGTATCCAAATGGCTAGTTCTCTCTGTATTCCATGAGGTCTAACCTCACTAACCAGTCTCCCATGGGAAAGTTGTCGAATGCCTTACTGGCATCCATATAGATTATGTCTACTACTCTGTCCTCACCAATCCTCTTTGTTACTTTTTCAAGAAACTCAATCAAGTTCATGAGACATGATTTCCAATGCAAAAAGCCATGTTGACTATCTCTAATTAGTATTTGCCTTTCCAAATACATGTAAATCCTGTCCCTCAGGATTCCATTCAACAACTTGCCTACCACCGACACCAGGCTTATGGGTTTATCGTTCCTTGGCTTCTCCTTACTACCTTTCTGAAATAATGGCACAATGTTAGCCAATCTCCAGTCTTCCAGCACCTCACTTGCAACTATCGATGATACAAATATGTCAGCAAGGGGCCCAGCAATCACTTCTCTAGCTTCCCACAGAGTTCTGGGCACACCTGATCAGGTCCTGGGGATTTATCCACCTTTATGCATTTGAAGCACTTCCTCTTCTGTATTATGGACATTTTCAAGATGTCACTATCTTTGTCCCCACATTCTATATATTCAATGTCCTTCTCCACAGTAAACACTGATGCAAAATACTCATTTAGTATCTCCCCCATCTCATGCAGCTTTACACAATGGACACCTTGCTGATCTTTGAGGGGCCGTATTCGCTCCCTAGTTATTTAATGTATTTGTTCCTTTTGTCGTTAATGTATTTGTAAAAACCCTTTGCATTCTCTTTAATGCTATTTGCCAAAGCTATCTCATGCCCCTTTTTTGCTCTCCTGATTTCCCTCTTAAGTATACTCCTACTTCCTTGAGACTCTTCTAATGATTCTCTCAATCTCTGCTGTCTGTACCTGACATATGCTTCCTTCTTTTTCTTAACCAAAGCCTCAATGTCTCCAGTCATCCAGCATTCCCTACACCTACCAGCCTTTCCTTTCACCCTTATAGGAATATAGTGTCTCTGGACTTTCATTATCTCGTTTCTGAAGGCTTCCCATTTTCCAGTCATCCCTTTACGCGCAAACATCTGCCCCCAATTAGCTTTCGAAAGTTCTTGCCTAATAACTTCAAAATTAGCTTTCCTCCAATTTAGAATTTCAATAGTTAGACCTGGTCTATCCTTTTCCATCACTATCTTAAAACTAATAGAATTATGGTCTCAGACACCAAAGTACTCCCCAGTGACACCTCAGTCACCTGCCCTGCCTTGTTTCCCAAGAATAGGTCAAGTTTTGCACCTTCTCTAGTCGATACGTTCACGTACTGACTCAGAACATTTTTTTGTACACTCTTAATAAAGTCCTCTCCATCTAAACCCTTAACACTATGTCAGTCCCAGACTTTGTTTGGAAAGTTAAAGTCCCCTTCTATAACCACCCTATTATTCTTACAGATAGCTGAAATCCCCTGACAAATTTGTTTCTCAATTACCCACTGACTATTAGGGGGTCTATAATACAATCCCAGTAAGTTAACCATGCCTTTCTTATTTCTCAGTTCCACTCAAATAAATTCCCTGGATGTATTTCCAGGAATATCCTCCCTGAATGCAGCTGTAATGCGATCCCTTATCAAAAAATGCCACTCCCCCTTCTCTCTTGCCTCCCTTTCTATCCTCCCTATAGTATTTGTGTTCTGGAATATTAAGCACTGGAATATTAAGCTGCCAGTGCTGTCAATCTCTGAATTTCTGTAATTGCTCTGATATCCCAGTCCCATGTTCCTAACCATGCCCTGAGTTCATCTGCCTTCCCTGTTCAGCCTCTTGTATTGAAATAAATACAGTTTTATTTATCAGTCATACCTTGTTCTCTGCTTTGTCCCTGCCTGACCTGACTGTTTGACTTACTTCTTTTCTCCACTGTACCAGTCTCAGACTGATCTCTTTCCTCACTATCTCCCTGAGTCCCACCCCCTCTTCCCCCCATTACTGGTTGCAATCCTTCTGAGCAGCTCGAGCAAATCTGCTTGTCCGTATATTAGTCCCCTTCCAATTCAGGCGCAATCCGTCCTTCTTGTATAGGTCACTTCTACCCCAGAAGAGATTCCAATGATCCAAGACTGTGAATTATTTTCTCATACACCAGCTCCTCAGCTACGAATTCATCTGCTGTATCTTCCTATTCCCACTCTCATTAGCTCGTAGTACCGAGAGTATTCCAGATATTACTACCCTCGAGGATCAATATGAACACAAGCCAGTATCAAGGAAAAATATTGCCAACTTGATTAGAAACAAAGTTACAACAATCTTTAATACTAAGCACACAATCTCAAATTCTATTTGGCTCCTAAGGTTCCAATAATTCCTGAGTTTCTTGGAGATTTACACAATTGCTGTCTCTCTCTCTGGGTGTGTGAAGCTGCTTTCTTCCTCTCTCTCTCTCTCTCTCTCTCTCTCTGGTTGGTCAGTTGGTCTTTGCCTCTTGCCATGTTGGTCTCCTTAGAAGGCCTCCAGACGATTCCAAGAGCAAAGTCTGTAGGTGAAGCCTGTTTTTATATCTTTTAGATGGTTTTCTGGAACTTTCTATTCTTCTGGCCAATCAGGGAGATAAGCTTAGTAGTTTGAAACAGAGTCAATCATTTGGAAGGATTGCTGATGTTAGTTTATTTTTGTGTAGAAGGGCCCGCACTGTACCGTGCTGTCAAAACCCTCCTTTGTTCAGTAAATAAGTTGTTGGGAGTATGTCTGTTCTGCATAAATGTTGCCTTTTACATTAGCAAATATCATTAGCACCTGACTCCAGTGTTTGCACTGTGTCTGGTGTGTTGACTTCGTGATTTTAGAGTTTTATTTGGCCAATGTACCCAGCATCCCTTGCTGTTTGGCCAAGTTAGCAATCTATCTGTGTTTTAGCAGCCAGGAGGCTGCTGAAGTACACACTGTATTAATCTAGAGTACTGTGCATATTTATGATCTTTTAAGAGAAAGATATACCTTATATCTACCTTCCAGTAATACAATGACTGTTCATGAGGTAGGTTCTGTATATGTGCCCACATTGGAAATTTGACTAATTCCATCAGAGTCCCATTTTAGAACTTGTGGGATCCTGTTTATAAACACTGCTCTCCGCTGGCAGTCAATAATTTTAACTCCAACCAAGAATACCGTACTTATTTATTCTCAGTTGAAAATTATTCAGCTGCATTAACATCAGCAGGAAGCATTTCATTCCCATTTACACTCACTGTTCTCATTGGTTCATTAGTTCAATGATTCTAATCAATGGCTTTATCCGAGTTCCTCACTTCATTGGCCCTAGAATTCTGATCAGGAGTTGGTCATTGTCACCGACACACTTCCTCCATTCCCCCTGACCTGACACCACCCCCGTAATGATTGTGTCAGACAGGACAGACCCCCTCAACCTGACAACTATGTCCTGATGGACCCAAAACTCCCTCACTTTCCCACCAACCCCAGGAGTCTACAGATTCCTCATCACTGACCCATTACTCCCTTCTCACCAAACACAACCCCATTGGAACTGTCACCTCCCCCCACCCCATCACCACCTCCCTTTCACTCGCCTTGACACCACATTTAACCCAAAAGTGTCCCCTGCTCCTGCCAACAGAATTGGAACGACAACCACCTGCATCATCCATCATCACCCAACACCCACTTCACTAACCTAAAACCCTTCCCAAAGTGAGCCAGGTGGTACTGACCCCTCCTTCCAGACCTGGTAGCACCACACCCCCTCCCTTAAACCTCTAGACCTGACACTGCCTCTTCATCACATAGAATCATAGAGTCATACAGCATAGAAACAGACCCTTCGTTCCAATTCTAATCCCAAACTAACCCGTCCCACCTGCCTGCTCCTGGCCCATATCCCTCCCAACCTTTCCTGTTCATGTACTTATTCAAATATCTTTTAGACACTGTAATTGTACCTGCATCCACCACTTCCTCTGGAAGTTCATTCTACACACACAAACCACCCTCTATGTGAAAAAGTTTTTGAAACTGTCTCTTCTAACTTTAAAAATGTGTCCTCTAGTCATGAAATCCTCCATCCCAGGGAAAAGACAACTACTACTGACTCTATCGATTCCTCTCATTATTTTATAAACTTCTTTCAGATCACTGCTCAACCTTCTACGCTACAGTGAAAAAAATCTCAGTTTATCTCATTTACTTTATAACTCAAACCTTCCATACCCAGCAACAACCTGGTAAATCTCTTCTGAGCCCTCTCCAGCTTGATAAACAGAACTGGTCACAGTTTCCCAGAAGAGGTCTCACCAATGTCCTGCATAACCTCAACATGAGGTTCCCAACTCCTCTAATCAAAGGACTGAGTAATGAAGGCAAGCATGCCTAACACCTTTTTAACCACCCTGTCTAGATGTGACGCAAACTTCAAAGAATTATGTACCTACAGCTGTAGTCATTCTGCTCTACAACACTACCCAACGCCCGACCAATTGAATTGAATAAGCCCTACCCTTGTTTGTTGTACCAAAATGCAATGCCTCGCATTTATCCAAATTGAACTCCATCTGCCATTTTTCAGCACATTGGCCCAAATGATCAAGATCTCTTTGTGATCTTAGAAAACCTTCTTCACTGTCTGCTATGTCACCAATTTTGGTGTCATCCACCAAACTACTAATCATGCCTTCTATATTCTCATCCAAATCATTTCTAATAATGACAAACAAAAGAGGGCCCATAACCAATCCTGTGGCAACACCGCTGGTCACAGGCCTCCAGTCTGAAAAGCATTACTCTCCACCATTACTCTCTGTGTCCTGCCATTAAGCTAATTCTGTATCCAATTGGCAAGCCAATTGGCAATCCCATGTTACCTAACTTTACTCATTAATCTACCATGGAGAAGCTTGTCATAGGTTTTACTAAAACCCAAATAAACAATGTTTAACACTCTGTCATCATCAATCATGAAAATACTCGACCAAGTTTGTGAGACACGATTTTCCTCACACACCATGCCAACTATCTTTAATCAATTTGTGCCTCTCTAAATGTCCATAAATCCTATCTTTTATAATCACTTCCAACAATTTACCCACAACCACAGTCAGACTCACAGGTCTATCATTCCCCAGTTTCTCTTTACACCCTTTCTTAACCCAAGATACAACATCAGCCACTCTCCAGTCATCAGGCACCTCGCCCATAGTTACAGATGTTGCAAATATTTCTGCAAGGGCTCTTGTAATTTCCTCTCTTACTTCCCACATCATTCCGAGATTCATTAGATCAGTCCCCAGAGATTTATCCACCTTTGTGTTCTCTGAGACCTCCCGAACTTCCTCTTCGAACATAAAATATATAACGTTATAGCGCAGGATAGGCCCTTCGACCCTCAATGTTGCACCAACCTGTGAAATTAATCTGATGTCCATCTAACCTACAGCATTCCATTATTATCCATATGTATGTTCAATGCCCATCTAAATGCCCTTAACGTCAGTGAGTCTACTACAGTTGCAGGCAGGCTATTCCACTCCCTGACTACTCTTGAAGTGACGAAACTACCCTGATATCTGTCCTAAATCTATCACTCCTCAATTTAGAGCTATGTCCCCTCGTGTTAGTCTTCACCATCCAAAGAAACAGGCTCTCCCTGTCCACCCTCACGAACACTCTGATTATCTTATACGTCTTGATTAAGTCACCTCTCAACCTTCTTCTCTCCAACGAAAGCAGCCTCAGTTCCCTCAGACCTTCCTCATAAAACCTTCCCTCCATCCCAGACAACATCCTAGTAAATCTCCATGCACCCTTTCCAAAGCTTCCAAATCCTTCCTATAATGCGGTGACCAGAACTACACACAATACTCCAGGTGCTGCCTTACCTGTGTCTTGTGCAGCTGAGGCATGACCTCATGGCTCCAAACTCAATCCCCCTGCCAATAAACACTAACACAGTATATGCTTTCTTAACAACCCTATCAACCTGGATGGCAACTTTGAGGGATTTATGCACCTGGACACCGCGATCTCTCTGTTCATCGACATTACCAAGAATTTTACCATAAGCCCAGCACTTGTATTCTTGTTACTCCTTCCAAAGTGAACTACCTCACACATTTCCGCATTTAACTCCATTTGCCATTTCTGAGCCCAAATCTGCATGTTATCTCTGTCCCTCAGTAACCCATAACATCCTTTGACACTATCCACAACTCTGTCTACCTGAGTGTCATCTGCAAATTGACTAAGCCATCCTTTTACACCCTCCTTCAGATCATTTATAAAAATGACAAACAGCAGTGGCCCCAAAACAGATCCTTGCGGCGCACCACTGGTAACTGATCTCCAGAATAAACATTTCTCATCAATCACCACCCTCTGTCTTTTATCAGCGAGCCAATTTCTGATCCAAACCGCTAAATCACCTCCAATCCTAAAACTCCATATTTTGTGCAATAGCCTGCTGTATGGAACCTTATCAAACGCCTCACTGAAATCCATATACACCACATCAGCCGTCTTACCTTCATCCACCTGGGCCACCTTCTTGAAGAATACAATAAGGTTAGTGAGGCACAACATACCCTTCACAAAACCTAATCAAATAATTCCTTTTTAGATGACTATAAATCCTATCTCTTTTAATCTTTTCCAACATCTTACCCACCACCGAAGTAAGGCTCACTGGCCTATAATTACCAGGGTTGTCCCGACTCCCCTTCTTAAACAAGGGAACAACATTTGCTATCCTCCAATCTCTGGCATAACTCATGTCGACAATGATGACATAAAGATCAAAGCCAAAGGCTCAGCAGTCTCCTCACTGGCTTCCTAGAGAATCCGAGGATAAATTACATCTGGCCCATCTATTTTCAGATATTCCAAAATTGCTAAAACCTCCTCTTTTGAAAAGTGTGGTGCTGGAAAAGCGCAGCAGGCCAGGTAGCATCCGAGGATAAGGAGAATCGATGTTTCGGGCATAAGCCCTTCTTCAGGAATGAGGCTGGTGTGCTAAGTGGGCTGAGATAAAAGGGAGGGCGGGGGTGGGAAGTTTGGGGGAGGGGTGCTGGGAATACGATAAGTGGAAGGAGGTGAGGATGAGGGTGATAGGCTGGAGAGCGGGTGGGGGTGGAGTGGTCACGAAGAATATTGCAGGTCAAAAGAGCGGTGCTGAATCTGAGGGTTGGGATTGAGATAAGGTGAGGGGAGGGGAAATGAGGAAGCTGGAGAAATCTACATTCATCCTGTGTGATTGGAGGGTTCCTAGGCAGAAGATGAGGCGCTCTTCATCCAGGCGTCGTGTGGCCAGAGTCTGGCGATGGAGGAGGCCAAGGACCAGCATGTCCTTGGCAGAATGGGACGGGGAGTTAAAGTGTTCGGCCAAGGGGCAGTTGGGTTGGTTGGTCCGGGTGTCCCAGAGGTGTTCCCTGAAATGTTCTGCAAGTAGGCGGCCTGTCTCCCCAATGTAGAGGAGGCCACATCGGGTGCAGAAGATACAGTAAATGATGTGTGTGGAGGTGCAGGTGAATTTGCGACGGATATGGAAGGAAACATTGGGGCCTTGGAGGGGGGGAGGTGTTGGCGCAAGTTTTGCATTTCTTGCAGTTGTAGGGGAAGGTGTCGGGAGTGGAGGTTGGGTTGGTGGGGGTGTGGACCTGACAAGGGATTTGCATAGGGAGTTGTCTCTCCGGAACACTGATAGGGGTGGGGAGGGAAATATATCCCTGGTGATGGGGTCTGTTTGGAGGTGGCGGAAATGACGGAGGATGATATGATGTATCCTGAGGTTGGTGGGGTGAAAGGTGAGGACCAGTGGGGTTCTGTCCTGGTGGCGATTAGAGGGGCGGGGTTCAAGGGCGGAGGTACAGGAAGTGGAGGAGATGCGGTGGAGAGCATCGTCGACCACGTCGGAGGGGAAATTGCGGTCTTTGAAGAAGGAGGCCATTTGGGCTGTTTGGTAGTGGAATTTGTCCTCCTGGGAGCAGATGCGGTGGATGCGAAGGAATTGGGAAAATGGGATGGCGTTTTTACAGGGGACCGGATGGGAGGAGGTGTAATCTAGGTAGCTATGGGAGCCGGTCGGTTTGTAGTAAATGTCTGTGTTGAGTCAGTCGCCTGAGATAGAAATGGAGAGGCCTAGGAAGGGGAGGGAAGAGTCTGAGACAGTCCAGGTAAATTTGAGGTCGGGGTGGAGGTGTTAGTAAAGTGGATGAACTGTTCAACCTCCTCGTGGGAGCACGAGGTAGTGCCAATATAACCATCGACGTAGCGGAGGAAAAAGTTGGGGATGGTGCCAGTGTAGCTGCGGAAGATGGACTGTTCCACATATCCTACGATGAGGCAGGCATAGCTGGGGCCCATGTGGGTGCCCATGGCTACTCCTTTGGTTTGGAGGAAGTGGGAGGATTGGAAAGAGAAGTTGTTCAGGGTGAGGACCAGTTCAGTCAGTCGAAGGAGGGTGTCAGTGGAAGGGTACTGGTTGGTACGGCGGGAAAGGAAGAAGCAGAGGCTTGGAGGCTTTCGTGATGGCGGATGGAAGTGTATGGGGACTGGATGTCCATTGTGAAGATAAGGCGTTGGGGGCCAGGGAAGCGAAATTGCTAAAACCTCCTCTTTGTCAACCTCAATCCCATCTAATCTTATAGCCTATATCTCCGTGTTCTCATTAACATCGCCCTTTTCCAATGTGAATACTGTTAAAACATATTCATTTAGTACTTCCACTATATATCCTCAGATTCCACACACAACCTTCCACTACTATATTTGATTGGCTGTAATCTTACTCTAGTCATTCTTTTATTCTTGATATACCTATAGAAGGCCTTAGGGTTTTCCTTGATTCTATCCGCCAATGATTTCTCATGTTCCCTTCCTTGCTCTTCTTAGCCCTCTCTTTAGATCTTTTCTGGCTAACTTGTAACTCTCAACCCCCTAACCAAGCCTTCTCACCTCATCCTCTTATAAATTGCCTTCTTCTTTTTGACAAGAGATTCAACTTCTTTGGTAAACCATGGCTCCCTCTCTCGACAACTACCTCCCTGCCTGACAGGGATATACTTATCAGGGACCCGCAGTTGCTGTTCCTAGAATAAGCTCCACATTTCAAGATGTCTATCCCCTGCAGTTTCCTCCTCTATCCTGTGCATCCTAAATCTTGCCTAATCGCATCATAATTGCCTTTCCCCCAGTTATACCTCTTTCCCTATGGTATATACCTATCCTTGCCAATTGCTATTGCAAACATAACCGAATTATGGTCACTATCGCCAAAATGCTCACCTACCTCCAAATCCAACACCTGGCCGGGTTCATTCCCCAGTACCAAATCCATTATGGTATCGCCCCTTGTTGGCCTGTCTTCATACTGTGTCAGAAAACCCTCCTGCACACATTGAACAAAAACTGGCCCATCTAAACTACTTGAACTATAGTATTCCCAGTCAATATTGGGATAGTTAAAGTCCCCCATAATGACTACACTTTCACTCTCGCTCCTATTGAGAATCATCTTTGCTATCCTTTCCTCTATATCCCTGGAACAATTCGGAGGCCTATAGAAAACTCCCAACAGGGTGACCTCTTTTCCTGTTTCTAACCTCAGCCCAAACTACCTCAGTGGATGAGTCCTCAAACGTTATCTCAGCTGCTGTAATACTACCCTTGATTAACAATGCCACACCCCCGCCTCTTTTACCATCTTCTCTGATCTTGCTGAAACATCTAAATCCCAGAATCTGCAACAACCATTCCTGTTCCTCCTCTAGGAGAAAGTGAGGACTGCAGATGCTGGAGATCAGAGCTTAAAAATGTGTTGCTGGAAAAGCGCAGCAGGTCAGGCAGCATCCAAGGAGAAAGAGAATCGACGTTTCAGGCATAAGCCCTTCTTCAGGAATCTTGTTCCCAAAGACTAAAGCTCTGCTCTTCTTCCCCTTTCCCCACTGAGCAACAGAGACTTTGCACCAGAGACCTGTGTCCCATTGCTTATCCAAAATGGTATACTTGTTGTTAAGGGGAACCACCACAAGAGATCCCTGCACTGTCTGCCAGTTCCCTTTCCCATTCCTGACGTTAACCCATTTACTTTCTTCTTGCGGGTGTGGAGTAACTACCTCCCTGTAATTCCTCTCAATAACCCCCTTCACGAATGATCCGAAGTTCGTCCAGCTCCACTTCCCTGACACTGTTCTTGAGGAGCTGGTATTGGTTATACTTCCCACAATTGAAGTCAGCGGAGACACTAGAGGTGACCCTTACCTCCCACATACTGCAGGAGGAACATTCAACTGCCCAAACCTCCATTCCTGCTATTCTAAATTCCCAAATAGACCACTGAAATAAAACGAGACATGAATGAAAACACTTATCACCAACAAACTGACACACAGAACCTTTTTTTTTGGTTAGAGGAGAAGGATAGGTGGGAGACACCACCAGAGTAGTGTTTTGGGTTAAGCAACTGCCCAAATATGTAACCTCGTGACCTCTCTGACTGCCTCCAGGAACTGAAGAAAACTGAAGGAAATTTAAACTGTGAGACCAGTGGGCTTGATATTGATGATGGACTAGTTGTTGGAGAGAATCCTGAGGGACAGGATGTCCATGTGTTTGGAAAGGCAGGAATGATTAGGGATTGTCAGGATGGCTTTGTGCATTGGAAATCTTGTCTCACAAATTTGATCGAGGTTTTTGAAGAAGTAACAGAAAGCATTGATGAGGGCAAAGTGGTAGACATGATCTATATGGACATCAGTAAGGCTTTTGACAAAGTTCCTCATGGGACACTGGTTGGCAAGGTTGGATTTCATGGAATTCAGGGAGAACTAGCTGTTTGGATACAGAACTGGCTTGAAGGTAGTAAACAGTGGGTAGTGGTGTAGGGTTGTTTTTCAGACTGGAGGCCTGTAACCAGTGGTTTGTCTCAAGGATCGGTGCTTGTCACGATGGTGAGTGACTTGGAGGGGAACTTGTAGGTGATGGCGCTGCAATGTATCTGCTACACTTGGATGGATGGTCATTCATATAATTGATCTGGATGTGAACATAGGAGGTACAGTCAGTAAATTTGCAGACAAGAGGAGGGGGTGTAGCACTACTAATCAGAGAGGGTATCACAGCTACAGAAGCTTCCATTGTCGAGGAAGATCTGCCGACCGAGTCAGTATGGGTGGAAATTGGGAACAGCAAGGGAGCAGTCACCTCTTTACTACAGGCCCCCCAATAGCAGCAGGGAGATGGAAGAAAGCATAGGTTGGCAGATTTTGGAAAAGTGTGGACGTAATACGGTTGTAATGGGTGCCTTTAACTTTCCCAATATTGATTGGAACCTCCTTTGAGCAGAAGATTTGAATGGAGCTGTTTTTGTAAGGTGTGTTTAGGAGGGTTTCCTAACTCAGTACGTTGACAGGCCGACGAGGGGAGAGGCCATTCTAGACTTAGTGCTCGGAAATGAGCCGAGGCAGGTATCAGATCTTGTGGTGGGAGAGCATTTTCGTGATAGTGACCACAACTGTCTCACATTCTACATAGCTATGGAGAAGGAGAGAATTCGGCAAAATGGGAGGATATTTAATTAGGGAAGAGGAAATTATGATGCGATTAGACATGAGTTAGGAAGCATGGATTGGGAGCAATTGTTCCATGGTAAAGGCACTATAGACATGTGGAGTCTGTTTAAGGAACAGTTGTTGCAAGTGATGAGTAAATACGTCCCTCTGAGACAGGCAAGAAGTGGTAAGATAAAGGGACCTTGGATGACGAGAGCGGTGGAGCTTCTCATCAAAAGGAAAAAGGTAGCTTACATAAGGTGGAGGAAGCTAGGGTCAAGCTCAGCTCTACAGGGTTACAGGCAGGCGAGGAAGGAGCTTAAAAATGGTCTGAGGAGAGCCAGGAGGGGGCACGAGAAAGGCTTGGCAGAACGGATTAGGGAGAACACAAAGGCATTTTACACTTATGTGAGGAATAAGAGAATGGTCAAAGAAAGAGTAGGGCCGATCAGGGATATCATAGGGAATTTGTGTGTGGAGTCTGAGGAGGCAGGGGAAGCTCTAAATGAGTTTTTTGCTTCTGTCTTTACAAACGAAACAAACTTTGTAGTGAATGAAACCTTTGAAGAGCAGGTGTGCATGCTGAAATGGAAAGAGATAGAGGAAGCTGATGTGCTGAAAATTTTGTCAAACATTAAGATTGACAAGTCGCCAGGCCCGGACCAGATTTGTCCTCAGCTGCTTTGGGAAACGAGAAATGCAATTGCTTCGCCATTTCCAAAGATCTTTTCATCATCGCTCTCCACTGGAGTCGTACCTGAGGACTGGAGAGAGGCAAATGTAATTCCTCTCTTCAAGAAAGGAAATAGGGAAATCCCCGGCAATTACAGACCAGTAAGTCTCATGTCTGTCGTCTGCAAGGTGTTAGAAAGGATTCTGAGGGAAAGAATTTATGACCATCTGGAAGAGCATGGCCTGATTAAATGCAGTCAACACGGCTTTCTGAGGGGCAGGTCATGCCTCACAAACCTTATAGAGTTCTTTGAGGGTGTGACTGGAAAAGTTGATGAGGGTTGAGCTGTGGATGTGGTATATATGGACTTCAGCAAAGCATTTGATAAGGTTCCGCATGGTAGGCTCATTCAGAAGGTCAGGAGGAATGGGATTCAGGGGAATATAGTTGTCTGGATACTGAATTGGCTGGCCAACAGAAGACAGCGAGTGGTAGTAGAAGGAAAATATTCTGCCTGGAAGTCTGTGGTGAGTAGTGTTCCACAGGGCTCTGTCCTTGGGCCTCTATTGTTTGTAATTTTTATTATTGACTTGGATGAGGGAATTGAAGGATGGGTCAGCAAGTTTGCAGATGACACAAAGGTTGGAGGTGTCGTTGACAGTATAGAGGGCTGTTGTAGGCTGCAGCGGGACATTGACAGGATGCAGAGATGGGCTGAGAGGTGGCAGATGGAGTTTAACTTGAATAAATGCGAGGTGATGCATTTTGGAAGGTCGAATTTGAAAGCTGAGTACAAGATTAAGGATAGGATTCTTGGTAGTGTGGAGGAACAGAGGGATCTTGGGGTGCAGTTACATAGATCCCTTAAAATGGCCACCCAAATGGACAGGGTTGTTAAGAAAGCATATGGTGTTTTGGCTTTCATTAACAGGGGTATTGAGTTTAAGAGTCGTGAGATCTTGTTGCAGCTCTATAAAACTTTGGTTAGACTGCACTTGGAATACTGAGTCCAGTTCTGGTCGCCCTATTATAAGAAAGATGTGGATGCTATGGAGAGGGTTCAGAGGAGGTTTACCAGGATGCTGCCTGGACTGGAGGGCTTATTTTATGAGGAGAGGTTGACTGAGCTTGGACTTTTCATTGGAGAAAAGGAGGAGAAGAGGGGACCTAATTGAGGTATATAAGATAGTGAGAGGCATAGATAAAGTCAATAGCCAGAGACTATTTCCCAGAGCAGAAATGACTAACACGAGGGGTCATAGTTTTAGGCTGGTTGGAGGAAAGTATAGAGGGGATGTCAGAGGTGGGTTCTTTACACAGAGAGTTGTGAGAGCATGGAATGCGTTGCCAGCAGCAGTTGTGGAGGCAGGGTCATTGGGGACATTTAAGAGACTCCTGGACATGCATATGGTCACAGAAATTTGAGGGTGCATACATGAGGATCAGTGGTTGGCACAACATCGTGGGCTGAAGGGCCTGTTCTGTGCTGTACTGTTCTATGTTCTATGTTCTAACATTTGGCCTGCGAACAGGGTACTCATATCAGAACGTTGGAATAGCTCTGCAAAAGGTGGAGAATATTTCACTTCCCACACGGAGTGAGCTCAGGAATCCTGAGAACAATCGGTTGGTTGCACATCAAAAGAATCCGAAAGGAGTACTCTGGATAGGAGGTGTTGGGGAAGCCCACAGTGGCTCCTCCACGTTTGAGAAAATGCACTGGGGCCAGGCAAGTGAGGGATGATCACAGAGGATACACCAAATTCAGCGCTGAATAGACCACACATGAGCCAAGAGAGTTCAGGAGTCAGATTCCACACTACAGTCGAGACAAAAAAATCTGCAGATTCTGGAATCCAAAATAGACAAACAGGAAGCTGGAAGAACACAGTAAGTCAGGCAGCATCAGGAGGTAGAGAAATCCGTGTTTTGGGCATTTCAAAGTTAATACCTGGAACGTTGACTTATCCACCTCCTGATGCAGCCTGGCTTGCTGTGTTCTTCCAGCCTCCTCTTTGTCTACTCCACACGAGAGTAATCACCCTGGGAATGGGTCAGGTCCACACTGAGGGATCCATGCAGGGACCAAGAATAAAGTCATCTGTATCCAGACTGGACGATGCTGTGCAGGAGCCAGGAGGGAGACAAAATCCAAGCTGGAAGAATCTGTGTAGGGGCTGAAGAAGGACCATGCCGGTGGGATCTGCACTGAGTATGAAACAAACTTTTAAAGATGCAGTCAGGGAGGGGAATGAGGAAAAGGCTGTAAACTTTGATTGAATGTCAGAGGGCTCCATCACCGGGTTTACAGCAGAACAGTCAAAACTAATGAAGGGAATGCTGAGAGAGGGGTTCAACCCATCGGGCCCCCCCACCCCAGGGGAAATTGTTCATGGATGGTTCTGAAGAATGATAAAGATCAGAAAGGGGGAGTGATCATCACCACTTTATATTTACAGTTGTGTAAATGAGTTAATACTAATACAAGAAGAAACGGTGAGTCAGTGGCTGGAGCAGGTGTCGATGAGGATAAGGTAGAAACAGCTGAAAAATGGGCAGTAGACAGGGACACCCCGTATACTGAATCACAGCTGTGTACCTCACTACACTGCACGAAGGGGGGAACTCACCCCATAGTTAAAGAGGGCTCACTGAAAATTAGGGTGTTGTTCAGACACAACATCAAAGATTCAATATTGGATTAATAATGAATTTCAAACCTTTGGGAATAGAGTTGTGTGTAGTTATTATTTATTCTCATGAAAAACAAGTTTTTCTGCTTTACACCCTCAGGTTGTTCTCACAATCTCAATAAACTGTTGTTTGGCAAATATCAAACTGAACTCAGCTTTTGAAAAATGTTTAAGAGAAATATCGAAAACGTCAAGTTGAGAGATAAGTGCTTCTGCTCTGAAGGTGATCTTATAAACACTGAAAGGGATTGGAGACAATTGAAGACAAATCGTAAAACCAAAGAAAGGATTATCAAATTCAAAAGGTCAGTTTGAAATGAACAGCAGATTTCAGCAGTTTTCCTGAACAATTACAACATCACTCAGTGACTTGCCTCCCTCCCCCACCGTCTCAGACTCATAGTGAGTTAACTCTTTCTGCTGGCAGCTTCCTTTCAATTCCCCCAGACACCTTCCATATCTCCAAATGTGTACAAATGGAAATTTACAGACATCCCAGTGGGATTTACATTTTAGAGACTTGGCCTTGGCCAGCCAGGACATGTGTTATCTTCTGAGACTAAGTGTTTGTGAATGTTTCGGAAATTGGTACTGATAAATAAATTGATAAACAGTGTTATTCAAGCACTCAATGGGGAACTTAACATGAAGTTTAAGAAGCTGTTCAGTGATCTAATCTATGAACAGTGTTCTGATCACCTTGGGGGGGAGCTGTTCAGGAATACAGAGGGTTAATGGTAGGGTTCTTGGTCAGGTGGAGGAACAGAGGGATCTTGGGGTCTATGTACATAGATCTTTGAAGGTTGCCACTCAGGTGGATAGAGTTTGTAAGAAGGCCTATGGAGTATTATCGTTCATTAGCAGAGGGATTGAATTCAAGAGTCGTGAGGTGATGTTGCAGCTGTACAGGACTTTGGTTAGGCCACATTTGGAGTACAGTGTGCAGTTCTGGTCGCCTCACTTTAGGAAAGATGTGGAAGCTTTGGAGAGGGTGCAGAGAAGATTTACCAGGATGTTGCCTGGAATGGAGAGTAGGTCGTACGAGGATAGGTTGAGAGTTCTCGGCCTTTTCTCGTTGGAACGGCGAAGGATGAGGGGTGACTTGATAGAGGTTTATAAGATGATCAGAGGAATAGATAGAGTAGACAGTCAGAAACTTTTTCCCCGGGTACAACAGAGTGTTACAAGGGGACATAAATTTAAGGTGAAGGGTGGAAGGTATAGGGGAGATGTCAGGGGTGGGTTCTTTACCCAGAGAGTGGTGGGGGCGTGGAATGCGCTGCCCGAGGGAGTGGTAGAGTCAGATTCATTGGCGACCTTTAAGCGGCATTTGGATAGGTACATGGATGGGTGCTTAATCTAGGATAGAAGTTCGGCACAACATCGTGGGCCGAAGGGCCTGTTCTGTGCTGTATTGTTCTATGTTCTATGTTCTATGTTCTATTTTACTTCACAATTGCTGGAAGACGTTGTTTTTAAAGGCATCCCAAATAAAAATGGGAACTTCCCCATGGTCCAATGGACAGAACAGACTGTCATGGCCTGTCGATGTGCAAGGCAGGCCATGGGATTGTTAAGTTCTTGTCGGAACTTTTATGAAGGACATCACTAAATAGCTGCTCCCCAAGAATTGATAGAAGAGGAGGAAAGGGGTAGCTAAAGGGTTTGTATCAGTCGAAGTTCCTGAAGTATTAATTATTCAGTTCACAGCAAGAATGATTCCACAAAGAGGTAGATCTCAGGAGGTGACAAGTTCTAAAGGGAACACGTTCGTTTGAATTTGGAATATTTTGAAGAATGGAATGTGTGAAGGATTTGAACAAATTCTGTTCCTCTATCTTTTGGTCTTACAGCTGCATTCACGTGGCCATAACGTCCACCCAATTTGCTTTCCCAGTGATGTTTGTGCTATCAGCCAGTTTGACTGCATCACATTCCATCTCTTCTTCAAAGTAATTCATATCTAGTAATTAATAAGACATAGAATCATAGCATTACGACTGTATGGAAAGGGGCTATTTGTCCCATTGATTTAGGACCAACCCTCTGAATGGCATCTCACCTGGATCTAACCCCTCACTCTATTCCCATAACTCCACGTTTAACTTGGCTAACCCATCTAGCCGACACATGCCTGGATACTGCATGACAATGTACCACGGCCAATGCACCTAAACGGCACATCGTTCGATATAGGAGCAGAATTAGGCCACTCAGCCCATTGTGTCTGCTCCGCCATTCGATCATGGCTGATGTTTCTCAACCTCATTCTCCTGCCTTTTACCCAGAGCTGTTGGTCCTCTTCAATAGTTAGAAATAGATGAATTATGACCATAGATACGCCACCACCGGAAACAGTAATCGGGGAGAGTAAGTGTCAGCACAACAGTGACGAGTGATAGCAATTACAAAACTTGTTTTCCCAGGTTTCAAAGTTTCCATGAACCAACAGACAGAGGGTTAATGGAAGAAAGACGGAAAGAAAGGGATTGGGGCTGCACGCTGTCTGCGGCTGGCAGTCAGGAAAGGAGGACAATAGACAATAGGTGCAGGAGTTGGCCATTCTGCCCTTGGAGCCTGCACCACCATTCAATATGATCATGGCTGATCATCCTTAATCAGTATCCTGTTCCTGCCTTATCTCCATAAGCCTTGATTCCACTATCCTTGAGAGCTCTGTCCAACTCTTTCTTCAATGAATCCAGAGACTGGGCCTCCACTGCCCTCTGGGGCAGAGCATTCCACACAGCCACCACTCTCTGGGTGAAGACGTTTCTCCTCATCTCTGTCCTAAACGGTCTACCCCGTATTTTTAAGCTGTGTCCTCTGTTTCGGCACTCACGTTTCCTGCCGCCAGAGTGTCCAATCCTTTGATAATCTTATATGTCTCAACCAGATCCCCTCTCAGTCTTCGAAACTCAAGGGTACACAAGCCCAGTCGCTCCAGTCTTTCAGTGTAAGGTAATCCCGCCATTCCAGGAATTGACCTCGTCAACCTACGCTGCACTCCCTCAATAGCCAGAATGTCTCTCCTCAAATTTGGAGACCAGAACTGCACACAGTACTCCAGGTGTGGTCTCACCAGGGCCCTGTACACCTGCAGAAGAACCTCTTTGCTTCTGTACTCGATCCCTCTTGTTATGAAGGCCAGCATGCTATTAGCCTTCTTCACTACCTGCTGTACCTGCATGCTTACCTTCATTGAGTGGTGTACAAGAACCCCCAGATCTCTCGGTACTGTCCCTTGACCGAAATTGATTCCATTTAGGTAGTAATCTGCCTTCGTGTTCTTGCCACCAAAGTGGATAAGCATCCATTTATCCACATTAAAGTGCATCTGCCATGCATCTGACCACTCACCTAACTTGTCCAGGTCACCCGGTAATCTCCTAACATCCTCATCACGTTTCACCCTGCCACCCAGCTCAGTATCATCAGCAAATTTGCTAATGTTATTGCTAATAGCATCTTCTATATCATGAACATATATTGTAAAAAGCTGCGGTCCCAGTACTGATCCCTGCGGTACCCCACTGGTCACTGCCTGCCATTCCGAAATGGAGGCGTGGAGGAGTGTGGAAGGATGAGAGAATGCAGGCTGCAGCCCCATGAAGCAGGGGGAGGTCTTGCAGTTGGCCTGTGTAGGGATGTGGGAGACGACAGGAGCCTGGTGGGCAAGGGCTAGCTGGAGGGAGGGAGGGAGGGAGTGAGGGAAGCACGCACGGAGGAGGAAGAGCAAAGAGAAAAGAGAGAAAAAAAAACAAAGGGGATCAAGAGAAAGAGCAGCAAAGAAAATGTGGCTGGCCAGCACGCCTTGAAGTGGGGAGAAAAGGAAGGAGCCAGCGCCTACGGCCATACTAGTCTGAAAATGCCCGATCTCGTCTGATCTCGGAAGCTAAGCAGACTCAGGCCTGGTTAGTACTTGGATGGGAGCCTGCCTGGGAATACCAGGTGCAGTCGGCTTTTTCCGCCAGCAGGGACTGCTCAAGTCACCCCTCTGCACTCGTGTTGGGCCACGCACGCAATGCAGCGACAGGTTATTTTTGCTGCCGCTGTGCCTGGCATCAGTCTCCTGCAGGCAGGAGACAGGGAGGGGAGGAGAGCGGAGCGCTGCCAAAATCAGCAAGAAAGAGGGAAAGAAAGGGATTGGGGCTGCACGCTGTCTGCGGCTGGCAGTCAGGAAAGGAGGACAATAGAGAATAGGTGCAGGAGTTGGCCATTCTGCCCTTGGAGCCTGCACCACCATTCAATATGATCATGGCTGATCATCCTTAATCGGTATCCTGTTCCTGCCTTATCTCCATAAGCCTTGATTCCACTATCCTTGAGAGCTCTGTCCAACTCTTTCTTCAATGAATCCAGAGACTGGGCCTCCACTGCCCTCTGGGGCAGAGCATTCCACACAGCCACCACTCTCTGGCCACCACTCTCTGGGTGAAGACGTTTCTCCTCATCTCTGTCCTAAACGGTCTACCCCGTATTATTAAGCTGTGTCCTCTGTTTCGGCACTCACGTTTCCTGCCGCCAGAGTGTCCAATCCTTTGATAATCTTATATGTCTCAACCAGATCCCCTCTCAGTCTTCTAAATTCAAGGGTACACAAGCCCAGTCGCTCCAGTCTTTCAGTGTAAGGTAATCCCGCCATTCCAGGAATTGACCTCGTCAACCTACGCTGCACTCCCTCAATAGCCAGAATGTCTCTCCTCAAATTTGGAGACCAGAACTGCACACAGTACTCCAGGTGTGGTCTCACCAGGGCCCTGTACACCTGCAGAAGAACCTCTTTGCTTCTGTACTCGATCCCTCTTGTTATGAAGGCCAGCATGCTATTAGCCTTCTTCACTACCTGCTGTACCTGCATGCTTACCTTCATTGAGTGGTGTACAAGAACCCCCAGATCTCTCGGTACTGTCCCTTGACCGAAATTGATTCCATTTAGGTAGTAATCTGCCTTCCTGTTCTTGCCACCAAAGTGGATAAGCATCCATTTATCCACATTAAAGTGCATCTGCCATGCATCTGACCACTCACCTAACTTGTCCAGGTCACCCGGTAATCTCCTAACATCCTCATCACATTTCACCCTGCCACCCAGCTCAGTATCATCAGCAAATTTGCTAATGTTATTGCTAATAGCATCTTCTATATCATGAACATATATTGTAAAAAGCTGCGGTCCCAGTACTGATCCCTGCGGTACCCCACTGGTCACTGCCTGCCATTCCGAAATGGAGGCGTGGAGGAGTGTGGAAGGATGAGAGAATGCAGGCTACAGCCCTATGAAGCAGGGGGAGGTCTTGCAGTTGGCCTGTGTGGGGATGTGGGAGACGACAGGAGCCTGGTGGGCAAGGGCTAGCTGGAGGGAGGGAGGGAGGGAGTGAGGGAAGCACGCACGGAGGAGGAAGAGCAAAGAGAAAAGAGAGAAAAAAAAACAAAGGGGATCAAGAGAAAGAGCAGCAAAGAAAATGTGGCTGGCCAGCACGCCTTGAAGTGGGGAGAAAAGGAAGGGGTCTGCGCCTACGGCCATACTAGTCTGAAAACGCCAGATCTCGTCTGATCTCGGAAGCTAAGCAGACTCAGGCCTCGTTAGTACTTGGATGGGAGGCCGCCTGGGAGTACCAGGTGCAGTAGGCTTTTTCCGCCAGCAGGGGCTGCTCAAGTCACCCCTCTGCACTCGTGTTGGGCCACGCACGCAATGCAGCGACAGGTTATTTTTGCTGCCGCTGTGCCTGGCATCAGTCTCCTGCAGGCAGGAGACAGGGAGGGGAGGAGAGCGGAGCGCTGCCAAAATCAGCAAGAAAGAGGGAAAGAAAGGGATTGGGGCTGCACGCTGTCTGCGGCTGGCAGTCAGGAAAGGAGGACAATAGAGAATAGGTGCAGGAGTTGGCCATTCTGCCCTTGGAGCCTGCACCACCATTCAATATGATCATGGCTGATCATCCTTAATCAGTATCCTGTTCCTGCCTTATCTCCATAAGCCTTGATTCCACTATCCTTGAGAGCTCTGTCCAACTCTTTCTTCAATGAATCCAGAGACTGGGCCTCCACTGCCCTCTGGGGCAGAGCATTCCACACAGCCACCACTCTCTGGGTGAAGACGTTTCTCCTCATCTCTGTCCTAAACGGTCTACCCCGTATTTTTAAGCTGTGTCCTCTGTTTCGGCACTCACGTTTCCTGCCGCCAGAGTGTCCAATCCTTTGATAATCTTATATGTCTCAACCAGATCCCCTCTCAGTCTTCTAAACTCAAGGGTACACGAGCCCAGTCGCTCCAGTCTTTCAGTGTAAGGTAATCCCGCCATTCCAGGAATTGACCTCGTCAACCTACGCTGCACTCCCTCAATAGCCAGAATGTCTCTCCTCAAATTTGGAGACCAGAACTGCACACAGTACTCCAGGTGTGGTCTCACCAGGGCCCTGTACACCTGCAGAAGAACCTCTTTGCTTCTGTACTCGATCCCTCTTGTTATGAAGGCCAGCATGCTATTAGCCTTCTTCACTACCTGCTGTACCTGCATGCTTACCTTCATTGAGTGGTGTACAAGAACCCCCAGATCTGTCGGTACTGTCCCTTGACCGAAATTGATTCCATTTAGGTAGTAATCTGCCTTCGTGTTCTTGCCACCAAAGTGGATAAGCATCCATTTATACACATTAAGGTGCATTTGCCATGCATCTGACCACTCACCTAACTTGTCCAGGTCATCCGGTAATCTCCTAACATCCTCATCACATTTCACCCTGCCACCCAGCTCAGTATCATCAGCAAATTTGCTAATGTTATTGCTAATAGCATCTTCTATATCATGAACATATATTGTAAAAAGCTGCGGTCCCAGTACTGATCCCTGCGGTACCCCACTGGTCACTGCCTGCCATTCCGAAATGGAGGCGTGGAGGAGTGTGGAAGGATGAGAGAATGCAGGCTGCAGCCCTATGAAGCAGGGGGAGGTCTTGCAGTTGGCCTGTGTGGGGATGTGGGAGACGACAGGAGCCTGGTGGGCAAGGGCTAGCTGGAGGGAGGGAGGGAGGGAGTGAGGGAAGCACGCACGGAGGAGGAAGAGCAAAGAAAAAAAAGAGAAAAAAAAACAAAGGGGATCAAGAGAAAGAGCAGCAAAGAAAATGTGGCTGGCCAGCACGCCTTGAAGTGGGGAGAAAAGGCAGGGGCCCGCACCTACGGCCATACTAGTCTGAAAATGCCCGATCTCGTCTGATTTCGGAAGCTAGGCAGACTCAGGTCTGGTTCGTACTTGGATGGGAGGCCGCCTGGGAGTACCAGGTATAGTAGGCTTTTTCCGCCAGCAGGGGCTGCTCAAGTCACCCCTCTGCACTCGTGTTGGGCCACGCACGCAATGCAGCGACAGGTTATTTTTGCTGCCGCTGTGCCTGGCATCAGTCTCCTGCAGGCAGGAGACAGGGAGGGGAGGAGAGCGGAGCGCTGCCAAAATCAGCAAGAAAGAGGGAAAGAAAGGGATTGGGGCTGCACGCTGTCTGCGGCTGGCAGTCAGGAAAGGAGGACAATAGACAATAGGTGCAGGAGTTGGCCATTCTGCCCTTGGAGCCTGCACCACCATTCAATATGATCATGGCTGATCATCCTTAATCAGTATCCTGTTCCTGCCTTATCTCCATAAGCCTTGATTCCACTATCCTTGAGAGCTCTGTCCAACTCTTTCTTCAATGAATCCAGAGACTGGGCCTCCACTGCCCTCTGGGGCAGAGCATTCCACACAGCCACCACTCTCTGGGTGAAGACGTTTCTCCTCATCTCTGTCCTAAACGGTCTACCCCGTATTTTTAAGCTGTGTCCTCTGTTTCGGCACTCACGTTTCCTGCCGCCAGAGTGTCCAATCCTTTGATAATCTTATATGTCTCAACCAGATCCCCTCTCAGTCTTCTAAACTCAAGGGTACACAAGCCCAGTCGCTCCAGTCTTTCAGTGTAAGGTAATCCCGCCATTCCAGGAATTGACCTCGTCAACCTACGCTGCACTCCCTCAATAGCCAGAATGTCTCTCCTCAAATTTGGAGACCAGAACTGCACACAGTACTCCAGGTGTGGTCTCACCAGGGCCCTGTACACCTGCAGAAGAACCTCTTTGCTTCTGTACTCGATCCCTCTTGTTATGAAGGCCAGCATGCTATTAGCCTTCTTCACTACCTGCTGTACCTGCATGCTTACCTTCATTGAGTGGTGTACAAGAACCCCCAGATCTCTCGGTACTGTCCCTTGACCGAAATTGATTCCATTTAGGTAGTAATCTGCCTTCGTGTTCTTGCCACCAAAGTGGATAAGCATCCATTTATCCACATTAAAGTGCATCTGCCATGCATCTGACCACTCACCTAACTTGTCCAGGTCACCCGGTAATCTCCTAACATCCTCATCACATTTCACCCTGCCATCCAGCTCAGTATCATCAGCAAATTTGCTAATGTTATTGCTAATAGCATCTTCTATATCATGAACATATATTGTAAAAAGCTGCGGTCCCAGTACTGATCCCTGCGGTACCCCACTGGTCACTGCCTGCCATTCCGAAATGGAGGCGTGGAGGAGTGTGGAAGGATGAGAGAATGCAGGCTGCAGCCCCATGAAGCAGGGGGAGGTCTTGCAGTTGGCCTGTGTGGGGATGTGGGAGACGACTGGAGCCTGGTGGGCAAGGGCTAGCTGGAGGGAGGGAGTGAGGGAAGCACGCACGGAGGAGGAAGAGCAAAGAGAAAAGAGAGAAAAAAAAAACAAAGGGGATCAAGAGAAAGAGCAGCAAAGAAAATGTGGCTGGCCAGCACGCCTTGAAGTGGGGAGAAAAGGCAGGGGCCAGCGCCTAAGGACATACTAGTCTGAACACGCCCGATCTCGTCTGATCTCGGAAGCTAAGCAGGCTCAGCTGTGGTTAGTACTTGGGTGGGAGACCGCCTGGGAATACCAGGTGCAGTAGGCTTTTTCCGCCAGCGGGGGCTGCTCAAGTCACCCCTCTGCACTCGTGTTGGGCCACGCACGCAATGCAGCGACAGGTTATTTTTGCTGCCGCTGTGCCTGGCATCAGTCTCCTGCAGGCAGGAGACAGGGAGGGGAGGAGAGCGAAGCGCTGCCAAAATCAGCAAGAAAGACGGAAAGAAAGGGATTGGGGCTGCACGCTGTCTGCGGCTGGCAGTCAGGAAAGGAGGACAATAGAGAATAGGTGCAGGAGTTGGCCATTCTGCCCTTGGAGCCTGCACCACCATTCAATATGATCATGGCTGATCATCCTTAATCAGTATCCTGTTCCTGCCTTATCTCCATAAGCCTTGATTCCACTATCCTTGAGAGCTCTGTCCAACTCTTTCTTCAATGAATCCAGAGACTGGGCCTCCACTGCCCTCTGGGGCAGAGCATTCCACACAGCCACCACTCTCTGGGTGAAGACGTTTCTCCTCATCTCTGTCCTAAACGGTCTACCCCGTATTTTTAAGCTGTGTCCTCTGTTTCGGCACTCACGTTTCCTGCCGCCAGAGTGTCCAATCCTTTGATAATCTTATATGTCTCAACCAGATCCCCTCTCAGTCTTCTAAACTCAAGGGTACACAAGCCCAGTCGCTTCAGTGTAAGGTAATCCCGCCATTCCAGGAATTGACCTCGTCAACCTACGCTGCACTCCCTCAATAGCCAGAATGTCTCTCCTCAAATTTGGAGACCAGAACTGCACACAGTACTCCAGGTGTGGTCTCACCAGGGCCCTGTACACCTGCAGAAGAACCTCTTTGCTTCTGTACTCGATCCCTCTTGTTATGAAGGCCAGCATGCTATTAGCCTTCTTCACTACCTGCTGTACCTGCATGCTTACCTTCATTGAGTGGTGTACAAGAACCCCCAGATCTGTCGGTACTGTCCCTTGACCGAAATTGATTCCATTTAGGTAGTAATCTGCCTTCGTGTTCTTGCCACCAAAGTGGATAAGCATCCATTTATACACATTAAGGTGCATCTGCCATGCATCTGACCACTCACCTAACTTGTCCAGGTCACCCGGTAATCTCCTAACATCCTCATCACATTTCACCCTGCCACCCAGCTCAGTATCATCAGCAAATTTGCTAATGTTATTGCTAATAGCATCTTCTATATCATGAACATATATTGTAAAAAGCTGCGGTCCCAGTACTGATCCCTGCGGTACCCCACTGGTCACTGCCTGCCATTCCGAAATGGAGGCGTGGAGGAGTGTGGAAGGATGAGAGAATGCAGGCTGCAGCCCTATGAAGCAGGGGGAGGTCTTGCAGTTGGCCTGTGTGGGGATGTGGGAGACGACAGGAGCCTGGTGGGCAAGGGCTAGCTGGAGGGAGGGAGGGAGGGAGTGAGGGAAGCACGCACGGAGGAGGAAGAGCAAAGAAAAAAAAGAGAAAAAAAAACAAAGGGGATCAAGAGAAAGAGCAGCAAAGAAAATGTGGCTGGCCAGCACGCCTTGAAGTGGGGAGAAAAGGCAGGGGCCAGCGCCTAAGGACATACTAGTCTGAACACGCCCGATCTCGTCTGATCTCGGAAGCTAAGCAGGCTCAGCTGTGGTTAGTACTTGGGTGGGAGACCGCCTGGGAATACCAGGTGCAGTAGGCTTTTTCCGCCAGCGGGGGCTGCTCAAGTCACCCCTCTGCACTCGTGTTGGGCCACGCACGCAATGCAGCGACAGGTTATTTTTGCTGCCGCTGTGCCTGGCATCAGTCTCCTGCAGGCAGGAGACAGGGAGGGGAGGAGAGCGGAGCGCTGCCAAAATCAGCAAGAAAGAGGGAAAGAAAGGGATTGGGGCTGCACGCTGTCTGCGGCTGGCAGTCAGGAAAGGAGGACAATAGAGAATAGGTGCAGGAGTTGGCCATTCTGCCCTTGGAGCCTGCACCACCATTCAATATGATCATGGCTGATCATCCTTAATCAGTATCCTGTTCCTGCCTTATCTCCATAAGCCTTGATTCCACTATCCTTGAGAGCTCTGTCCAACTCTTTCTTCAATGAATCCAGAGACTGGGCCTCCACTGCCCTCTGGGGCAGAGCATTCCACACAGCCACCACTCTCTGGGTGAAGACGTTTCTCCTCATCTCTGTCCTAAACGGTCTACCCCGTATTTTTAAGCTGTGTCCTCTGTTTCGGCACTCACGTTTCCTGCCGCCAGAGTGTCCAATCCTTTGATAATCTTATATGTCTCAACCAGATCCCCTCTCAGTCTTCTAAACTCAAGGGTACACGAGCCCAGTCGCTCCAGTCTTTCAGTGTAAGGTAATCCCGCCATTCCAGGAATTGACCTCGTCAACCTACGCTGCACTCCCTCAATAGCCAGAATGTCTCTCCTCAAATTTGGAGACCAGAACTGCACACAGTACTCCAGGTGTGGTCTCACCAGGGCCCTGTACACCTGCAGAAGAACCTCTTTGCTTCTGTACTCGATCCCTCTTGTTATGAAGGCCAGCATGCTATTAGCCTTCTTCACTACCTGCTGTACCTGCATGCTTACCTTCATTGAGTGGTGTACAAGAACCCCCAGATCTGTCGGTACTGTCCCTTGACCGAAATTGATTCCATTTAGGTAGTAATCTGCCTTCGTGTTCTTGCCACCAAAGTGGATAAGCATCCATTTATACACATTAAGGTGCATTTGCCATGCATCTGACCACTCACCTAACTTGTCCAGGTCACCCGGTAATCTCCTAACATCCTCATCACATTTCACCCTGCCACCCAGCTCAGTATCATCAGCAAATTTGCTAATGTTATTGCTAATAGCATCTTCTATATCATGAACATATATTGTAAAAAGCTGCGGTCCCAGTACTGATCCCTGCGGTACCCCACTGGTCACTGCCTGCCATTCCGAAATGGAGGCGTGGAGGAGTGTGGAAGGATGAGAGAATGCAGGCTGCAGCCCTATGAAGCAGGGGGAGGTCTTGCAGTTGGCCTGTGTGGGGATGTGGGAGACGACAGGAGCCTGGTGGGCAAGGGCTAGCTGGAGGGAGGGAGGGAGGGAGTGAGGGAAGCACGCACGGAGGAGGAAGAGCAAAGAAAAAAAAGAGAAAAAAAAACAAAGGGGATCAAGAGAAAGAGCAGCAAAGAAAATGTGGCTGGCCAGCACGCCTTGAAGTGGGGAGAAAAGGCAGGGGCCCGCACCTACGGCCATACTAGTCTGAAAATGCCCGATCTCGTCTGATTTCGGAAGCTAGGCAGACTCAGGTCTGGTTCGTACTTGGATGGGAGGCCGCCTGGGAGTACCAGGTATAGTAGGCTTTTTCCGCCAGCAGGGGCTGCTCAAGTCACCCCTCTGCACTCGTGTTGGGCCACGCACGCAATGCAGCGACAGGTTATTTTTGCTGCCGCTGTGCCTGGCATCAGTCTCCTGCAGGCAGGAGACAGGGAGGGGAGGAGAGCGGAGCGCTGCCAAAATCAGCAAGAAAGAGGGAAAGAAAGGGATTGGGGCTGCACGCTGTCTGCGGCTGGCAGTCAGGAAAGGAGGACAATAGAGAATAGGTGCAGGAGTTGGCCATTCTGCCCTTGGAGCCTGCACCACCATTCAATATGATCATGGCTGATCATCCTTAATCAGTATCCTGTTCCTGCCTTATCTCCATAAGCCTTGATTCCACTATCCTTGAGAGCTCTGTCCAACTCTTTCTTCAATGAATCCAGAGACTGGGCCTCCACTGCCCTCTGGGGCAGAGCATTCCACACAGCCACCACTCTCTGGGTGAAGACGTTTCTCCTCATCTCTGTCCTAAACGGTCTACCCCGTATTTTTAAGCTGTGTCCTCTGTTTCGGCACTCACGTTTCCTGCCGCCAGAGTGTCCAATCCTTTGATAATCTTATATGTCTCAACCAGATCCCCTCTCAGTCTTCTAAACTCAAGGGTACACAAGCCCAGTCGCTCCAGTCTTTCAGTGTAAGGTAATCCCGCCATTCCAGGAATTGACCTCGTCAACCTACGCTGCACTCCCTCAATAGCCAGAATGTCTCTCCTCAAATTTGGAGACCAGAACTGCACACAGTACTCCAGGTGTGGTCTCACCAGGGCCCTGTACACCTGCAGAAGAACCTCTTTGCTTCTGTACTCGATCCCTCTTGTTATGAAGGCCAGCATGCTATTAGCCTTCTTCACTACCTGCTGTACCTGCATGCTTACCTTCATTGAGTGGTGTACAAGAACCCCCAGATCTCTCGGTACTGTCCCTTGACCGAAATTGATTCCATTTAGGTAGTAATCTGCCTTCGTGTTCTTGCCACCAAAGTGGATAAGCATCCATTTATCCACATTAAAGTGCATCTGCCATGCATCTGACCACTCACCTAACTTGTCCAGGTCACCCGGTAATCTCCTAACATCCTCATCACATTTCACCCTGCCATCCAGCTCAGTATCATCAGCAAATTTGCTAATGTTATTGCTAATAGCATCTTCTATATCATGAACATATATTGTAAAAAGCTGCGGTCCCAGTACTGATCCCTGCGGTACCCCACTGGTCACTGCCTGCCATTCCGAAATGGAGGCGTGGAGGAGTGTGGAAGGATGAGAGAATGCAGGCTGCAGCCCCATGAAGCAGGGGGAGGTCTTGCAGTTGGCCTGTGTGGGGATGTGGGAGACGACTGGAGCCTGGTGGGCAAGGGCTAGCTGGAGGGAGGGAGTGAGGGAAGCACGCACGGAGGAGGAAGAGCAAAGAGAAAAGAGAGAAAAAAAAAACAAAGGGGATCAAGAGAAAGAGCAGCAAAGAAAATGTGGCTGGCCAGCACGCCTTGAAGTGGGGAGAAAAGGCAGGGGCCAGCGCCTAAGGACATACTAGTCTGAACACGCCCGATCTCGTCTGATCTCGGAAGCTAAGCAGGCTCAGCTGTGGTTAGTACTTGGGTGGGAGACCGCCTGGGAATACCAGGTGCAGTAGGCTTTTTCCGCCAGCGGGGGCTGCTCAAGTCACCCCTCTGCACTCGTGTTGGGCCACGCACGCAATGCAGCGACAGGTTATTTTTGCTGCCGCTGTGCCTGGCATCAGTCTCCTGCAGGCAGGAGACAGGGAGGGGAGGAGAGCGAAGCGCTGCCAAAATCAGCAAGAAAGACGGAAAGAAAGGGATTGGGGCTGCACGCTGTCTGCGGCTGGCAGTCAGGAAAGGAGGACAATAGAGAATAGGTGCAGGAGTTGGCCATTCTGCCCTTGGAGCCTGCACCACCATTCAATATGATCATGGCTGATCATCCTTAATCAGTATCCTGTTCCTGCCTTATCTCCATAAGCCTTGATTCCACTATCCTTGAGAGCTCTGTCCAACTCTTTCTTCAATGAATCCAGAGACTGGGCCTCCACTGCCCTCTGGGGCAGAGCATTCCACACAGCCACCACTCTCTGGGTGAAGACGTTTCTCCTCATCTCTGTCCTAAACGGTCTACCCCGTATTTTTAAGCTGTGTCCTCTGTTTCGGCACTCACGTTTCCTGCCGCCAGAGTGTCCAATCCTTTGATAATCTTATATGTCTCAACCAGATCCCCTCTCAGTCTTCTAAACTCAAGGGTACACAAGCCCAGTCGCTTCAGTGTAAGGTAATCCCGCCATTCCAGGAATTGACCTCGTCAACCTACGCTGCACTCCCTCAATAGCCAGAATGTCTCTCCTCAAATTTGGAGACCAGAACTGCACACAGTACTCCAGGTGTGGTCTCACCAGGGCCCTGTACACCTGCAGAAGAACCTCTTTGCTTCTGTACTCGATCCCTCTTGTTATGAAGGCCAGCATGCTATTAGCCTTCTTCACTACCTGCTGTACCTGCATGCTTACCTTCATTGAGTGGTGTACAAGAACCCCCAGATCTGTCGGTACTGTCCCTTGACCGAAATTGATTCCATTTAGGTAGTAATCTGCCTTCGTGTTCTTGCCACCAAAGTGGATAAGCATCCATTTATACACATTAAGGTGCATCTGCCATGCATCTGACCACTCACCTAACTTGTCCAGGTCACCCGGTAATCTCCTAACATCCTCATCACATTTCACCCTGCCACCCAGCTCAGTATCATCAGCAAATTTGCTAATGTTATTGCTAATAGCATCTTCTATATCATGAACATATATTGTAAAAAGCTGCGGTCCCAGTACTGATCCCTGCGGTACCCCACTGGTCACTGCCTGCCATTCCGAAATGGAGGCGTGGAGGAGTGTGGAAGGATGAGAGAATGCAGGCTGCAGCCCTATGAAGCAGGGGGAGGTCTTGCAGTTGGCCTGTGTGGGGATGTGGGAGACGACAGGAGCCTGGTGGGCAAGGGCTAGCTGGAGGGAGGGAGGGAGGGAGTGAGGGAAGCACGCACGGAGGAGGAAGAGCAAAGAAAAAAAAGAGAAAAAAAAACAAAGGGGATCAAGAGAAAGAGCAGCAAAGAAAATGTGGCTGGCCAGCACGCCTTGAAGTGGGGAGAAAAGGCAGGGGCCAGCGCCTAAGGACATACTAGTCTGAACACGCCCGATCTCGTCTGATCTCGGAAGCTAAGCAGGCTCAGCTGTGGTTAGTACTTGGGTGGGAGACCGCCTGGGAATACCAGGTGCAGTAGGCTTTTTCCGCCAGCGGGGGCTGCTCAAGTCACCCCTCTGCACTCGTGTTGGGCCACGCACGCAATGCAGCGACAGGTTATTTTTGCTGCCGCTGTGCCTGGCATCAGTCTCCTGCAGGCAGGAGACAGGGAGGGGAGGAGAGCGAAGCGCTGCCAAAATCAGCAAGAAAGACGGAAAGAAAGGGATTGGGGCTGCACGCTGTCTGCGGCTGGCAGTCAGGAAAGGAGGACAATAGAGAATAGGTGCAGGAGTTGGCCATTCTGCCCTTGGAGCCTGCACCACCATTCAATATGATCATGGCTGATCATCCTTAATCAGTATCCTGTTCCTGCCTTATCTCCATAAGCCTTGATTCCACTATCCTTGAGAGCTCTGTCCAACTCTTTCTTCAATGAATCCAGAGACTGGGCCTCCACTGCCCTCTGGGGCAGAGCATTCCACACAGCCACCACTCTCTGGGTGAAGACGTTTCTCCTCATCTCTGTCCTAAACGGTCTACCCCGTATTTTTAAGCTGTGTCCTCTGTTTCGGCACTCACGTTTCCTGCCGCCAGAGTGTCCAATCCTTTGATAATCTTATATGTCTCAACCAGATCCCCTCTCAGTCTTCTAAACTCAAGGGTACACAAGCCCAGTCGCTTCAGTGTAAGGTAATCCCGCCATTCCAGGAATTGACCTCGTCAACCTACGCTGCACTCCCTCAATAGCCAGAATGTCTCTCCTCAAATTTGGAGACCAGAACTGCACACAGTACTCCAGGTGTGGTCTCACCAGGGCCCTGTACACCTGCAGAAGAACCTCTTTGCTTCTGTACTCGATCCCTCTTGTTATGAAGGCCAGCATGCTATTAGCCTTCTTCACTACCTGCTGTACCTGCATGCTTACCTTCATTGAGTGGTGTACAAGAACCCCCAGATCTGTCGGTACTGTCCCTTGACCGAAATTGATTCCATTTAGGTAGTAATCTGCCTTCGTGTTCTTGCCACCAAAGTGGATAAGCATCCATTTATACACATTAAGGTGCATCTGCCATGCATCTGACCACTCACCTAACTTGTCCAGGTCACCCGGTAATCTCCTAACATCCTCATCACATTTCACCCTGCCACCCAGCTCAGTATCATCAGCAAATTTGCTAATGTTATTGCTAATAGCATCTTCTATATCATGAACATATATTGTAAAAAGCTGCGGTCCCAGTACTGATCCCTGCGGTACCCCACTGGTCACTGCCTGCCATTCCGAAATGGAGGCGTGGAGGAGTGTGGAAGGATGAGAGAATGCAGGCTGCAGCCCTATGAAGCAGGGGGAGGTCTTGCAGTTGGCCTGTGTGGGGATGTGGGAGACGACAGGAGCCTGGTGGGCAAGGGCTAGCTGGAGGGAGGGAGGGAGGGAGTGAGGGAAGCACGCACGGAGGAGGAAGAGCAAAGAAAAAAAAGAGAAAAAAAAACAAAGGGGATCAAGAGAAAGAGCAGCAAAGAAAATGTGGCTGGCCAGCACGCCTTGAAGTGGGGAGAAAAGGCAGGGGCCCGCACCTACGGCCATACTAGTCTGAAAATGCCCGATCTCGTCTGATTTTGGAAGCTAGGCAGACTCAGGTCTGGTTCGTACTTGGATGGGAGGCTGCCTGGGAGTACCAGGTATAGTAGGCTTTTTCCGCCAGCAGGGGCTGCTCAAGTCACCCCTCTGCACTCGTGTTGGGCCACGCACGCAATGCAGCGACAGGTTATTTTTGCTGCCGCTGTGCCTGGCATCAGTCTCCTGCAGGCAGGAGACAGGGAGGGGAGGAGAGCGGAGCGCTGCCAAAATCAGCAAGAAAGAGGGAAAGAAAGGGATTGGGGCTGCACGCTGTCTGCGGCTGGCAGTCAGGAAAGGAGGACAATAGAGAATAGGTGCAGGAGTTGGCCATTCTGCCCTTGGAGCCTGCACCACCATTCAATATGATCATGGCTGATCATCCTTAATCAGTATCCTGTTCCTGCCTTATCTCCATAAGCCTTGATTCCACTATCCTTGAGAGCTCTGTCCAACTCTTTCTTCAATGAATCCAGAGACTGGGCCTCCACTGCCCTCTGGGGCAGAGCATTCCACACAGCCACCACTCTCTGGGTGAAGACGTTTCTCCTCATCTCTGTCCTAAACGGTCTACCCCGTATTTTTAAGCTGTGTCCTCTGTTTCGGCACTCACGTTTCCTGCCGCCAGAGTGTCCAATCCTTTGATAATCTTATATGTCTCAACCAGATCCCCTCTCAGTCTTCTAAACTCAAGGGTACACAAGCCCAGTCGCTCCAGTCTTTCAGTGTAAGGTAATCCCGCCATTCCAGGAATTGACCTCGTCAACCTACGCTGCACTCCCTCAATAGCCAGAATGTCTCTCCTCAAATTTGGAGACCAGAACTGCACACAGTACTCCAGGTGTGGTCTCACCAGGGCCCTGTACACCTGCAGAAGAACCTCTTTGCTTCTGTACTCGATCCCTCTTGTTATGAAGGCCAGCATGCTATTAGCCTTCTTCACTACCTGCTGTACCTGCATGCTTACCTTCATTGAGTGGTGTACAAGAACCCCCAGATCTCTCGGTACTGTCCCTTGACCGAAATTGATTCCATTTAGGTAGTAATCTGCCTTCGTGTTCTTGCCACCAAAGTGGATAAGCATCCATTTATCCACATTAAAGTGCATCTGCCATGCATCTGACCACTCACCTAACTTGTCCAGGTCACCCGGTAATCTCCTAACATCCTCATCACATTTCACCCTGCCATCCAGCTCAGTATCATCAGCAAATTTGCTAATGTTATTGCTAATAGCATCTTCTATATCATGAACATATATTGTAAAAAGCTGCGGTCCCAGTACTGATCCCTGCGGTACCCCACTGGTCACTGCCTGCCATTCCGAAATGGAGGCGTGGAGGAGTGTGGAAGGATGAGAGAATGCAGGCTGCAGCCCCATGAAGCAGGGGGAGGTCTTGCAGTTGGCCTGTGTGGGGATGTGGGAGACGACTGGAGCCTGGTGGGCAAGGGCTAGCTGGAGGGAGGGAGTGAGGGAAGCACGCACGGAGGAGGAAGAGCAAAGAGAAAAGAGAGAAAAAAAAAACAAAGGGGATCAAGAGAAAGAGCAGCAAAGAAAATGTGGCTGGCCAGCACGCCTTGAAGTGGGGAGAAAAGGCAGGGGCCAGCGCCTAAGGCCATACTAGTCTGAAAACGCCTGATCTCGTCTGATCTCGGAAGCTAAGCAGGCTCAGCTCTGGTTAGTACTTGGATGGGAGACCGCCTGGGAATACCAGGTGCAGTTGGCTTTTTTCCGCCAGCAGGGGCTGCTCAAGTCACCCCTCTGCACTCGTGTTGGGCCACGCACGCAATGCAGCGACAGGTTATTTTTGCTGCCGCTGTGCCTGGCATCAGTCTCCTGCAGGCAGGAGACAGGGAGGGGAGGAGAGCGGAGCGCTGCCAAAATCAGCAAGAAAGAGGGAAAGAAAGGGATTGGGGCTGCACGCTGTCTGCGGCTGGCAGTCAGGAAAGGAGGACAATAGAGAATAGGTGCAGGAGTTGGCCATTCTACCCTTGGAGCCTGCACCACCATTCAATATGATCATGGCTGATCATCCTTAATCGGTATCCTGTTCCTGCCTTATCTCCATAAGCCTTGATTCCACTATCCTTGAGAGCTCTGTCCAACTCTTTCTTCAATGAATCCAGAGACTGGGCCTCCACTGCCCTCTGGGGCAGAGCATTCCACACAGCCACCACTCTCTGGGTGAAGACGTTTCTCCTCATCTCTGTCCTAAACGGTCTACCCAGTATTTTTAAGCTGTGTCCTCTGTTTCGGCACTCACGTTTCCTGCCGCCAGAGTGTCCAATCCTTTGATAATCTTATATGTCTCAACCAGATCCCCTCTCAGTCTTCTAAACTCAAGGGTACACGAGCCCAGTCGCTCCAGTCTTTCAGTGTAAGGTAATCCCGCCATTCCAGGAATTGACCTCGTCAACCTACGCTGCACTCCCTCAATAGCCAGAATGTCTCTCCTCAAATTTGGAGACCAGAACTGCACACAGTACTCCAGGTGTGGTCTCACCAGGGCCCTGTACACCTGCAGAAGAACCTCTTTGCTTCTGTACTCGATCCCTCTTGTTATGAAGGCCAGCATGCTATTAGCCTTCTTCACTACCTGCTGTACCTGCATGCTTACCTTCATTGAGTGGTGTACAAGAACCCCCAGATCTCTCGGTACTGTCCCTTGACCGAAATTGATTCCATTTAGGTAGTAATCTGCCTTCGTGTTCTTGCCACCAAAGTGGATAAGCATCCATTTATCCACATTAAAGTGCATCTGCCATGCATCTGACCACTCACCTAACTTGTCCAGGTCACCCGGTAATCTCCTAACATCCTCATCACATTTCACCCTGCCACCCAGCTCAGTATCATCAGCAAATTTGCTAATGTTATTGCTAATAGCATCTTCTATATCATGAACATATATTGTAAAAAGCTGCGGTCCCAGTACTGATCCCTGCGGTACCCCACTGGTCACTGCCTGCCATTCCGAAATGGAGGCGTGGAGGAGTGTGGAAGGATGAGAGAATGCAGGCTGCAGCCCTATGAAGCAGGGGGAGGTCTTGCAGTTGGCCTGTGTGGGGATGTGGGAGACGACAGGAGCCTGGTGGGCAAGGGCTAGATGGAGGGAGGGAGGGAAGCACGCACGGAGGAGGATGAACAAAGAGAAAAGAGAGAAAAAAAAACAAAGGGGATCAGGAGAAAGAGCAGCAAAGAAAATGTGGCTGGCCAGCACGCCTTGAAGTGGGGAGAAAAGGCAGGGGCCAGTGCCTACGGCCATACTTGTCTGAAAGCGCCCGATCGCGTCTGATTTCGGAAATTAAGCAGACTCTGGTCTGTTTAGTACTTGGATGGGAGACCGCCTGGGAATACCAGGTGCAGTAGGCTTTTTCCGCCAGCAGGGGCTGCTCAAGTCACCCCTCTGCACTCGTGTTGGGCCACGCACGCAATGCAGCGACAGGTTATTTTTGCTGCCGCTGTGCCTGGCATCAGTCTCCTGCAGGCAGGAGACAGGGAGGGGAGGAGAGCGGAGCGCTGCCAAAATCAGCAAGAAAGAGGGAAAGAAAGGGATTGGGGCTGCACGCTGTCTGCGGCTGGCAGTCAGGAAAGGAGGACAATAGAGAATAGGTGCAGGAGTTGGCCATTCTGCCCTTGGAGCCTGCACCACCATTCAATATGATCATGGCTGATCATCCTTAATCAGTATCCTGTTCCTGCCTTATCTCCATAAGCCTTGATTCCACTATCCTTGAGAGCTCTGTCCAACTCTTTCTTCAATGAATCCAGAGACTGGGCCTCCACTGCCCTCTGGGGCAGAGCATTCCACACAGCCACCACTCTCTGGGTGAAGACGTTTCCCCTCATCTCTGTCCTAAACGGTCTACCCCGTATTTTTAAGCTGTGTCCTCTGTTTCGGCACTCACGTTTCCTGCCGCCAGAGTGTCCAATCCTTTGATAATCTTATATGTCTCAACCAGATCCCCTCTCAGTCTTCTAAACTCAAGGGTACACAAGCCCAGTCGCTCCAGTCTTTCAGTGTAAGGTAATCCCGCCATTCCAGGAATTGACCTCGTCAACCTACGCTGCACTCCCTCAATAGCCAGAATGTCTCTCCTCAAATTTGGAGACCAGAACTGCACACAGTACTCCAGGTGTGGTCTCACCAGGGCCCTGTACACCTGCAGAAGAACCTCTTTGCTTCTGTACTCGATCCCTCTTGTTATGAAGGCCAGCATGCTATTAGCCTTCTTCACTACCTGCTGTACCTGCATGCTTACCTTCATTGAGTGGTGTACAAGAACCCCCAGATCTCTCGGTACTGTCCCTTGACCGAAATTGATTCCATTTAGGTAGTAATCTGCCTTCGTGTTCTTGCCACCAAAGTGGATAAGCATCCATTTATCCACATTAAAGTGCATCTGCCATGCATCTGACCACTCACCTAACTTGTCCAGGTCACCCGGTAATCTCCTAACATCCTCATCACATTTCACCCTGCCACCCAGCTCAGTATCATCAGCAAATTTGCTAATGTTATTGCTAATAGCATCTTCTATATCATGAACATATATTGTAAAAAGCTGCGGTCCCAGTACTGATCCCTGCGGTACCCCACTGGTCACTGCCTGCCATTCCGAAATGGAGGCGTGGAGGAGTGTGGAAGGATGAGAGAATGCAGGCTGCAGCCCTATGAAGCAGGGGGAGGTCTTGCAGTTGGCCTGTGTGGGGATGTGGGAGACGACAGGAGCCTGGTGGGCAAGGGCTAGCTGGAGGGAGGGAGGGAAGCACGCACGGAGGAGGAAGAGCAAAGAGAAAAGAGAGAAAAAAAAACAAAGGGGATCAAGAGAAAGAGCAGCAAAGAAAATGTGGCTGGCCAGCACGCCTTGACGTGGGGAGAATTGCAACATTTAAAAGGCATCTGGATGGGTATATGAATCAGGAAGGGTTTGGAGAGATATTGGCTTGATGCTGGCAGGTGGGACTAGATTGGGTTGGGATATCTGGTCGGCATGGACGGGTTGGACTGTTCTGTACATCTTGACAACTCTGTGAAAGCCACCATGACAGATGATGATGTTTGAATTTGATGAAACAAGTATGTGAAATTAAGGGTCTATCCAGAGTTGGGGCTGAGGGGATTCCATTGAGCTGAGTTACACATTGGTTAGTACAGCTGCCTTACAACACCAGGGACCCGTGTTCAATTCCATCCTCGGGCGAGTGTCTGTGTGGAGTTTGCATGGTCTTCCTGTGCCTGTATGGGTTCACACCAAGTGCTCAGGTTTCCTCCCACTGTCCAAAGATGTGCAGGTTAGGGGGATTGGTCATGGTCAATGCAGGGATAGGGTAGGTGACTGGGTTTGGGTGAGGTGTTCTTCTTAGCTAGTTGGGCTGAATGGCCTGTTTTCACAATGTGAGGATTCAATGATTTCATGACCTATTCTGCTGTTTGATCATGGACAGACCATCATTTACTCACTGAGTAGTAGATTAGGTCAGTGTGGGTGCTGACTGCCCAGTGACTGGAATATCTCAAAGATCTTGTTTGTGTCCTCCTGTCCTCTCCTGGGATTACAGGGCTGAGTGACCCTCCCCTTCAAAACTACTCCCACTGACATCCTGCTCCTGACACAGCTTTTCACTGGTGTGCTGCCTATCTCTGTAGCACAGACTCTCACTGGGTCAGCATTGCCCTGTCACAAACTCTCTCCATTAGTTATTGTTTGTGGCCAACAGTATAGCTACAATCTTAATTCTACTTGTACCTGTTTACAGGGATTAGGGGCTAAGGAGAGAAAGCAGGAGAATTCGGGTTGAGAAACCATCAGCCATGACAGAATGGCAGAGTAGGTTCAGTGGGCAGAATGGTTGAATTGTGCTGCTGTGTCTATCGTGTCCCAATGTACATTATATACTTGGAATGAGAATGTGTTGTAATGATATTAAGAAAGTCAGGAAAGCAAATTGGGGAAGTTTTATGGCCACGTGCATGCAACTGTCAGAACAAAAGATGGAGGAAGAGAATTTATTCACTTTCTTTTGACATTGAAGAAAAGTGGAAAGGAAAAGGTAGGGATCTACAGAGGGGTGGGCCTGATATCAGTGGTGGGCAGAATCTTGGAGGGGATTCTGAGGGACAGGATTTAAACCTGTTTGGAAAAGTAAGGACTGATTTAAGGAGAGTTTGTGCGCGTGGCACATTGTGTCTCACTAACATGATTGAGTGATGAGGATTGATAAAGGCAGAGTGATGGATGTGGCCTTTCTGGACTTCAGTGAGGCATTTGACAACAGTTCCCCATCATAGACTGGTTAGCAAGATAAGATCGCATAGAATACAGGGAGAACGAGCAATTTGGACACTTGACTGACTCGAAGGTTGGAGACAGAAGGTGATAGTGGAGGGTTGCTTTGCAGAAGGAAGCCTGGGACCACCGGTGTGCCGCAGGGATCGGTGCTCTGTCCACTGCCTTTTATAAATGATTTGGATGTGAATATAGGAGGTATGTTTAGTAGGTTTGCAAATGACACCAAAATTGGTGGTGTAGTGGACAGCAAAGGTTACTTCAAGGTAAAATGGAACCTTCAATTGATGGGCTGAGAAGTGGCAGATAGAGTTTAATTTAGAGAACATTGAGGTGTTGCATTTTGTTAGTACAAATCAAGGCAGAACTCCTACCTTAATGGTAAGGTTTTTGGGTAACTTGCCAAACAAAGAGGCGTTGGAGTGCAGGTTCATTTTTCCTTGTAAGTGGAGTTGCAAGTAGACAGGGTAGTCAACAAGGTATTTGGTACGCTTGCGTTTATTGTTCAGTGCATTGAGCATTTGGAGTTGGGAAATCCTGTTGCAGTTGTACAGGACATTTATTCGGCCACTTTTGGAATATTACCTTAAAATCTGGTCTCCTTGCTATAGGAATGATGTTGTGAAACTTGAAATGGTTCAGCTAGATTTACAAGGCTGTTGCCAGGGTTGGAGGTTTGAGCGATGGGGAGAGGCTGAACATGCTGCGGCTATTTTCCCGGGACCATCGGAGGCTGGGTCGACCGGTGAGGGAACCTTATTGACGTGTATAAAATCATGAAGCACATGGGTAGGCTGAATAGTTAGCGGAATGGAGTCCAAAACTAGAGTGCATAGGTTTAAGGTGAGAGGGAAAATGTTTAAAAGGGCCCAAGAAGCAACTTTTCCATGCACAGCATGGTGTGTGTATGGAATGAAGAGGAGGCTGATACAGTTGCAACATTCAAAAGGCATCTGGATGGGTATATGAATAGGAAGGGTTTCGAGGGATATGGGCCAAATGCTGGCAAATGGGACTAGATTAATTTCAGATATGAAGTCAACACGGATGAGTTGGACTGAAGGGTCTGTTTCTGAATTGTACATCTTGATGACTGCCTCTATTTCATTTCTCAAAGTATTCCAAAATCAAACAAAAACATTCATCTTGGAATTTGTTGCTTCCCTGGAATTACATCTGTGATAAATCTTGCTCTGATCTGAATATTTATCACTTCATGAATTTTTCACGATACAACTCCACCTCGCCTTCCCTTATCAGTTCCTGTTGGATACAACAATTTCCTCACGACCTTCACAAAGGCTCCGAAGAAAACTAAAAGTTCCCTTGGCCTGTCTTGCACATCGACAGGCGTTGACAGTCTATTGTGTCCTTTGAACTGTGAGGAAGCTCCCATTTTTATTTGCAATATCTTTAAAACCAGCTGCTTCCAGCAACTTAATCAGCACATTGGTTGGGCAAATCAAATTGGCCACAATGCCATAGAGGAGAAATTCCTGGCATGTATATGGGATGGTTTTCTTGACCAATATGTGGAGGAATCAACGAGAGAGCAGGCCATCTTAGACTGGTTACTGTGTAATGAGACCGGAATCATTGCGTCAATACTTTGGTTCTGCCTTCACAAAAGGGCACACAAGTCAGATGCCAGAAATGTCAGAGAATGCAAGATTTAGTGAGAGGGAAGAACTGAGGGAGACCAATATTAGTAGAGAAATGATGCTGGGAAAATTGAGGGAATTGAAGGTGGATAAATAACCAGGGCCTGATCATCTACATCCCAGAAAAGTGGCTCTAGAAATAGTGGATGCATTGGTGGTCATCTTCCAGGATTCCAGAGACTCTGGCACAGTCCATGTCGATTGGTGGTTAGGTAATGTCACTCCAATATTCAAAAGGGGAGATAGAGGAAAGCCATGGAATTATACACCAATAAGCTTGACATCGGTGGTGGGGAAAATTCTCGAATCCATTATTAAGGGCTTTGTAGAGTAGCATTTAGAAAGCAGTGGCAGGATCAGACAAAGTCTTCATGGATTTATGAAGGAGAAATCATGCTTGAGATATCAGTTGGCATTCTGTGATGTAACTAGTAGAGTTGACAAGGGGGATCCAGACAATGTGGCATATTTGGACTTTCTGAAAGTGACACCGTCCTGCATAAGAGATTATTATGCAAGATTAAAGTGCATAGATTGCGGGAAGTGTATTGAGATGGTTGGCAGAGAGGAAACAGTAGGAATTAATGGGTCCTTTTCAAATTGGCAGACACCAACTAATGGAGTGCCAGAGGGATCAGTGCTAAGACCCCAACTCTTCACCATATATATTACTGATTTGGATGAGGGAACAAAATATAACATCTCAAAGTTTGCAGATGATAGCAAGTTGGGTGGGAGAATGAGCTGTGATGAAGATGCAGAGATCTGGACAGGTTGGGTGAGTGGACAAATCAATTTGCAGACGCAGTATAATTTGGATAAATGTGAGGTAATTCCCTTTGGAAGCAAAAACAAGCAGGTAGTTTACAACCGGAATGGCTGTAAATTGAGAGGGGAGTGTGCAGTGGGACCTGGGTGTCCTTGTTCACCAGTTAGTCATACAGCATGGAAACAAACCCTATCGGTCCAACCCGTCCATGCTGACCAGATATCCCAACCCAAACTAGTCCCACCTGCCAGCACCTGGTCCATGTCCATTCAAACCCTTCCTATTCATATACCCATCCAAATGTCTGTTAAATGTTGCAATTGTACCAACCTCCACCACATCCTCCAGCAACTCATTCCATACATGTACCACCCTATGCGTGAAAAAGTTGCCCCTTAGGTCTCTTTTATATCTTTCCCCTCTCACCCTAAACTTATGCCCTCTAGTTCTGGACTCCCCAACCCCAGGGAAAAGACTGTCTATTTACCCTATCCACGCCCTTCAATTTTGTAAACCGCTATCGGGTCAGCCTCCGACGTTCCAGGGAAAACAGCCCCAGCCTGTTCAGCCTCTCCCTGTAGCTCAGATCCTCCAACCCTGGCAACATCCTTGTAAATCTTTTCTGAACCCTCTCAAGTTTCACAACATCTTTCCAATAGGAAGGAGACCAGAATTGCTCGCAATATTCCAACAGTGGCCTAACCAATGTCCTGTACAGCCGCAACATGACCTCCCAACTCCTGTACTCAATACTCTGACCAATAAAGGAAAGCATACCAAATGGCGCCTTCACTATCCTATCTACCTGCGACTCTACTTTCAAGGAGCTATGAACCTGCATCCAAGGTCTCTTTGTTCGTAACACTCCCTAGGACCTTACCATTTAAGTGTATAAGTCCTGCCACGATTTGCATTCCCAAAATGCAGCACCTCACATTTATCTGAATTAAACTCCATCTGCCACTTCTCAGTCCATTGGCCCATCTGATCCAGATCCTGTTGTAATCTGAAGTAACCCTCTTCGCTGTCCACTACACCTCCAATTTTGGTGTCATTAGATTAGATTACTTACAGTGTGGAAACAGGCCCTTCGGCCCAACAGGTCCAGACCGACCTGCTGAAGCGCACCCACCCAGACCCATACCCCTACATTTACCCCTTCACCTAACACTATGGGCAATTTACCATGGCCAATTCACCTAACCTGCACATTTGTGGACTGTGGGAGGAAACCCACACAGACACTGGGAGAATGTGCAAACTCCACACAGTCACTCGCCTGAGGCGGGAATTGAACCTGGGTCTCTGGCGCTGTGAGGCAGCAGTGTGAACCACTGAGCCACCGTGCCGCCTACGTTAGTCATCTGCAAACTTACCAACTGTACCTCTTATGCTCGCATCCAAATCATTTATGTAAATGACATGAAAGTAGAGGACCCAGCACCGATCCTTGTGGCACTCCTGGTCACAGGCCTCCAGTCTGCAAAACAGCCCTCCACCACCAACCTCTCTCTTCTACCTTTTGAGCCAGTTCTGTATCCAAATGGCTCGTTCTCCCTGTATTCCATGAGATCTAACCTTGCTAATCAGTCTCCCATGGGGAAGCTTGTTGAATGCCTTACTGAAATCCATATAGATCACATCTACTGCTCTGCTCTCATCAACCTTCTTCGTTACATCTTCAAAAAACTCAATCAAGTTTGTGAGACATGATTTCCCACGCACAATGCCATGTTGACTATCTTGAATCAGTCCAAACATCGACTGAGACTGCCATAGTGTTAAAGGTTTAGATGGAGGCAAATTTGTTAAGTGTGTACAAGACAATTTTCTGATTCAGTATGTCGGTGTACCTACTAGAGAAGGTGCAAAAGTTGACCTACTCTTTGGAAGTAAGGTAGGGCAGGTGTCAGTGGGGGAGCACTTTGGGGCCAGCAACCATAATTCTAATCGTTTTAAAGTCGTGATGGAAAAGGATAGACCAGATCTAAAAGTTGAAGTTCTAAATTGGAGAAAGGTCAATTTTGACGGTATTAGGCAAGAACTTTCAAAAGCCGATTGGAGGCAGATGTTCGCAGGTAAAGGGACAGCTGGAAAATAGGAAGCCTTCAGAAATGAGAGAACAAGAATCTAGAGAAAGTATATTCCTGTCAGGATGAAAGGGAAGGCTGGTAGGCATAGGAAATGTGGGATGATGAAAGCAATTGAGGATTTGTTTAAGAAAAGGAAGGAAGCATGTATCAGGTATAGACAAGATAGATCGAGTGAGTCCTTAGAGTATAAAGAAAGTAGGAGTATACTTAAGAGGGAAATGTGGAGGGCAAAGCGGGGACATAGCTTTGGCAAATAGAATTAAGGAGAATCCAAAGGGTTTTTACAAATATATATAAAGGACAAAAGGGTAACTAAGGAGAGAATAGGGCCCCTCAAAGATCGGCAAGGCGGCCTTTGTGTGGAGCCACAGAAAATGGGGGAGATACTAAATGAATACTTTGCATCAGTATTAACTGTGGAAAAGGATATGGAAGATATAGACTGTAGGGAAATAGGTGGTGGCATCTTGCAAAATGTCCATATTACAGAGGAGGAAGTGCTGGATGTCTTGAAACGGTTAAAAGTGGATAAATCCCCAGGACCTGATCAGGTGTACCAGAAAACTCTGTGGCAAGCTAGAGAAGTGATTGCTGGGCCTCTTGCTGAGATAGTTGTATCATCGATAGTCACAGGTGAGGTGCCAGAAGACTGGAGGTTGGCAAACGTGGTGCCACTGTTTCAGAAGGGCGGTAAAGACAAGCCGGGGAACTGCAGACCAGTGAGCCTGATGTTGGTGGTGGGCAAGTTGTTGGAGGGAATAATGAGGGCCAGGGTGTGCATGTATTTGGAAAGGCAAGGACTGATTCAGGATTGTCAACATGGCGTTGTGTGTGGGGAATCACGTCTCGCAAACTTGATTGAGTTTTTTGAAAATGCCCAGTTGGTGAAGGTAAGCATACAGGACTTGGAAACAAACATGATCCGCAAACTGTCTGACTGTCATCCTTCCATCTGAGAGATGATGGAAATGCAGCCTCAGCATTTTGCTGAGATTATCTGCTGCCCTCCGAATAGTTGAACAAATAATTCTGTCAAGAATCATCATCATCAAACAAACCCTGACAAGGCAAATAGTATGTTGGCCTTCATTGCAAGAGATTTTGAGTACAGGAGCAGGGATGTGTTCTTGCAGTTGTATAGGGCTTGGTGAGGCCACACCTAGAATATCACGTGCAGTTTTGGTCTCCTTTCCAAAGGAAGGATGCTCTTGCTCTCCAGGGAGTGCAGCGAAGGTTAACCAGGATGATTCCAGGGTTGGCGGATCTGACCTATGAAGAGAGATTGACGAGGTTAGGGTTGTTTTCACTGGAGTTCAGATGTATAAAATTCTATTGGGACAAGCAAGACAGGGTGGATGTAGGGAGGATATTCCCGAGTGTGTGTGTGTGTGTCCAGAACCAGGGGTTGCCAACTGAGGATTTGGGTGGACCATTTAGGATGGCGATGAGGTATTTATTCACCCAAAGAGTGGGCAGCCTGTGGAATTCATTGCCACAGGAAGTAGTTGATGCCAAAACATTTGAATGTATTCAAGAGGCAGCTAGATATAGCACTTGGAATGAATGGCATCAAAGGTTATTGGAAGAAGGCAGGAATGAGCTATTGAGTTGAATGATCAGCCATGATTGAGCCTCCCCCACCACTCATCACAAAGGGCTGAATAGTCTCCTGCTGCTGCTATCTTCTATGTTTGTGACTTGAGAATGTGCAGTAAAACTCTCTATTCCTGAACAGCTGCTGAGGTGATCAGAACACTGATTATAGATCAAATCACTGAACTACTTTTTAAACTTTTTCAAGCGAGCAATACCGACATCTCGTGTCTTCAGCCTATTTACATCCTCCTGCATCGTCTGGTAACCCACCTCACTATCCACAGCTCCTCCAATCTTTGTGTCATCCACAAACTCACCAACCAAACTACACTTTACAAGATGCCATCAGACAATAATCTGGAAGTTATATGCTTTTTAAAGATTTGAATTGGTGTTTTAGGGAAAGTTAATGAAACTCATTTCCTGGACAATTAAATTATGTATTTTGGTCCATATCGTGAATTGTGTCTGACTAACTTATTGTTGGATCTGCCCCATTTCTCTCCTTTTGGATAAGAAGCAATTGAGCAGCCAGCTGGCATATCATACTTGGAAATGGAATTACATTTAATGTAATTTCTTAAAGTAGGAATTCTCCCTCTCTGTAAAACATACTTTGCATTTTCCTACAGGACTCCGAAACAAACATGATCAGCAAACTGACTGTCATCCTTCCATCTGTGAGAGATGATGGGAATGCAGTCTCAGCATTTTGCTGAGATTACCTGCTGCCCTCCGAATAGTTGAACAATTGATTCTGTAAAGAATCATCATCAAACAAACCCTGACATATTGTCTTTCTGACACAAGTGAAAATGAACTGGCACAAAACAGGGCAATTCAGTGAGCTCCTGATGAGACTGAATTTGAATGAAATGGGCAGCTGGGACTGAAGGCAGCAAACTTAATGGCAGATATCAGCTGCCTCTTGATCAGCTCCTGTTCTTACAATTATCATCCTGAGGATGACAGACAGAGTGAAGCAAAAACTCAAAATATCGATGGTCCCTTGGATCGGTGAAATCACTGTTTAATTCTCAGCATTTTCAGGTGGATCTGCAGTTTGAGCAGTGAGCTTAGATATTTTCATGCTGTTTTTGGAGGATTTCTTTTTTGAATAAATTAATCAGCAACATGAAACACCAGAGGCAAAGAGCAGCAATTTGTTTCTGGAACAGGTTCCTTCATGTCAACTTTGAGATGGATTTTGAAATAATTAACTCGGAGTGCTGACTGCAGGGAAGTCGGAAAGTCTCCAGATTTGTAAAATACTTTCAGCTCCCACAGTGTTAGGCTGATAGATTCCCTGCTAATACAGAAAGAATAGCACTGTCACAGTGGTTTCTTCCATATGAGACAAATCAACTTCACTCAACATACTCTTTTCCTTGCTCTCAATGCTCCCAGTAAGGAAGTCACGCTCCAGCCTAATAAGAGCTTTGGGCATACTGTAAAATGGATACTATCAGCTCAGATATGTATTATAGATTAATAGAACAGAAAATCAGTAGAGATGTACAACAGTGACAAATCAACTGAGATCCAACATTTTCTATCCATCGGAGTCAATGTTATTCCACTATTCAACAATGTATCTCTGAAATCCACCTCTGTCTCAATCGGTGAGTTGACTTGCGTTGTGGAGCTTGAGTGGCATGTGGACCAGCTGAATAATAGGTCTCTGCAGCTGATCAAGAGTGTTAGGGGTCATCACTCACACCATTTGTACGATCTTTTGATCTCTCTGGTTATCAAATCTGTGCCTGTGTGCTTCCTTTGCTTCACCTGACGAAGGGGCAGCGCTCCTGAAGCTTGTGATTTCAACTAAGCCTTTTGGACTATAACCTGGTGTCATGTGTCTTCTGACCTTGTCCACCCCAATCTAACACTGGCACCTCATCATCACTCAAGCATAGATTTCCTGTTATCACCCACATGTTCTCAGTCAGATCCCTCACACTGGTGTTCTTTTCCCTTCAGACCACTGCCTCCTGCTGGCCGACCAGCAGGCTAGCAAGGTTAAGTGGAAGCTGAATGTGAAACTGTTGACCCCAAAAAAACATTGAGGAGCTGAAAAGGGATTACATAGTTGGAGAGTCATGAAGCCTGTCTTTGTGTGTCCATTGGATTGGTGAGAAACAGTCAATGGAAACAACAAGAGGTTCTTTATCCTCAAAGGTGTTCAGAAGGCAAGAGAGAGGGATAGAAAACTGTCCAAACTCCAGAAGACCATGCAGAACCTACTCCTGCGACAGACGATGGGGGTCGATATGACGGAGAATCTCCAGGAGGTGAAGAGTCAGCAAGTCTCGCTCTTTGCCTCGGAGGTCTCCAAGATAACCTTCCAATCCACCTTGGAGCAGGATGAGACGTGCTTGCGTTCTCTTTCCAGAATATGCACAAGGAGAGCTCTGTGCTCAGCAACCTGAAGGAAGAGGATGGCTCAGTAACATCTCCCTCTGACTTCCTGAACCTCAGCAAATGCCAGTCGGGATGACAGGAAGCTCCCAGACAGAACGGCCTCCCAGCTCCTGTCTTCTATCACTGAGGTCTTAGACGACAGTGGCTAGTCCAGCCTCTCCCCTGTGCTATCTCTTGATGAGCTGACCAAGGCCCTCTAGTCCTTTAGAGAAGAATAAAACCCGCCCAGAAACAGTGGCTTACTGCTGTTGTATTTGGCTCTGTGGGATTTGATTGGCCAGGACCGCTGGAGGTGGAAGACAGCATGTTTCTGTCAGGTAGCATGTGCGAATCCACGAGAAAAGGTATTGTCACCCTCCTCTACAAGCAGAAGGAGGAGATTAGAAATTGGCGATTGATATCATCGCTGAATGTAGACTACAAAATCCTGTCTAACCAGGTCAGGCCTGCTCTGGAATCAGTCATTCACCCAAACAAATCTGTGCGTAGTAGTCAGGACCATCTTTGAGAGTCTCTCATTCCACAGGGAGATGATTGCCTATTTGCAGGGCAGTGGGAGCGGATGCTTGTCTCATCAGCATGGACCAGGAGAAGGCCTTTGACAGGATGTCACGCATACACATGTGCGATGTGCTCTTCAAAATAGGCTTTGCAGAGGGAATTTACATTTTGGATCTGACTGCTTTATACCAACATCGTTAGTGCAGTCTGAATCAACGGGTGGGAATCGGAAAGCTTCCCGAACAGATCTGAAGTCAGGCAGGGCTGCCCTCTCTCCCTCAAGTGTGAGGTCATGCACTTTGGTCGCAAGAATACAAGCATGGACTATTTTCTAAATGAGTAGAAAATGCCAAAGTTTGAAGTACAAAGAGACTTTGGTGTTCTAGTCCAGGATTCTTTCAAAGTAAACTTGCAGGTCGAGTCAGTACTTAGGAAGGCAAATGCAGTGAAGGCATTTATTTCAAGAGGACTTGTGAGTATTTCTGAAGCTCTAGAAGGCCCTGGTTAGACCATTATTTGGAGCATTGTGTGCAATTTTGGGCCCCATATCTCAGCAGGATGTACTGGCCCTGGAGCATGCTGAGAAGAGGTTCGTGAATATAGTTCTAGGAATGAAAAGCTGAACATATGAGGAACGTTTGAGGACTCGGGGTTTAGATTCAATGGAGTTTAGAAGGACGACAGGGGATCGAATTGAAACATACAGAATACTGACTGGCCTGGACAGAGTAGATACTGGGAAGATGTTTCCGTTGGTAGGAGTGATGAGGACTCTAGGATATAGCCTCAGAGTCAAGGTAATTTGTTTTAGAACAGAGATGAGGAGAAATGTCTTCAGCCAGAGTGGTGAATCTATGGAATTTACTGTCACAAAAGGCTGTGGAGGCTAACTCATTAAGTATAATTAAGACTGAGATCAATAGGTTCTCCAGGATCAAGGATTACGGGGAGAAAGTGGGAGAATGGGGTTGAAAAATGTATCAGACATTATTGAATGGTGGAACAGACTCGATGGGCTGAATGGTCTAATTTTTGCTCCTACATCTTATGGTGTTACGGTCAGTGTGTAGGCTCATGAGCATCTGCGATCAGTTTGAACTGGCCTCTGGGGCCAAGGTAAATCGAGGCAAGAGCAAGACCATGTTCTTTGGAAGGTGCTCTCTGCTCTCTGACCAATCCTTCATTCCCTTCATCGTCAGGATTGATTTACCTGAAGGTGCTGGGAATATGATTCTGAGGGACTGGGGTGTGCATAAAATCTTGGGAAAAGCACTTTGCCAAGGTGAAGCAGAAACTGGGCTTTTGGGAGCACCCCTCCCTCTCCATTGTCATAAGATAAAACCCTGGTCAATAGGTGTGAGGCACTCTTTCTGCTGGACATGGTGTGGGTCTGGCTCATTCCCAGAACCTGCTCTATTGCAGTTACCCAAGCCACTTTCCACTCCATCTGGAGACCCAAGATGGACTGTGTCTGCAGTGTCTCCATGTACAAAACCCAAGATAAAAGGGAGAGGGGGGAAATGTACCCATGTCACCCTCATCCTGTTAGTCATCTTTGCGTGTGGCTGCATCAAGCTGTGCATTGACCCTTGATACACAAACACCAATTATGACTATGTACTGAGGTTCTACCTAGCCTGGCTACCATGGAATGTTCCAAGTATTTGGACCATTCCGTATCACCTGTCCTTCATGGAGACATTTGCAAAGAGAAACACCTTTTGACCTCAAAGTCGTGAATACATTGTGTCCTCGAGACCCTGAGGGAATAGGAGAAGGTAAATCCTGTCACTTGGTTCCCTGAGCAGACTGTCAGTCACTCCAACCAGAATTTTCCAACAAGCTTCAAGACATTGCTTGACTGGTGATGAGAAGAGCACTACCTGTGAGATCCTTCATGTACGCCCTGTTGGTCTGTGGAACCGCACGCTGCTCTCGAAGTGGGGTGGGTAGGGGTAGAGACTGTCACACATCTTCTGGAATGTGCCTTTTACAAAGGAAGGCTGGAGAAAGATGCAGTGGCTATGTCAAGGTTTGTTCCAAGCAGCTCTGACACAGAGCTCTGTGCTACGGTCTGCTCCCCGCGGCACAAACCGAGATAGACATCGACTGTGCCTGGAGAACCATCAACTCAGTGAAAGAAGCTGTTCGGTCTGCCTGAAACTTGTTAGTCAGGGTCAACTCCTTGTTCTGTCAGACCGAGTGTTGCAGACTGGCACATTCCAAGGTCCAGGACTATGTGCTGAGGGGCACACTAAAGCTTGGTGCAGTTGCTGCCAAGGCGCAGTGGGGAAAGAGCACTGTCTGAGGTCTTCCTGCTGCAGTTAAATAGGAGTCCATTACAGTACCAGACCCTCCTGCAATGTGAATGCCTCAAATGCATGTGAATATAGTCCTATATATGTAAGAGATGCCTTTGGTTTGTTATAATAGAATCAAACTCCAATGTTTCTTTTGTTTCCTTGATATGATACTGTACAGAACTGAACTGCATTTGTGACAATGTGTATATATGCAAAGATATTTTTATGAATAAAGTATATTCATGAAATAGAAAAAAATGAGTCTTTCTGAATCCTGCTTCCTCAATGGTGAACACAGAGTTAAATAATCCCCTCAGTGGGGCTGTTCTTTACTGACTGGGCTCTTCAGGTTCGTTCTTTCTTTCTCAGATAATGAAGCAGTTCATGATGACACCCAGCAATTCAGAGTGGGACAATTTTGATACCTGGATGGCAAGTGAAATCCATGTGGTGAAAGTGCCAGGCAGTGACCATGTCTGATCAAACTAACACTGTTAGGTCCAAGTTTCAAATTCCTGGTCATTCTCATTGACCAGAAGCTGAACTCGACCATCCAAATCAATACTGTTTCTATCAGGCCAGATTCGAGATTGTGCACTGACTCATCCTCTGTATAAACAAACCTCGGTAAAACTTACAATTCTGGTGTGTAATGAAATTCCCAATTTCCTGGATGGGTGCATTCCCAACAACATTCCAGAAAGTAGACACAACAGTCCACAATAAACCAATCTCCTTGACCGGAATCCCATCTTCAGTACTCCATTCCTGTCTCTAATGGAACATTGTTCTGTCAATCTGTGCTTGCTACAAGATGCAGTGAGATACTGCAGCTTCTTCAGGTGTTCGTCCTCATTCACACTCAAAGGACAAATGCAGCAGGTAGATGGGAACACTTATCATTTCCAAGTTTCCCTCTGAGACATTACTCTCCATTGTGTCACCATCACTGGCTTCATATCCTAGAACAACTACCTTAACAATGCTGGTGTATAGACACCGTACAGACGACAGCAATTCAAACAGATGACTCACCACCATCTTTGGGCATCAAGGAATGGGCAATAAAAACCAATCTTGCCCGAATCTCCAACACCCCAAGAGGCACCAACAAACGCTGTGTGTGTAATGTGAAATGACTAAACCAAATATGTGTCTGTTCAAGTTTTTTCCAGCTTGATTTTTCAACGTGAATGCCCACCACTTTTAAAGTGTAGCTCATTGCTCTGAAATGCAGATCTTGTAGATGTATGGACGTACAATTGGAATTTAGTTTCAGGTCTGCCTTTTGAGTCTAATTTTACTTCAGTGAATATTGGGTGGTCCAGATTTGACCAACGTTTAGTCCAGATTAGAGTGGTGCTGGAAAAGTTCAGTCAGCATCCGAGGAGCAGGAAAATCGACGTTTCGGGCAAAAGCCCTTCATCAGGAATGGAGGACTCCAAACAGATGACTCACCACCATCTTTGGGCATCAAGGAATGGACAATAGAAACCAATCTTGTCAGAATCTCCAACACCCCAAGAGGAAACAACAAACACTATGCAATATGAAATGACTGAACCAAATATGTTGGCCAACATTTACAACATCGCTGTTCATGAGAAAGATACTGAGCTAACTCTACTTTGCACTAAGAGGAATATCAATTGGCCCCTTTTCTCAATAGTATCTCAATGGTGATGAAATATTTTAATGTTGAGTCATGAGAGATGTAGAAAAATATTATGAGACTTAAAGGGACTCTATCCATACCTGGACCATTCAAATCTCTGAATTTGACTAAATGCAGATTTTACAACATGAGATGCAAAGCGTACCTGTCATTCTCCCAGGCTCTTTACTCCCTGGAACAGTGACAAATCTTGTGGTAAATCCTGAACCAAGCAGGAACGAGGTGGTGGGTGGGAGAGTGATACCACATGGCATGAGGATACCACACCACCTTAGATTGGAGGGAATGATCCCTGGCATTAGGAACGTGGTCTGGGAAAAGGTCTTGGAGAGATTGCAACTAGGGAAGGGGAAGAGAAGCCTGGAGCATGGAATGTGAAGAGAGAGGAGTGGGAACTGGAATGACATTTGGACGGACCACAGGATGGGAATAGTCTCAAGGGGTTGAAAAGTCTATTTCTGCATTTTTGTAGAGCCTAAACTTCAAAGCATTAAAATCAACATGAGGCTGGACTTCTCCGAACCGAGAAGCTAAATCACATCAGGTTTGTGCTGACAGATCTTAGAAGAGGAGTCTCTGTCTCAATGCCTCTGTCAGTGGCTATAATCGTATCTGGGGAGAATAGTGTTAGGGGGTGTGAATGAGGAAAAGGCTTTGTTTGAATATCAGAGTGCTCCAACACGAGGTTTACAGCAGAACAACAGTCAAAATTGACAAAGGGAATGCTGAGAGATTGGTCCAACCCACAGGGCACCACATTCCCAGAGGAAAATGTTCATGGAAGAACGATAAAGATCACAAAAGGGAAATCGTCATCACCACTTTATATTTACAGTTGTGGAGATGAGTTAATACTAACACAAGACGAAACTGTGAGTCAGTTGCTGCAGCACGTGTCATTGAGGATAAGGTAGAAACACCTGAAAACTAGGCGGTAGACAAGAACACAGCTGTATATTGAATCACAACTGTGCACATCACTACACTGCACGAAGGTGGTAACTCACACGATAGTTAAAGACGACTCACTGTGTTATTCACACAGCATCAAATATTCAAAATTGGATGGACAATAAACTTCAGTCTTTGGGAATGGAGTGAATTGTCTTCTGTCGATTCTAATTTGAAAAAAATGTTTTTATACTTTATACCCTCAAGTTGTTCTCAAAATATAGACAAACATCAAACTGTCATTTTTTAGGTGTTGAGAGTGTGGTGTTGGAAAAGCACAGCAGGTCAGGCAGTATCCGAGGAGTGGGAGAATCGACATTTTGGGCAAAAGCCCTTATTCCTGATGAAGGGTTTTTGATTGAAACTTTGATTCTCCTGCTCCTCGAATGCTGCCTGACCTGCTGTACTTTTCCAGCCTCTGATCTCCAGCGTCTGCAATCCTCACTTTCTTCTATTTGTCAAGTGTGTCCAGGAAGGTTTCCTGACTCAAAATGGAGATAGGCTAACTAGAGGGGAGACCTTATTGAATTTGATGCTTGCAACAAGCCAGGTCAGGTGCCAGAACTCTTAGTGGGAGAGCATTTTGTTGATAGTGATCACAACACCTTGACCTTTACTATAGTCATAGAGAGGGATAGGAGCAGACAGTAGGGGAAGTTATTTAATTAGGGCAGGGGGAATTACAATGCTATTCAGCAGGAACTGTGGAGCACAAATTGGGAACAGATGTTCTCGGGGAAATACATAACAAAAATGTGGAGGTTGTTTAGGGAGCACTTGCTGCAAGTGCTGGATTGGGAGGGATGGTCGGGTGAAGGAACCTTGGATAACAAGAGATGTGGAACATTTCGTCAAAAGGAAGGAGGAAACTTATTTAAGGTTGAGGAAGCAAGGATCAGACAGGGCTGTGCTGAAAATGTGTTGCTGGAAAAGCGCAGCAGGTTAGGCAGCATCTAAGGAGCAGGAGAATTGACGTTTCGGGCATGAGCCCTTCTTCAGGAATGTAGAGGGCTGTAGAGAGTTACAAGGTGGCCAGGAAGGAACTGAAGAATGGACTTAAGAGAGCTAGAAGTGGGGGGCATGAAAATGTCTTAGCAGGTAGAATTAAGGAAAACCGCAAGGCGTTTTACACTTATGTGAGGAACAAGAGGATGGCCAGAGAGAGGATTGTGCCGATCTGGGATAGTGGAGAGAACTTGTTTCTGGAGTCGGAAGAGGTAGGGGAGGTCCTTAATGAATACTTTGCTTCCATGTTCACCACTGAGAGGAATCTTGATGTTTCTGAGGTCAGTGTGACACAGGTTGATGTTAAGAAAGAGGATGTGCTGGAAATTTTGAAAAACATGAGGATAAATAAGTCCTCTGGGCCAGACGGGATATACCCAAGTTTTATACAGGATGTGAGGGAAGAGATTGCTGCTCCTTTGGCGATGATGTCTGTGTCCTCACTATCCACTGGCCAGATGTTTAGAGGGTGGCAAATGTTATTCCCTTGTTCAACAAAGGGAATAGGGATAATCCTGCAGAGCCATCTCGTCAATATTCCACAAATTCCTTTCCTTGTAATCCACTACCAACCTGATTTTCCCAGTCCACCTGCAAATTGAAATCCCCCAGGATCACTGTAACATGGCCTTTCTTATATGCTTTTTCTATTTCCTGGTGTATTTTGTGCCCCGCATCCTGACTGTTGTTTGGTGGCCTGTACATAATATGTGGATTAGTGGTGCTGGAAGAGCACAGCAGTTCAGGCAGCATCCAACGAGCAGCGAAATCAACGTTTCGGGCAAAAGCCCTTCATCAGGAATAAAGGCAGTGAGCCTGAAGCATGGAGAGATAAGCTAGAGGAGGGTGGGGGTTGGGAGAGAGTAGCATAGAGTACAATGGGTGAGTGGGGGAGGAGATGAAGGTGATAGGTCAAGGAGGAGAGGATGGAGTGGATAGGTGGAAAAGAAGATAGGCAGGTCGGACAAGTCAAGGAGGCAGTAACTGAGCTGGAAGTTTGAAACTAGGATGAGGTGGGGGAAGGGGAAATGAGGAAGCTGTTGAAGTCCACATTGATGCCCTGGGGTTGAAGTGTTTCGAGGCGGAAGATGAGGCGTTCTTCCTCCAGGCGTCGGGTGGTGAGGGAGCGGCGGTGAAGGAGGCCCAGGACCTCCATGTCCTCGGCAGAGTGGGAGGGGGAGTTGAAATGTTGGGCCACGGGGCGGTTTGGTTGATTGGTGCGGGTGTCTCGGAGATGTTCCCTAAAGCGCTCTGCTAGGAGGCGCCCAGTCTCCCCAATGTAGAGGAGACCACATCGGGAGCAACGGATACAATAAATGATATTGGTGGATGTGCAGGTGAAACTTTGATGGATGTGGAAGGCTCCTTTAGGGCCTTGGATAGAGGTGAGGGAGGAGGTGTGGGCACAGGTTTTACAGTTCCTGCGGTGGCAGGGGAAAGTGCCAAAATGGGAGGGTGGGTCATAGGGGGGTGTGGACCTGACCAGGTAGTCACGGAGGGAACGGTCTTTGCGGAAGGCGGGAAGGGGTGGGGAGGGAAATATATCCCTGGTGGTGGGGTCTTTTTGGAGGTGGCGGAAATGTCGGTGGAAGATTTGGTTGATGCGAAGGTTTGTAGGGTGGAAGGTGAGCACCAGGGGCGTTCTGTCCTTGTTACGGTTGGAGGGGTGGGGTCTGAGGGCGGAGGTGCGGGATGTGGACGAGATGCGTTGGAGGGCATCTTTAACCACGTGGGAAGGGAAATTGCGGTCTCTAAAGAAGGAGGCCATCTGGTGTGTCCTATGGTGGAACTTGTCCTCCTGGGAGCAGATACGGCGGAGGCGGAGAAATTGGGAATACGGGATGGCATTTGTCGTTCCTGAGGACCAGAGGAAGAGATTCTGCTCGAGTGTTGGAGGTTCGACGCAGCAGAAGCGTGCTGGCGGGGGAAAAACTGCGGGGGTCGTGTTGCGAGTCGTCGGAGCTGCTGGAGACCATCGCTGGATCGTGATTGGACGTTGGAGGATCGTTTGGTTGTGCTGACCTGCTCTTGGTGGATCTTCATGCTGGCTTCGGCCTAACGCCAATTCAGGGACCAGCCAACCTCTGAGCTATGGCCTCAGCAGCCACTCGCCGCCCGGGCCAGGGCATTCGGAACATAGTCAGGGTGACTGTGAAGAAGGTGGAGGAGCACACACCGGTGGATCGGACGGTGTTTGTGAAGAAAGTTCTGGTGGAGTGTTGCGGCCTTACAGCCGCAGACGTGTACTGCCTGCAGGATTTCCCTGGGGCAGGCTACTTCGATGTGACCTTCAGAAGCGTGAAGCAGTGCGAACAGCTCCTGAAGGTCTTCAAGGAGAAGGAAGGGGAGCCGCTGTTCTCCATCTTGTCGGTGACGCCATTGTGTGTGCTTCCTGCACAGAGGAACCGGGTTGTTACAATCCATATGTACAACCCCTATGTTCCAGCGGCTGATGTCCTGACCTTCCTGGGAAGGTACGTCCAAGTCGAGGGAGAAGCCACCGATGTGATCGACCCCTTTGGGATCTGGACCAGTAAGAGGCAGGTCAAGGTAACTCTGAGGGCCGATGACAGTGGGAACATCCTCCACCCACCCTCGAGCTTCGCAATTGGAGCGAGTAGAGGCTACCTGACATATGCAGGGCAGCCCAAAGTGTGCCGAACCTGCGGGAAGTCGGGACACGTGGCGGTGGATTGCAAAGTGACCATCTGCAGGAACTGCAAACAGGAGGGTCACTTGACAAAGGACTGTCGGGAGGAAAAGAGCTGCAACCTGTGCGGGGAGGCGGGCCACATGTACAAGGCCTGCCCAAGACGAGGAGCCGCCACCTACGCACAGATGGCCGGAGGTGGCAACACGAGCCGCGGACCGACAAAGTCTAACGAGGTACCGCGAATCAGCAAAGGAACGGTGCCTGGAGGCACCCAGAAGGAAGGGAAAGTTGTAGAGGAGCAGGCAGCAGACAGCGGGGAGATGCAGCAGCCGACCCAAGCTCCTGCAAGACAGACGGAGGAAATGGAAGAGGAGGGATCAAAGGAGGCAGAGCAGTGGATTATCGTTAAAAACAGGAAAAGGAAACCTCTCGAGGGCCCCAAAGCCACCAAGCGAAGGGGGAAGAGACACCTCCAAGAGGAGGATACAGGCAGCTCCTCCGAGGGTGAGGACGGGCGCAAGAAGGGTCGCCTCCGGAGGAAGAGGCAGAGCGCCGTGGGGAGAAAGGAGGGCAACACCGCCCAAGAAGGAAAAGACGATCCCTCTGAGGGGATGGGTGAAGGCCTCCCCCTACCCGGTGAGAACCAAGGGGTACCCACCGGCCCACAGCTCCAGGGAACTGGGAGCAGCGCCCCAGTGACAGCCCTGCTGTCAGATGGAGAACGGGGCGATGCGGACCCTGGGTCTGACACGATGACACCAGAGCGGGGAAATGACTCCAGCGTGGAGCCGGACAACTACCTCAGCCCTGGGAAGGTCCAGCAGTTTGCTGTCACCACGGGGATGCACGCAGCTACCCCACTGGAGCAAGACCAGAAGAAAATGGACACTGGTAACCCCGCAAACTGTTAAAATGGGGTTTAAAATTGCCAGCATAAATGTGCGTAGCATTAAAGCGGCTACGCGATGTGTTTCAACGCTGGCCTTCCTGGCCAACGTCAAAGCCGATGTCCTGTTTCTGCAGGAGTGCGGGATACCGCACCTCAGCAGTTACAGGAGATGGTCGAGCTTGTGGGCCCACGGGCCGTCAGTGTGGTCGGGGGGCAACGATAGCCGCGCCTCCGGCCTGGGTATCCTGTTGCGGGGAGGCAACTTCACCATCTCCGAGGTTAAGGAGGTGGTGGGCGGGCGCCTCCTCGTCGTGGACGTCAAATACAGAAACGCTCCCGTGAGACTAATCAACGTGTACGCCCCAGTGGGTAAGAGTGAACGGTTGGCCGTCCTGCAACAGCTTCCAGTGCTGCTGGCTACGTCCAGGCCGGTCATTCTGGCCGGAGACTTCAACTGCATCATTGATGCAGATGGACGATCCGGCAGGGGGGACAGTAAACCGGACGCTACGTCCAGGGCCCTGATGGAAACGGTCAAAGACGCCAAGCTGCACGACGTCTTCAGCGCCCCTGCAGACGGAGCGCAGCGTAGATACACCTGGTCACGGGCAGACGGGTCTATCCGCTCAAGGATAGATTACCTGTTTGTGTCCCGAACGCTCTCGGTCAGATCCACCGACGTCAAGCCGGTGTTCTTCTCTGACCACTGCCTCCTGCTGGCCGACTGTCACCTACAGGACGAACAGCGGGCGGGCAAGGGAACGTGGAAACTGAACACTATGCTGTTGACCCCGGGAAACATCGAAGAGCTCAAGAGGGATTACGCAGGTTGGAGAACCGTGAAGCCCCTCTTTGAGTCTCCAGCGGACTGGTGGGAAACGGTAAAAGGGAACATCAAGAGGTTCTTTATCCTCAAAGGTGTCCAGGAGGCGAGAGAGAGGCGGGGAAAACTGTCCCAGCTCCAGGAAAGTATGCAGAACCTGCTCCTGCTGCAGACGATGGGGGTGGATGTCACGGAGGACCTCAAGGAGGTGAAGGGCCAGCAAGCCTCGCTCTTTGCCTCGGAGGCCTCCAGGATAATCTTCCGGTCCAGGGTCCGCTCGGTGGAGCAGGACGAGACGTGCTCACGTTTCTTCTTCCAGAAGGTGCACAAAGAGAGCTCCGTGCTCAGCAGCCTGAAGAAAGAAGATGGCTCGGTAACGTCATCTCAGGCTGACGTCATGAGGATCAGCAAATCCTTCTACGCCAGCCTGTATGACTCGAAGCCGACCGACAGCGCGGCCTCCCAGTCGTTCCTGTCCTCTATCACGGAGGTCCTAGATGACGGAACACGAGAGAGGCTGGACCAGCCGCTATCTCTGGATGAACTGACCAAGGCCCTCGAGTCCTTCGAAAAGAATAAAACTCCCGGAAGCGACGGCTTACCGGTCGAGGTTTATTCCGCTCTTTGGGACTTGATCGGCCAGGACCTGCTGGAGGTGTATGTCAGTATGCTCCGGGCAGGTACCATGAGTGAATCCATGAGGAAAGGCATCATCACCCTCGTCTACAAGCGGAAGGGGGAGAGGGAGGAAATTAGAAATTGGAGACCGATCTCACTGTTAAATGCAGACTACAAAATCCTGTCAAAGGTCATCGCCAACCGGGTCAGGTCTGCTCTGGGATCGGTGATCCACCCGGACCAAACCTGTGCTGTACCGGGCAGGAAGATCTCTGAGAGTCTCGCACTCCTCAGGGATACGATCGCCTACGTGCAGGACAGGGGGGTGGACACCTGCCTCATCAGCCTGGACCAGGAGAAAGCCTTTGACAGGATATCGCATACATATATGAGGGATGTCCTCTCCAAAATGGGCTTTGGGGAGGGAATCGGAAATTGGATCAGACTGCTCTACACCAACATTGTCAGTGCAGTCTCAATCAATGGGTGGGAATCAGATAGCTTCCCTGTAAGATCTGGAGTCAGGCAGGGATGCCCCCTCTCACCCGCCTTGTTTGTGTGTTGCATAGAGCCATTTGCCGAATCCATCAGGAAGGATGCGAGCCTGAGGGGGGTGACTATTCCTGGCAGCGGGGGCCTGCAGGTTAAGGCCTCCCTGTACATGGATGACGTCGCTGTTTTCTGCTCGGATCCGCTGTCCGTGCACAGACTCGTGTGCATCTGCGACCAGTTCGAACAGGCCTCGGGGGCCAAGGTAAACCGAGGCAAGAGCGAGGCCATGCTCTTCGGGAACTGGGCCGACCAATCCTCTATCCCCTTCACCGTCAGGACTGACCACCTGAAGGTGCTGGGTATTTGGTTCGGGGGGGCTGGGGCGTGCGCCAAGACCTGGGAGGAGCGGATCAGGAAGATGAGACAGAAACTAGGCAGATGGGGGCAACGGTCGCTCTCCATCGCGGGAAAAAACCTGGTCATCAGGTGTGAGGTACTCTCAGTATTGCTATATGTGGCACAGGTCTGGCCTATCCCCAGGACCTGTGCCGCCGCAGTCACCCGGGCCATCTTCCAATTCATTTGGAGATCAAAGATGGACCGGGTCCGAAGAGACTCAATGTACAAAGACCGGTGCAATGGGGGAAAAAACACGCCCAATGCCACCCTCACCCTGATGGCCACCTTTGTGTGTGGCTGCATCAAGCTGTACGTGGATCCCCGGTACGCAAACACCAAGTGTCACTACGTACTGAGGTTCTACCTGACCCGGTGTTGCGAAGGATGGACCTGGCCTCGCTGCCGCGGAACGCTCCGAGTAGTTGGACCGTTCCGTATCACCTGTCCTTCGTGGAGATATTTATGAGGAAAAACACCTTTGACCACAAGTCCATCAGGAAGTGGTCAGCACGTAGCGTCCTTGAGACCCTTCGGGAAATGGAGAGGGCGGATCCTGTCGAGCGGGTCCCTGAGCAGACTGTCAAAGCCATTTGGCAGAATGTCTCATCGCCAGAACTTTCCAACAAGCACCAAGACGTGGCTTGGCTGGTGGTGAGAAGGGCTCTGCCTATGAGATCCTTTATGCACGCCCGGACTCTCTGCCGCACCGCACGCTGCCCTCGAAGTGGCTGCGGGGGGGACGAGACTGTCACACACCTCCTTCTGGAATGTGCCTATGCAGAGGAAGTCTGGAGAGGAATGCAGTGGTGCTTGTCGAGGTTCGTCCCGAGCAGCGCCGTGACGCGGGACTCCGTGCTCTACGGCCTGTTCCCCGGGACTCACACCGAGACGAACATTAACTGCGCCTGGAGGATCATCAACTCGGTGAAGGACGCTCTCTGGGCGGTCCGAAACCTGTTGATCTTCCAGCTGAAGGAGTTGACCCCGACCGAGTGTTGCAGACTGGCACATTCCAAGGTCCAAGACTACGTGTTGAGGGACGCGCTGAAGCTTGGGGCAGCTGCCGCCAAGGCGCGGTGGGGAAAGACCACTGTGTAAGATCGGCCTGCCGAAAGAAGAACAGGGGGCCCATACAGACGTTTTTTTGGGCTCTGCTGATGCCTCAGCCAAATATATGTATATATACAAGATTGAAAAAATGCACAGGATTGTAAAGGACAAGAATAAAGTCGAATCTGTGTTTGTAAATATGGACATATGTATGGCATGATCCAATGTACAGACCATCAAATCATTTATGAATAAAGTATATTTTTGAAATAAAAAAAAAAGACGTGTACTGCCTGCAGGATTTCCCTGGGGCAGGCTACTTCGATGTGACCTTCAGAAGCGTGAAGCAGTGCGAACAGCTCCTGAAGGTCTTCAAGGAGAAGGAAGGGGAGCCGCTGTTCTCCATCTTGTGAGCGACCCCATTGTGTGTGCTTCCTGCACAGAGGAACCGGGTTGTTACAATCCATATGTACAACCCCTATGTTCCAGCAGCTGATGTCCTGACCTCCCTGGGAAGGTACGTCCAAGTTGAGGGAGAAGCCACTGATGTGATCGGCCCCTTTGGGATCTGGACAAGTAAGCGGCAGGTCAGGGTAACTCTGAGGGCCGATGATAGTGGGAACATCCTCCACCCACCCTCGAGTTTCGCAATTGGAGCGAGTAGAGGCTACCTGACATATGCAGGGCAGCCGAAAGTGTGCCGAACCTGCACTTGACTAAGGACTGTCGGGAAGAAAAGAGCTGCAATCTGTGCGAAGAGGCGGGCCACATGTACAAGGCCTGCCCAAGACAAGGAACCACCACCTATGCACAGATGGCCGGAGGTGGCAACACGAGCCGCGGACCGACAAAGTCCAGCGAGGTACCGCAAATCAGCACAGGAACGGTGTCTGGAGGCACCCAGAAGGAAGGGCAGGCTGTAGAGGAGCAGGCGGCAGACAGCGGGGAGATGCAGCAGCCGACCCAAGCTCCTGCAAGACAGACAGAGGAAATGGAAGAGGAGGGATCAAAGGAGGCAGAGCAGTGGATTATCGTCAAAAACAGGAAGAGGAAACCTCTCGAGGGCCCCAAAGCCACCAAGCGAAGGGGGAAGAGACACCTAAAAGATGAGGATACAGGCAGCTCCTCCGAGGGTGAGGACGGGCGCAAGAAGGGTTGCCACGTGAGGAAGAGGCAGAGCGCCGTGGGGAGAAAGGAGGGCAGCACTGCCCAAGAAGGAAAAGTCAATCCCTCTGAGGGGATGGGTGAAGGCCTCCCCCTACCCGGTGAGAACCATGGGGTACCCACCAGCTCACAGCTCCAGGTAACTGGGAGCAGCGGCCCTGTGACAGGCCTGCTGTCAGATGGAGAACGGGGCGATGCGGACCCTGGGTCTGACACGATGACACCAGAGCGGGGAAATGACTCCAGCGTGGAGCTGGACAACTACCTCAGCCCTGGGAAGGTCCAGCAGTTTGCCGTCACCACCGGGATGCACGCAGCTACCCCACTGGAGCAAGACCAGAAGGAAATGGACACTGGTAACCCCGTAAACTGGTAAAATGGGGTTTAAAATTGCCAGCATAAATGTGCGTCGCATTAAATCGGCTACGCGATGTGTCTCAACGCTGGCCTTCCTGGCCAACGTCAAAGCCGATGTCCTGTTTCTGCAGGAGTGTGGGATCCCGCACCTCAGCAGTTACAGGAGATGGTCGAGCTTGTGGGCCCATGGGCCGTCAGTGTGGTCGGGGGGCAACGATAGCCGCGCCTCCGGCCTGGGTATCCTGTTGCGGGGAGGCAACTTCACCATCTCCGAGGTTAAGGAGGTGGTAGGCGGGCGCCTCCTTGTCGCGGACGTTAAATACAGAAACGCTCCCGTGAGACTAATCAACGTGTACGCCCCAGTGGGTAAGAGTGAACGGTTGGCCGTCCTGCAACAGCTTCCACTGCTGCTGGCTACGTCCAGGCTGGTCATTCTGGCCGGAGACTTCAACTGCATCATTGATGCAGATGGACGATCCGGCAGGGGGGACAGTAAACCGGATGCTACGTCCAGAGCCCTGATGGAAACGGTCAAAGACGCCAAGCTGCACGACGTCTTCAGCACCCCTGCAGATGGAGCGCAGCGTAGATACACCTGGTCATGGGCAGACGGGTCTATCCGCTCAAGGATAGATTACCTGTTTGTGTCCCGAACGCTCTCGGTCAGATCCACCGACGTCAAGCCGGTGTTCTTCTCTGACCACTGCCTCCTGCTGGCCGACTGTCACCTACAGGACGAACAGCGGGCGGGCAAGGGAACGTGGAAACTGAACACTAAGCTGTTGACCCCGGGAAACATCGAAGAGCTCAAGAGGGATTACGCAGGTTGGAGAACCGTGAAGCCCCTCTTTGAGTCTCCAGCGGACTGGTGGGAAACGGCAAAAGGGAACATCAAGAGGTTCTTTATCCTCAAAGGTGTCCAGGAGGCGAGAGAGAGACGGGGAAAACTGTCCCAGCTCCAGGAAAGTATGCAGAACCTGCTCCTGCTGCAGACGATGGGGGTCGATGTCACGGAGGACCTCAAGGAGGTGAAGGGCCAGCAAGCCTCACTCTTTGCCTCGGAGGCCTCCAGGATAATCTTCCGGTCCAGGGTCCGCTCGGTGGAGCAGGACGAGACGTGCTCACGTTTCTTCTTCCAGAAGGTGCACAAAGAGAGCTCCGTGCTCAGCAGCCTGAAGAAAGAAGATGGCTCGGTAACGTCATCTCAGGCTGACGTCATGAGGATCAGCAAATCCTTCTACGCCAGCCTGTATGACTCGAAGCCAACCGACAGCGCGGCCTCCCAGTCGTTCCTGTCCTCTATCACGGAGGTCCTAGATGACGGAACACGAGAGAGGCTGGACCAGCCGCTATCTCTGGATGAGCTGACCAAGGCCCTCGAGTCCTTAGAAAAGAATAAAACTCCCGGAAGCGACGGCTTACCGGTCGAGATTTATTCCGCTCTTTGGGACTTGATCAGCCAGGACCTGCTGGAGGTGTATGTCAGTATGTTTCGGGCAGGTACCATGAGTGAATCCACGAGGAAAGGCATCATCACCCTCATCTACAAGCGGAATGGGGAGAGGGAGGAAATTAGAAATTGGAGACCGATCTCACTGTTAAATGCAGACTACAAAATCTTGTCAAAGGTCATCGCCAACCGGGTCAGGTCTGCTCTGGGATCGGTGATCCACCCGGACCAAACCTGTGCTGTACCGGGCAGGAAGATCTCTGAGAGTCTGGCACTCCTCAGGGATACGATCGCCTACGTGCAGGACAGGGGGGTGGACACATGCCTCATCAGCCTTGACCAGGAGAAAGCCTTTGACAGGATATCGCATACATATATGAGGGATGTCCTCTCCAAAATGGGCTTTGGGGAGGGAATCGGAAATTGGATCAGACTGCTCTACACCAACATTGTCAGTGCAGTCTCAATCAATGGGTGGGAATCAGATAGCTTCCCTGTAAGATCTGGAGTCAGGCAGGGATGCCCCCTCTCACCCGCCTTGTTTGTGTGTTGCATAGAGCCATTTGCCGAATCCATCAGGAAGGATGCGAGCCTGAGAGGGGTGACTATTCCTGGCAGCGGGGGCCTGCAGGTTAAGGCCTCCCTGTACATGGATGACGTCGCTGTTTTCTGCTCGGATCCGCTGTCCGTGCACAGACCCGTGTGCATCTGTGACCAGTTCGAACGGGCCTCGGGGGCCAAGGTAAACCGAGGCAAGAGCGAGGCCATGCTCTTCGGGAACTGGGCCGACCAATCCTCTATCCCCTTCACCGTCAGGACTGACCACCTGAAGGTGCTGGGTATTTGGTTCGGGGGGGCTGGGGCGTGCGCCAAGACCTGGGAGGAGCGGATCAGGAAGATGAGACAGAAACTAGGCAGATGGGGGCAACGGTCGCTCTCCATCGCGGGAAAAAACCTGGTCATCAGGTGTGAGGTACTCTCAGTATTGCTATATGTGGCACAGGTCTGGCCTATCCCCAGGACCTGTGCCGCTGCAGTCACCCGGGCCATCTTCCAATTCATTTGGAGATCAAAGATGGACCAGGTCCGAAGAGACTCAATGTACAAAGACCGGTGCAATGGGGGAAAAAACACGCCCAATGCCACCCTCACCCTGATGGCCACCTTTGTGTGTGGCTGCATCAAGCTATGCGTGGATCCCCGGTACGCAAACACCAAGTGTCACTACGTACTGAGGTTCTACCTGTCCCCTGTGTTGCGAAGGATGGGCCTGGCCTCGCTGCCGCGGAACGCTCCGAGTAGTTGGACCGTTCCGTATCACCTGTCCTTCGTGGAGAAATTTATGAGGAAAAACACCTTTGACCACAAGTCCGTCAGGAAGTGGTCAGCACGTAGTGTCCTTGAGACCCTTCGGGAAAAGGAGAGGGCGGATCCTGTCGAGCGGTTCCCTGAGCAGACTGTCAAAGCCATTTGGCAGAACGCCTCATCGCCAGAACTTTCCAACAAGCACCAAGACGTGGCTTGGCTGGTGGTGAGATGGGCTCTGCCTGTGAGATCCTTCATGCACGCCCGGACTCTCTGCCGCACCGCACGCTGCCCTCGAAGTGGCTGCGGGGGGGGACAAGACTGTCACACACCTCCTTCTGGAATGTGCCTATGCAGAGGAAGTCTGGAGAGGAATGCAGTGGTGCTTGTCGAGGTTCGTCCCGAGCAGCGCCGTGACGCGGGACTCCGTGCTCTACGGCCTGTTCCCCGGGGCTTACACCTAGACGAACATTAACTGCGCCTGGAGGATCATCAACTCGGTGAAGGACGCTCTCTGGGCGGTCCGAAACCTGTTGATCTTCCAGCTGAAGTAGTTGACCCCGAACGAGTGTTGCAGACTGGCACATTCCAAGGTCCAAGACTACGTGTTGAGGGACGTGCTGAAGCTTGGGGCAGCTGCCGCCAAGGCGCGGTGGGGAAAGACCACCGTGTAAGATCGGCCTGCCTAAAGAAGAACAGGGGACCCATGCGGACGTTTTTTGGGCTCTGCTGATGCCTCAGCCAAATATATGTACAAGATTGAAAAATGCACAGGCCTGTATATGACAAGGATAAATTCGAATCTGTGTTTGTAAATGTGGACATATGTATGGCATGACCAAATGTACAGACCATCAAATCATTTTATGAATAAAGTATATTTTTGAAATAAAAACTCCCTCTTTCTTTCACCTTTGCAGTTCTTCAATTCTACCCATGCAGATTCAACACCATCTGACCCTACTTAGTTTTTTTATTATTGATTTAATTTCATTGTTTTTTATTCATGCCCTCACCCCCCTCTGCCCACCAGCCTGTTTTTTTTTTCTACAGCATGTATATTCTTGGATATTTAGCTCCAACTGCTGTTCCTCTACAGCCACATCTCTGTGATGCCCTCCACATCATACCTGCCAATTTCAGTCTTCCCTATAAGCTCATTTACCTTATTTTGTGCACATTCAGCTACAATACCTTCAGTGTTGGATTGACTGTCCCTCTGCTCGTTATTCACTTATCCAATGTGCTTGAAGAACAAAGGTGGATTAATGCAAGTAGGTTTTATGTAGGAATTGGAATGGCATTTTCTGGAAGGTTCTGTTACCTTTGTATGTATTGAACAATGAGATGTGATAATTCTAAAACTTTTCTGTCTTCCTCAAACTACACATTGTATTAACCAAAAAGTTCTGTGCATAATTCTGATCTCAGTAGCTAGAGAAAGATGTACCCTTATACCTTGCTTCCAGTGAATGCAGTGACTGGTCATTAGACAGATTATGTATATGTGTCCACATTGGGAATTTGGCCAATTTTAATTTCCTATCTCAGAAATCCTGCAATCCTGTTTATAAACACTGCCCTCTACTGGCAGTTAATAATTTCAACCTTAACCAAAAATGTGGCATTTATTCTTCATTCAAAATTATTTAGTGCATTAACATCAACGTTGGGTCGGAAATTCTGATCTTTTGAGAGTCAGCAGCTGTCACCAACACAACTTTCCCCATTTCCCCCGACCCAAAGCACTCCTGTCAGACCAGACAAACCCCCTCCACCTGACCCATGATCCAGCTGGACCTGAAACTCTCTCAGCTCCCCACCAGCCCAGGAGTCTGCAGAATCTTCAAACACACTTTCCCACACTCTCCAATGATGTCATTGTGCTGACCTGAATTCACTCTTGGGTACGATGAGCAAAAATACTGATGTCATCCACTACTGTAACTGAAGTGAGACTTCTTTACTCTTTCTAAGGAAGGCTCACCAGACCTGAAACATTAACTCTCTTTCCTCTCCCCAGATGCTTTTGAGACTTACTGAACTTTTCCAGCAATTTCCTGGCCCTTTACCTGTCTGGGAGCAGCGGGAGAAAGATTGGAGGTGACGTGGAGACCAGGAGGGTGCTGGGAAGGTAAAGGAACTGTTTAAATTCTTACCTTCGAAGCCCATGGCCTTTTATCTGTCTGGGAGCAGCGGGAGAAAGATTGGAGGTGACGTGGAGACCAGGAGGGTGCCAGGAAGATAAGGAATTAGTATATATTTGGACAGCGGCTAAACCCAAGATACTACTTTGTAAGATAAGGTTTTTTTTTCTCTTTCTTTTCTTCCATATATTTAAGTGCATTGATTGGTTTTAGTTAGTTGATATAAAGCTAAGGCTTACAATGGCAGGGGACCTCAGACCCGTGACATGTGCCTTTTGGTTGATGTGGGAGCTCAGGAACATGGCTGACGTTCCTGACTCTTACACTTGTAAGAAGTATGTCCAGCTGCAGCTCTTGTTTGACTGCATGATGGCTCTGGAGCTGCGGATGGACTCACTGTGGAGCATCCGCAATGCTGAGGAGGTCGTGGAGAGCATGTTTTGCGAACTGGTCACACCACAGTTTAGAATTGCTGAGGGAGACAGTGAATAGGTGACCAAAAGGCAGAAAAAGAGTAGGAAGGCAGTGCAGGTGTCCCCTGCAGGTATACCGATTTGGATACTGTTGGGGGAGATGGCTCACTAGGAGAGAGCAGCAGTTGCCAAGATCATGGTACCGTGGCGGGCACTGCAGATTAGTGCAAAAAAGAGACTCGTAGGGCTATAGTCATAGGGGCTTCTATTGTAAGGGGAGTAGATAGGCGGTTCTGTAGCCGAAAGCGGGACTCCTAGATGGTATGTTGCCTCCCAGGTCCTCGGGTCAGGGATGTCACTGATTGGCTGCAGAGCATTCTAAAAGGGGAGGGTGAACAGCTAGTTATCTTGGTGCATATAGGCACCAATGATATAAGTAAAAAATTAGATGAAGTCCTGAAAGCAGAATTCAGGGAGCTAGGAAAGAAGTTAAAAAGGAGGACCTCAAAAGTCGTGATCTCGGGATTACGACCGGTGCCACATGCTAGCCAGCGTAGAAATGAAAGAACATCTGGCTTGAGGGATGGTGTAGGAGGGAGGGGTGTCATTACAACACACTTTCATTGCAAGCCAGTAATGTACATTGGGACACCATAGACATAGCAGCACAATTCAACCATTCTGCCCATCGAGTCTACTCTGCCATTCGGTCATGGCTGATAGTTTCCCAACACTAATTCTCCTGCTTTCTCCCCTCAGCCCCGAATCCCTGTAAACAGGTACAAATAGAATTAAGATTGTAGTTATGCTGTTCACCAGAAACAGTAATTAATGGAGAGCAAATGCCAGGGCAACGCTGACCCAGTGAGAGTCTGTGCCACAGTGATAGCCTTTCACTGGTGTGCTTCCTGTGTCAGGAGCAGGATGTCAGTGGGAGTAGTTTTGAAGGTGAAAGTCACTCAGCCACTCTCAGTAATCCCAGGGGAGGAGAGAAGGACACAAACAGGATGTTTGTGAGATATTCCAGTCAATAGGCAGTCAGCACCCACACCGACCTCATCTCCTACTTAGTGAGTAAACAATGGTCTGTCCATGGTCAGGGAACAGAATAGCTCATCAAATCATTGAATCCCCACAGTGTGAAAACAAGCCATTCAGCCCATTAGTCCACACCAACCCACTGAAGGATATGTCACCCAGACCATTCCCCTACCTTATCCTTGCATTACCCATTACTGCTTTCCTGGGTTTTCAGAGTTCCCAGGAGCCAGCACACAGAGAGTTAATGATTTCTGAATCCATTGCAAAGTCAGAACAAAGAGAAATTTCCATAATTAATCAGCTGGATTGTTTCTCCAAGACACCATGTTCCTACCAGAAGCGAAACTGTGTTCAAAAGAGTACATAAAGATTGTAGCTCAGTGTTCAAACTGCAGATCCACCTGTAGGTGCTGAGGAGTCAGTCAGTGCATTCACCAGTGATCTGAGAGAACACCAATATGCTCAGAATCTTCTTAACTGTGTCTGTCCTCTTTGGACATCAACTTGCTACATATGACACAGAGCAGGAGGTGGTCGACCTCTGTACTCATGGTGACTGTCTACAGCCAGAACAAGTCGTCTAGGACAAGGTCAGTACAGCTGAGAGTTTCCTCTCTTCTGTCGTGTTTGTACCAATGGAGATTGTTTCATGCTGTTTTTATTCCATAACCCATAGTGCACCGATAGTGCACATCCCAACCCTGAACCACGAGACTAGACTGAAATTACTCCTTGGGCTTTATTAATACTTTCTACATGAGCTGCCATCCCCTGCCTGGCTCCCACTGCCAGCTTGTGCAGTAAGAAGAATATCAGGGCTTCCATCTCCAGCAGCAGGTGAAGGGAGGGGTCAGTCTGCTCACAGAGAGGGGGCTGGTGGGGGACAACACAAGGACTGTAGAGTCAGGGAGCTCTCCTACTGCTCCTGTCTTCACTCAATCTAACCCTGTTTCTGAAAGGCAGCTGATCACAGGCTGAAGGTCTGTGCTGGGTTTCAACCCAGGTCCCCAGAACCTGACCTGGGTCTCTGGAATAATCGCCTTGTGATCAATCCCATGAGGCCATCACCTGCCCCAATTCAGAAGGCTGTAAGTAATGGTGTTTTTATCCTTTCATTCAGTGAAGGTGTCGCTGGCATGGCTGATATTTAATACCCATCCCTCATTCCCCAAGGCATTTCTCTGTTTAAATAATGTGTTAAAACATACAGAGAGATACACAACACAGGGACATGTGGTCATTAACGTTGGCTCAATGTAGAAGGATTTCAATCAATTCTCTAAATGTTGTTATTGAAAGGGAAGGAGCAAGGTGAGTCAAACAGGACAACATGAAAGAGAAAGGGAATGAATCAGGAAACGCTGCTGTCAGGAATCCCATTAAAAATTCCAAACTTTGTTTCAAGTTTTGTCAGAGTCACAGAGATGTATATCACAGAAACGGACCCTTCAGTCCAACTCGTCCATGCCAACCAGATATCCTCTATAAATCTCTTCCCATTTGCCAGCATTCTGGGAAGCCAGGGAAGTGATTGCTGGGCCCCTTGCTGAGATATTTGTATCATTGATAGTCACAGGTGAGGTGCCAGAAGACTGGAGATTGGCTAATGTGGTACCACTATTTAACAAAGATAGTAAGGAGAAGCCAGGGAACTATAGACCCGTGAGCCTGACATCAGTGATGGGCAAGTTTTTGGAGGGAATCCAGAGGGACAGGATTTACATGTATTTGGAAAGGCAAGGACTGATTAGGAGCAATCAACATGGCTTTGTCCCTGGGAAATCATGTCTCACAAACTTGATTGAGTTTTTTGAAGAAGTAACAAAGAGGATTAATAAGGGAAGAGTGGTAGACATGATCTATACGGACTTCAGTAAGGCATTTGACTTGGTTCCCCATGGAAGATTGGTTAGCAAGGTTAGATCTCATGCAATACAGAGAGAACGAGTCATTTGGAGACAGAACTGGCTCGAAGGTAAAAGACAGATGGTTGTATTGGAAGGTTGTTTATCAGACTGGAGACCTGTGACCAGTGGAGTGCCACAAGGATTGATGCTGGATCTACTGCTTTTTGACATTTATATAAATGATTTGGATATGAACATAGGAGGTATACTTAGTAAGTTTGTAGGTTACACCAACATTTGAAGTGTAGTGGACAGCGAAGAAGGTTACCTCAGATTACAACAGAATCTTGATCAGATGGGCCAATGGGCTGAGAAGTGGCAGATGGAGTTTAATTCAGATAAATGCGAGGGTCTGGATTTTGGGAAAGCAAATTTTAGCAGGACTTGTACACTTAATGGTAAGGTCCTAGGGAGTGTTGCTGAACAAAGTGACCTTAGAGTGCAGGTTCATAGCTCTTTGAAAGTGGAGTCACAGGTAGATAGGTTAGTGAAGAAGGCATTTGGTATGCTTTCCTTTCTTGGTCAGAGCATTGAGTGTATGAGTTGGGAAGTCATGTTGCAGCTGTACAGGACGTTGGTTAGGCCCCTTTTGGAAAATTGTGTGCAATTTTGGTCTCCTTCCTATCAGAAGGATGTTGTGAAACGTGAAAGGGTTCAGAAGAGATTTAAAAGGATGTTGCCAGGGTTGGAGGATTTGAGCTATAAGAGAGGATGAATAGGCTGGGGCTGTTTTCCCTGGAGCGTCAAAGGCTGAGGGCTGATCTCCTAGAGGTTTATAAAATCATGAGGGGTTTGGATAGGATAAATAAACAAAGTATTTTCCTTGGAGTGGGAGAGTCCAGAACTAGAGGTCATAGGTTTAGGATGAGAGGGGGAAGATATAAAAGAGACCTAAGGGGCAACTTGTTCATGCAGACAGTGGTGCATGTATGGAATTTGTTGCCAGAGGAAGTGGTGGAGGCTCGTACAATTTCAGCATTTAAAAGGTATTTGGGTGGGTATATGAATAGGAAAGGTTTAGACGGATATGGGTGAAATGCTGGCAAATGGGACTAGATTATCTGGTCGTTGGGATATCTGGTCGGCATGGACGCGTTGGGCCAAAGGGTCGGTTTCCATGCTGTACATCTCTATGCCTCCGTGACTGTATTTAGCCCGTACTGTCAATGAAGAGTCGGTGTATATTAGTAGATTTTCCTTTTCCTAGGAAGAGAGCATGTCGATTCCTCACGTCAGATCCAAGATAACATTAAAGACACGTAACTCCCCAGTGGCCACATTTCAACAGTTAAAGCAAGGGCCAGCCATTTGTCCCTGGGGGTTTTGCTGTCTTGTTGCCAGTCTCAAAGTTGAAGTGGTGGGGTCTGCCTGTCCCATTTTCAGGATCCTCTCAGGGAAAGGTTGTCCAGCAGTGGTCATCAAGCGGGCACATGAGGTAGGTTCCGCCCCCAGTGGGTATCCTGGTTCCAATCAACCCCATCAAGGCTGTCATACGGCATTTGGGATCATGAAGACGCTGTAACTTGCATCATGGTTCAGTCTGGTTTGGTCTTGCGGTCAGGGGCATGCTTCATTTACATAACTCTAATTTCCGGGATGAGACCCGGTTTAGGATGGCGCAGGCCACTTATCTCCATGTTAGGATTTGGGAGGATAAAAGGGGTCAGGGAGTCTCTTGCAGAAGTAAGGGCATAACAAACTACTTCATCCTCTCCAAATATTTTATTATGGGTTTCTAGAAACAAATTGTTAGTGAAGGATAATATCCCACCCCCCCGGCCCTTTGTCTCTTTTACTATCTTGATCTATCTGAATGGGACAAGGCTTACCAGAGATGCCCAGAGTACAGCTGAAATCAAACTGAAATATAACACCTTGACAAGATAAAGACCATTGGGAGTTGTTCTGTAAATGGACTGTCCAATCTTGTTGATGAAGTTGACCATTACCGACAATCATAATAATTAATGTATAATAATATAAATCATCTTGGGTAATGTTCCACACATCGAAGGAATCAGTCTCTTGGCATACAAGAACATCATCCTGGCATAGGTGGTGTACAGTCTCTTGTTGCTCAGGATCAGACAGATAGATGGTTCCCTCTTGTGTACTAATACTGGCCCAGGTAAGTCCATATATCAGGAATTTTGTTGTTAATAAAAAACCTACATATATTTGTTGCTTCTGATAACAAAGGGACTTTGTAGCAGCCCCTTTAGTCAGCTTCACCCTTCTAGGTAATGGTAGATCATCCACTTCGATGGAATTTTCCCACAATATTCCCATTCCTATTGAAGCTATTATTGTTGAGTCATAGAGTCACACAGCACGGGGAAGGACTGTTCGGTCCAACCAATCCATGCTGACCATAATCCCACACTAAACTAGTTCCAGCTGCTTGGGCTTGGCCCTGGCCCATATCCCTCCAAACATTTCTTATTCATGTCCTTATCCAAATGTCCCTTAAACATTGTAGCTGTACCCATATTCACCACTTTCTTTGGATGTTCATTCCACACACAAACTCACCTGTGCGGAAAAGTTGCCCCTCATGTCTTTTTAAAATCTTTTTCCTTTCACCTTAAAAATACTCCTCCTTATCTTAATTCCCCACTCGAGGGAAGAGGCACCTGCCATTCACCGTATTTAGATCCCTCACGATTTTATAAACCTCTGTAAGGTCACCCTTCAACCTCCTCTGCTCCAGTGAAAGAAGTCCCAGTCTATCCAACCTCTCTTTTTTGCTCAAACCCTTCATTCCTGGAAACATCCCTGGAAATCTCTTCTGAAACCTCTCTCCAGCTTTAATAATATCCAGCCTATAACAGAGTGACCAGAACTGGACACATTACTCCAGAAGAGGCCTCACCAATCTCCTGTACAACCTCAACACAGTATCCCAACTCTGATACTCATACATCTGAGCAATGAAGGCAAGTGTGCTCAATGCCTTCTTAACGACTCTGTCTACATTTGATGCAAACTTCAAAGAATTATGTATCAGGGTTGAGTCAGATTTCATCTGATCAGTTTCTCCATTACCATTTCTTTACTAAGACTAATCTTCTCCAACTCCTCATCCTCACTAGTCTCTTGGATTTCGGTCATATTTAAGAGATTTATTTTATCTCCCTTTCTGAATGCAGACAAGAATAATTGTTATTTAGCTTCAGTGGATAACCCCAAATATCTTACTTCTTTGAGATGTCTGATATCTGAGGAAGTGCAAATGTTACCGTCATAAGGACAGAGGGTGATGTCAGAGTTTGAGATGTCAGTCCTATGAGGAACACCCTCTCAGTCCCAGAAAACTCTCTATAACCCGGGAAGAAAACAGTGAGTCCTGTGGGAATTTTGTTTGATTTCAAGTAAATGTCTGACAATATCCCTTTGTAAATCAGATTTTGTAGCAGAAAGGATACAGCTGAGGGATTCTTTATCCCAAAAGGGTGTAGTTCTAATAGATGCGATTGTGAGTCGGTAGCTCACAGGCTGGTAATTGAATGGAGGTGATCAGTGTCGTGCCCACTGACTGGAGAGCTGATAAGAGCCCCACATCAGCTCTCTCAGGGAAAGCTTGCTGCATTCAGTGACCCTCAAGCACTGCTGGCTCCTGACTGCTGATGGCACTGTACCTGAGAGACCAAGCATCAGCACTGACTCCCAGGCTGATAGGTGTGTGTTACCAGGTAGATGATCCACAGGATGCTGTCATGGGAGTGTAGAGTGGGTGAGGTGGGTCAGTAGAAAGGGCAGGAGTGTGGGCCTCTCTAATGGCCAGATCCTGAGGTTGGTTTATTTTTTTCTCCATTCATGAGATTTGGGTTTGATCTATCCCTAATTGCCCTGGAGATGGCGTCAGTGAGCTGAGTTCACGAACTGCTGCCATCCTTTGGGTACTTGGGCATCCACAATGCTGTCAGAAAGGGAGTTCCAGGTATTTGATCCAGTGATACTGAAGGAACGGTGATATATTTTCAAGTCAGGGTTGTGTGTGGTTTGGAGGGGATCTTGCAGGAGTTGGTGTTCTCATGTAATTACTGCCCGCAGTACTTCTAGGGAGTAGAGAGTTAAACATCACACAACACCAGGTTATAGTCCAACAGGTTTAATTGGAAGCACGCTCTCGGAGCGTTGCTCCTTCATCAGGTGGATGTGGAGTACGCAATTGTAAGACACATAATTTATAGCAAAAGTTTACAGTGTGATGTAACTGAAATTATACATTGAAAAGTACCTTGATTGTTAAGTCTCTCATCTGTTAGAATGACCATGATAGTTTCACTTCTTTCATATGTAAGTCTCAAAAAGTTTTTAAAAAGTTACATTCTCAGGTTAACTGTAACCATTGGTGTCAGCCCAGATAAGCTGTTAAGATGTTGAAGGTGTTAGCCCCCTGTGTTCTGTTGTCTGTGCCATAACGTTTAGACTGATTCTTATCTAAAAAGTGAGTTAACAGAGTCTTACATGGATTTGTGCAGTTTTTTAGCAAAGTACAAGGTAACTCTGCAAGTTCAAATTCACCTCACCAACGTATATGTGTGTTTGTGTGTTTGTGTGTGTGTGTGTGTGTGTGTGTGTGTGTTTGGCGTGGGGTTTGTGAGTGTCTGTGAGAGTGTGTGTGTGTGTAAAGGGGTCTAAGTCTGTGAGAGGATGCATATGTGAGTATGGGACTGTGTGAGAGAGTCTGGGGTGGGGGATTGTGAGTGTCTGTGAGAGTGAGTGTTTATGTGTGTGCGTGTGTGTAAAGGGGTCTAAGTCACACTGTAAACTTTTGCCATAAATTCTATGCCTTACGATTGTGTACTCCACAACCACTTGATGAAGGAGCAGCGCTGCAAAAGCCAGTGCTTCCAATTAAACTTTTTGGACGATAACCTGGTGTTGTGTGAGTTTTAACTTTTAACTTTTTACACCCCAGTCCAGCACTGGCATCTCCAAATCATAGATAGTAGAGAGCACAGATTTGGACGGTGATGAAAAAGGAGCAAGGTGATTGGTTGCAATACAATCTGAGGGATTTTCCAGCCTTCCCTATACAGGCAAGTGGTGTGTAGTCTATCATACTCCTGACCTGTGCCTTGTCGATGGTGGGTAGGGTTGAGTGAGATACTGCAGTGTTTCTTGTAAATGGTACACGTTGTTAACTTTGTGTGTTGATGGTGGGAGGAGACATTCCAAAGGATCTGATTTCCAGGGCTGAGGTGAGAGAGACCGCCCTTGCCATTGAGGCTGTGTCTGAACAAATGTGATATTAAGGAATTCCAGTAAACCTGGAATCAGTGGGAACCGGGAAGAATTTCCACTGGTTGGAGTCATACCTGGCACATGCTCATCAACCATTTCCCTCTTCGATGGGACTGATTGAACACAAGTCCAAATAAATCTCTGAAGAAGAGTCACACTGGAAGAGTAAAGCACAGGAATAGACTGTTTAGCCCAAATATCTGAGCTGACCGAACCCTAACACTAACCCTAACCCTATCTGCCTGCACAAGGTCCATATCCCTCTGTTCCCGGCGTGTTTGTGTTTCTGTCCAAATGTCTTTTAAACTTTACTCCCATATCTACATCTTCCAGCGCTCTGGGTAGCACATTCCAGTCGCTGACCACACTGAGCATAAAAACCTCTCCTCGCACATTCTCCTCTCACCATAAACCTATGCCCACTAGCGTTTGAGATTTCCACCCTGGGATAAAGACTCTGACGATCCACCCCCTCTATGCCTCTCATTATTTAATATACTTCCATCAGTTCCCCTCTCAGCCTCTGATGTTCTAGTGAAAACAATCCGAGTGTGCCCAAACTCTCCTTATAGTGAATACACTCCAATCCAGGCAACATCCTGATAAATCTCTTTTGCACCATGTCCAAGGCCCTGCATCCTTCCTGTAATCTGCAGCATGACTTTGCAACTTTTATTCTCAAGCCCCAGACTGATGAAGGCAAACATGCCGTTATGTCTTCTCTCCAACCTTATCCATTTGTATTGCCACTTTCAGGGAGCTATGGACTTGACCCAAGATCCCTCTGCAGATTAATTCTTGACATTTTTTTGTATAATTTTGAATTCTTCCATTTAACTTTCCAAAGTGCATTATCTCACAATTGTCTGGATTAACCTCCACATGCCATTTCATTGCCCATCTTTCCAAGTGATCTCCATTTGTTGCTGTATCCATTGACAACCTTCCCCACTGTCCATAACTGCACCAATTTGGTTTGCACCACATAACTGTCAGGCAATGACCATCTCCAACAAGAGAGAAGGTAAACATCACCCACTGACATTCAATGGCATCACAGTCACTGGATCCACCACTTCAGTGAAAACAGACACAACATATTCATTCAGCTCCTCGACCACTTCTCTATTCCTGAAAATAAATCCATCCAACTCTGTCTGGAATGGACCCACATCCGTTTTAGCCAAATCATCACCAGTGGAAACTTTTGCAATCCGTTTTTGATTTTTATGGATTGCATTCATATTCATTTCTGCTGTTCCTTACAAGTTTCATGGTCCTCCTTTGTGGAACCATTCTAGTGAGAACGCTCTGCAACCTCTTAAGGAGACTCATGTATTCCCTAAAATGTGATCATCAATGGCCACAATGGTCATAACAGAATTTCATAGGGGTTCAGCAAAACTTCCTCGATTGAGGAATCAATCATCTCGTTATAAAGTCAAGGCGCTGTTTGCTTTGCTATTCACTCTCTCAATAAAAATCAGTGCACCAAAATTCCCTTGTCCCTCTGCCATGCAATTTTTGAACAGTGCCATTAAGTTTATGTCGACTCTCAGAATTCCTCACCAAAATTGTATCCCCTTATCGGCCTCGGGACTGTCCATTCTGATTGCTTTTCGATTCTGTTCCTGTAGTCATGATGGAACGGAATGATGGAGGGTTCTCAATGGGCTGAAAGACTGACTCCTGTTGCTATTGGTCTGTTAATTTACTTGATTCAGACAGGTTTTGTCACGAGGAATGAATTAAATGTCTGCTATTCTTAATTCCATTGCAGGACTATTTCCAACATAACTGATGTGAAACAATATGAAGAACTTATCCTTGATTTCGTGAAAGACTTGGAAAAGGACAAGAGAATACTTAATGGGAAATTTCTTATCGTTTGGGATAAGAAAGGTGGACTAACACAAATAGCTTTCGAAAAGGAATTGGAATGAAACCTTTCTATAAGGTTCTGTTACATTTATACATTTTATACAATGTGCTTAATTCTAAAACTGTTTTGTCTTCCCCAAACTACACATTGCAAAAAGCTACACTACTTGCATAGCTCTGGTCTCCATACCTCGAGAAAGATATACTCTTCTCCCTAACTTCCATTGAATGCAGTGACTGTTCCTTAGACATATTATGGACATGTGCCCACATTGGGAATTTGACCAATTCCACCAATGTCCTATCTCAGAAGTCCCGGTATCCTATTTATAAACACTGCCGTCTACTGGCAGTCAGTAAAGAATACAAAGTTAAAAACCACATAACACCAGATTATAGTCCAACAGGTTTAATTGGAAGCACACTAGCTTTTGGAGCGACGCTCCTTCATCAGGTGATGTAGGAGCATCGCTCCGAAAGCTAGTGTGCTTCCAATTAAACCTGTTGGACTATAATCTGGTGTTGTGTGATTTTTAACTTTGTACACCCCAGTTCAACACTGGCATCTCCAAATCAAGTAAAGAATACAGCATTTATTCTTCATTCAAAGTTATTTACATACATCAGCATCAACAGGGAGTATTTTATTCCCCATTTCAGTCTCTGTTCCCACTGGTTCTTTAGTTCAATGATTCCAATCAATGGAATCATCCAAGTTACACTTCAATGGCCCGAATTTCTGATCGGGAGTCAGTCGTTGTCACTGACAGACTTTCCCCATTCCCCTTGACCCGACAACACCCTCGATATGACCGTGTCAGACTGGACAAACCCGCTCAACCTGACACCTATGACCCAGCTGGCCTCGAAGCTCCATCACCTCCTCACCAACCCCAAGAGTCCACAGATCCCTCATCACTGACCCACTACTCCCCTTCGCCCTTTCCACAACCCCATTGGAACGGGACACCTCCCCCGCCCCCCCCACCCCATTACCAGCAAAACAAAAGCCCCTCCCTTTGACCAGCTTTCAAACCCCATTCAGAGCAACCCCACGAAATGGGAAAGCTGTCCCTGAACAGACACACCCTGCTCCTGCCAATGGAATTGGAACTGAGAGCAATTTGCATTCTCCCATCACCACCCAACGCCCACCCAGCCCCTGCCTCACTAACCTGAAACCCCACCCAAAGTGACCCAGGTGGTACTGACCCTCTGTCCCGACCTGGTAGCAAAACCCCATCACTAAACCTTCTGGACCTGACACAGCGCCTTCAACATATCCCCACTCTCCACATAACCCCAGCAGATCCATCAGTCTCATTCCTCTCCGACATGGTGCCAGCAGAACTCAAATGCTCCCTCACTCCATCCCAGCCCTTACACACCCCAAGCTTTCTCTCACCGACCTGACAATATACCCCTGCTCCCGGCACCAGTCTCTCCCACTCCCCTTGTCCTCTATCTTTCTCACCCACGTCCATGCTCCTCCCTCACACACATATTCCATTGAAACCCCTCACCCACCTACCACTCTGTCCATCTTCCTTCACACGCTCCCACCAACTGCAGCCCCTCCCCCTCCTGCCTATTATCCTCCCTTCACACTTCCCTCCACGCTCACCTTTGTACAATGGTTTTTAGCTGTCCTGGGGGTTGTACCATCTTGTCTTTCCCCTGGGTCATAAAAAAGGTCCTCCATTCAAGGAGATTGTTGTTGATCTTCTCCTTCAAATCGACTTTCCCACATTGTCCCTTGATTGGGTAATCTGAACAGCTCCCAAGGTGATCAGAACGCTGCTCACAGACTACATCACTGAACCGCTTCTTAAACGTCATGTAATTTCACCATTGAGTGCTGAAAATAGCATTGTTTATCAATGCATTTATCAATTTATTTCAGAAGAGGATTACCAGGATGTTCCCAGGAATGGAGGATTCGGGTTATAATGAAATGCTAGATAGGCTGAGTGTTTTCATTGGGGGTGTCGGAGGGTGAGAGATGACCTTATACAAGTTTATAAAATCATGAGGGGTGTAGATAAAGTGAGTGGCAGGTACCTGATCCTTTGGGTGGGAGATTTCAAGACAAGAGGGTATATTTTTAGGATGAGAGGAGAAAGATTTAATAACGACATGAGATGCAAATTTTTTACACAGAGTGGTTCATGTGTGGAATGAACTTCCACAGGAAGTGGTAGATGCAGCTTCAGTTAAAACATTTAAAAGAGATTGCGATGACCACATGAATAAGAATTGTTTGGAGGGATATGGGCCAAGCGCAGGCAGGTGGGATGAGTTTAGTTTGGGATGATGGTCAGCGTGACCCAAGGATCTGTTTCCGTGCTGCATGACTTGGTGACTCTCGTCCCAATCTCAGAAACAACTCTCCAGGTTTGATGGTGTGAAACAGTTTTCTTCAAGATCAGACACCCAAGAGATTGGAGTCAGTTTCAGGTTCTCCCATTTACAAACACTTTGTCTCAGAAGATAACACATGTCTTGGCTGGTCATGGCCAAGTCTCTAAAAGGCAAATCCCAATGGAATGTCTGTAAATTTCCATTCATACACATTTAGAGATATGGAAGGTGTCTGGGAGAATTGAAAGGAAGCTGCCAGCAGAAAGAGTTAACTCACTGTGGTCTGAGACAGGGGGGTGGGGCCAAGTCACTGAGTGATGTTGTTGCAATTATACTTTGTTCAGGAAAACTGCTGCAATCTGCTGTTCATTAACTTTTTCAAAAGCTGAGTTCAGTTTGATATTTGCCAAACCATAGTTTAATGAGATTGTGAGAACAACCTGAAGGTGTAAAGCACAAAAACTTGATTTAATGAGAATCAAAAACACACAGTTCACTCTATTCCCAAAGGTTTGAAATTCATTATTAATCCAATATTGAATCTTTGATGTTGTGTCTGAACAACACCCTAATTTTCAGTGAGTCCTCTTTAACTATGGGGTGAGTTCCCCCCTTCGTGCAGTGTAGTGAGGTACACAGCTGTGATTCAGTATACGGGGTGTCCCTGTCTACTGCCCATTTTTCAGCTGTTTCTACCTTATCCTCATCGACACCTGCTCCAGCCACTGACTCACCGTTTCTTCTTGTATTAGTATTAACTCATCTACACAACTGTAAATATAAAGTGGTGATGATCACTTTCCCTTTCTGGTCTTTATCATTGTTCTGAACCATCCATGAATATTTTCCTCTGGGTTGGGGATGGCCCGATGGGTTGAACCCCTCTCTCAGCATTCCCTTCATCAATTTTGACTGTTGTTCTGCTGTAAACCCAGTGATGGAGCCCTCTGACATTCAATCAAAGTTTACAGCCTTTTCCTCATTCCCCTCCCTGACTGCATTTTTCAATTTCCTCCAACGAAATGTTTTTCCTCCCTACAGATGTGATTATAACCACTGGCACAGGCAGTGAGACTGTGACTCCTCTTGTGTGATCTGTCAGCTCAAACCTGATGTATTTTCACATTTTGGTTGGGGAAGCCCAGCTAAAGGTTAGGATTTAATGTTTTGAATTTTTTTTCCTGATTAAAGTGGCAGAATAGGATATTCAACCCCTCGAGACTGTCCCTCCATTCACACCCTCTGGACTGTCCAAGTGTCACTCCTGCTCCCACTCCCATCTCTTCACCACTCCCTGCTCCAGGCTTCTCTTCCCCTTCCCCAGTTGTAATCTCTCCCAGACCTTTTCCCGGACCACTTTACCGATGCCTAGGATCATTCCCTCCAGCCTCAGGTGGTGTCCCCATGCCGTGTGGTATCAGTCTCCCACCCACCACCCACCTCCTCGTTCCTGCTTGGTTCAGGTTTTACCACAAGATTTGTCACTGTTCCAGGGAGTAAAGAGCCTGGGAGAATGACAGGTACATTTTGTGTCTCATGTTGTATAATTTGCAGTTAGTCAAATTCAGGGATTTGGATGGTCCTGGTGTGGGTGAAGTCACTTTATGTCTCTTAACAATATTTCTTTGCATGTCTCATGGTTCAACATTAAAATGTTGTATCGCCATGGAGACATTATTGTGAAATGGGCCAAATGGTGACATGCATGTCTCTTCATGCAAAGTAATAAAATTAGCTCAGTATCTCACTCGTGAACAGCAATGGTGTAAATGTTGGTCAAATCTGGACCACACAATATTCACTGAAAGAAAGACAGACCCAAACGGCAGACCTGAGGCTAAGTTTCAATTGTCCATCTGTACATTTACAGGGTCTGTATTTCAGAGCAATGGGTGGAGCTGACATTTATCTTTATATGAGTGATTCCAGCGCTCTTCATTCACATGAAGAAATGAAAAATGTAAAAAAAAAACCCTAAACCCGCAACAGTACTTCAGTTTAGTCATTTCACTTTGTGGACACACAGTATTTCCTGTTGCCTCCCGGTGTGTAGGAGATTCTGACAGGATTGGTTTTGATTGCTCATTCCTTCTTGCCCGAAGATGGTGGTGAGCCCTGTTTTTGAGTTGCTACAGTCCATGTCTTTTACCGAGTAATGAGTGTTTCTAAGAGCCTGCAGACACCTCGACCAGTGTACTCAATATTTATTTACCCAGGATCCTTAGCGTGTATCAGGTAAGGACAACACAGCATGAGACTACAGTCAGTCAGCCAAGTCCCAACTTTATTGGAGACAACAAAGGGAAATACTACACTCGACAATTTTACCAACTCTATTTCTAACGATCCGATTCTTTTGAATATTAAGACACGTCCCAGACCTTTTGCTACTCTGTTGAATTGTTCCGTCTGTACCTCTCTTCATGAGTTGATTCTGTCTCTGGTCGGAGAGTGAGCTGCTCTGCTCACTGCTGTAAACTGACCTGCCTGTCGGTCGGCTGGAGAGTGGGGTCCGGTCAAGTCCTGCCAGGCCTAGGTACTTATACCCTCCTGGCTACATTTTGGAACCTTCCAAGGACTTAGATAATCAGGGGAATCAAACTAATTGGTCTTATCACCTTGAAATGCTGCTAATGGTTCTCGAGGGCTTGCCAACAGTGACCCATTCGATGTGTCTGCCTTGGACCTGGAAGTCTGGTTTCGTCCTCGTCTTGGTCTTGTGCCTTACTGAGGCATGTCCCATGCATCTTGTGATGTTTGTTTGACACACTTTGTAATGTACTCTGGTGCCTCTCCAGTTTTCAATTATCCAAGCGTAAATCTTGCAAGGATTGTCTCTGGGCAGAATTATCTCTTCTGTGTCTGTCTTGGCTCAGGATTCCCAGCATACTTTGCTTTTTGGCCAATTTTTGTGCCCTGTTTATTCCAGTTGCTGTTCCTGTATTTCTGCCCTCCCTTCTGAATGGTTTTTATTTCACCTGAGCAGTCGCAGGCATTTACAATGCTCCACTGCCAAACCCTGGTCACCAGACGCCTGGAGAAAGAACGCCTCATCTTTTACCTTGGAACCCTCCAACCACACGTGACCAATGTGAATTTCATCAGCTTCCTCATTTCCTCTCTCCCCACCTTACCCCAGATCCAACCTTCCAACTCAGCACCACCCTCTTGAACTGTCCTCCCTGTCCATCTTCCTTCCTACCTATCTGCTCCACCCTCCTCTCTGCCCTATCACCTTTGCCTTCACCTTCATCTACCTATCACAGTCCTAGCTACCTTCCCCGACCCCCTCCCACCTCATCCCCCTCCCATTTATCTCTCAGCCCCCATGGGCCACAAGCCTCAATCCTGATGAAGGGCTTATGCCTGAAATGTTGATTCACCTGCTCCTGGGATGCTGCCTGACCAGCTGAGCTTTTCCAGCACCACACTCTTTGACTCTGATCTCCAGTATCTTCAGTCCTCACTTTCTCCTCCCTGCTACAATGTGGTGTCAGTATCCCAGCATTGTTCAGTGGGCAGTTCCAGGATTTGAAGACAGTGACGGTCACACAATGGAGAGGGGACTCTGAGGTGATGGCATTCCCGTCCACGTGCTGCCCTTATCTTTCCAGTAAGTTGATGCTTGGATATAACAATGTTAATAAGATAGGAACAACATGGAACAGTACATCACAGGAAATAGCCATTTGGCCCACCAAGCCTGTGCCAACACATGATACATTTCTAAACCAAATGCCTTTTGCCTCTGTGCAGTCCATATCCCTTTTTTTCCATCTATTCATGTTTCTGACAAGTTGCTGCTTAAATGTTGCTGTTGTATTCTCTGACAGCACATTCTGGGCATTTACCACCCTCTGGGTAAAAATCTTCCCTCTCACATCTGCTTTAAAACTTCACCTTTTCACCTGAAATCTATCTCCTCTAGTGAGTGACATTTTTATCCTGAGGAAAAGATTCCATCTGTGCATTCCATCCATGCCTCTCAGAATTTTGAAAATTTCTGTCAGGTCGCCCCTCAGCCTCTGACATTAGTTGAAAATAGAACCTAGAAGAATACAGCTCAGGAACAGGCACTTTGGCCCACGGTGTTGTGGTGATAATGACGCCAATTTAAATGAATCCCTTCTGCCTGCCCCTTGTCCATATCCCTCCATCCCTTACATAACCATGTGCTTATCTAACAGTCTCTTACACGCCCCTATTGTATCTGCCTCCTCCAACATCCTTGGCAGTGCATTCCAGACCCCTCCCACTCTCTGTGTAATAAATTTACACCTCACATCTCCTTTGAACTTTGCCCCTTTCACCTTAAATGCATGCTCCCTAACTTTCGCTATTTCATCTCAGGGTAAAACCCGATTGATGCATCTCACAATTTTATAAACTTTTGTCAAATCTCCCTTCAGCCTCCTCCCCCGCCCCCAGAGAAAACAACCCTAATTTTTGTCGCCTCTTCTTACAGCTCATACCCTCTAATCCACTTTCCTGGGAAACCACTTCTGCAACCTCTGCAAATCCTCCACATCCTTCCTGTGAAGTGGTGACCAGAACTGAATGCAATATTCTCAGTGTGGACAGACCAAAGTCTTATAAAGCTGCAACATGAAATCCTGACTCTTGTACTTAATTCCTCAACCAATAAGGCAAGCATGCCATCCACCTTCTTCACCATCCTATCTACTGGTGTGGCCACTTCAAGGAAGCTATCGAATTGAACCCCAAAATCCCTTTGGACAGCAATACTGTTCAGGGTCCTGCTATTAACTGTAACATTTCCTTAACATTTGAATTCCCAAATGGAGCACCACACACTTACCCAGATTAAACTCCATCAATCATCTCTCCACCCATATCTGCACTGATCTATATCCTGCTGAATCCTTAGACAACCTTCTACACTATGCCCAACTCCACAGATCCTTGTATCATCTGCAGACTTACTAAACCACCCATCTACATTTTCATCCCAGTCGTTTTTATAAATATCACAACCAGCAGAGATCCCAGTACAGATCCCTGTGGAACACCATTAAGTCACGGACCTCCAGCTTGAAAAATACCCTTCTACCACTACCCTCTGCCTTCTATGGGCAAGCCAATTCTGAATCCACGTGGCCAAGTCACTGGGGATCCCATCCTACTGAGATCTTAATCTTCTAGATGAGCCTACCATGAGGAACATTACTGAAAGCCTTACAAAAACCCATGTAGCCAACATCCGCTGCTCTACCCTCATCAGTCACCGTTGTCACCTTTTTAAAAAATGCAATCACTTTAGTCAGTAATGATCCGTGCTTCACAAAGCCATGCTGACCGTCCCTAATTAGGCCTGGCTTTCTCAAATGTGTGTAAATCCTATCCTATTCCTTATCCCAACCATTAATGTGAGACGCACCCATCTATAGTTTCCTGGATTATCCCTATTTCCCACATTGAACAGAGGAACAACATTAGCTACTTGCCAGTCCTCCAGGACCTTTCTGGTGGCTAATGTGGACACAAACATCTTGGTCAAGACCCAAACAATCTCTTCTCCTGCCTCTCTCAATAACCTGGGGTGGATAGCATCATGCTCTGGGGATTTATACACATTTATGCTCTGTTATAGACCCAACACTACTTCTTTCTTGATCTCAAAATACCGTAGCATGTTAGCATGCTCCTCCCAAATCTCACTATCCTCCATATCCTTCTCCTGGGTGAATACTGATACAAAGTACTCATTTAGGATCTCACCCACATCCTCAGTCTCCAAGCACAAGTTCCCGCCTTCCTTGAGTGGTCCTACTTTCTCCCTAGTTAGCCTCTTGTTGGTAATGTATGTAAAGAATACCTTGAGCTTCTCTTTAACCCGACTTGCCAAGGTCATTTCATGTCCTCTTCTTGCTGTCCTCATTCCCTGCTTGAGTTCTTTCCTGCTTTTTTTACATTCCTCACAAGCCCTGTCCGATTTTAGCTTCCTGAACCTTAAATACGCTTTTTTTTGCCCGAGTCGATAAGCCCTCCAGTATGTCCTGTCTGAGTACCGAGGTACCATTCTAGCTGATTAGTAACCCTGCACCAGCTCAGTAGCCACACATTCATCTCTCCGATCATTGTATTCCTTGCCTCACTAGCACATGATACTGGCAATATCCTTGAGGATCGTAAATAAAACAAGTTTGTTCAATCTCTACTCATAGCTAATAACCTCGAAACCAGGTGACATCATGGTAAACCTTTTCTGCTCATTGTCCAAAGCCTTCAAATCCTTCTAGTTTTGTGGTGACGAGAACTAAATTCAACATTCCAAATGTGACCTAACTAAAATTTAATACAACTGCAACATTAATTGTCATGTTTCATACTCTACACCCCGATCGATGAAGGCAAGGATGACATACACCTTCTTGACCACCTTAACTATTTGTGCTGACACTTTCAGGGAACTGTGGGCCTGTGTACCTTGACCCTCTGTATGTCAATGCTTCCAAATATTCTGCCATTTATTGTGTACTTCCTTCAGACATGACAGTGTCAATAATGCATCACCTCACATTTGTCTGGATTAAATTCAATCTGCTATTTCTGCACCCATGTCACTACTGTATCTCTATCCTGCTACATCCTCTGGCAATCTCACTTACTATCCACAGCTTCCCCAATCTTTGTGTCATCCACAAGCTTACAAATCAGACCACATTTTATATGATGCCATCAGGTAATAATCTGGAAATTATATGGAAATCAAATTTGAACAAATGTGTGAGGGAGGGCGTTAGATATGTGGAGCATTGGGATACCTTGTGGGGAAGGTGGGACCTGTACAAGAAGGACGGGTTTCACCTGAACTGGAGAGGTACCAATATCCTGGGCGGGAGGTTTACAAGAGCTCTTCCAGAGGGTTTAACCTAGTTTGGCAGGGGGGTGGGAACCAGAGCTACTGATCAGAGAATGGGGTAGCTAGTGAACAGGCAGATACAGCATGCAGAGAGTGTGTGAGGAAGGATAGACAGTTGATCGGGCAAAGTTGCAGAAAGTGCGATGGGTTGAAGTGAGTTTATTTTAACTCAAGAAGTGTTAAGAATAATGGTGATGAACTTAGAGCATGGATCAGTGCCTGGAACTACGATGTTGTGGCCATTACGGAGACTTGGATATCACAGGGATAGGAATGGTTATTGGATGTTCCAGGGGTGAGATGTTTCAAATGGAATAGGGAGGGAGGTAAAAGAGGTGGGGGAGTGGTATTACTAATCAGGGATAGTATCATAGCTGCAGAAAGGGAGGTTATTGAGGAAGGTCTGTCTACTGAGTTAGTTTGGATGGAAATCAGAAACAGGAAAGGAGCAGTCACTTTATTGGGAGTTTTCTCTAGACCTCCCCCCAATAGCAACAGAAACACAGAGGAGCAGATTGTGTGGCAGATTTTGGAAAAGTGCAGAAGGAGCAGGGTTGTTATCATGGGTGACTTCAACTTCCCTCATATTTATTGAAGCTTCCTTAATGCAAAGAGTTTGGGTCAAGCAGATTTTGTCAGCTGTGTCCAGGAAGGATTCCTAACTTAATATGTAGATCGGCTGAATGTGAGGAGGCCATATGGATTTGGTCTTAAAAATGTGTTGCTGGAAAAGCGCAGCAGGTCAGGCAGCATCCAAGGAGAAGGATAAGCCCTTATGCCCGAAACGTCGATTCTCCTTCTCCTTGGATGCTGCCTGACCTGCTGCGCTTTTCCAGCAACACATTTTTAAGCTCTGATCTCCAGCATCTGCAGGCCTCACTTTCTCCGATATTGGATTTGGTGCTTAGCAATGAACCAGGTCAGGGGTCAGATCTCTTGGTGATCACAATTCCCTGACCAGGGAAGGTGGGACCTGTCATTGAGCGGGATAGGAGCAGACAGTATGGGAAGGTATTTAACTGGAGATGGGGTATTACAATGCTATTAGGCAGGAACTATGGAGAATACATTGGGAATAGGTGTTCTCAGAGAAATGCAGAGATTGTGGAGGTTGTTGGGAACACTTGTTGCAAGTGCTGGATAGGTTTGTCCCACTGAAGCAACGAAGGGATGGTAGGGTGAGGGAACCTTAGATGTCAAGAGATGTGCAAGAGGTAGGGGAGGCCCTAAAGGAATACTTCGCTTCAGTATTCACCTGTGAGAGGGACTTTGTCGTTTGTGAAGACAGCATGAAACAGGCTGATATGCTCAAACACATTGATGTTAAGAAGGAAGATGTGCTGGACATTTGGGAAAACATGAGGAATGATAAGTCCCCTCGGCGCGGACGGGATATATGCAAGGTTGCTACGGGAATCGAGGGAAGAGATTGCTGCGACTTTGGTGATGATCTTTGCATCCTCACTGTCCACTGGAGTACTACCAGATGGTTGGAGGGTGGCAAAAGTTGTTCCTTTGTGCAAGAAAGGGAATAGTGATAACCTTGGGGATTATGGGGCAGTCAGTCTTGCATCAGTGGTGGGTAAAATTATTGGAGAGGATTCTGAGAGACAGGATTTATGATTATTTGGAAAAGCTTAATTTGACTAGAGATAATCAGCATGGCAGCTTGTCTGCAAATTCCTGCAGCTTGGTCTTATTCACCTTTTGCAAAACATCCAAAGTCCCCACATCCACATTCAGAAAACCTTTGGCGACTGAATAAGCCATTACTATCCCAAGCTGTGTCTCCCCAACCAAACTACCAGCAGATTCTGCCACATAAGCCTTATTGAATTATTTGAGGATGTAGGGAAAGCTGGATGACTGTAAAAATGGAGGGTTTGGTGAAGAAAAAGAAGGAAGCATATCAGGTATACACAGGATGGATGGAGTGGATCCTTAGAAGAGTACAAAAGGCAATAGGAGTATACTTAAGAGGGAAATCAGGAAGGCAAAAGGGGGACATGAGATAGCTTTGGCAAATAGGGTTAAAGAGAATGCAAAGGGAGTTTACAAACACCTTAAGGACAAAAGGGTGACTAGGGAGAGAATAGGGCCCCTAAAAGGTCAGCAAGGTGGTCTTTGTGTGGAGCCGCAGGAGATGGGGGTGGGAGATACTAAACGTGTATATTGCAACAGTATTTACTGTGGAGAAGGACATGGAAGATATAGAATGTGGGGAAATAGATGGTGACATCTTGAAAAACTATTACAGAGGAGGAAGTGCTGGACATCTTGAAACGTGAAAAGGTGGATAAATCCTCAGGACATGATCAGGTGTACCCTTGAACACTGTGTGAAGCTGAGAAGTGATTGCTAAGACCCTTGCTGAGATATTTGTATCATTGATAGTCACAGATGAGGTGCCAGAAAACTGGCAATTGGCTAACATGGTGTCATTATGTTAGAAAGTGATAAGGACAATCCAGAGAACTGTGGACTGGTGAGCCTGACGTGGGTTGTGGGCAAGTTTTTGGAGGGAATCCTGAGGGATAGGATGTACATGTATTTGGAAAGGCAAAGACTGATTAGGAATAGTTAACATGGCTCTGTGGGTGGGTAATCATGCCTCACAAACTTGATTGAGTTTTTTGAAGAAGTAACAAAGAGGATTGATGAGGGCAGAGTGCTGGACGTGATCTATATGGACTTCAGTAAAGCATTCGACAAGGTTTCTCATGGGAGACTGATTAGCAAGGTTAGATCTCATGGAATACAGTGAGAACTAACCATTTGGATACAGAACTGGCTCGTAGGCAGAAACCAGAAAGTGGTGGTGCAGGGTTGTTTTTCAGACTGGAGGCCTGTGACCATTGGAATGCCACAAGGATCGGTGCGGGGTCCACACTTTTTGTCATTTATATAAATGACTTGGATGTGAGCATAAGAGATATAGTTAGTAAATTTGCAGATGACACCAAAATTGGAGGTGTAGCGGACAGCGAAGAAGGTTACCTCAGATTACAATGGGATTTTGATCAGATGGGCCAATGGGCTGAGAAGTGGCAGATAGAGTTTAATTCAGATAAATGCGAGGTGCTGCATTTTGGGAAAGCAAATCTTAGCAGGACTTATACACGTAATGGTAAGGTCTTAGGGAGTGTGTCTGAACAAAGAGACCTTGGAGTGCAGCTCCTTAAAAAAAGAGTCGCAGGTCACCAGCATAGTGAAGAAGATGTTTGGTATGCTTTCCTTTATTGGTCAGAGTATTGAGTACAGTAGTCAGAAGGTCATGTTGTGGCTGTACAGGATGTTGGTTTGGCCATGTTTGAAATATTGCATGCAATTCTGGTCTCCTTCCTATTGGAAAGATGCTGTGAAAGTTAAAAGGGTTCAGAAAAGATTTACAAGGATGTTGCCAGGGTTGGAGGTTTTGAGATATAGGGAGAGGTTAAATAGGGTGGGGCTATTTTCTCTGTCGTGTCAGAGGCTGAGTGGTGACAATAATGAGGTTTATAAAGTCATAAGGGTTGTGGATAGGATAAATAGACAAAGTCTTCTGGCCTCCCCCACCCCAGGGAAAACTGGAGAGCATTGGTTGAGGTTGAGAGGGCAAAGATATAAAAGAGACCTGAGGGGCAGCATTTTCACACAATGGGTGGTACATGTGTGGAATGAGCTGCCAGAGGAAGTGGTGGAGGTAAGTACAATTGCAACATTTAAAAGGCATCTGGATGGGTATATGAATGGGAAGGGTTCAGAGGGATATGGGCCAGGTGCTGCCAACTGGGACGAGATTAGGTTGGTATATCTGGTTGGCATGAACGAGTTGGACCGAAGGGTCTGTTTCCGTGCTGTACATCTCTATAACTCTGTGTGACTAAGCACAGTGATGAAGATAGAGCAGTGAATCACAGAATCACTACAGTGTGCAAACAGGCCCTTCAGCCCAACAAGTCCACACTGATCCTCTGAAGGCTAACCCACCGAGACCCATTCCCATACCAATTATGCTATATTTTCCCCTGACTAATGCATGTAACCTACACATCCCTGTAATTCCCCGTGGCCAAATCACCTAACCTGCACATCGTTGTATTGTGCGAGGAAACCAGAGAACCTGGAGGAAAACCCACGCAAACAAGGAGAGATTGTTCAAACTCCACACAGACAGTTGCCTGAGGCTGGAATCAAACTCTGGTCCCTAGCACTGTGAAGCAGCAGTGATAACCACTTGAGCCATCATCCCAACCCATGGATGTGTATATATGGATTTTAGCAAGGCTTTTGATAAGGTTCCACTTGGTGGGTTCGTTCAGAAAGTAAGGATTCATGGGATCCAGAGAAGATTGGCTGTCTGGATACAGAATTAGCTGGCCCACAGAAGGCAGAGGGTGGTAATAGATGGAAAGTATTCAGTCTGGCACTCGGTGACTAGTGTGTTATGCAGAGCTCTGTTCTTCGACCTCTGCTAATTGTGATTCTTATAAATGTCTTGGATGAGGAAGTGGAAGGGTCAGTTAGTACATTTGCTGATGTCACAAAAGTTGGTAGAGTTGTGGATAGTGTGAAGGGCTGTTGTAGATTGCAACAGAACATTGACAGGAAGCAGAGTTGGGCTGAGAAGTGGCAGATGGAGTTTAACCTGGAGAAGTATGAATTTCATTTTGGAAGGTTGAATTTGAATGCAGATTACAGGAATAAAGGCAGGAATCTTGGCAGTGTGGAGGAACAGAGGGACTTTTGTGGTCATGTCCATATATCCCTCAAAGTTGCCAAGCTAGTTGATAGGATTGTTAAGAAGGCGTATGGTATGTTGACTTTCATTAGCAGGGAGATTGAGTTGAAGAGCCGTAGGGTTATATTGTAGCTCTGTAATGCCCTGGTTAGACCACACTTGCAATATTGTGTTCAGTTCTGGTTGTCTCATTACAGGAGGGATGTGGAAGCTTTAGAGAGGGTGCAGAGGAGATTTACTAGGATGCTGCCTGGAGTCAAGGGCATGTCTTATGAAGAAAGGAATAGGGAACTTGGTCATTTCTCATTGGAACGAAGAAGGATGAGAGGGGATTTGAGACAAGATGATGCGAGTCAGAGGTAGAGTGGCTAGCCACAGACTTTTTCCCAGGGTGGAAATGGCTATCACAAGGGGGCATAATATTAAGGTGATTGGAGGAAGGTTTAGGGGAGATGTCAGAGGTAGGTTCTTTACACAGAGAGTGCAGGGTGTGTGCAATACACTGCCAGCAGTGGTAGGAGGGTCAGATGCATTACGGACATTTAGCGACTATTGGATCAGCACTTGGATGATAGCAATGAGGGATATGTAAATTAGTGTGATCTCAGAGGAGGATAAAAGGTTGTCACAACATCAAGGGCTGAAGGATCTGTAGTGTGCTGTACTGTTCTATGTTCTATTGGGCTTGGTTTATTAAGTCAGGAAACTCAATGAATATTGTTTCCTGATTAATTAAATATGAACTTTTATCCATATTGCCAATTATGTCTCGCTAACTTTTTGTTGTATCTGTCCCAAATCTCTCCTTTGATGGATCAACGGCAATTGAATCATCAGCTGAAACATCCCTCTTGGAAAAGGGGTTAAATTTTAACGTAATTTCTTAAAGTAGGAATTCTCCCTCTGTGGAAAACATGCTTCACATTTTCCCACAGGACTCAGAAACAAACATGACCATCAAACTGATTGTCATCCTTCCATCTGTGAGAGATGGTGGGAAAGCAGCCTCAACACTTTGCTGAGATTATCTGCTGCCCTCCGAATGTCTGAACAATTGATTCTGGAAAGAATCATCATCAAACAAACCCTGACAAGCTGTCTCTCTGAGACGAGTGAAAATGAACTGGCCCAAAACAGGGCAGCAAACAGTGAGCTCCTGATGATACTGAATTTGAATGAAATGTGCCCCAAAGACTGAAGGCAGAAAACTCCATCACAGAAATCAGCTGCCTCTTGATCAGCTCCTGTTCCTACAATTATCATCCTGAGGACGCCAGACACAATGAAGCAAAAACCCAAAATATTGGTGTTTCCTTGAATCAATGAATTCACGGCTGGATTCTCAGCATCTTTAGGTAGATCTGCAGTTTGAGCAGTGAGCTCAGATATTTACATACTTGTTTGTGGACCTGTTTTTGGAATAAATTACTCAAACATGAAACACAGGAGGAAAATAGCAGCAATTTGCTTCTGGAACAGTTTCCTTCATTCCAGCTTTGAGATGGATTTTGAAATGATTAACTCACTGAGTGCTGGCTCCAGGGAGGTCTGAAGGTCCCCAGCAGTATTTTGCTTTCAGCTCCCACAGTGTCAGGCTGAGAGATTCTCTGGTAATACAGAAAGTACAGCGTTGTCAGAGTAGTTTGTCAGAGTAGATGAGATAAATCAACTTCACTCAACAACCTTCCCTTGCTCTCAATGCTCCCATGAAGGAAGTCACACTCCAGGGAATTTAAACGGCTGGTGTAATCTACAGTCTGTGCTGGGTTAGACAATCTCACCCAGGTGGCAGGAAGGTCACAACAGGAGGTTTAACCTGGTGTCAGAATGGTGACTAGCATCATTCCAGTTGAGGGGAATAGCCAGTGAGCTCTGCTGAATTGTGTCTCTGTGTGGGTGCTGAGTGAGGACAGTGATGTTTAAACAACACATCACTTCCAGTGGAGTCAGAAACACCTCAGAGGTGAGAAACCACACGAGTTACTGAGACAGTCACCGTGATGTCTCGGTGAAATACAGGGCCAGCTCCTTCCTGCAGTGACGAGTGTTACAGTCTGGTATGGCAGGAGCACTTACTCTGTCAATGTCTTTCTGAATTCTGCTTCCTCAATGGTGAACACAGAGTTAAATAATCCCCTCAGTGGGGCTGTTCTCTGACTGGGGTCTTCAGATTCTTTCTTTATTCCTCAGATAATGAAGCAGTTCATGCACACACACAGCAATTCAGAGCAGGATAACATTGATGCCCAGATGGCAAGTGAAATCCATGCTGTGAAAGTGCCAGGCAGTGACCATGTCTGATCATATTAATATTATTGGGTCCAAGTTTCAAACTCCTGGTCATTCTCATTGACCAGAAAGTGAACCGGACCACCCACATCAAGGAGGAGAAAGTGAGGACTGCAGATGCTGGAGATCAGAGCTGAAAAATGTGTTGCTGGAAAAGCGCAACAGGTCAGGCAGCATCCAAGGAGCAGGAGAATCGATGTTTCGGGCATGAGCCCTTCTTCAGGAATAAGGAGGGTGTGCCAAGCAGGCTAAGATAAAAAGTAGGGAGGTGGGACTTGGGGGAGGGGCATTGGGAATGTGATAGCTGGAAGGAAGTTATACAGGCCAGATTCGAGACTGCACTGACTCACCCTCTGGACAAACAAATCTCAATATACATTAAATTCTGGTGTGTAATGGAATATTTCCAATTTCTAGGGTGTGTGTTCCCACTCCAGAAATTTGACACAACAGACCTCAATAAATCAATCCCCTTGACCAGAATCCCATCCATTATCTTCAGTACTCCATTTTCTCCTCTGTTGGTATATTGCACGTCAGTCTGTTCTTGCTACAGGATGGACTGCAGTGAGGTACTGCAGCTTTGTCAGTTGCTCAGTCTCATTCCATAATGTTCACACTCAAAGGACAAATGTAGCAGGTCGATGGGAACACTATCACCTCCAAGTTCCCCTCTGAGACATTACTCTCCATTGTGTCATCATCATTGGTTTTATATCCAGGAACTGCCACCTTAACAATGCTGGTGTACAGACTCCAGATAGAATCATGGAGATTACAGCATGGAAACAGTCCCTTCGGTTCCTTCAGTCCATCTTGCCCATACCCACTAGATATCCCATCCCGGTCTAGTCCCACCTGCCAGCAACGAGCCCAGATCACTCCAAACCCTTCCAATTCATGTTACCATCCAGATGCCTTCTAAATGTTGCAATTGTACTAGCCTCATTTCATACACGTACCACCCTCTACATGAAAAAGTTGCCCCTTAGGTCCCTTTTATATCTTTCCTCTCTCACCCTCAACCTATGCCCTCTAGTTCTGGACTCCCCTACCCCACAGAAAAGACTGTGTCTATTTATTCTATCCATGCCCCTCATGATTTTATAAACCTTTATAAGGTCGCCCCTCAGCCTCTGACTCTTCAGGGAAAAAAGCCCCAGCCTGTTCAACCTCTCCTTTTAGCTTAAATCCTCCAATCCTGGCAACATCCTTGTTAATCTTTTCGAACTCCCTTCAAGTTTCACAACATCCTTCCGATAGGAAGGAGACCAGAATTGCATGCGATATTCCAAAAGTGGCCAAAGCAGCCGTACAGCCGTAACATGATCTCCCAACTACGGTACTCAATATCCTACCTGCGACTCTACTTTCAAGGAGTGATGAACCTGCACTCGAAGGTCTCTTTGTTCAGCAACACTCTCTAGGACCTTACCATTAAGTATATAAGTTCTCCTTTGATTTGCTTTCCCAAAATGCAGCACCTCACATTTATCTAAATTCAATTCCATCTGCCACACCTCAGCCCTTTGGCCCATCTGATCAAGATCCTATTGTAATCTGAGGTAATCTTCTTCGCTGTCCACTACATATCCAATTTAGGTGTCAACTGCAAACTTACTAACTATACCTCTTATGCTCACATCCAAATCATTTATATAAATGACAGAAAGTCGTGGACCCAGCACTGATCCATGTGGCACTCCCTGGTCACAGGCCTCCAGTCTGAAAAGCAGCCCTCCACTACCACCCTCTATCTTCTACCTTCGAGCCAGTTCAGAATCCAAATGGCTAGTTCTCCCTGTATTCCATGAGATCTAACCTTGCTAATCAGTCTCCCATGAGAAACCTTGTCGAATGCCTTACTGAAGTCCACATAGATCACATCTACTGCTCTGCCCTCATCAATCTTCTTTGTTATTTCTTCAAAAAACTCAATAAAATTTGTGAGACATGATTTCCCACACACCAAGCCATGTTGACTATCCCTAATTAATCCTTACATTTCCAAGTACATGTACATCCTGTCCCTCAGGATTCCCTCCAACAACTTTCCCACCACCGACATCAGGCTCACCAGTCTATAGTTCCCTGGCTTGTCCTTACCACCTTTCTTAAATAATGGTACTACATTAACCAACCTCCAGTCTTCCGGCACCTCATCTGTGATTATTGTTGGTGCAAATATCTCAACGAGTGTCCCAGCAATCACTTCCGTAGCTTCCCACAGAGTTCTAGAGTACACCTGATCAGGTCCTGGGGATTTATCCACTTTTATGCCTTTCAAGACATCCAGCACTTCCTGCCCTGTAGTATTAACATTTATCAAGATGTCACCATCTATTTCCCCACATTCTATATCTTCCATATCCTATTCCATAGTAAACACTGCTGCAAAATACTCCTTTAGTATCTCTCCACATCTCCTGCGGCTCCACACCAAGGCCACCTTGTTGATCTTTGAGGGGCCCAATTCTTCCCGAGTTATCCTTTTATCCTTAAGGTATTTGTAAAAATCCTTTGAATTCCCCTGAACCCTATTTGCCAAAGATATCTCATGTCCCGTTTTTGCCCTCCTGATTTCCCTCTTAGGTATACACCTACTGCCTTTATTCTTTTCTATTTATTCACTCTATCTATCTTGTCTATACCTGACATATTCTTCCTTCTTTTTCTTTTAACCAAACCCTCAATTTCTGTAGTTATCCAACATTCCTGACACCTACCAGCCTTTCCTTTCACCCTAACAGGAATACATTGTCTCTGGAATCACGTTATCTCTTTCTGAAGGCTTCCCATTTTCCAGCGGTCTCTTTACCAGCGATCATCTGCCCCCAATCAGCCTTTGAAAGTAGTTGCCTCATCCCATCAAAATTAGCCTTCTTCTAATTTAGAACTTCAATTTTTAGATCTAGTCTATCCTTTTCCATCATTATTTTAAAACTAATAGAATTATGGTCGCTGGCCCCAAATCCTTCCGCACTGACAGCTCAGTTACCTGCGCTGCCTTTTTTCCCAAGGGTAGGTCACGTTTTGCACTTTCTCAAGAAGGAACATCCACATACTAAATCAGAAAATTTTCTTGTACACACTTAACAAATTCCTCTTCATCTAAACCCTTAACACTGTGGCAGTCCCAGTTGGACGACAGCAATTCAAACAGAGGACTGACCACCATCTTTGGGCATCAAGGAATGGGCAATAAACAACAATCTTGTCAGAATCTCCCACACCCCAAGAAGGAACAAACAACACTGTGTGTCTGCAATGTGGAATTCCTAAACCAATCATGTTTCAGTTCAAGTGTTTTCCAGCTTCATTTTTTTGATGCAAATGAAGAACACCTGACCTACTTCTAAAGATGAACATCAGCTCCAGCCATTGCAGACCCTGTAAATGTCTGATGGACGTGTGGAATTTAGGTCTACCTTTTGAGTTTGACTTTACTTCAGTGAATATTGGGTGGTCCAGATTTACCTCACTGCACTGCACGAAGGTGGGAACTCACCCCATAGTTAAAGAGGGCTCACTGAAAATTAGGCAGTTGTTCATACACAACATCAAGGATTCAAAATTGGTTTAATAATGAATTTCAAATCTTTGGCAATAGAGTGAACTTTTTTGATTCTAATTAAAAACACATTTTGTGCTATACACCCTCTGGGTTGTCACACCATCTAGATAAACTATAATTTGGCAAATTTCAAACTGAACTCAGCCTTTGAGAAATGTTTAAGAGAAACATAGAAAATGTAAAGGTGAAAGATAAATGCTTCTCCTGTGAAGTTGATCTTAAAAATATGAAAGAGATCAGAGACAATTGAAGGCAAAGTGTAAAACTAAAGAAAGGATTATCAAATTCATAAGGTCAGTTTGAAATGGACAGCAAATTTCAGCAGTGTTCTTGAACATATACCCATCTAGATGCCTTTTAATTGTTGCAATTGTACCAGCCTCCACCACTTACTCTGGCAGCTCATTCCACACACGGAACATTCTTGGCATGAAAAAATTGTCCCATAGGTCTCTACTGCATCTTTCCCCTCTCATCCTAAACCTATCCACTCTAGTTCTGGACTTTCCCACCCTCGGGAAAAGACTTTGTCTACTTACTCTATCCAAGCCCCTCATGATTTTATAAAACTCTACAAGGTCACCCCTTAGCCTTCGAAGTTCCAGGGAAAATAACCCCAACCTATTCAGACTCGCCCTGTACCTCAAATCCTCCAACTCTGACAACATTCTTGTAAGTCTGTTCTGAACTCTTTCAAGTTCACAACATCCTTCTGATAGGAAGGAGACCAGAATTGCACATGTTCCAAAAGTGGCCTAACCAACATCCTGTACAGCCGTGATATGACGTCTCAACTCTGATGCTCAGTGCTCTGATCAACAAAGGAAAGCATACCAAATGCCTTCTTCACTATCCTATCTACTTGTGACTCTATTTTCAAGGAGCTATGAACCTGCACTTCAAGGTCTCTTTGTTCAGCAACACTCCCTAGTACCTCTAAGTGTGTAAGTCCTGTAAGATTTGCTTTCCCAAAATGCATTTCCTCACATTTATCTGAATTAAACTCCATCTGCCACTCCTTAGCCCATTGGCTCATCTGATCAAGATCCTGTTGTAATCTGAGGTAACCTTCTTCGCTGTGCACTACACTTCCAATTTGTGTGTTAATTGCAAACTTACTAACTATACCTCCTATGTTCATATCCAAATGATGAAATGTGGTGAACTCAGCACGAATCCTTGTGGTACTCCTCTAGTCACAGGCTTCCAGTCTGAAAACAACCTTCCACCACCACCCTCTGTCTTCTACCTTTGAGCCAGTTCGGAATGCAAATGAATAGTTCTCTCTCTATTCCATGGGATCTAACCTTGCTAACCAGTCTCCCATAAGAAACCTTGTCGAATGCCTTCCTGAAGTCCTGATAGACCATGTCTACCGCTCTTGCCTCATCAATCCTCTTTGTTACTTTTTCAAGAAACTCAATCAAGTTTGTGAGACTTGATTTCCAATGCACAAAGCCATGTTGACTATCCCGAATCAGTCCTTGCCTTTCCAAATATATTCCTCAGGATTCCCGCCAACAACTTGCCCACCACCGCCGTCAGGCTCATGGATCTATAGTTTCTTCCCTTGCCTTTACTACCTTTCTTAAAAAATGGCACCACGTTAGCCAGCCTCCAGTCTTCTGGCACCTCACCTGTGACTGCAGATATGTCAGCAAAGCGCCCAGCAATCACTTCCCATCTTCCCATAGAGTTCTAGGGTACACCTTATCAGGTCCTTGGGATTGATCTACCTTTATGCATTTCAAGGCACCCAGCACTTCCTCCTCTGCAATATGGACATTTTTCAAGATGTCACCATCTCTGTCCCCACATTCTATATCTTCCATGTCCTTCTCCACAGTAAACACTGCTACAAAATACTCGTTTAGTATCTCCCCCTTCTCATGCAGCTTCACACAATGGCCACCTTGCTGATCTTTGAGGGGATGCATTCACTCTCTAGTTACCCTTTTGTCCTTAATTTATTTGTGAAGACTCTTTGGATTCTCTTTAACCCTATTTGCCAAAGCTATTTCTTGTCCCTTTTTGCCCTCCTGATTTCCTTCTTTTTCTTAACCAAAACCTCAATATCTCCAGTCATCCAGCATTCCCTACACCTACCAGCCTTTCCTCTCACCCCTATAGAAATACACTGTCTCCAGACTCTTGTTATCTCATTTCTGAAGCCTTCCTATTTTCCAGTAGTCCCTTTACCTGTGAACATCTGCCCCCAATTAGTTTTTGAAAGTTATTTCCTATTGAGGTCAAAATTAGCCTTCCTCCAATTTAGAACTTCAACTGTTAGACCTGGTCTATCCTTTTCCAACACTATTTTAAAGCTAATAGAATTATGGTCGCTGACCCCAAAGTGTCCCCCCACTGACACCACAGCCCCCTTCATGCCTTATTTCCCAAGAGTAGGTCAAGCATTGCACCTTCTCTAGTTGGTACATCAACATACTGACTCAGAACATTTTCTTGGGCACTCTAAACAAACCCCTCTCCATCGAAACCCTTAACACGATGGCAGCCCCAGACTTTGTTTGGAAAATTATAATCCACTTCCATAACCACCCTATTATTCTTGCAGATAATTGAAATCTCCTTACAAATTTGTTTCTCAATTTCCCACTGACTATTAGGGGGTCTATAATACAATCCCAATAAGGTAGCTATGCCTTTCTTATTTCTCAGTTCCACTCAAATAATTTCCCTGGATGTATTTCCAGGAATATCTTCCTTAAGTACAGCTGTCATGCTATCCTTTATCAAAAATGCCACTCCCCCTTCTCTCTTGCCTCCCTTTCTATCCTTCCTATAGTATTTGTATTGTGGAACATTAAGCTGCCAGTCCTGTCCATCCCTGAGCCATGTTTCTATAATTGCTCTGATATCCCAGCCCCATGTTCCTAACCATGCCCTGAGTTCATCTGCTTTCCCTGTTCGGCCTCTTGCATTGAAATAAATGCAGTTTAATTTATCAGTCTTACCTTGTTCTCTGCTTTGTTCCTGCCTGCCCTGACTGTTTGACTCGCTTCTTTTCTCCACTGTACCAGTCTCAGATTGATCTCTTCCCTTGCTATCTCCGTGACTCCCACCCCACTTCCTCCTTTTACTGGTTTATATCCTCCTGAGCAGCTCTAACAAATCTCCCTACCCGTATTTTAGTCCCCTTCCAATTCAGACACAATCCATCCTTCTTATACAGGTCACTTCTACCCCAGAAGAGATTCCAATGATCCAAAACTGTGAATTCTTTTTTCATACACCAGCTCCTGAGCCACGCATTCACTGCTCTATCCTCCTATTCCTACCCTCATTAGCTCATAGTACCGAGAGTATTCCCGATAGTACTACCCTCGAAGATCAATATGAAAATAAGCCAGTACCAAGGAAAAACATTGCCAACTTGATTAGAAACAAAGTTCCAACAACCTTTAATACTAAACACACAATCTCAAATCCTATTTGGCTCCTCAGGTTCCAATACTTCCCGAGTTTCTTGGAGGTTTGCACAATTGCTCTCCCTCTCTGGGTCTGTGCAGCTGCTTTCTTCCTCTCTTTCTCTCTCTCTCTCCCCCTATTTCTCTCTCTCTCTCTGGTTGGTCAGTTGGTCTTTGCCTCTTGCCATGTTGGTCTCATCAGAAGGCCTCCAGACGATTCCAAGAGCAATGTCTGTAGGTGAAGCATGTTTTTATATCTTTTAGATGGTTTTCTGGAACTTTCGATTGTTCTGGCCAATCAGGGAGATACACTTAGTAGTTTGAAACAGAGTCAATCATTTGGATGGATTGCTGATGTTAGTTTATTTTTGTGTAGAGGGGCCCGCCCTGTACCTTGATGTCAGGGCCCTCCTTTGTTCAGTAAATAAGTTGTTGGGAGTATGTCTGTTCTACATAAATGTTGCCTTTTACATTAGCAAATGTCATTAGCACCTGACTGCTGTGTTTGCACTGTGTTTGGTGTGTGGACTTTGTGATTTTAGAGCTTTACTTTGCCAATATACCCAGCATCCCTTGCTGTTTGGACAAGATAGCAATCTATTTGCGTTTTAGCAGCCAGGAGGCTGCTGAGGTACACAATGTATTAATCTGGAGGACTGTGCATATTTGTGATCTCTTTAAAAGAAAGATATACCCTTATACCTATTTCCAGTAATACAGTGACTGTTCATGAGTTTGGTTATGTATATGTGCCCATATTGGAAATTTGAACAATTCCATCAAAGTCCCATTTTAGGAATTCTGGGATCCTGTTTATAAACACTGCTCTCTACTGGCAGTCATAATTTTAACTCCAACCAAGAATACTGGACAGCATTTATTCTCAGTTGAAAATTATTCAGCTGCATTAATATCAGCAGGAAGCATTTCATTCCCATTTACACTCACTGTTTCCACTGGTTCATTAGTTCAATGATTCTGTTCAATGGCTTTATCCAAGTTTCTCACTTCATTGGCCTTGGAATTCTGATCAGGAGTCAGTCATTGTCACCGACACACTTCCCCCGTGCCCCCTGACCTGACACCATTCCCGTAATGACCGTGTCAGACCGGACAGATCCCCACAACCTGACACCCATGACCTGGATTGACCCAAAACTCCCTCACTTTCCCACCAACCCCAGGAGTCTTCAGATCCCTCATCACTGACCCACTACTCCCCTTCTCACCAAACACAACCCCATTGGAACTGTCACCTCCGCCCCCCCCCCCCCCCCACCCCATTACCAGCAAAACAACAACCCCTCCCTTTCACTCGACTTGGTAACCCCTTTGACCCAAAAGTGGCCCCTGCTCCTGCCAAAGAGATTAGAATATAACCACCTGCGTCATCCATCGCCACCCAACACCCACCCAGCCCCCCCTCACTGACCTGCAACCCCACCCAAACTGACCCAGCTGATACTGACCCTCCTTCCAGACCTGGTAGCACCATACACCATCCTTAAAGCCTCTGGAGCTGACACTGTCCCTTCAACACATAGAATCATAGAGTCATACAGCATAGAAACAGACCCTTCGTTCCAACTATAATCCCAAACTAACCCGTCCCACCTGCCTGCTCCTGACCCATGCTCCTCCCAACCTTTCCTGTTCGTGTACTTATCCAAATGTCTTTTAGACACTGTAATTGTTCCCACATCCACCACTTCCTGTGGAAGTTCATTCCACACACACAAACCACCCTCTATGTGAAAAGGTTTTTAAAACTCTCTCCTCTAACTTTAAAAATGTGTCTCCTTGTCTTGAAATCCTCCATCATCGGGAAAAGACAACGATCTATTCCTCTCATTATTTTCTAAAGGTCTATCAGATCACTGCTCAACCTTCTACGCTTCAGTGAAAAACATCCCAGTTTATCTCACCTTTCAGTATAACTCAAACCGTCCATACCCAGCAACATCCTGGTAAATATCTTCTGAGCCCTCTCCAACTTGATAATACCCTTCCTATAACAGGGCAACCAGAACTGGTCACAGTTTTCCAGATGAGGTCTCACCAATGTCCTGCACAACCTTAACATGAAGTTCTCAACTCCTATACTCAAAGCACTGAGCAATGAAGGCAAGCGTGCCAAATGCCTATTTAACCGCCCTCTCTATATATGAAGCAAATTCAAAGAATTATGTACCTGTAGCTGTAGTCCCTCTGCTCTACAATACTACCCAAGGCCCGACCAATTGAATTGAATAAACCTTACCCTTGTTTGTTGTACCAAAATGCAATGCCTCGCATTTATCCAAATTGAACTCCATCTGCCATTTTTCAGCACATTGGCCCATCTGATCAAGATCTCTTTGTGATCTTAGAATACCTTCTTCACTGTCTGCTATGTCACTACTAACCATGCCTTCTACATGCTCATCCAAATCATTTCTATAAATGACAAACAAAAGAGGACCCATAACCAATCCTGTGGCAACAACGCTGGTCACAGGCCTCCAGTCTGAAGAGCATTACTCTCCACCATTACTCTCTGTGTCCTGCCATTAAGCCAATTCTGTATCCAATTGGCAAGCCAATTGACAATCCCATGTGACCTAACTTTACCCATTAATCTACCATGGAGAAGCTTGTCATAGGCTTTACTAAAACCCAAATAAACAATGTTTAACACTCTGCCATCATCAATCATGAAAATACTCGACCAAATTTGTGAGACACGATTTTCTTCACACACCATGCCAACTGTCTTGAATCAATTTGTGCCTCTCTAAATGTCCATAAATCCTATATTTTATAATCACTTCCAACAATTTGCCCACAACCACAGTCAGACTCACAGGTCTATCATTCCCCAGTTTCTCTTTAAAACCTTTCTTAACCCAAGGTACAACATCAGCCACTCTCCAGTCATCAGGCACCGGGCCCATAGTTACAGATGTTGCAAATATTTCTGCAAGGGTCTTGTAATTTCCTGTCTTACTTCTCACAATAGTCTAAGATTCATTAGATCAGTCCCCAGAGATTTATCCACCTTTGTGTTCTCTAAGACCTCCCGAACTACCTCTTTGAACATAGAACATAGAACGTTACAGCGCAGCACAGGCCCTTCGGCCCTCAATGTTGCACAAACCTGTGAAATTGATCTGATGTCCATCTAAGCTACAGCATTCCATTATTATCCATATGTATGTCCAATGCCCATCTAAATGCCCTTAATATCGGTGAGTCTACTACTGTTGCAGGCAGGCTATTCCATGCGCTTACTACTCTCTGAGTGAAGAGACTACCCCAATTTCTGCCCTAAATCTATCACTCCTCAATTTAAAGCTATGACCCCTCGTGTTAGTCTTCATCATCCAAAGAAACAGGCTCTCCCTGTCCACCCTCTCGATCACTCTGATTATCTTATATGTCTCGATTAAGTCACCTCTCAACCTCCTTCTCTCCAATGAAAGCAGCCTCAGTTCCCTCGAACTTTCCTCATAAAACCTTCCCTCCATCCAAGTCAACATCCTCGTAAATCTCCTCTGAACCCTTTCCAAAGCTTCCACATCCTTCCTATGATGTGGTGACCAGAACTACACGCAATACTCCAAGTGCAGCCTTACCAGTGGCTTGTACAGTGAAGCATGACCCCATGGCTCTGAAACTCAATCCCCCTACTAATAAATACCAATACACCATACGCCTTCTTAGCAACCCTATCAACTTGGATGGCAACTTTGCGGGATTTATGCACCTGGACACCGAGATCTCTGTGTTTATCTACACTGCCAAGAATTTTACCAAAAGACCAGCACTGTATTCCAGTTACTTCTTCCAAAGTGAAGTACTTCATACTTTTCTGCATTTAACTCCATTTGCCATTTCTCAGCCCAACTCTGCATGTTATTTGTGTCCCTCAGTAACCCATAACATCCTTCGGTACGATCCACATCTCAGTCTACCCTCATGTTGTCTGCAAATTTATGAACCCATCCTTCTAAACTCTCCTCCAGATCATTTATAAAAATGACAAACAGCAGTGGCCCCAAAACAGATCCTTGTGGCACACCACCGGTAACTGATCTCCAGGATAAACATTTCCCATCAACCATCACCCTCTGTCTTCTTTCAGCGAGTCAATTTCTGATCCAAACCGCTAAATCACCTTCAATCCTGACGCTTCGTATTTTGTGCAATAGCCTATCGTGTAGAACCTTATCAAAGCCTTACTGAAGTCCATATACACCACATCAACCACCTTACCTTCATCCACCTGTGCCACTTTCTTGAAGAATTCAATAAGGTTAGTGAGGCACGACCTACCCTTCACAAAACCTAATCAAATTAATCCTTTCCAGATGACTATAAATCCTATCTCTTTTAATCTTTTCCAACATCTTACCCACCACCGAAGTAAGGCTCACTGGCCTATAATTACCAGGGTTGTCTCGACTCCCCTTCTTAAACAAGGGAACAGCATTTGCTATCCTCCAATCTTCGGGCACTATTCCTGAAGACAATGATGACATAAAGATCAAAGCCAAAGGCTCAGCATTCTTCTCCCTGGCTTCCCAGAGAATGTGAGGATAAATCCCATCCGGCCCAGGGATCTTGTCTATTTTCAGATTTTCCAAAATTGCTAAAACCTCCTCTTTGTCATCCGCAATCACATCTAATCTTATAGTCTATCTCCCCATGTTCTCATTAACATTGCCCTTTTCAATGTGGATACTGTCAAAACATATTCATTAAATGCTTCCACTATGTCCTCAGATTCCACACACAACTTTCCACTACTATCTTTGATTGGCCATAATCTTACTCTAGTCATTCTTTTATTCCTGATATACCTGTAGAAGGCCTTAGGGTTTTCCTTGATCCTATCTGCCAATGACTTCTCATGTTCCCTCCTGGCTCTTCTTAGCCCTCTCTTTAGATCTGTTCTGGCTAACTTGTAACTCTCAAGCCCCCTAACCGAGCCTTCTCGCCTCATCCTCACATAAGCTGCCTTCTTCCTCTTGACAACAGATTCAACTTCTTTGATAAACCATGGCTCCCTCTCTCGACAACTACCTCCCTGCCTGACAGGGATATACTTATCAGGGACCCGCAGTTGCTGTTCCTAGAATAAGCTCCACATTTCAAGACTGTCTATCCCCTGCAGTTTCCTTCTCCATTCTATGCATCCTAAATCTTGCCTAATCACATCATAATTGCCTTTCCCCCAGTTATACCTCTTTCACTGCAGTATGTACCTGTCTCTGCACATTGTTATTGTAAACATAACCGAATTATGGTCACTATCACCAAACTGCTCAACTGCCTCCAAATCCAACACCTGACCGGGTTCATTCCCCAATACCAAATCCAATATGGCATCACCCCTTGTTGGCCTGTCTACACATTGTGTCAGAAAACCCTCCTGCACACATTGAACAAAAACTTGCCCATCTAAATGACTCGAATTATAGTACTCCCAGAAAATATTGGGGAAGTTAAAGTCCCCCAAACTGACTACCCATTTACTCTCGCTCTTATTGAGAATCATCTTTTTTTTCCTTTTCTCTACATCCCTGTAACAATTCAGATGCCTATAGAAAACTCCCAAAGGGGTGACCTCTCCTCTCCTGTTTCTAACCTCAGCCCAAACTACCTCAGCGGATGAGTCCTCAAACGTTATCTCAGCTGTTGTAATACTACCCTTGATTAACAATGCCACACCCCTGCCTCTTTTACCATCTTCTCTGATCTTGCTGAAACATCTAAATCCCGGAATCTGCACCAACCATTCCTGTTCCTCCTCTAGCCATGTCTCTGAAATGGCCACAACATTGAAATCCCAGGTACTAACCCATGCTGCAAGGTCATCCACTTTATTTTGGATGCTCCTGACATTGAAGTTCATACATTTCAAACCAACACCCTGCTTGCTGGTGCCCTCTCGCGACCTTGTAAACCCATCCCTGACCTCACTACCCTTAACCTCCTGTATTCTGTAACTATAATTCAGGTTCCCATCTCTCTGCTGCATTAGTTTAAATCCCCCCTCCCCCCAGAGAGCATTAGCAAATTTTCTCCCCTAGGATATTGGTCCCCTCTGGTTCAGGTGAAGACCATTGTGTGTGTAGAGGTCCCACCTTCCACAGAAAGAGCTCCAATTATCCAAGGATCCAAAATCCTCCCTCCTGCACCATTCCTGCAGCCAAGTGTTCAGGTCCACTCTCTCCCTGTTCCTTCCTTCACGAGCACGTGGCACAGGCAACAAACCAGAGCTAACAACTCTGTTTGTTCTAGCTCTGAGCTTCCACCCTCGCTCCCTGAATTTCTGACTTAGATCCCCACCTTTCCTCCTACCTATGTCGCTGGTGCCTAAGTGGACCACAACTTGGGGCTGTGCCCCCTCTCCCTCAAGAATCCCGAAAACAGAGACATCACAATCCCTGGCACCTGGGAAGCAACACACCAATCATGAATCACTCTTGTTCCCACCAAAACCTCCTCTCTGTCCCCCTAACTATGAAGTCCCCAATGACTAAAGCTCTGCTCTTCTACCCCCTTCCGCTCTGAGCAACAGGGACAGACTTTGTGCCAGAAACCTTTGCTCCATTGCTCCTCCATAGTAAGTAGTCCCCCCTCAACAGTATCCAAAACGGTATACTTGTTGTTGAGGGGAACTATCACAGGAAATCCCTGCACTGCCTACTAGCTCCCTTTCCTGCTCCTGACAGTAACCCCTTTACCTTCTTCTCACAGCTGTGGAGTAACTACCTCTCTGTAACAACTCTCAATAACCCCCTTCACGAATGATCTGAAGTTTCTCCAGTTCCCGTTCCCTAACACGGTTCGCGAGGAGCTGGTGTTGGGTGCACTTCCCACAATAGAAGTCAGTGGAGACACTAGAGGTGACCCTTACCTCCCACATACTGCAGGAGGAACCTTCAACTGCCCTAACCTCCATTCCTGTTATTCTAAGTTCCCAAATAGACCCTTGAAAATAAACATGTAACATGACCGAAAACTCTTATCACCGTACACACTGACACACAGAACATTTGTTTGGTTAGAGGAGAAGGATGGGTGGGAGGCACTACCCAGGTAGTGTTTCAGGTTAGGTAACAGCCCAAATATGTAACCTCGTGACCTCCCTGACTGCCTCCAGGAACTGAAGAAAACCGAAACGATAAAGAAATTTAACCTGTACACTCACGTATCCCAACAGGCTCCGCTGCTCCCTGGTGACCTTGTGACCTCTCCAACTACCTCCAGACCTTTAGCACTGTGGTAGCCCCCATCAATGTTTGGAAAATTAAAAATCCCCATTATTACAACCTTATTGTGCATATATATATATATATGAGATCTCCCTATATATTTGTTTTTCATTTTCTCTCTTGATTAGATTAGACTAGATTAGATTACTTTACATTGTGGAAACAGGCCGTTCGGCCCAACAAGTCCACACCGACATGCTGAAGCTCAACCCACCCATACCCCTACATTTACCCCTTACCTAACACTATGGGCAATTTAGCATGGCCAATTCACCTGACCTGCACATCTCTGGACTGTGGGAGGAAACCGGAGCACCCGGAGGAAACCCACGCAGACACGGGGAGAACATGCAAACTCCACACAGTCAGTCGCCTGAGGTGAGAAATGAACCCGGATCTCTAGCGCTGTGAGGCAGCAGTGCTAACCGCTGTGCCACTGTGCCACCGTGCCACCTTGCCACCCACTACCCACTCTTAATATTGGGGGGCCGACAGTACAATCCCATCAAAGCAATCTTTCCATTTTTATTTTCAATTTCTGCCCATATATTTTCGCTTGATGATTTTTCAGAAATATCTTCCCCAGTTCCATGTTATTGATGGTTATGTCTGCAGGAAGTGGGTTTGGTTGTGAATCCTATCAAATCGTATGGATCAGTTGTAGCAGCAGTTAGAGGCAATGAGGAATTTACAGGAGTTAGGGGTGTGATGGATGGCAGTTAAAGGAAGGGAGAAAAAAACCGCAGATACAGTCAGGTAGATGGGTTACCTCCAAGAAAGGTAGGAGAAGGAGGGAGGTAGTGCAGGAGTCTCCTTTAGCTTGTCCTATCTCAAACATGTATGCTGTTGTTGAAAAGGTCAGGGGTGACAGACTCTCAGTAGCATGAACAGCCAGGTTTCTGGTACCGAGACTGGCTCGCATGTAATGAAGGGTACGTCAGGTTCCAAATGATCGATTGTGATCGGGGACACTCCAGTCAGAGGCATAGCCAGACGTTTCTGTGGCCAAGATAGAGACATCAGTTGCCTCCCTGGTGCCAGGATCAAGGATATCTCAGAGAAGGAGCAGAATATTCTCAAAGGAGAGAGAGAGAGAGAGAGAGAGAGAGAGAGAAAACAGTAGGAGGTCATTGTACACATTGGGACTAACGACATAGGAAGACAAATAGACGAGATTCTGAGAAGAGAGAAGTTAGAGAGGAATTTAAAACGTAGGTCCTTGAGGGTAGTAATATCTGGATACCCCTGGTGCCACAACCTAGTGAAAGAAGGAATAGCGTGACTGAGGAGCTGGTGCAGGGGAGAAGGGTTCACATTTTTGGATCATTGTAATTTTTTCTGGGATAAAGGTTACTGTGTCGAAGGACAGATTGCACCTGAATTAGAAGGGGACTAATGTATTGGCAGGGGAGACTTGCAAAACATGACCTACTCTTGGGAAATAAGGCAGGGCAGGTGACTGAGGTGCCAGTGGGGTAGCGTTTTGATTTAATTTGACTTATTTATTATCACATGTACCTAAGTACAGTGAAACGCTTTGAGTCCAAGTAATACAGACAGCTCATAGTAAGCAAGGACATACTGATCATAGTGTTAAAAAAATACTTGGATAGAAGCATACAGGTTAAATGACACAGGGCGTACACCAGGCAAGATTAACATTAGCAAGGTCAGCATGATTTGAAGGTAGAGAGTCCATTCATCAGTCTAATAACAGCAGTGCAGATGATGTTCCTGATCCAGTTGGAGCCTGTGTTTAAGCTTCTGTATCTTCTGCCTGATGGAAGAGGTTGTAGGAGAGCATTGCTGGGGTATGCTGGGTCTTTGATGATGTTGGAAGCCTTTCCGTGGCAACGAGCCGTGTAAATGGATGGAAGATTGGCTTCCGTTTTAGGGCCAGTGACCATAATCCTATCAGTTTTAAAATACTGATGGAAAAGAATAAAGTGGATTTAAAAGAATTGGAGGAAGGCCAATTTTGATGGCATTGAGCAAGTACTTTTAAAAGTTGATTGGAAGCAGATGTTTGCAGGTAAAGTGGCTGGAAAATAGAAGTCCTTCAAAAATGAGTAAACAAAGGTCCAGAGACAGTATGTTCCTGTTGGGGTGAAGGGCAAGGCTGGTAGGTGCAGGGAATGCTGGGTAACTAGAGAAATTGAGGCTCTGGTCAAGAAAAGAAGGAAGCATACGTCAGGTAAAGACAGCAGGGATTGAGTGAATCCCTAAGGGAGTATAAAGGCTGTAGAAATATACACAAGAGGTCAATCAGGAGGGCAAAAAGAGGGTTTGACACAGCAAATCGGGTTAAGGAGAATCCAAAGGGATTCTATAAACACACTTAATGGTAAGGTACTGGGGAGTGTTGCTGAACAAAGAGACCTTGGAGTGCAGGTTCATAATTCCTTGAAAGTGAACTTATAGGTAGACAGGATAGTGAAGAAGGTGTTTGCTATGCTTGCTTTTCTTGGTCAGTGCATTGAGAACAGGAGTTGGGAAGTCATGTTGTGGCTGCACAGGAATTGGTTCGGCCACTATTGGAATGTTGCATGCAATTCTGGTCTCCCTGCGATAGGAACGATCGTGTGAAACTTGAACAGGTTCAGAAAAGATTTACAAGGATGTTGCCAGTGTTGGAGGCTTTGAGCTATAGGGAGAAGCTGACTAGGCTAGGGCTGTTTTCCTTGGAGCGTCAGTGGCTGAGGGATGACCTTAGAGAGGTTTATAAAATCATGAGGGGCATGGTTGGGTGAATAGCCATGGTCTTTTACTGGAGTCAAAAACAGAGGGCATAGGTTTAAGGTGAGAGGAGGAAGATTTAAAAACGACCTGAGAGGCAACTTTTTCATACAGAGTGGTGCATGTGTGGAATGAGCTGCCAAAGGAAGTGGTGGAGGCTGGTACAATTACAGCAATTAAAAGGCATCTGGATGGGTATATAAATAGGAGGGGTTTAGAGGGTGTTCTGGACGAGGTGTCTTGCAAAATTCAACTACATCCTTGTGTAGTCCAGGCCAGTAAAAATATCTTAGCCTGTGTTTTCTTCACCCGAAATGGCCTCCAAGTGGTAGCTTATGCGCCACTCGCATCATTTTCTTTCTATACCCTGCAGGCAACACAATTTGATGAATCTCTGCCCACTTCTCATCTGCTTGAATGTGTGCTGGTCTGCATTTCCTTCATTAAGACATCATTTGTTAAGTAATAACACACTGTGATGCATTCATTCTCCTCTGCAAATGTCTTTTGACATAACTGTTTTAAGTTCTCATCTTTCTGCTGTAACTTGATCTGCCCAGCAGGGCTAAAGATACTTGCATGTTTACCTATTTGTTCCTGCTCTGTCCCACTTATCTAATCAAAAAAGGTCTCAGATAAAGCTATGTCAGCTTCCTTAGCTGTGCCTTTTGATTTCTCCTGTTTCCAAACATGTGCCTCTGTGACCTCGTTAAGACACAATCTGGGAAAATTTCCAAATAAGTCTCCTGCAGGGCTTCAGTTGCTTGAGTCTCCACTGGTTTTGCAACGAGAGTATGCAGCACACCTACCGGTGAATCAGTTATGTCAGTTGCAAGGACAAATTGTATTCCTGGACCTGAGAGTTTGTCCAGTACTCCCACCACAAATTCTCCACTCTTCTCTGGACTCTCTAGCCTTACTTTACATAACTGAGCACTTTTACTCTCAGCATGAATTCCTGTAACCAGTCCCTTTTCTGGCAATAGTCTCTCGGGAGTTCATATCTCCTCATCCTTCAGCATGACAGACTGAAAGCATCCTGTGTCCCTTAATATTGTAAGCTCCTGACCGAGTACTCCTGTCCTATGTGAATAAACTTTACCCTTGCATGTATATTTTTTAAGCAGATCTGGCACTTCCTCCTTAATCAACCCCTGATCATCTCGTCCACTCTGAGGCAGTTGTCTAACTTCCCTTGTGCTTTTTGTTACTAGTCCAACAAAACTCCCAGGCTTGTCTGGTTTTCCTACATCTGGCTTTCTCCTCACCCACCAACTCTGTGATTTTGTGTGGCCCACTTCATTACAATGAAAACACCAGAGCTTTTATACTTCTTTGTCCCCCTCAAGGGTTTCTTTTTTACCCTGTGGTAAGTTATCCTTATGATCTTCACGGAGATCTACCTTTCTCTTTCCACATGTGGATTTCTTTTTGTCCCAGTTTCTATCCCTTATGGACTGAAATTGATTCTGGAAGCCAAACTGAGTTTTATGAAGCAGCTCATAATCATCAGCCACTTCAGCTGCTAACCTTACCATTTTAACTCTCTGCTCTTCCACATGAGTTTGCATTATTTCAGGTAATGAATTTTTCAATTCCTCCAAAATAATCACCTCTCTCAGGGCACCATATGTTTGCTCAATATTTAAAGATCTTATCCATTTATTAAAATTACTCTGTTTGATCCTTTCAAACTCAATATAGGTTTGACCAGGGTCCCTCTTTAGATTCCTGAAATGTTGTCTATAGGCTTCTGGTACAAGCACAGATGCAGTTAAAATGGCTTTTTTCACCTCCTCATACTCCCCAGATCTCTCCTCTGATCGTGATGTGAATACCTCACATGCTCTACCTGCATGTTTCATTTGGATCAACAAAACCCACACTGCCACTGGCCTCTGCATTTGTTTAGCCACTTTTTCAATTGAGATGAAAAAGGCTTCCACATTCTTCTCATCAAATTTAACCAATGCTTGAACACTCTTAAACATTTTATCACTAGGCTTCTGACCACCAAGGGCTTGCTCTCTTCCTCACTCTCCTCCTCACTCTCTTCCTCACTGAGCCTACCCTCAGCCTTTATCTCCAGCCTTTTTAAGTGTCAGGTTTTGAAGTTCAAAAGTTTTCTCTTTTTCCCTGTATTCTGCTGCTCTCTTTTCTTCCCTCTCTTCTGCTTTTAATCGTAACTCAAACTGTCCCATTTCTACAGCCCTTTCCTTATCTCTTGCCTCTCACTCAATCTGCTTCATTTGCAATTGAATTCTTGCCATCTCTATAGATTCTGATGGTTTCTCCAGCAAGTTTAAATTCTGAGCTACTGCTGTAAATCTCTCTCCTTTCCTCACAGAAGCAGGCAGTTCCAATTCCAGCTTGTCTGCGAATTCCTGCAGCTTGGTCTTATTCCCCTCTTGCAAAAACTTACAAAGTCACCACATCCACATTCAGAAAACCTTTGGTGACTGAAAGAGCCATTACTATCCCAGTATTTGGTTTTCAGCATCTGCAGTCATTGTTTTTACCTTATAAAGACACTAGCGCCCACCACTCACTGTTTAAAATTCCACAAAGAGCCCCATATCTTATGGACTATACCAGACCACTCAAAACATTCTTAAGTAGGCAGCCCAGACCATAACTTTGCAATTTGTTTTGTTAGGTGTACAGTGAAAGTTACCCAGAGTGAGGTAGCTAGGTTGACTACCAGGTTTTAAAACAGACAAAAATGTATTCACAACATTCACAAAGAACAGAATAAAGAACCCCTACAGAACTCAGTCTATCCAAACTAGACTTAATTTTGTGGCTCCGAATATACACAACAGTCCTAATAAACAAGCCCCCTTAAAACACAGTAAAAAATGGAACAGGTGTTTACAAGTTGAAGTTAGAAGGGCAGAAAAAGAGAGAGAGCCTGTTCACACAGTCCCCTGCTGAACTCCCAACTAGTTCTGGACTGAACTCAACTGCTCAGCTCGAGGAAGCCCATTCCTGATGAAGGGCTTTTGCCTGAAATGTCGATTTTCCTGCTGCTCAGATGCTGCCTGAGGACCTGCTGTACATTTCCAGCACCACACTCTTGACTCTGCTCAGTTAGAGAGCTGACCACTCCCCTTCCAGTATACAGGTCACTTCTGAAACATGACCACTTTGGCCTGAAGTCTCACTTGTTGTATATAAACAAAAAGGCCTCACAATACCATTTAATCTCTGGACCAAACCAGTTTAATCAGCACCGGGAGCATTTAAAAAACCAAAGACATAGTATCCTTGAGAAAACGAACAGATTTTAGCAAAAAGGAACCAGCTTTGTGACAAGGGATATGGGCCAAATGTTGGCAAATGGGATGATATTAGTTTAGGATATTTGGTTGACATGGAAGAGTTGGACGGAAGGGTCTATTTCCACACTGTACAGCTCTGTGACTGTAATAGTGTCCCCTCCAGCTGCGAAGTCATCCATGGGGCTCACTAGTATTTTTGTCACTGATCTGACTGTCTTTGAGCAATTTAATGCTGTGTTTTCACAAGATATGAGTTCTGTGGGAAGAAGGATAAACTGTTTATCATGTCCATTGCCTTCGATCCTGTCAACTCCCTTGAATGGTTGATCTCTTTACAGAGTTCTGTTATTGTGAACTGTTCAGATTTCTTTCAGTGGTTTTGAGTTTGCTTCACTTGGCCATTCTCCTTCCCAGCATGCATCAGAAACTTCCCTGACCAGCCATTTTAGGTTATGAACAGTTCAAGAAGAAAGTTCACCTTCTTAACAGCAACAAGGAATGGGCAATGAATATTCTCCCAGCCAGCCACACCCACATCCTGGGAGTGAATTAAAAATAACTCCTGATGGAACCACAGGATTTTCACTGTTTCTGTAAAGCAAACTCTGTCCCTGTCAATCTCACTTTAATGCAGCACTTCTCGATGGTTAAAACTGCTCTCCCAGTCTTTCCAGTACAATGGCACCCCTTGGTGTTTGTACTGCTTCAGATAAAAAATCCAATCACAAGAACCAGACATTAACCACAGCTTGTGTCTCAAGACCATGACCATATTAACATTGAACCCTTTTGTGACCGTGTTCTCTCCTCTGTCACCAGGCCCTTGGCAGCATCCCCCTCATTTGTAAAGACAGATGCAAAGTGTTCATTTCACACCTCAGCCATACCCTCCTGCTTCTGTGTAAATCCCCTTGTCAGTCCCTAATCAGTCCTGCTCCTCCGTTAATCACTCAGTTGTTATTTATATGTCTACAGAAGACTTTGGGATTCCCCTTCATGTTAGATTAGATTAGATTACCTACAGTGTGGAAACATGCCCTTTGGCCCAACAAATCCACACCAACCTTCTGAAGAGCAACCCATCCAGACCCATTCCCCTTCACCTCACACTATGGGCAATTTAGCATGGCCAATTCACCTAACCTACACATTTTTGGACTGTGGGAGGAAACCGTAATACCCAGAGGAAATGCACACAGAAACGGGGAGAATGTGCAAACTCCACACAGACAGTTGCCTGAGGCGGGAATTGAACCCAGGTCTCTGGCATTGTGAGGCAGCAGTGCTAACCACTTTTCCACCGTGCTGCCTGTTGCTGGTCTTTTCTCACAATTCCTCTTCGCTTCAGTTATTTGCTTATTCCCCTCATGTCTGGACCTTCAATATTCATACAGGTTCACAATTGTATTTTCTGCCTTGCACCTTGTCAACGTGCAGTCCTTATACACATCCATTCCCCACAAGAACGGCCTGAGGCCCTCTGCTTCTTCCTCTCCCACAGACCAATCCAGTCTCCCTCCACCAACACCCTCCTCCGCCTCTCTGAACCAGTCCTCACCCTCAACAACCTTTCCGTTAACTCTCCCATTTCCTCCAAACTCCAGGGGGTGGCTATGGGCACCCAGATGGGCCCCAGCTGTGCCTGCCTTTTTGTTGGCAATGTCAAACAGTCCCTCTTCAATACGTACTCAGACGTTGTGCACCAACTCTTCTGCCATGACATCGATGACTGAATTGGTGCAGCATCCTGCTCCCAGGATGAACTGGAGCAGTTCATCGACTTCACCCACAACTTCCACCCCGCTCTCAAATTCACTTGATCCATCTCGGCCACCTCCCTCTCCATTTTTGACCCAACCATTTCCATCTCCGGTGACAGTCTCCAGAGAGACGTTTACTACAAACCCACACACTCCCATACTTACCTGGACTACACCTCCTCCCACCCAGTATCCTGCAAGAACTCCATCCCATTCTCCCAATTCCTCTGCCTCCACTGCATCTGCTTGGACGAGGAGACATTCCACTCACGAGCATCCCAGATGTCCACCTCTTCCAAACCCGGTGCCTTTCCTCCTTCTGTCATCCAGACAGCCCTCCACCACACCACCCACATTCCCCACTACACTGCTCAAAACCACCCCCTCAACACAATAAAGACAGAGGCCCCCTTGTCCTCACCTACCACCCCATCAGTCTCTGCACCCAATCCTTAAACATTTCCGCCAACTTCAACTAGACCCTACCACCAAGAACATCTTGCCCTCCCCCATCCCTGTCTGCCTTCCACAAGGACTGTTCCCTTCGACAGTTCTTGGTTTACACCACTTTGCCCACCAACATCCCCCCCCCCCCCCCCCCCCCCCCCCCACCGCAACCCCAGGTACCTTCCCATCGAACCGGAAATGATGCAAAAACTGTCAGCACACCACTCCCCTCACGTCCACCCAAGGCCCTAAACAGTCCTTCCAGGTGAGACAGAGGTTCAACTGCCTCACCTCCAGCCTAGGTTACTACATCAGGTGCTCCCGGTGTGGTCCTCTCTACATCGGGGAGATCGAGCGTAAACTGAGGGAACATTCACCGAGCATCGCAGCTGGTCCTGCAGGGGCTGACTGGACTTCCCAGTAACCTCCTATTTCACTTCATCCGAATCACTCTCTTTCCGACATGACCATCCTTGGCCTCCTCCATTGCCACAATGAACAACACTGCACATTGGAGGAACAGCACCTCATCTTCTGCCTGGTCAGCCCACAGCCCAGAGGACTCAACATTGAGTTCTCCAATTTCAAATAACCCCACTTCCCATTCCCCAACTCCCTTCCCAGGCCCTCCCCATCCTTTCCACTGCTCCCCAGCTACCAACCAGACTCATTCCTCCCATTGACCAACCAGGTCATACCCTCTGCCTGCCTTCTTCTCTCCCCACTTCACCACCCTGCCCCTCGCCACCCCCTTTATCTGCAGCTCCCCTGTCGCCCACACCCTGTCCTGAAGAAGGGCTACACCCGAAACATCGACTTCTCCATTTCCTGATGCCGCCTGGTTTGCTATGTTCCTCCAGCCTCCTGCCTGTCTCCTTTGGCTCCACCCATGGGGGCAACTGTCTGTGTGGAGTTTTTGCATTCTCCTGTATTTGTGTGGATTTCGTCCCGTTAATCCAGTTTCCTCCCACAGTCCAAAGGTGAATAGTTTAAATTGCCCAGAGTGCCCAGGGATGTGCAGGTGAGGTAGGTGAGCCGTGTTAAATGGAGGGTTACAGGGGTAGGTAGGGGGTGTGTCTGAGTGGGATGCTGTTCAGGGGGTTGTTGTGGTCTCAATGGGCTAAAAGGCCTGCTTCCACAATGTAGGGATTCTGTGATACTTCTGATAGACAACTTGTCACAGTATCCTCTCAACTGTTTCATTTATTACCTCCACCTTTATGGATTCTACATCCTTCTGATTTCAAATCATTTCATACTATCCTTACTATTCTATCACACACCAACAATGCTACCCCATCATATTCCCCCTCACCCCTTGCCTGAGGCCTGCTGACCCTCAGGTATAACTCTACACCAGCAGCCACCTCTGTCTAATGGGAGAGAACAGCCTCTGGGACGATGGTGACTTTCACTGTAACTACAATACCATGGGAAATAGGAACAGGAGTGGGTCATTCAGCCCCTCGAGTCTGCTCTCCCATTCTAAAGGATAAGGGATTTGTCGATGACATGACAATTGATGGGAAAGTAGGTTGTAATGAAAAAAATTAGAAATTTACAAATGAATGGCTAAAATTTCACAGATTGGAATTTACCTTGGATTAGTGAGAGGTTACTCGCCATGATTGGATGAATAGAAAAGCAAATCATCGACTAAATGGGAAGAAAGATCAGTGAGCTTCAATGCAGAGGGATCTGGGTGTCCTAATGCATGAATTACAGGAACTAGTGTGTAGATATAGGAAAAGGAATCTTGGCATTAACTCCAGGAGAAAGAAAGGAAGAAAGGAGGTGTTGAAACTGTACAAGGCATCAGGGAGACTGCACCTGGAGTGTTGTGAAACTGAAAGCCATTCCACACATGTCAATCATTGACCCACACGTGGAACTCCATGATCTTATATCCCCAATCTCACCTTGCCCATGGCTCATGGACACAGTGGGCCAAATGCCCTCCATTAATGTGGGATCATTTTCTGAAATAGAATTATTACTTTTAATCTTCAATACTTTGACCCATTCATTTCACTGAAATGTGGAAGGCTGTATATAATGTTAAAATTGCGATATGAGCAGTGACCCGGATTTCCCTCAGAGTGAGAATTGAACAGGAGACCGAGTGTTGTGATGCATCACCCTCTTTATTTCACAATGAGAATACATTCCCAGCAGTTAGAAAAACACAGACAAACACTGACTCGAAGACAATGGCTTCTTCATTGCACACGAGAAGCCTGTGAATGAACGGCCTGTTAACAGGAATCATATTGGAATAGATCATTTCTTCAGTCACACATTCAGTCAGTCTATATGTGAGTGGGAGCTACCAGTGTGGGGTGAGGAGATCTGAAGCTGAATTTTATTCTATCATCAGACTCTGGATTCTGATTTCACATTGGGATTCTATTGCCATTTTAGAGATCAGTTTGAAGCTGCTTCATTCCTTCCTCCAGGCTCCAGTCCACATCCCTCATCCTCCTCTCACTGACCCCTCCTGGTCCTGAGCCTCAATGTAAGCTCCCACTCTCCTTCCCCCTCCCCTTATGCTGCAGAGTTCAACAAGTGAAACCTCTGACCTCAGACACCACAGCACAAAGCTGACTGATTCTCATATGTCACTAACTTTCAGATGAAGGTGGGACATCAGTCCAAATGGGTCACCACAATGAGTATTGATGGAATACAAATCCATTCCATGTAGGAATACTCCACAGGGCAGTTCCAGCACTGACCAACCTCAAACAACCAGGCTCTGTAATCCCTCCCACTGTCAATGAGCTCTGACCACATCAATGTGAAACATTCTGACCCAACATGACTGAGATTAAACAGAAGTATAATCCATCACCAGGACCATCCCTGTCTCAGGCTGTGCACAAATCATTCATTTCAAACAAGATTAGAGAAAAGAACATTTATTCCCTGTTTCCCAGTGAAGGACCCAGCTCCCCATCTACAATTGAATTTAACCCTCTGTACGTGCTGGAAGAAGTCTTTTAACTGATGTCACCAATGCCCAAATGAATCTGAAACACTGGGCAATAATTTAGTTTTGAAGAGAAATCCTCACTATAAAGGATATTAAAAGGAACACGAGCATCCAGGACAGCTCTGTCAGGGACAGTCAGAGCGACCAGAGCTGGAACCTGATGTCTGGTTAATGTGTGGCTGGAAGACCACATGGTTCCTCCATATGGGGATGAGGGAGTGGGCAGGAACTGGGCAGATGGGATAGAATTTGGGGAAATGTGATGGTAGCCAAATATGGAAAAAAGATCCCAGGGCAATGTTTTGTATTGATGAGTGACTGGAAAATGGTGGCATCAGAGTGACCTGGATGTCCTTCTACATCAAACACAGAGCGTTAATGGACAGGTTCAGCAAGCTACTGGAGAAAGAAAGAGTATCTTATCCTTTATTACAAAGGGAGTGAAGAGCACAAAAATCTCACTTCAGTTGGAGCAGTGGATGACATCAGTAGTTTTACTCTCCGTACCCAAGAGTGAATTACAGTGAGTGTAATGACATCATTGGACAGATGACCCAATCGAGGGACAGTGTGGGAAAGTGGATTTGAAGGAGAAGATCAGCAATGATCTGATTGAATGACCCAGAGGAAAGACAAGACGGTACAGCCCCCAGCTCAGCTGAAAACCATCGTGCAGAGGTGAGAGTGGAGGGAAGTGTGGAGGGAGGATGATGGGCAGTAGGGGGAGGGGCTGCAGTTGGTGGGAGGGTGGGAAGGAGGATGGACAGAGTGGCAGGTTGGTGAGGGATTTCAATGGAATGTGTGTGAGGAATGTAGAGGTCCAGGGGAGTGGGAGAGAATGGTATCTTGTCAGGTAAGTGAGAGAACCTTTAGGGTCTAATAAGAGATCAGGTTGGTGTAGAGGGGGCATGTTGGTTTTGCTGGGAACAGAATGGAGTGGAATGGGATTAATGGATCTGCTGGAATTGTATGGAGGGTGGGGATATGCCAGGTCCTGATGCTTTAGGGATGGGGTGCGGGGCTACCTAGTCGGGACAGAGGGTCACTTCTACCTGGGACACTGTGGGTGGGGTTTCAGGTTAGTGAGGTAGGGGCTGGGTGGGTATTGGGTGGTGATGGAGGAATGCAGTCGGCTGTCAGTCCCAATCCCATTGGTAGGAGCAGGGGGTGTCTGTTCAGGGGCAGCTTTCCAGTCTAGTCGGGTTGGGCTGAATGGGGTGTGAAGGCTGGTGAAAGGGAGGGGATGTTGTTTTGCTGGTAATGGGGTGGGGGGGAAGGTGTCCCATTCCAATGGGGCTGTGGTCGGGGTGAAGGGGAGTAGTGGGTCAGTGATGAGGGATCTGTAGACTCCTGGGGTTGGTGAGGCTGTGATGGAGTTTTGGGACCAGCTGGGTCATGTGTGTCAGGTGGAGGGGGTTTGTCCAGTCTGATACAGTCATGTTGGGGGTGTTGTCGGGTCGGGGGAATGGGGGAAGTGTATCGTTGACAACGACTGAACCTGATCAGAATTCCAGGGCCAATGAAATGTAACTTGGATAATTCCATTGATTGGAATCATTGGACTAAACAACCAATGGGAACAGTGAATGTAAATGCAAAACTAAATACTCCCTTTTGATGTTAATGCAGCTGAATAATTTTGAATGAAGAATAAATGCTTGTATTCTTGATTGGAAATACAATAACTGACTGCCAGTAGAGGGCAGTGTTTATAAACAGGACGCTGGGATTTCTGAGATAGGACATTGGTGGAATTGCTTAAAAATGTGTTGCTGGAAAAGCGCAGCAGGTCAGGCAGCATCAAAGGAGCAGGAGAATCGACGTTTCGGGCAAAAGCCCAATGTGGGCACATGTCCATAATATGTCTAAGGAACAGTCACTGCATTCACTGGAAGTGAGGGAGAAGGGTATATCTTTCTCAAGGTACGGAGACCAGAGTTATGCACAGTCGTCTGGGTTAATGCAATGTGTAGTTTGGGGAAGACAAAACAGTTTTAGAATTAAGCACATCTCACTGTTCAAAATGAATAAAGGTAACAGAACCTTCCAGAAAAGTTTCATTCCAATTCTTTTTCGAAAGCTATTTGTGTTAGTCCATCTTTCTTATACCAAAAGATAAGAAATTTCCCATCAAGTATTCTCTTGTCTTTTTCCAAGTCTTTCAGGAAATCAAGAACCAGTTCTTCATATTGTTTCACATCACTTATGTTGGGAATAGTCCTGCAACAAAATTAAGAATATAGACATTTAATTCTCATTCCTCATGACAAAACCTCTCTGAATCAGAGTAGGTTACAGGGCAACAGCAACAGGAGTCAGTCTCTCAGCCCATTGGGAACCCTCCATCATTCCGTTCCATCATGACTACAGGAACAGAATCGAAAAGCTCTCAGAATGGACAGTCCCGAGGCTGATAAGGGGATACAGTTTTGGTGAGGAATTCTGAGAGTCGACATAAACTTAACGGCACTGTTCAAAACATTGCATGGCAGAGGGACAGGGAAATCTTGGTGCACTGATCTTTATTGAGAGAGTGAATAGCAAAGCAAACAGGGTCTTGAGTTTCTAACGAGATGATTGATTCCTCAATCGAGGAAGTTTTGCTGAACCCCAATGAAATTCTGTTATGACCATTGTGGCCATTGATGATCACATTTTAGGGAATACATGAGTCTCCTTAAGAGATTGCAGAGCGTTCTCACTAGAATGGTTCCACAAAGGAGGACCATGAAACTTGTAAGGAACAGGAGAATTGAATATGAATGTAATCCATAAAAATTAAAAATAGACTGCAGAAGCTTCCATTGGTGACGATTTGGCTAAAACGTATGTGGGTCCATTTCAGACAGAGTTGGATGGATTTATTTTCAGGAATAGAGAAGTGGTCGAGGAGCTGAATGAATATGTTGTGTCTGTTTTCACTGAAGTGGTGGATCCAGTGACTGTGATGCCATTGAATGTCAGTGGGTGATGTTTACCTTCTCTCTTGTTGGAGATGGTCATTGCCTGACAGTTATGTGGTGCCGACTAAATTGGTGCAGTTATGGACAGTGGGGAAGGTTGTCAATGGATACAGCAACAAATGGAGATCACTTGGAAAGATGGGCAATGAAATGGCATGTGGAGGTTAATCCAGACAATTGTGAGATAATGCACTTTGGAAGGTCAAATGGAAGAATTCAAAATTATACAATAAATGGCAAGAATTGATCTACAGAGGGATCTTGGGTCAAGTCCATAGCTCCTGAACGTGGCAATACAAGTCGAGAAGGTTGTAAAGAAGGCATGTGGCATGTTTGCCTTCATCAATTTGGGTCTTCAGAATAAAAGTTGCAATGTCGAGCTGCAGATTACAGGAAGGATGAGGGGGCCTTGGACATGGTGCAAAATAGATTTATCAAGATGTTGCCTGGATTGGAGTGTATTCACTATAAGGAGAGTTTGGGCACACTCGGATTGTTTTCACTAGAACATCAGAGGCTGAGGGTGGACCTGATGGAAGTATATTAAATAATGAGAGGCATGGAGAGGGTGGATAGTCAGAGTCTTTATCCCAGGGTGGAAGTCTCAAACACTAGTGGGCACAGGTTTATGGTGAGAGGAGAATGTGCGAGGGGAGGTTTGTATACACAGTGTGGTCGGTGTCTGGAATGTGCTACCCAGGGCACTGGAAAATGTAGATATGGGAGTAAAGTTTAAGAGACATGTAAGGGAACAGTTGCATCATGGTCAGCACAGATATGTTGGGCTGAAGGGCCTGTTTCTGTGCTGTACTCTTGTATGTTCTATGTTCTCCATTCTAAATGTCACCTGCCACCTTTTCAGCCCAATCCCAGATATTGTCCAGGTCTTGCTGAATCTCTGGAGACAGAAGCAGAGTCAGTGATTCATGTTCAGTGTGACTCTTCTTCAGAGATTTATTTGGGCTGGTGTTCCTTAACACCCGAAAGGGACAGAAAAGATTTCTCAGGAGAGCTCAATTGAGATGAAGAATGAAATGAAACTGGTAACAGAGACAGCTTCGAGACGTCTTCAGTCAGTCCCATTGAAGAGGGAGGTGGTTAGTGAGCATGTGCAGGTATGACTCCAACCAGTGGAAATTCTTCCCGGTTCCCATTGATTCCAGGTTTACTGGAACTCCTTAATATCACATTTGTTCAGACACAGCCTCGATGACAAGGGCGGTCTCTCTCACCGCAGCCCTGGAAATCAGCTCCTTTGGAAATGTCTCCTCCCACCATCAAGCTAACAACGTGTACCATCTCCAAGATACACTGCAGTAGCTCACTGAACACTGTCCACCATCGACAAGGCACAGGTCAGGAGTGGGATAGACTACACACCACTTGCCTGTATATGGAAGGCTGGAAAATAACTCATTGTATTTCAACCAATCAGCTTGCTCCTTTGACATCAACATCCAAATCTGTGCTCTCTACTCTCTAGAAGGACTAAGGGCAGTAATTACACGAGAACACCACCTCCTGCAAGATTCCCTCCAAACCACACACAACCCTGACTTGAAAATATATCACCGTTCCTTCAGTATCACTGGATCAAATACCTGGAACTCTCTTTCTGACAGCATTGTGGATGCCCAAGTACCCAAAGGATGGCAGCGGTTCATGAACTCAGCTCACCGACGCCATCTCCAGGGTAATTAGGGTTAGGTCAAACCCAAATCTCATGAATGAAGAAGAAAATAAACCAACATCAGGGTCGAGCCATTAGAGAGGCCCACACTCCTGCCCTTTCTACTGACCCACCTCACCCACACCACATCCCCATGACAGTGTCCTGTGATCCTCTACCTGGTAACACACACCTATCAGCCTGGGAGTCAGTGCTGATGCTTGGTCTCTCAGGTACAGTGCCATCAGGAGCCAGCAGTGCTTGAGGGTCACTGAATGCAGCAAGCTTTCCCTGAGAGAGCTGATGTGGGGCTCTTATCAGCTCTCCAGTCAGTGGGCGCAACACTGATCACCTCCATTCAATTACCAGCCTGTGAGCTACAGACTCACAATCGCATCTATTAGAACTACACCCTTTTGGGATAAGGTATCCCTTAGCTGTATCCTTTCTGCTACAAAATCTGATTTACAAAGGGATATTGTCAGACATTTATTTGAAATCAAACAAAATTCCCACAGGACTCACTGTTTTCTTCCCGGGTTTTAGAGAGTTTTCTGGGAACTGAGAGGGTGTTCCTCATGGGACAGACATCTCAAAACTCTGACATCACCCTCTGTCCTTATAACGGGTACATTTTCACTTCCTCAGATATCAGACATCTCAAAGAAGTAAGATGTTTGGGGTTATCCACTGAAGCTAAATAACAATTATTCTTGTCTGCATTCAGAAAGGGAGATAAAATAATCTCTCGAAAATAACAGAAACCCAAGGGACTGGTGAGAATAGGGAGTTGGAGAAGATTAGTCTTCGTGAACAAATAGTATTGCACAAATTGATCGGATGAAATCCAACACAACTCTGGACCTGACTATCCGTATCCCATCATATTGATAGAGTTGGCTAGAGAGATGTGGATGTATTGGTTTTTACTCTGAAATCTTCACAGTTTTATTGATTCTGGAAGACTGCCTGATGAACTGTGGAAGCTCAGTCACTGAGTCTGATCAGACAGATATTGAAACATTTTGAAATAATATCGAGGGAATGGTTAGTAAGTTTGTGGATGGTAGTAAAATTGATGCTGTAGTGGACAGTGAAGAGGTTTATGTAAGATTGCAAAGAGATATTGATTGATTGGGTCAATAGGCTGAGGAGTGGCGTGTCGAGTTCAATTTGGATAAATTATGCTGTTGCATTTTGGTAAAACAAGCAAAAGCAGGACTTAGATCATAGAACATAGAACATAAGACATTGCAGCGCAGTACAGGCCCTTCAGCCCTCGATTTTGTTTCGGCCTGTGGAACCAATCTGAAGCCCATCTAACCCACACTATTCCATTCTCGTCCATATGCCTATCCAATGACCATTTAAATGCCCTGAAAGTTGGCGAGTCTACTACTGTTGCAGGCAGTGCGTTCAATGCCCCTACTGCCCTCTGAGTCAAGAAACAACCTCTGACATCTGTCCTATATCTGTCACCCCTCAATTTAAATCTACGCACCCTCATGCTAGCTATCACCATCTGAGGAAAAAGGCTCTCACTATCTCTCTATCTAAACCTCTGATTATCTTGTCCGTTCTCAATTAAGTCACCTCTCAACCTTCTTCTCTCATGAAAACAGCCTCATTTTCCTCAGTCTTTCCTCGTACGACCTCCCCTCCATACCAGGCAACATCCTCGTAAATCCCTTCTGAACCCTTTCCAAAGCTTCCACATCCTTCCTATAACACGGTGACCAGTGCTGTACGCAATACTCCAAATGGAGCCACGACAGTTTTGTACAGCTGCAGAATGATCTCATGGTTCTGAAATTTAAATTGATGAACAGATGAATAGACAGAGAATAAAGGAATACTGACAGTGGAGAAGGCATCTTGTGGCAGCACAGTCTAGTGGGCTAAAGGGCTGTACTTTTCTTGGTTCATTCCAAACTTGCCTCATTAAGTGGGTAATATTCCCCTCTCGTCTGATGCTAGCCCAATTCTCTCTGTAGACAGAGGTACCCTCCACTGTGGAGATATCCTGGGATCCCGAGCATAGGCACCATGTTTAAGGGCCATCATGCATCCGCACAAGCGCAGTCAGTCCCTGACTGCCCACTTCCATATACTTGGCATGGAATCAGACAAGGAGAAATCAGCACCTCACTTCATGGACAGCGACCTTGAGATCCTTGTGGATCGGGCAGACAGAGGAGGGACATTCTGTTCTCTTGGCACTGCCAGAGGAAGGCACAACACCTGACCTTGCCAGCCTGTCAGTGGCAGACACTGGGTTAGTGTAGAGGAAGATCAATGACCTTTGCTGCTCCACCAGGTTAAATGCCACCCTCTTCTCACTGATCCTACACACAGGGTGGTCAGGATCAGAGGTTCTGTATCTCTTCAATCTGAGGTGTGGACCACATACAGCGCTGTGGATTCAGTCTTCAAAAGACTGGAGGGATCATGTCATCAACACCCCTCCAGAATGCGTTCAGGTAGGGAATTCTGAGATGGTTCATTGATCAGTGACAAATGGCCAAGTCAGAATGATGACTTGGAGAGGAATTTGGAGGTGAAAGTGAAGTGAGTGGGTTCTGTTTATAAAATCATGAGGTGCATAGATATGGAAAATAGCCAAGGTTTTTTCCCCACAGTGGGGGAGTCCAAAACTAGAGGACATAGGTTGAAAGGTGAGAGGGGAAAGATTTAAAAGGGACCTGAGGGGCAACATTTTCTTAGATGGTGGTGTGTGCATGGAATGACCTACCAGAGGAAGTAGTAGAACTGACTACAATTACAATATTTAAAAAACATTTCCATGGGTACATGGATAGGAAAGGTTTAGCGGGACACGCAGGCAGATCGGACTAGTTCAGTTTAGGACACCTGGCTGGCATGGACAAGTTGGACTGAAAGGCCTGTTTCCAAGCTGTACAATTCTATTATGATATCACTGCTCATGTGACTCTCAGTAGTAAAGGTCATTGGGAGTGTTGGTATCAGGCACAAAGTTAATTTGGCGAACAATATTCTGATAAGTTGTACATTAATACAGTCTTGATGTGCCAGTGCCTGAGAGGATGGACTTCACTGGTGGTAACAGCTACACTGTTCCAATGCAGTGCTGAGTCCTGGCTAGCACTGAGCTTCATGAATCTTGTTGCACCTGTCCAGCTGGGTAGTAGACCACATTTCTGACTGGCCATGTAATTAACAGTGAGGTTTAAAGGATTTACCAAAGTGGTGAACTGATCATTAAAGAGTACCTGACCCCAAGCATTTCTGAAGCTCCTACAAACTGAATCAGGAGTTTGCATATTAAAGAGAAAGGCACAAGATACCTATGAGTGTACAGTGAAAGAAATTGGTAAAGTGAGGGAATCAACCCAAGTTCAGAGCTCCTGAAACAAATAGCTTACACGGATTGTTTTTCTTTACCAGTGAATTCAGTGGAACCCTGAATTGTTCTGCTCAAAACATACCTTAATGAATGACTACATGCTATATTTGTGTACTTGTACCCAGCTGCACATTTCAGAATTTACTACCTCTCAGAATCTTTATCACGCAACTACCTTTGGCAAGGAAGCCCATTTACTGGCTGCTGTGTTGGGGAAGGAGTGTAGATGGGAGGATATCTATCAGGATTGTAACAAGGTCAGCCAGATAGAGCTCAGAGAATAGGAGTTCCTTGATTGGACCAGATTAACATCCCCCAATTAGGGAGCCCTGGCTGACAGATAAGGACAAGAGTATCAGACATTCTCACACTCTGGGATGGTTCTGAGGAAGCTGGATCAGTGTCAAAGGACATTCCATGATTAAATAAAGGGTGACTTGGTGATGGGATACTGGCCTCTGTGGGGTTGAGTGGTAACGAGAGCAAAGTGTGCTCCTGAAGAAGTTTGCTTGCAACAGGTGCCTTTGAGCAGGGGTAAGCATTTCTGGCATCATGCTATTATTTGGGAAGCTTGATTTTTTTGATCTTGTCAATGACTGGACCCAGTATGTGGAGAGAATGTGTCCTTGTTTTATTCTTAAATGGGCAAATGACATGGGGACAGATGTAAAGTTATGATTAATTCTCCTGACAGCTTTTGAACCTGCCGCTTTTTCAGATATTAGGAGCCTAACTTGTCCTGAGGGACCAGATACTAAAACCTTTCACAAGTTGATGGATTTAGTTAAGGAATATTACAATGCCAAGCCTCATCTAATTCTGAATTGCTATCATTTTTACTCAGCAATTTGAGAACTGGGGAATCCATATCAGGATTTTTGATAAGGTTAAGACAAATGGCAGAGGCAGGTAACATCGGTTTAACTCGTAATGAGATGCTGAGACACCCATTAATGATGATGTAACTATGCAAAAACACCCACGATTTAAATCCCAATTGGACTTGAAACAAGGACTACAACTGGCTTTATCATTGGCAAATGTGGTGAGTGAAGCATATAAGTTGCAGGATAGTCCAATGGAAGTGGACATCCTCACCAGTCTAAGTGAGTTTGGGGAACACCACTTGAGTGAAGGCAATTGCATAGCCTCACTCAGGACATATACTGAACAGAGAGCCACCAGGTCAGAATACATCAAAACCCCAAGACCAAGACAAGCCTTGACCAAAGGGTTAAAATTTTCTTCAGGATCTGGGCCAGCAAGTAATTGTAGTTGCTTCCGGTATTAGGACTTGTGACAGCAAAAGTTTCCCACTCGACCTAAATTGAATAAGGAAAATTATAGGTCAGTATCCAGGCGAGTGCACACCCTGGGAAGTCCACTCACATCTGGTTTGGAACAGTTACATTTTTTAACAACTTCCACATTTGAAGGAATTAAAATAAACATGTAGTTAAATGGGCACCTGATTCTAATGGAGGTTGAAACCAGCCTGGCCATTTCAGTGATCACTGATCGCAAAATTGACTCAGAACTCCAACACTTGTTTGCTCAAGACCTCGGCTAGATTGAGGACCCACAGTACAGCACATTTACAGATCACCGATCCAACTTTGGTTGTGGTCTCTTATAAGCTGGTTCAGGTACCGCTGATTGTGCTAAAAGGCTTGGGCCCAAGCTTGACGGGCAAACTTTTTTGATTAGAAAATGGCTGCCTGGGTGAAGTTCTAATTAAATACCTGGAAGTTTTTCAGGAAGGTCTCGGGACTATCAAGGGATAGTTGGCCAGGAAGCAATTCCACGATCTTGGAAAGCTCGCCCACAGCCATTTGCCTTCCGGGCAAAAGTCGAGGCAGAAATCAGGAGGCTGGAATGTGATGGAATCATCAGAGCAGTCCGGTTTGGGAAACTGGCAGCACAAATCGGACTGATTGTAAAACTAGATTGTGAAACTAGATTGTGAAACTAGATGGGTTGGTTCACCTTTGTGGGGATTTTAATCAAATGGTAAACCACTTCTTGCGGCTGGATAAATACCCAATCCCTCACGCAGGTGATTTATATGCAAAGCTGGCAGGAGCCAGTCCTTCACAAAGCTGGACATGAGCCATCTATACTTGCAATTGGAATTAGATGAGCATTCCCAGAAGTATACTACAGTCAATACCCATTTGGGATTGTACCAGTATATGGGACTGCCATTTGGGTATTGTCAGCCTGTGTAACCTTTCAGCGGATGATGGAGAACATTTTCCACCATGGCACGCTAATAGCAGGGAAGACCAATATGGAACACTTCGAGAACTTGAACATATTCATTAGACATTTCTCCCAGGTGGGTATACACCTTAGAGTGGAGAAAAATGTGTGTTCAGGCACCCCTAAGTGACCTACTTGAGACACAGCATTGACAAGACCAGGTTACACCCTTTGGAAGATAAAATGAGGGTGATCAAAGGTGCCCCGTCTCCCACGTCTGTATGGGAGCTTAGGGCCTTGCTTGGGCTGGTGAATTATTACAGAATGCTTGTGTATAACCGAGCCTCCTTCCCAGCACTTTGCATCAATTCTTTAAAAGGGTTAGCTTGGAAATGAGCATGTAGCCAAGCCACAGCTTTCAGGGAAGTGAAGAAACAGCTATCATCCCAAGTGAGATCTGCTATTGACATGTGATGTCTCCCCATATAGCAATCAGGCTCGCATTGGCTGGTAGGTGGCACAATGGAGAGCAACGCCCGATAGCGTACGCATCCAGGACACTGGCTAATGTAAGGCGCAAACATGCCCAGATAGAGAAGGAAGGTTTGATGGTCATACTTTGGAGTCAGGAAGTTCCACCAATAACTTTATGGATGTAAATGTGTAACAAGAATAGACCCCAAAACCCCTTCTGGTCTCCTTAAAGAGGACAAGACAGTGCCGGCCCTCGCTTCAGGCTGACTCCCGTGGTGGGCTATGATATTAAGATCGTATAATTACAAGTTGGAACACCATCAGGAAGGCCAAGTAACAAATGCAGATGCATTGAGCTGCCTCCTAATGGCAGATACACCACTGGTGGTAGTACCACTGGAAGAGTCCGTAGTGGTTTGAAATGTTATGGACACACTTCACAGCTGATCATATCAGACTTTAGATGCAGAAAAATCTGGTCCTGGCAGAACTAAAACAGCTGGTGGTGATGGGTGAAACCAAAGGACCGTCACAGACCTGAAACCTTTTTGGACCTGGAGGGACCTGATCACAGTAGACAACGGTGTTTTGTTATGGGGAGCAAAGGTCACCACCAGATACTGGATGAAACCCACCAAGGTCATCCAAAATGAAGATTTAGGCAAGAACTTACACCGGATGGCCAGGAAAAGATGCAGACATAACCACATTTGTGGGGCAGTGCCCAGAATGCCAAAAAGGGCAACAATTACAACCAGCAGCTCCCCCACATTCTTGGGAATGGCTGGTAAATCCTGGACTCGGTTACACATTGATTCTGCAGGCTCCTTTCACAGGCTCAATGTTCTTAGTCATTGTAGGCACCCACAAAAAGTGGATGGATGTGCATAGAGTCCATTCATCAAACATGGGGACGACAATAGAAAAGCTGCATCTTTTGCACTACACGCCCTCCCAGTACTGTTGGTCACAGATAAAGGGACATCAGTTACCAGCAGAGAACTGGAGAATTACTTCAAGTCAAATGGCATTTTCCATAATGACAGCTCCACACCATCCACCATCCAATAGTGTGGCAGAAAGAACAGGACAAGCTTTGAAGACATGCTTAAAGAATAGCCAGTGGCTTCATTAGATACCAAGCTGTATTGGCTCCTATTTGAGTACAGGAACACCCCGATTACAACTATAGGGATAGATCCAACAGAGTTGCTAATGGGGAGAAGATGCCACACCAGGTTAAACCTGATCTTCCCAGACCTGCGTGGGGTGCGGTGGGGGTGGGAGTCGGGGGGGAGGGGGGGAGGATGTCAGTGGCATTGGGAATGTCAATGCCGGACACAAGACTCTGCTCAACGAAAGACACTTTACTTCAGGGGACAATGTTTAGTGTAGGAACCACAGGATGAGCCCTGAATGGGGTAAGAGGCATGGTCAGTGCAAGGTCAGGTCCAGTGATGTATAATGTTCATGTAGGTCCGACAGTCCTGAACAAGCACATGGTCCACATGAAAACTGCAAATGCACAAACAGTGCGGAATCCAAACTGATCCGAGAAGCCAGACACGTCAGAAGGGCTGACAGCAGCCATGGGTTCTCCCTGTCCATCAAGCGATGAAGAGACCTCGGAATCTGAGATGGGCATGGCGGGTGTCACCACCTTGATGCCATTGTCGCCTGAAGATCAGAAGAACGTCTTCAGAGATGCTCCAGGGGTAAGAGGCAAGTTACCGCCAATCACAAGCTGCCCCTCTCAGAGGCAGTGTTAAAGGAACCTGACCCGATGCTCAAACACCCCTGGAGCAGCTACAAAGGAAAAGACCAGGCCTCTGTTCTCGGATTCAGAGAGGGCAGGATGCAGTGATTGTAATGAGGTCAGCCAGGTAGACCTCATATGAGTTATGCAACATATGTGCAGCATGGTGGCTCAGTGGTTAGCACTGCAGCCTCACAGCGCCAGGGTTCTGGGTTCGATTCCAGCCTCGAGTGACTGTCTGTGTGAGTTTACACATTCTCCCCCTGTTTGCATGGGTTTCCCCCTACAATCCAAAGATGTGCAGGTCAGGTGAATTGACCATGCTAAATTACACCATTGTGTTAGGTGCTTTAGTCCGAGGCAAATGGGTCTGGGTGGGTTACTCTTCGGAGGGGCGGTGTGGACCTGTTGGGCCGAAGGGCCTGTTTTCACTCTGTAGGGAATCTAATCAATTAAAAGTAGGGTCTTTCATGATGTTGGAGAACAGGGTGACCCAGTGGTTCAGATACAAAATTCTTTGAAGTTTGCATCAAATGTATTCAGAGTGGTTAAGAAGGCATTGAGCACACTTGCCTTCATTGCTCAGATGTTTGAGTATCAGAGTTGGGACACTGTGTTGAGGTTGTACAGGAGATTGGTGAGGCCTCTTCTGGAGTAATGTGTCTAGTTCTGGTCACTCTGTTATAGGATGGATATTATTAAAGCTGGAGAGAAGTTTCAGAAGAGATTTCCGAGGATGTTTCCAGGAATGAAGGGTTTGAGCGAAAAGGAGAGGTTGGATAGACTGGGACGTCTTTCACTGGAGCAGAGGAGGTTGAAAGGTGACCTTACAGAGGTTTATAAAATCGTGAGGGATATAAATACGGTGAATGGCAGGTGTCTCTTCCCTCGATTGGGGAATTAAGACAAGGGGGAATATATTGAAGGTGAAAGGAGAAAAATTTAAAAACGACATGAGGGGCAACCTTTCTACACAGATGAGTTTGTGTGTGGAATGAACATCCAAAGAAAGTGGTGAATATGGGTACAGTTACAATGTTTAAGGGACATTTGGATAAAGACATGAATAAGAAATGTTTGGAGGGACATGGGCCAAGCCCAAGCAGGTGGAACTAGTTTAGTGTGGGATTATGGTCAGCATTGACTGATTGGACCGAACAGTCTGTTCCCGTGCTGTGTGACTCTATGACTCAGCCATAATAGCGTCAATAGGAATGGGAATATTGTGGGAAATTCCATCAAAGTGGATGATCTGCCATTACCTAGAAGGGTGAAGCTGACTCAAGGGACTGCTTCAAAGACCCTTTGTTCAAATGAAGTGAAAGTGTTCTGTGAAAAATGTGAAGCATGCTGCAGATGAGAATTTCAGAATCCAGGAGCCAGCTCTGTGTGAACTGGAGTAATGTGAATGTGGAGGACTGGCTGTGTTCTCAGGAGGTGGAGCTGCAGATTGTGAGATATGAACCACTCCACAACACCATTCATATTGACCAATGTCCCAGTGTAACTGGATGGACCTGTTAATCTCAGTCTTACCCTGACTAGAATGATTTGGAGATGCCGGTGTTGGACTGGGGTGTACAAAGTTACAAATCACACAACACCAGGTTATCGTCCCACAGGTTTAATTGGAAGCACTAGCTTTCAGAGCACCACTCCTTCATCAGGTGGTTGTGGAGTACTCAATTGTCAGACACAGAATTTATAGCAAAAGTTTACAGTGTGATGTAACTGAAATTATATATGGAAAAATACCGTGATTGTCTATTAAGTCTCTCATCTGTTAGAATGACCACGATAGTTTCACTTCTTTCAGATGTAAATCACAAAATTTTTTTAAGAAGTTACATTCTCAGGTTAACTGTAACAATTGGTGTCAACCCAGATAAGAGTTATTGAAGGTGTTAGCCTCCTGTGGTCCCTGTCTGTATCATCGTGTTTAGACTGATTTGATCCTAATAAGTGAGCTAACAGAGTCTTACATGGATTTATGCAGTTTTTGAGCAAAGTACAATGTACCTCTGCAAGAACAAATTCACCCCACCAATGTATATGTGTATGTGTGCATGTGGGTTAAGTCTGTGAGAGAGTGCATGTGTGAGTGTGAGAGTGTGTGTGTGTCTGTGTGTGTCTTCACCTGATGAAGGAGCGGAGCTCCGAAAGCTAGTGCTTCCAATTAAACCTGTTGGACTATAAACTGGTGTTGTGTGATTTGTAACGTTGTACACCCCACACTGAAATGATGGTAACATAAATTCATAGAGTCATAGAGATTTACAGCATGGAAACAGACCGTTCGGTCCAACCCGTCCATTCCGACCAGATATCCCAACCCAATCTAGTCCCACCTACCAGCACCCAGTCCATATTCCTCCAAACACTTCCTATTCATAGACCCATCCAAATGCCTCATAAATGTTGCAATTCTACCAGCTTCTACCACATCCTCTGGCAGCTCATTCCATACACATAACCACCCTCTGTGTCAAAAAGTTGTCCCTCAGGTCTCTTTTACATCATTCCCCTCTCACCCTAAACCTATAGTTCTGGACTCCCTGACCCCAGGGAAAAGACTTTGCCTATTTACCCTATCCATGCCCCTCATAATTTTGTAAACCTCTACAAGGTCACGTCTCAGCCTCCAAGGCTCCAGGGAAAACAGCCCCAGCCTGTTCAGCCTCTCTCTGTAGCTCAGATCCTCCAACCCTGGCAACATCCATGTAAACCTTTTCTGAACCCTTTCAAGTTTCACAACACCTTTCTGATTGGAAGGAGACTAGAATTGCACGCAATATTCCAACAGTGGCCTAACCAATGTCCTGTACAGCCACAATATGACCTCTCAATACGCTGACCAATAAAGGAAAGCATACCAAATGCCTTCTTCACGATTCTATCTACCTGTGACTGCACTTTCAAGGAGCTATGAACCTGTACTCCAAAGTCTCTTTGTTCAGCAACACCCCCCAGGGCCTTACCATTAAGTGTATAAGTCCTGCTAAGATATGCTTTCCCAAAATGCAGCACCTCACATTTATCTGAATTAAACTCCATCTGCCACTTCTCAGCCTATTGGCCCATCTGGTCAAGATCCTGTTGCAATCTGAGGTAACCCTCTTTGCTGTCCACTACACCTCCAATTTTGGAGTCATCTGCAAACTTGCTAACTATACCTCTTATGCTCGCATCCAAATCATTTATGTAAATGACAAAAAGTAGAGGACCCAGCACCGATCCTTGTAGCACTCCACTGGTCACAGGCCTCCAGTCTGAAAAACAGCCCTCCGCCACTACCCTCTGTCTTCTACCTTTGAGCCAGTTCTGTATCCAAATGGCTAGTTCTCCCTGTATTCCGTGAGATCTAACCTTGCTAATCAGTCTCTCATGGGGAACCTTGTTGAACGCCTTACTGAAGTCCATATAGATCACATCTACTGCTCTGCCCTCATCAATCCTCTTTGTTACTTCCTCAAAAAACTCAATCAGGTTTGTGAGACATGATTTCCCGTGCACAAACCCATGTTGACTATCCCTAATGAGTCTTTGCCTTTCCAAATACATATACATCCTGTCCCTCAGGATTCCCTCCAACAACTTGCCCACCACCGACGTCAGGCTATGGGTCTATAGTTCCCTGGCTTGTCCTTACCACTCTTCTTAAACAGTGCCACCACGTTAGCCAACCTCCAGTCTTCCCGCACCTCACCTGTGACTATTGATAATACAAATATCTCAGCAAGAGGCCCAGCAATCACTTCTCTAGCTTCCCACAGAGTTCTAGGGTACACCTGATCAGGTCATGGGGATTTATCCACCTTTACCCATTTCAAGACGTCCAGCACTTCCTCCTCTGCAACGTGGACATTTTGCAAGATGTCACCATCTATTTCCCGACAATCTATACCTTTCATATCCTTTTCCACAGTAAATACTGATGGGAAATACTCATTTAGTATCTTCCCCTTTTTCAGCAGCTCCACACAAAGGCTGCCTTGCTGATCTTTGAGGGGCCCTATTCTCTCCCCAGTTACCCTTTTGTCCTGTATGTTTTTGGAAAAATTCTTTGGATTCTCCTTAATTCCATTTGCCAAAGCTTTTTCATGTCTCCTTTTTGCCCTCCTGATTTCCCTCTTAAGTACACTCCTACTTCCTTTATACTCTTCTAAGGATTCACTCGATCTATCCTTTCTATACCTTACATATGCTTCCTTCTTTTACTGAACCAAACATTCAATTTCTTTAGTCATCCAGCATTCCCTATACCTACCAGTCTTTCCTTTCACCCGAACAGGAATATACATAAAGAAACATTAATCACAATATTGCAACCTCAAAACTCACCTCACAAAGAACCGACCCAAAAAGAATGATCTTTGTTTAATTGTTTGATCTGTAGGTGTGGGCAGACTGTTAACCTCAGGAACAATGGTCACACTTACATTGAATCTCTGTGGAAATGTTCCATTTACCAAGTATCCAGTGAGTACCCAAGGTGCAGTGATAGGAGCTATTGTTTCTGTGGATAGAGAAAAACCCTGTTGTAACATTTTACTCGATGATCATCTGTGGTGTCACTGACAGTGAGTCAGAGGTTACAGGTGAGGGGTCAGGGTGACATTGCTGAAGTGGGGCAGACACTTTTGTGGCAGATTGAATAATAGCTTCACAGAGTGACACAGCACTGGGGGAGGGGACTCCTTTGCTGGCTGCTTGGTTGATGTAACTAGCTCATGACACTGACCTGCTCTCTTTCCAAACATCCACATCTTTTCTCTCATTATGTGGATGTTCATCTTTGAATGCTGTGATTGAAGCTGCTTCCTGCACTATTCCAGGCAGTGAATTCCGCATCATACAGGAACACACGTGGACACAACCATACAAACGGAGAGCAGGAGAGGCCATTCAACCCCTCACACCTGAACCACTGAACCCACAGCATTTCCTTCTCTTTTGTAAACTTGACAATTGTTAATTCGGTTTCTTCCTTGCGATCCCTAAATGTTAATTGCGAAGCTTCAGGCACAATCTCCTAAATATTGAGCACCGTGTCTTTGACTGTGTTGTACTCTGCAGTTCTACTCCGCTTGTTCCTCTGACAATCTGACACACACTGTCAGAGCTGTACCTGCCAAAACACACTGTCCTGTTCAGGTCCAGACCTCTCGAAGCCACATCCTCTGTTCAACAACCTTTGCAGATGAGGCACAAGACCTTTTGACTCCATTGTCAGTAAATGTAAGGATTCTGTGTAGATTCTTGGTTTAAGGAAATCCCTGATTGGAACCAGAATCATCCTCCAAGCTCCTCCCTCCTTCTTTCTTCATTTTCCCACTGAAGCTTTTCTTTCCCTCCTCCAGTTCTCAGAGTTCCCGGGCTCTTTAGAATTCAAGTTTTCTTTCTTTCAGATTCCTTGGTTTCACCTTGCCTCCATTTTAATTTTTCTGACCTTTTCCTCCCATTCTATTTCAACTTTCTCTGAACTCTCTTTCCCTTATTTCTGTTCTTCTCCAAACTGAAGGCCTGTCATTTCTATCTCTAGCTGTGTTACTTTCACCTGTGACATCATGCTTTCATTTTCCTTTCTTCAACTGGGGGGACGTCATGGTCCCATGGTATTATTGGTCATTTATTAATCCAGAGAGCTCGGTAATGTCCTGGGGACGTCGGTTCAGATCCTATCAGGGTAGAATTTGAGTTCAAAGGTGAACAAAAATCTGGAATTAAGTATCCGCTGATAGCCATGTAACCATTGTTGGGGATAAAACACCATTCTGGTTCAGTAACACCCCTTTGGAGACAGAAACTGTTGCCTTTGCCTGGACTTGTCTATATGTGACACCAAACCTGCAGAAAAGTGGTTGACTTTTAACAGCCGTCGAGACGGGGAGGGATGGGTAATAAAGGCTGGCATAGCCAGCAATGCCAACACCCCAGGAATGAATGAAACACATTCTCATTGTTGGATCGTTACTTGAACAATCTCATCTGCATGAGATTCTACTTTGCGTTGTACCTTCCACTTATCTGATAATTCCCTAGTTTTAATTTTGATCAAATAACCCACTGGTATTACTTTAACTCCCACAAAGTTGTCAGCAACATTAAAATGTGCAACAAACATCACCACAATGCTGCTGTTTTAGGTCCCGAACCACCGCCAAGTTGTGACTTTAAAAAGAAAGACATAGATCTTTCTTAAATGCAGTAATTTTAAAAAATTCATGTCCAGAAATCCAAACATTCTGATCCCAGCTGATGGTATTACAGCCCAAATCAGATCCCAGATGGGACTGTGGCTGGATTGATCATATTGTGAAATGTTCTTATTTCAGAGAGAGACCAGTCACAAAAACCACAAGCACTCAAACTTGCAGATTGCTTTGAACAGTAAAGCAGGCAATGTTTATAAGAAGTGAAAATAAAACAGATTGAAGTGAATTATTTTCATAGATCGGACATTTAAAGATTTCAAAACATACCCCAAAATTATTTCTATTCCAAAAATACCTTTGACATTCTCTATCTGCCCCTACAGAGCTTCAGCAAACTTTAGTTTCTCTTTCTGCCTTGAGCAACTGTTTTACACATCTGCCATCAGTGAAGAACACTGCAGAAAATCCCCAAATAGAAGCTAAATCATAAGACCATAAACCAATCCCATTTTTTTCCCAAATGACAGGGGTTTTGGCCCATCAACAAAATCCATCCTTGATCTAATAAACGAGAGCACAATACACATCTGTTTCCCCTGTTCACTCATAAAAGTTTCCCAATGTGACCAAAAACCCATTTGTGCAGAAATTGAATTCGATGCTGAAAGGGGAGAATGTGCTGAGCTATGAGGAGAAGGTGGAGAAGTGGCATTTTGTGAGTGGTCTTTCAGAGAGCTGGCACAGGCATGATGGGCTGAATGGCCTCTTACAAGGCAGTAAACAGGATTTCTCTCTGCTTGATTTTCCCAGCGTGAAATAGATCACATTTTGAGAAGCAGAACAAAGAAATTACGTTTTAAACTCTGGTTCACAACAGCTGTTTCAAGAAAGAATTAGACCTTCCCTAAATGGCGAAATAATCGATTTTCAGTGTTTACAATGCTGAGATTACTTTCGTCATCTTTAGAAGGAGAGCCCAGAGACCACAAGGAGACTGTTCACAAGACAAATACCGTACCAACAGGACAGCAGTATAGTTTTGGACAGTGTACAAGCCATCAGAGCTGGAAAGAGGACTTCAGCTGTTTTAATTGTCTTAAAACATTCAATGTGAAAGAAAAGTCAGTGAGTGAGTCTGTTTGTGGGTCTTTGGGAGAGATGGAGGGAATCGCAGATGGTGAATGTGCAGTGTATCTGCCTCCACAAGGACTCCAACAGTGGGCTTCATGCCTGGCAGGGAACCTTTATTTGTGTGAGGACAATTCAGCAATTGTGGCCGAAGTCAGACAGTGAGATTGAAATCCCACTCCCACCACAAGAGGGAAGACTTCCTGATTCATTCCCTTTCTCTCTCTCTCTCTCTTTCATCTTTCGTGTTGTCCTGTATGACTCACCTTGCTCCTTCCCTTTGGGTTATCAATAACAACATTGAGATTCTGGGACCATAAAGCCAAGTATCAAAAGAGGGTGACACTTTGACAAAATAGCAGCATGTCACCAAGGGATCCCCAGGGATTGACAATTGCGGAATATTTTGTCAATGTAGAAAGTATTAAGCAAGAAATGTGAAAGAGTAAACAGTCACTATATTCTGTTGTGACTATGATGGGATATCTGATATACCTTCAGCATTGCCAAAACGTGAATACTTGAACAGTTTGTCCATACTGAGCTCCACTACTTGGGCGGCACGGTGGCACAGTGGTTAGCACTGCTGCCTCACAGCGCCAGAGACCCGGGTTCAATTCCCACCTCAGGCGACTGACTGTGTGGAGTTTGCACGTTCTCCCCGTGTCTGTGTGGGTTTCCTCCGGGTGCTCCGGTTTCCTCCCACAGTCCCAAGATGTGCAGGTCAGGTGAATTGGCCATGCTCAATTGCCCGTAGTGTTAGGGTAGGGGTAGGGGTAGGGGTAGGGGTAGGGGTATGGGTGGGTTGCGCTTCGGCGGGGCGGTGTGGACTTGTTGGGCCAAAGGGCCTGTTTCCACACTGTAAGTAATCTAATCTAATCTACTTGCTCCAAATCCCTTCCATGAACCTCTGTCTCAACCCATTGTACGTTTACAAATGTCGCCTCATCATAATTCTGAAATGAGAGTAAAACATGTCACTGTCTGGTATAAACTGAACTCCCACCAAAGTACATCAATGCTGAGAGAACTGTCCCAAGTGTCCAGGTGTGGAAGAGCCTTCATGTTCTGGACGGACTGAGTCTGAAACAGAGTTTGGAGATTTTAATGGGATTCCTGACAGCTGCACTTCCTGATTCATTCCCTTTCTCGCTCACTCTCTCATCTTTCGTGTTGTCGTGTTAGACTCACCTTGCTCCTTCCCTTTGGGTTATCAATAACAACATTGAGATAGTGTTATTGAAATCCTTCTACATTGAGCCAATGTTAATGCCCACATGTCCTGGTGTTGTGTATCTCTCTGTATGTTTTAACACATTATTTAAACAGAGCAATTCTTTGAGGTATGAGGAATGGTCACCAAATGGGATTTATCACAAGGATATTAATCCAGAGACCCAGGTCATGTTCTGGGGACCTGGAGTGAACCCCACCAGGGCTGATGATAGAATTTAAATTCATTGAAACAAATATATGGAATTAAGGGGCAATCCAGGGTTGCGTTTGAGGAGATTCCACTCACAACCAGCCTTGGCCTCTTCCACATTGAACACAGAGACCTTCAGCCTGTGATCAGCTGCCTTTCAGAAACAGGGTTAGATTGAGTGAAGACAGGAGCAGTAGGAGAGCTCCCTGACTCTACAGTCCTTGTGTTGTCCCCCACCATCCCTCTGTCTGTGAGCACACTGACCCCTCCCTTCACCTGCTGCTGGAGATGGAAGCCCTGATATTCTTCTTACTGCACAAGCTGGCAGTGGGAGCCAGGCAGGCGATGACAGCTCATGTAGAAAGTGTTAATGAGGCCCGAGGAGTAATTTCAGTCTGGTCTCACGGTTCAGGGTTGGGATGTGCACTGTCGGTGCACTGCAGGTTAGGGACTAAAAACAACATGGAATAATTTCCACTGATACAAACACAATAGAACAGAGGAAACTCTCAGCTATACTGACCGTGTCCTCAATGACTTGATCTGGCCCGACACAATCAATACCCTCACAGAGTTCGATCACCTCCTGCTCTGGATCCTGTGCAGCAATTTGATGTCCAAAGAGGACAGACACAGTTAAGAAGATTCTCAGCATCTTGGTGTTCTCTCAGATCACTGGTGAATGCACTGACTGACTCTCAGCACCTTCAGGTGGATCTGCAGTTTGAGCACAGAGTTACACTCGTTATATACTCTTTGATGAAGATGGTTTTGAATACAGCTTATCCTTAGGTAGGAAAGTCATGGTGGAGGAACATTCCAGCTGATTAATTATGGAAATTTCTCTTAGCTCTGACTTTACAATGGATTCAGAAATCATTAACTCTCTGTGTGCTGGCTCCTAGGAACACTGAACACTTGGGAAAGCTGTTTTTGTAATTGCTACCAGCTCACATACTCAGGGTTGTCACTCTTCCCGGTTTAGGAATCCACTGGATGGAAGATTGATTTCCCAGTCACTGGTGATGAGGAGAAAACAATTTCACCTTTGGGGTTCAGTTTTGTACATCTTCATTTCCTGGGTTTCCTGCAGCTTTCCCTGCAGTCAGTTTGAACACGGGGACTATTCTGCTCCCTGACCATGGACAGACCACCGTTTATTCACAGTAGCAGAGTAAGGCTGATGGGGGTGTTCACTGCCCAATGATTGGAGCATCTCATAAAGATCCTGTTTGTGTCTTTCCCTCCTTCCCTGAGATATACTGAGACTGGCTGAATGATTCTCACGCCCCCTTCAAAACTACTCCCACTGATATCCAACTCCTGACACAGCCTGTCACTGGGGTACACTTCCCCTGGCACTGTTTATCACTGCATTAGTGTTCACATGGCATTGACTCTGGTGGGGTCACTCTTTCCCTGACTCTGTTTCTCACTGAATCAGCATTTTCCTGGCACTGGCTCTCATTGCGTCACCATTTTCCTGACACTGACTCGCATTGGATCACCATTTCCCTGGCATGGAATGTCACTGGATCACTGTTGTCCTGGTACTGATTGTGATTGGATCAATGTTTCCCAGGCACTGACCGTCACTGGGTCACCACTGCCTTGGCATTTAATCTCTACTGTTTCCTGATTCTGGCAATTGGCCTAATTATAATCTTAATTCATATGTTTGTAAAACATTGTTTACAAGTAATCAAGGGCTACAGGGAAAAGGCAGGAGGATGGTGTTGAGAAACTTATCAGCCATGATGGAATACCAGAGTGGACTCAATGGGGCGAATGGCCAAATTCTGCTCCAATGCATTATGGACTTACAATTTAATTCCTTGAAAGGAGAGGTAGAATGTATTGTATCAGAAAAGCAAATGAGGTGGAAGTCATGGCCACGTGAATGCAGCTGTAAAATTCAGTGATGGAGAAACAGAATTTGCTCAATTTCATCCAATATCTCACTTTTTAAATATCGATAAAACCAGGTGCTTTCAGCAACTTGAGGATATGCAGTAAAGCCCTCTGTATTCCTGAACAGCTCCCGAGGTGATCAGAACACTGCTCACAGACTAGCTCACTGAACTGCTTCTTAAACATCATGTAATTTCACCATTGAGTGCCTAAAATATCTCTGATTATCAATGCATTTATCAATTTATTCCAGAAGAGGTTTACCAGGATGTTCCCAGGAATGGAGGATTCGGGTTATAATGAAATGCTGGACAGGCTGAGAATGTTTTCATTGGGGTGTCGGAGGGTGAGAGATGACCTTATAGAAGTTTATAAAACCATGAGGGGTATACACAAGGTGAATGGCAGGTGCCTGTTCCTCCGGGTGGGAGATTTCAAGACAAGAGGGCATATTTTTAGGATGAGAGGAGAAAAATTTAATAATGACATGAGATACAAGTTTTTTCCACAGAGTGGTTCATGTGTGGAATGAGCTTCCAAAGGAAGTGGTGGGTGCAGCTACAGTTACAACATTTAAAAGACGTTGCGATAACCACATGAATACGAATTGTTTGGAGGGATATGGGCCAAGCGCAGGCAGGTGGGATGAGTTTAGTTTGGGATGATGGTCAGCGTGAATTGGTTTGACCAAAGGATCTGTTTTCGTGCTGCATGACTTGGTGACTCTCATCCCAATCTCAGAAACAACTCTCCAGGTTTGATGGTGTAAAACAGTTTTCTTCAAGATCAGACACCCAAGAGATTGGAGTCAGTTTCAGGTTCTCCCATTTACAAACACTTTATCTCAGAAGATAACACATGTCTTGGCTGGTCAAGGCCAAGTCTCAAAAAGGCAAATCCCAATGGGATGTCTGTAAATTTCCATTCATACACATTTAGAGATATGGAAGGTGTCTGGGAGAATTGAAAGGAAGCTGCCAGCAGAAAGAGTTAACTCACTGTGGTTCTGAGACAGGGGGGTGGAGCAAACTCACTGAGTGATGTTGTTGTAATTATACTTTGTTCAGGAAAACTGCTGCAATCTGCTGTTCATTAACTTTTTCAAAAACTAAGTTCAGTTTGATATTTACCAAGCAACAGTTGATCGAGATTGTGAGAACAACCTGAAGGTGTAAAGCACAAAAACTTGATTTAATGAGAATCAAATACACACAGTTTACTCTATTCCCAAAGGTTTGAAATTCATTATTAAACTAATATTGAATCTTTGATGTTGTGCATGAACAACACCCTAATTTTCAGTGAGCCCTCTTTAACTATGGGGTGAGTTCCCACCTTCGTGCAGTGTAGTGAGGTACACAGCTGTGATTCAGTATACGGGGTGTCCCTGTCTACTGCCCATTTTTCAGCTGTTTCTACCTTATCCTCATCGACACCTGCTCCAGCCACTGACTCACCGTTTCTTTTTGTTTTAGTATTAACTCATTTACACAACTGTAAATATAAAGTGATGATGATCACTCCCCCTTTCTGATCTTTATCATTCTTCAGAACCATCCATCAACCCATCAGCATTCCCTTCGTCAATTTTGACTGTTGTTCTGCTGTAAACCCGGTGATGGAGCCCTCTGACATTCAATCAAAGTTTACAGCCTTTTCCTCATTCCCCTCCCTGACTGCATTTTTCAATTTCCTCCAACGAAATATTTTTCCTCCCTACAGATGTGATTGTAACCACTGGCACAGGCAGTGAGACTGTGACTCCTCTTGTGAGATCTCTCAGCTCAAACCTGATGTATTTTCACAGTTTGGTTGGTGTAGCCCAGCTAAATGTAAGGATTTAATGTTTTGAATTTTTTTTCCTGAGTAAAGGTGGCAGAATAGGATATTCAACCCCTCGAGACTGTCCCTCCATTCCCACCTCTGGACTGTCCAATTGTCACTCCTGCTCCCACTCCCATCTCTTCACCACTCCCTGCTCCAGGCTTCTCTTCCCCTTCCCCAGTTGTAATCTCTCCTAGAGACCCGGACCACTTTCCCGATGCCAAGGATCATTCCCTCCAGTCTCAGGTGGTATTCCGAATCCGTGTGGTATCACTCTCCCACCCACCACCCACCTCCTCGTTCCTGCTTGGCTCAGGTTTTACCACAAGATTTGTCACTGTTCCAGGGAGTAAAGAGCCTGGGAGAATGACAGGTACATTTTGTGTCTCATGTTGTATAATTTGCAGTTAGTCAAATTCAGGGATTTGGATGGTCCTGGTGTGGATGAAGTCACTTTATGTCTCGTAACAATATTTCTTTGCATGTCTCATGGTTCAACATTAATGTATTGCCAAGGAGACATTATTGTGAAATGGGCCAAATGGTGACATGCATGTCTCTTTATGCAAAGTAGTAAAATTAGCTCAGTATCTCACTCGTGAACAGCAATGGTGTAAATGTTGGTCAAATCTGGACCACACAATATTCACTGAAAGAAAGACAGACCCAAACGGCAGACCTGAGGCTAAGTTTCAATTGTCCATCTGTACATTTACAGGGTCTGTATTTCAGAGCAATGGGTGGAGCTGACATTTATCTTTATATGAGTGATTCCAGCGCTCTTCATTCACATTAAGAAATGAAAAATGTAAAAAAAAACCCTGAACCCGCAACAGTACTTCAGTTCAGTCATTTCACTTTGTGGACACACAGTATTTCCTGTTGCCTCTCGGTGTGTAGGAGATTCTGACAAGGTTGGTTTTGATTGCTCATTCCTTCTTGCCTGAAGATGGTGGTGAGCCCTGTTTTTGAGTTGCTACAGTCCATGTCTTTTACCGAGTAATGAGTGTTTCTAAGAGCCTGCAGACACCTCGACCAGTGTACACAATATTTATTTACCCAGGATCCTGAGCGTGTATCAGGTAAGGACAAAACAGCATGAGACTACAGTCAGTCAGCCAAGTCCCAACTTTATTGGAGACAACAAAAGGGAAAATTACACTCGACAATTTTACCAACTCTATTTCTAATGATCCAATTCTTTTGAATATTAAAACACTTACCAGATCTTTTGCTACTCTGTTGAATTTTTCCGTCTGTACCTCTCTTCATGAGTTGATTCCCACTCTGGTCGGAGGGTGAGCTGCTCTGCTCACTGCTGTATCCTGATCTGCCTGTAGGTCGGCTGGAGAGTGGGGTCCGGTCAAGTCCTGCCAAGCCCAGGTTCTTATACCCTTCTGGCTACATTCTGGAACCTTCCAAGGACTTGGATAATCAGGGTAATCAAACTAATTGGTCTTATCACCTTGAAATGCTGCTAATGGTTCTCGATGGCTCGCTAACAGTGACCCATTCGATGTGTCTGCCTTGGACCTGGAAGTCTGGTTTCATCCCCGAATACACACCTGGTCTTCTGCCTTACTGAGGCATGTCCCATGCATCTTGTGATGTTTGTTTGACACAATTTGTAATGTACTCTGGTGCCTCTCCAGTTTTCAATTATCCAAGCGTAAATCTTGCAAGGATTGTCCCTGGCAGAATTGTCTGTTGTGTGTCTGTCGTGGCTCAGGATTCCCAGCATACTTTGCTTTTTGGCCAATTTTTGTGCCCTGTTTACTTCAGTTGCTGTTCCTGTATTTCTGCCCTCCCTTCTTAATGGTTTTTTTTTCACCTGAACAGTCGCAGGCATTTACAATGCTCCACCGCCAAACCCTGGTCACCCGACGCCTGGAGAAAGAACGCCTCATCTTTCGCCTTGGAACCCTCCAACCACACGTGACCAATGTGAATTTCATCAGCTTCCTCATTTCCCCTCTCCCCACCTTACCCCAGATCCAACCTTCCAACTCAGCACCCCCCCCTCCAACCTCATCCCCCTCCCATTTATCTCTCAGCCCCCTTGGGCCACAAGCCTCAATCCTTTTGGCTTATGCCAAAAATGTTGATTCTCCTGCTCCTGGGATCCTGCCTGACCGGCTGAGCTTTTCCAGCACCATACTCTTTGACTCTGATCTCCAGTATCTTCAGTCCTCACTTTCTCCTCCCTGCTACAATGTGGTGTCAGTATCCCAGCATTGTTCAGTGGGCAGTTCCAGGATTTGAAGACAATGACGGTCACACAATGGAGAGGGGACTCTGAGGTGATGGCATTCCCATCCATGTGCTGCCCTTCTCCTTCCAGTAAGTTGATGCTTGGATATAACAATGTTAATAAGATGGGAACAACAAAGAACAGTACATCACAGGAAATAGCCCTTTGGCCCACCAAGCTCGTGCCAACACATGATACATTTCTAAACTAAAAGCCTTTTGCCTCTGTGCAGTCCATATCCCTTTTTTCCCGTCTATTCATGTTTCTGACATTTTGCTGCAGCACATTCTGGGCATTTACCACCCTCTGGGTAAAAATCTTCCCTCTCACATCTGCTTTAAAAATTCACCTTTTAACCCGAAATCTATCTCCTGTAGTGAGTGACATTTTTATCCTGAGGAAAAGATTCCATCTGTGCATTCTCTCCATGCCACTCATAATTTTGAAAATTTCTGTCAGGTAGCTTCTCAGCCTCTGACATGAGTTGAAAATCGAACCTAGAAGAATACAGCACAGGAACGGGCACTTCGGCCCACGATGTTGTGGTGAAAATTATGCCAATTTAAATGAATCCCTTCTGCCTGCCCCTTGTCCATATCCCTCCATCCCTTACATAACCATGTGCTTATCTAACAGTCTCTTACACGCCCCTATTGTATCTGCCTCCTCCACCATCCTTGGAAGTGCATTCCAGACCCCTCCCACTCTCTGTGTAAAAAATTTACACCTCACATCTCCTTTGAACTTTGCCCTTTCACCATAAATGCATGCTCCCTAACTTTCGATATTTCATCTCAGGGTAAAACCCTATCGATGCATCTCACAAATTTATAATCTTTCATCAAATCTCCCTTCAGCCTCCTCCCCCGCCCCCAGAGAAAACAACCCTAATTTTTGTCGCCTCTTCTTACAGCTCATACCCTCTAATCCACTTTCCTGGGAAACCACTTCTGCAACCTCTGCAAATCCTCCACATCCTTCCTGTGAAGTGGTGACCAGAACTGAATGCAATATTCTCAGTGTGGCCAGACCAGAGTCTTATAAAGCTGCAACATGAAATCCTGACTCTTGTACTTAATTCCTCAACCAATAAAGGCAAGCATGCCATCCACCTTCTTCACCATCCTATCTACTGGTGTGGCCACTTCAAGGAAGCTATCGAATTGAACCCCAAAATCCCTTTGTACAGCAATACTGTTCAGGGTCCTGCTATTAACTGTATACATTTCCTTAACATTTGAATTCCCAAATGGAGCACCACACACTTACCCAGATTAAACTCCATCTATCATCTCTCCACCCATATCTGCACTGATCTATATCCTGCCGAATCCTTTGACAACCTTCTACACTATGCCCAACTCCACAGATCCTTGTATCATCTGCAGACTTACTAAACCACCCATCTACATTTTCATCCCAGTCGTTTTTATAAATATCACAACCAGCAGAGATCCCAGTACAGATCCCTGTGGAACACCATTAAGTCACGGACCACCAGCTTGAAAAATACCCTTCTACCACTACCCTCTGCCTTCTCTGGGCAAGCCAATTCTGAATCCACGTGGCCAAGTCACCGGGGATCCCATCCTACTGAGATCTTAATCTTCTAGATGAGCCTACCATGAGGAACATTACTGAAAGCCTTACTAAAACCCATGTAGCCAACATCCGCTGCTCTACCCTCATCAGTCACCATTGTCACCTTTTTAAAAAATGCAATCACTTTAGTCAGGCATGATCTGTGCTTCACAAAGCCATGCTGACCGTCCCTAATTAGGCCTGGCTTTCTCAAATGCATGTAAATCCTATCCTATTCCTTATCCCAACCATTAATGTGAGACGCACCCATCTATAGTTTCCTGCATTATCCCTATTTCCCTTCTTGAACAGAGGAACAACATTAGCTACTCACCAGTCCTCCAGGACCTCTCTGGTGGCTAATGAGGACACAAACATATTGGTCAAGACCCAAACAATCTCTTCTCCTGCCTCTCTCAATAACCTGGGGTGGATAGCATCATACCCTGGGGACTTATCCACCTTTATGCTCTTTAATAGACCCAACACCACTTCTTTCTTGATCTCAAAATACCATAGCATGTTAGCATGCTCCACCCAAATCTCACTATCCTCCATATCCTTCTCCTGGGTGAATACTGACACAAAGTACTCATTTAGGATCTCACCCACATCCTCAATCTCCAAGCACAAGTTCCCCACCTTCCTTGAGTGGTCCTACTTTCTCCCTAGTTAGCCTCTTGTTTGTAATGTTTGTATAGAATGCCTTAGGATTCTCTTTAACCCGACTTGCCAAGGTCATGTCATGTCCTCTTCTTGCTGTCCTCATTCCCTGCTTGAGTTCTTTCCTGCTTTTTTTACATTCCTCACAGGCCTTGTCTGACTTTAGCTTCCTGAACCTTAAATACGCTTCTTTTTGCCCGAGTCGATAAGCCCTCCAGTATGTCCTGTCTGAGTACCGATGTACCATTCTCGCTGATTAGTAACCCTGCACCAGCTCAGTAGCCACACATTCATCTCTCCGATCATTGTATTCCTTGCCTCACTAGCACATGATACTGGCAATATCCTTGAGGGTCGTAAATAAAACAACTTTGTTCAATCTCTATTCATAGCTAATACCCTCGAAACCAGGTGACATCCTGGTAAACTTTTTCTGTTCATTGTCCAAAGCCTTCAAATCTTTCTAGTTTTGTGGTGACAAAAACTAAATTCAACATTTCAAATGTGGCCTAACTAAAATTCAATACAACTGCAACATAAATTGTCATGTTTTATACTCTATGCCCCGATCGATGAAGGCAAGGATGACATACACCTTTGTGACCACCTTACCTACTTGTGCTGTCACTTTCAGGGAACTGTGGGCCTGTGTACCTTGACCCTTTGTATGTCAATGCTCCCAAATATTCTGCCATTTATTGTGTACTTCCTTCCGACATGACAGTGTCAATAATGCATTACCTCACATTTATCTGGATTAAATTCAATCTGCTATTTCTGCACCCATGTCACTACTGTATCTCTATCCTGCTACATCCTCTGGCAATCTCACTTACTATCCACAGCTCCCCCAATCTTTGTGTCATCCACACACTTGCAAATCAGACCACATTTTATAAGATGTCATCAGGTAATAGCCTGGAAATTATATGGAAATCAAATTTGAACAAATGTGTGAGGGAGGGCGTTAGATATGTGGAGCATTGGGATACCTTGTGGGGAAGGTGGGACCTGTACAAGGAGGACGGGTTTCACCTGAACTGGAGAGGTACCAATATCCTGGGCGGGAGGTTTACAAGAGCTCTTCCAGAGAGTTTAACCTAGTTTGGCAGGGGGTGGGAACCAGAGCTACTGATCAGAGAATGGGGTAGCTAGTGAACAGGCAGATACAGCATGCAGAGAGTGTGTGAGGAAGGATAGACAGTTGATAGGGCAAAGTTGCAGTCAGGGTGCTGGGTTGAAGAGTGTCTATTTTAACTCAAGAAGTGTCAGGAGTAATGGTGATGAACTTAGGGCATGGATCAGTGCTTGGAGCTGCAATGTTGTGGCCATTACGGAGACTTGGATATCACAGATGTAGGAATGGTTATTGGGTATTCCGGGGTTGAAATGTTTCAAATGGAATAGGGAGGGAGGTAAAAGAGGTGGGGGAGTGGTATTACTAATCAGGGTTAGTATCACAGCTGCAGAAAGGGAGGTCATTGAGGAAGGTCTGTCTACTGAGTTAGTATGGATGGAAATCAGAAACAGGAAAGGAGCAGTCACTTTATTGGGAGTTTTCTCTCAAACACCCCCCCCCCCCCAATAGCAACAGAGACACGGAGGAGCAGATTGGGTGGCAGATTTTGGAAAGGTGCAGAAGTAACAGGGTTGTTATCATGGGTGACTTAAATTTCCCTCATATTTATTGAAGCTTCCTTAATGCAAAGAGTTTGGGTCGAGCAGATTTTGTCAGCTGTGTCCAGGAAGGATCACTCACTCAATATGTAGATAGTCTGAATGTGAGGAAGCCATATTGGATTTGATGGTTAGCAATGAACCAGGTCAGGGGTCAGATCTCTTGGTGATAACAATTCCCTGACCTTTACTATAGTCATCGAGAGGGATAGGAGCAGACGGTATGGAAATATATTAAATTGGGGAGGGGGTATTACAATGTTATTAGGCAGGAACTGTAGAGAATACATTGGGAATAGGTGTTCTCAGGGAAGTGCAGGACAGAATGTGGATGTTGTTGGGAACACTTGTTGCAAGTGCTGAATACGTTTATCCCACTGAAGCAAGGAAGGGATGGTAGGGTGAGGGAACTGTAGATGTCAAGACATGTGGAACATCTAGTCAAGAGAGAGAAAGAAACTTACTTAAGGTTGAAGAAGCAGGAACAGACAGGGCTCTAGAGGGTTACAAGGTAGCCAGGAAGGAACTGAAGAATGGACTTAGAAGAGCTAGAAGGAGGCATGAAAAAGCCTTGGTGGGTAGGATTAATGAAAACCCCAAGGTGTTCTACACTTTTGTGAGGAACAAGAGGATGGCCAGAGTGAGGGTAGGGCGGATCAGGGATAGCGGAGGGAACTTGTGCCTGGAGTTGGAGGAGATAGGGGAGGCCCTAAAGGAATACTTTGCTTCAGTATTCACCTGTGAGAGGGACTTTGTCGTTTGTGAGGACAGCATGAAATTGGCTGATAAGCTCAAACAGATTGATGTTAAGAAGGAGGATGTGCTGGACATTTTGAAAAACATGAGGATAGATAAGTCCCCTGGGCCCAGATGGGAAATATGCAAGGTTGCTGAGGGAAGAGATTGCTGGGACTTTGGTGATGATCTTTGTGTCCTCACTGTCCACTGGAGTACTACCAGATGGTTGGAGGGTGGCAAAAGTTGTTCCCTTGTGCAAGAAAGGGAATTACGGGGCAGTCAGTCTTGCATCAGTGGTGGGTAAAATTATTGGAGAGGATTCTGAGAGACAGGATTTATGATTATTTGGAAATGCTTAATTTGATTGGAATAGTCAGCATAGCTTTGTAAGGGGTAGATTATGCCACATAAGCCTTACTGAATTATTTGAGGATGTAGGGAAAGCTGCATGACTAGAAAAATTGACGGTTTGGTGAAGAAAAAGAAGGAAGCATGTCAAGGTATACACAGGATGGATGGAGTGAATCCTTCAAAGAGTATAAAAGGCAATAGGAGTATACTTAAGAGGGAAATCAGGAGGGCAAAAGGGGGACATGAGAGAGCTCTGGCAAATAGGGTTAAAGAGAATGCAAAGGGATTTTACAAACACATTAAGGACAAAAGGGTGACTAGAGAGAGAATAGGGACCCTCAAAGATCAGCAAGGTGGCCTTTGTGTGGAGCTGCAGGAGATGGAGGGGGGAGATACTAAGCGTGTATTTTACAACAGTATTTACTGTGGAGAAGGACATGGCAGATATAGAATGTGGGGAAATAGATGGTGACATCTTGAAAAACGTTAATATTACAGAGGAGGAAGTGTTACACGTCTTGAAACGCGAAAAGGTGGATAAATCCTCAGGACATGATCAGGTGTGCCCTTGAACACTGTGGGAAGCTGAGGAGTGATTGCTGAGTCCCTTGCTGAGTTATTTGTATCATTGATAGTCACAGGTGAGGTGCCAGAAAACTGGCAGTTGGCTAACGTGGTGCCACTATATTAGAAAGGCAAAAGGACAATCCAGGGAACTGTGGACTGGTGAGCCTGATGTTAGTTGTGGGCAAGTTATTGAGGGAATCCTGAGGGATAGGATGCACATGGATTTGGAAAGGCAAGGACTGATTAGGAATAGTGAACATGGCTCTGTGGGTGGGCAATCATGTCTCACAAACTTGATTGAGTTTTTTGAAGAAGTAACAAAGAGGATTGATGAGGGCAGAGTGGTGGACGTGATCTATATGGACTTCAGTAAGTCATTCTGCAAGGTTTCCCATGGAAGACTAGTTAGTAAGGTTAGATGTCATGGAATGCAGGGAGAACTAGCCATTTGGATACAGAACTGGCTCGTAGGCAGAAGACAGAAGGTGGTGGTGCAGTGTTGTTTTTCAGACTGGAGGCCTGTGACCATTGGAATGCCATAAGGATCGGTGCGGGGTCCACACTTTTTGTCATTTATATAAATGATTTGGATGTGAGCATAAGAGGTATAGTTAGTAAGTTTGCAGATTACACCAAAATTGGAGATGTAGTGGACAGCGAAGAAGGTTACCTCAGATTACAATGGGATTTTGATCAGATGGGCAAATGGGCTGAGGAGTGGCAGATGGAGTTTAATTTAGATAAATGCGAGGTGCTGCATTTTGGGAAAGCAAATCTTAGCAGGACTTATGCACCTAATGGTAAGGTCTTGGGAAGTGTTGCTGAACAAAGAGACCTTGGAGTGCAAGTTCATAGCTCCTTGAAAGTAGAGTTGCAGGTAGATAGGATAGTGAAGAATGTGTTTGGTCTGCTTTCCTTTATTGGTCAGAGTATTGAGTACAGCAGTTGGAAGGTCATGTTGTGGCTGTACAGGATGTTGATTAGGCCACATTTGGAAAATTGCATGCAATTCTGGTCTCCTTCCGATCGGAAAGATATGAAAGTTGAAAGGGTTCAGAAAAGATTTACAAGGATGTTGCCAGGGTTGGAGGTTTTGAGATATAGGGAGAGGTTAAATAGGGTGGGGCTATTTTCTCTAGAGTGTCAGAAGCTGAGGGGTGACATTAATGAGGTTTATAAAATCATGAGGGTTGTGGATTGGATAAATAGACAAAGTCTTTTCCCTGGGATGGGGGAGTCCAGAACTGGAGAGCATTGGTTTAGGTTGAGAGGGCAAAGATATAAAAGAGACCTGAGGGGCAACATTTTCACACAATGGGTGGTACATGTGTGCAATGAGCTGCCAAAGGAAGTGGTGGAGGTAAGTACAATTGCAACATTTAAAAGGCATCTGGATGGGTATATGAATGGGAAGGGTTCAGAGGGATATGGGCCAGGTCCTGCCAACTGGGACTAGATTAGGTTGGTATATCTGGTTGGCATGGACGAGTTGGACCGAAGGGTCTGTTTCCGTGATGTACATCTATAACTCTGTGTGACTAAGCACAGTGATGAAGATAGAGCAGTGAATCACAGAATCACTACAGTGTGCAAACAGGCCCTTCAGCCCAACAAGTCCACACTGACCCTCTGAAGGCTAACCCACCGAGACCCATTCCCATACCAATTATGCTATATTTTCCCCTTACTAATGCATTGAACCTACACATCCCTGAATGGATTATGGGTAATTTCCCATAGCCAAATCACCTAACCTGCACATCGTCGTATTGTGTGAGGAAACCAGAGAACCTGGAGGAAAACCCACGCAAACAAGGAGAGATTGTTCAAACTCCACACAGACAGTTGCCTGAGGCTGGAATCAAACCCAGGTCCCTGGCACTGTGAAGCAGCAGTGCTAACCACGTGAGCCACCATGCCACCCCATGGATGTGTATATATGGATTTTAGCAAGGCTTTTGATAAGATTCCGCATGGTAGGTTTGTTCAGAAAGTAAGGATTCATGGGATCCAGGGAAGTTTTGCAGTCTGGATACAGAATTGACTGGCCCAGAGAAGGCAGAGGGTGGTAATAGATGGAAAGTATTCAGTCTGGAACTCGGTGACTAGTGTGTTCTCTTCTGGGGCCTCTGCTCTTTGTGATTCTTATAAATGTCTTGGATGAGGAAGTGGAAGGGTCCGTTAGTACATTTGCTGATGTCACAAAAGTTGGTAGAGTTGTGGATAGTGTGAAGGGCTGTTGTAGGTTGCAACAGAACATTGACAGGAAGCAGAGTTGGGCTGAGAAGTGGCAGATGGAGTTTAACCTGGAGAAGTGTGAAATTCATTTTGGAAGGTTGAATTTAAATGCATATTACAGCAATAAAGGCAGGATTCTTGGCAGTGTGGAGGAACAGAGGGATTTTGGGGATCATGTCCATATATCCCTCAAAGTTGCCAAGCAAGTTGATAGGTTTATAAAATCATGAGGGTTGTGGATATGTTCTGTAAAGCCCTGGTTAGACCACACTTGGGATATTATGTTCAGTTCTGGTTTCCTCATTATAGGAAGGACGTGGAAGCTTTAGAGAGGGTGCAGAGGAGATTTACTAGGATGCTTCCTGGAGTCAAGGGCATGTCTTGTGAAGAAACTTGAGGGAACTTGGCCATTTCTCATTGGAACGAAGAAGGATAAGAGGTGACTTGATACAAGATGATGCAAGTCATGGGTAGAGTGGCTAGCCAGAGACTTTTTCCCAGGGTGGAAATAGCTATCACGAGGGAGCATAATATTAAGGTGATTGGAGGAAGGTTATGGGGAGATGTCAGAGGTAGGTTCTTTAATAGAGACTGCTGGGTATGTGGAATACACTGCTAGCAGTGGTAGTAGAGTCAGATACATTACGGACATTTAACGACTCTTGGATCAGCACTTGGATGATAGCAAAATGAGGGGTATGAGGCTTAGTTGGATCTCCAAGCAGGATAGGAGGTTGGCACAACATCAAGGGCTGAAGGATCTGTAGTGTGCTATACTGTTCTATGTTCTATTGGGATTGGTGTATTAAGTCAGGAAACTAATGAATATTGTTTTATGAACTTTTATTCATATTGCTAATTTTGTCTTGCTAACTTATTGTTGTATCTGTCCCAAATCTCTCCTTTGATGGATCAACAGCAATTGAATCATCAGCTGAAACATCACTCTTGGAAAAGGGGTTAAATTTTAACGTAATTTCTTAAAGTAGGAATTCTCCCTCTGTGTAAAACATGCTTCATATTTTCCCACAGGACTCAGAAACAAACATGACCATCAAACTGATTGTCATCCTTCCATCTGTGAGAGATGGTGGGAAAGCAGCCTCAACACTTTGCTGAGATTATCTGCTGCCCTCCGAACGTCTGAACAATTGATTCTGGAAAGAATCATCATCAAACAAACCCTGACAAGCTGTCTCTCTGAGACGAGTGATAATGAACTGGCCCAAAACAGGGCAGCAAACAGTGAGCTCCTGATGAGACTGAATTTGAATGAAATGTGCCCCAGGGACTGAAGGCAGAAAACTCCATGACAGAAATCAGCTGCCTCTTGATCAGCTCCTGTTCCTACAATTATCATCCTGAGGACGCCAGACACAATGAAGCAAAAATTCAAAATATCGATGTTCCCTCAGATCCGTGAATTCACGGTTCGATTCTGAGCATCTCCAGGTGGATCTGCAGTTTGAACAGTGAGCTCAGATATTTACATACTGTTTGTGGACCTGTTTTTGGAATAAATTACTCAAACATGAAACACAGGAGGCAAATAGCAGCAATTTGCTTCTGGGACAGTTTCCTTCATTCCAACTTTGAGATGGATTTTGAAATGATTAACTCACTGAGTGCTGGCTCCAGGGAGGTCTGAAGGTCCCCAGCAGCATTTGCTTTCAGCTCCCACAGTGTCAGGCTGAGAGATTCCCTGGTAATACAAAAAGTACAGTGTTGTCAGAGTAGTTTGTCAGAGTAGATGAGATAAATCAACTTCACTCAACAACCTTCCCTTGCTCTCAATGCTCCCATTAAGGAAGTCACACTCCAGGGTATTTAAATGGCTGCTGTAATCTACAGTCTGTGCTGGGTTAGACAATCTCACCCAGGTGGCAGGAAGGTCACAACAGGAGGTTTAACCTCCTGGTGTCAGGAAGGTGACTAGCATCGTTACAGTTGAGGGGAATAGCCAGTGAGCTCTGCTGAATAATGTCTCTGTGTTGGGTGCTGAGTGAGGACAGTGATGTTTGAACAGCACATCACTTCCAGTGGAGTCAGAAACATCTCAGAAGTGAGAAACCACACGAGTTTCCGGGACAGTCACCCTGATGTCTCAGTGAAATACAGGGCCAGCTCCTTCCTGCAGTGACGAGTGTTACAGTCTGGTATGGCAGGAGCACTTACTCTGTCAATGTCTTTCTGAATTCTGCTTCCTCAATGGTGAACACAGAGTTAAATAATCCCCTCAGTGGGGCTGTTCTCTGACTGGGGTCTTCAGATTCTTTCTTTATTCCTCAGATAATGAAGCAGTTCATGCACACACACAGCAATTCAGAGCAGGATAACATTGATGCCCAGATGGCAAGTGAAATCCATGCTGTGAAAGTGCCAGGCAGTGACCATGTCTGATCATATTAATATTATTGGGTCCAAGTTTCAAACTCCTGGTCATTCTCATTGATCAGAAAGTGAACTGACCACCCACATCAATACTGTTTCTATCAGGCCAGATTCAAGAGTGCACTGACTCACCCTCTGCACAAACAAACCTCAATAAACATCACAATTCTGGTGTGGAATGGGATATTCCCAATTTCCTGAGTGTGTGTTCCCACTCCAGAAACTAGACACAACAGACCTCAATAAATCAATCCCCTTGACCAGAATCCCATCCATTATCTTCAGTACTCCATTTTCTCCTCTGTTGGTATATTGCACGTCAGTCTGTTCTTGCTACAGGATGGACTGCAGTGAGGTACTGCAGCTTCTTCAACTGCTCATTCACATTCCATAATGTTCACACTCAAAGGACAAATGCAGCAGGTCGATGGGAACACTATCACCTCCAGGTTCCCCTCTGAGTCATTACTCTCCATTGTGTCACCATCATTGGTTTTATATCCGGGAACTGCCACCTTAACAATGCTGGTGTACAGACCCCAGATAGAATCATGGAGATGTACAGCATGGAAACAGTCCCTTTGGTCCCTTCAGTCTACCTTGCCCATGCAGACCAGATATCCCAACCCAGTCTAGTCCCACCTGCCAGCACTCAGCCCATATCCCTCCAAACCCTTCCAATTCATGTATCCATCTAGATGCCTTTTAAATGTTGTAATTGTACTAGCCTTCACCATTTCCTCTGGCAGCTCATTCCATACACGTAACACCCTATCAGCCTATTCAACCTCTCCCCATACCTCAAGATCATCCAATCCTGGCAACATCCTTGTTAATCGCTTCTGACCCCTTTCAAGTTTTGCAACATCTTTCCGATTGGAAGGAGGCCAGAATTGCAGACAGTATTCCAAAAGTAGCCTAACCAATATCCTGTACAGCTGCAACATGACCTCCCAACTCCTGTACTTAATACTCTGACCAATAAAGGAAAGCATACCATATGCCTTCTTCACTATCTTATCTGCTTGAAACTCTACTTTCAAGGAGCTATGAACCTGCACTCCAAGGTCTTTTTGTTCAGCAACACTCCCTAAGACCTTATAATTAAGTGTATAAGTCCTGCTAAGATTTGCTTTCCCAAAATGCAGAACCTCACATTTAACTAAATTAAACTCTATCTGCCACTCCTCAGCGCATTGGCCCATCTGATAAAGATCCCGTTGTAATCTGAGGTAAGCTTCTTCGCTTTCCACTACACCTCCAATTTTGGTGTTATCTGCAAACTTACTAACTGTACCTCTTATGCTTACATCCAAATCATTTATATAAATGATGAAAAGTAGTGGACCCAGCACGTATCGTTGTGGCATTCCACTGGTCACAGGCTTCCAGTCAGACAAACAACCCTGCACCACCACCCTCTGTCTTCTACCTACGAGCCAGTTCTGTATCCAAATGGTTAGTTCTTCCTGTATTCCATGAGGTCTAACCTTGCGAACCAGTCTCCCATGGGGAACCTTGTCGAATGCCTTACAAGTCCATACAGATAACGTCTACAGCTCTGCCCTCAGCAATTCTCTTTGTTACTTCTTCAAAATACTCAATGAAGTTTGTGAGACATGATTTCCCACATGCAAAGCCATGTTGACTGTCCCTAATCAGTCCTTACCTTTCGAAATAAATGTACATCCTATTCCTCAGGATTCTCTAAAACAACTTGCTCACCATCAATGTCAGACTCACCAGTCTATAGTTCCTTGGCTTGTCCTTCCCAACTTTCTTAAACAGTGGCACCACATTAGCCAACCTCCAGCCATCCGGCACCTCACCTGTGACTATCGATGATACAAATATCTCAGTAAGAGGCCCAGCAAATCACTTCCCTTGCTTCCCACAGAGTTCAAGTGTACACCTGATCAGGTCCTGGGGCTTTACCAAGTTTCAAGACATCCAGCACTTCCTCCTCCGTGATATGGACAATTTTCAAGATGTCACCATCTATTTCCCCACATTCTATATCTTTCATTTCTTTTTCCACAGTAAACACTGCTGCAAAATACTCATTTAATATCTCCCCCATTTCCTGTGTCTCCACACCAAGACCACCTTGCTGATCTTTGAGAGGCCCTACTCTCTCCCTAGTAACCCTGTTATCCTTAATGTATTTGTAAAAACCCTTTGAATTCTCCTGAACGCTATTTGTCAAAGCTATCTCATGTCCCCTTTTTGCCCTCCTGATTTCCCTCTTAACTGTACTCCTATTGGCTTTATACTCTTCTGAGGATTCACTCCATCTATTCTGTCTATAACTGACATATGCTTCCTTCTTTTTCCCTACCAAACCCTCAATTTCTGTAGTTATCCCACATTCCCTACACCTACCAGTCTTTCCTTTCATCCTGACAGGAATATACTGTCTCTGGACTCTCATTATCTCATTTCTGAAGGCTTCCCATTTTCCAGCCGTCCCTTTACTTGCGAACATCAGCCCCCAATCAGCTTTTCAAAGTTCTTACCTTATGCTGTCAAAATTAGCCTTTCTCCAATTTAGAACTTCAACGTTTAGATCGTGTTGGTGGCAGAGAGGCTCAATGGTTAGCACTGCTGTCTCACGGTGCCAGGGACCCAGGTTCGATTCCAGCCTCAGGTGACTATGTCGAGTTTGCGTGTTCTCCCCGTGTCTGTGTGGGTTTCCTCCCACAGTGCAAAGATGTGCAGGTCAGGTGAATTTGTCATGCTAAATTGCCCACAGAGTTAGGTGCATTAGTCAGGGATAAATAGGGGGACGAGGTCTGGGTGGGTTACTCTTCAAAGGGTCAGTATGAACTGGTTGCACTGAAAGGCCTGTTTCCTCACTGTTGAGAATCTAAAAAAAAATCTAGTCTCTTCTTTTCCATCAGTATTTTAAAGCTAATAGAATTATGGTTGCTGTTCCCAAATCCTTCCGCACTGACAGCTCAGTTACCTGCCCTGCCATTTTTCCCCAACGGTAGGTCACGTTTCACACTTTCTGTCGTAGGAACATCCATATACTGAATCAGAAAATGTTCTTGTACACACTTAACAAATTCCTTTCCATCTAAACCCTTAACACTGTGGCAGTCCCAGTTGGACGACAGCAATTCAAACAGAGGACTGACCACCATCTTTGGACATCAAGGAATGGTCAATAAACAACAATCTTGTCAGCATCTCCCACACCCCAAGAAGGAACAAACAACACTGTGTGTCTGCAATGTGAAATTCCTAAACTAATCATGTTTTAGTTCAAGTGTTTTCCAGCTTCATTTTTTTGATGTAAATGAAGAACACCTGACCTACTTCTAAAGATGAACATCAGCTCCAGCCATTGCTCTGAAATGCAGACCCTGTAAATGTCTGGTGGACGTGTGGAATTTAGCTTCAGGTCTGCCTTTTGAGTTTGACTTTACTTCAGTGAATATTGGGTGGTCCAGATTTGACCAACATTTACACCATTGCTGTTCATGAGCTAGATACTGAGCTAACTTTATTACTTTGCACTAACAGACACACAAGTCCCCAAATGGCCACTTTTCTCATTAACGTCTCCATGGTGACAGAACATTTTAATGTTGAATCATGATCGATGCAGCAAAACATCACTCCGAGCCTTAAACTGACTTCATCCACAACTGGACCATCCAAATCCCTGATTTGACTAACTGCAAATTTTACAACATGAGACACAAAATGTACCTGTAATTCTCGCAGGCTCTTTACTCCCTGGAACAGTGACAAATCTTGTGGTAAAACCTGAACCAAGCAGGAACGAGGAGGTGGGTGGTGGGTGGGAGAGTGATACCACACGGCATGGGGACACCACCTGAGACTGGAGGGAATGATCCCTAGCATTGGAAAAGTGGTCATGGAAAAGGTCTGGGAGCGATTATGACTGTGGAAGGGGAAGAGAAACTCAGAGAGGGGAGTGGTGAAGAGATGGGACTGGGAGCTGGAGTGACACTTGGACAGACCAGTGGATGGGAATGGAGGAACAGTCTCGAGGGGTTGAATACTCTCTTCTGCCATTTTTACCCAGGAAAAATATTTCAAAGCATTAAATCCTTACATTTAACTGGGCTTCTTCTAAACAAAATGCAAAACAACGTCAGGTTTGTGCTGACAGATCTCACAAGAGGAGTCACAGTCTCAGTGCCTCTTCCAATGGTTAAAATCACATCTGAAGGGGAAAAGTATCCTCATAGAATGTGTAAAAATGCGGTCAGGGAGGGGAATGAGGAAAAGGCTGTAAACTTTGATTAAATGTCAGAGGGCTCCATCACCGGGTTTACAGCAGAACAACAGTCAAAACTGATGAAGGGAATGCTGAGAGATGGGCTCAACCCACAGGGCACCCCCACCCCAGGGGCAAATGGTCATGGATGGTTCCGAACAATGATAAAGGTCAGAGAGGGGGAGTAATCATCACCACTTGATATTTACAGTTGTGTAAATGAGTTAATACTAATACAAGAAGAAACGGTGAGTCAGTGGCTGGAGCAGGTGTCGATGAGGATAAGGTAGAAACAGCTGAAAAATGGGCAGTAGACAGGGACACCCCGTATACTGAATCACAGCTGTGTACCTCACTACACTGCACGAAGGTGGGAACTCACCCCATAGTTAAAGAGGACTCACTGAAAATTAGGGTGTTGCTCAGACACAACATCAAAGATTCAATATTGGATTAATAATGAATTTCGAATCTTTGGGAAAGAGTGTGAACTGTGTGTTTGTTAATCTAATTAAAATCACATTTTTGTGCTTTACACCCTCTGGGTTGTCTCACAATCTCAATAAAGTGTCATTTGGCAAATTCCAAACTGAACTCAACCTTAGAGAAATGTTTAAGAGGAACAGAGAAAATGTAAAGGTGAGAGATTAAAGTTCTGCTGTGAAGGCGATCTTAAAAATAGGAAGGGGATTGGAGCAATTGAAAGCAAAGTGTAAAACCAAAGGGAGGATTATCAAATTCAAAAGGTCAGTTTGAAAATGGACAGCAAATTTCAGCAGTGTTCTTGAAAATAGTCCCATCTAGATGCCTCGTAAATGTTGCAATTGTACGAACCTCCACCACTTACTCTGGCAGCTCATTCCACACACGGAACACCCTTTGCATAAAAGAATTGCCCCTTAGGTCTGTTTTATATCGTTCCCCTCTCACCCTAAACCTACCCACTCTAGTTCCGGACTTTCCCACCCTTGGGAAAAGACTTTGTCTATTTACCCTATCCAAGCCTCTCATGATTTTATAAAGCTCTACAAGGTCACCCCTTAGCCTTCGAAGTTCCAGGGAAAATAACCCCAGCCTATTGCCATCAAAATTAGCCTTCCTCCAATTTAGAACTTCAACTGTTAGACCTGGGTCTATTGTTTTCCAACACTATTTTAAAACTAATAGAATCTTGATCGCTGACCCCAAAGTGATCCCCCACTGACATCTCACCTCTCTTCATGCCATATTTCCCAAGAATAGGTCAGGTTTTGACACTTCCCTAGTTGGTACATCAACATACTGACTCAGAACATTTTCTTGGACACTCTAAACAAACTCCTCTCCATCGAAACCCTTAACAGGATGGCAGTCCCAGACTTTGTTTGGAAAATTAAAATCCACTTCCATAACCACCCTATTATTCTTACAGATAATTGAAATCTCCTTACAAATTTGTTTCTCAATTTCCCTCTGACTATTAGAGGGTCTATAATACAATCCCAATAAGGTAGCCATGCCTTTCTTATTTCTCAGTTCCACTCAAATAATTTCCCTGGATATATTTCCAGGAATATCTTCCTTAAGTACAGCTGTCATGCTATCCTTTATCAAAAATGCCACTCCCCGTTCTCCCCTGCCTCCCTTTCTATCCTTCCTATAGTATTTATATTGTGGAACATTAAGCTGCCAGTCCTGTCCATCCCTGAGCCATGTTTCTATAATTGCTCTGATATCCCAGCCCCATGTTCCTAACCATGCCCTGAGTTCATCTGCTTTCCCTGTTCGGCCTCTTGCATTGAAATAAATGCAGTTTAATTTATCAGTCTTACCTTGTTCTCTGCTTTGTTCCTGCCTGCCCTGACTGTTTGACTTGCTTCTTTTCTCCACTGTACCAGTCTCAGATTGATCTCTTCCCTCACTATCGCCCTGAGTCCTACCCCACTTCCCCCCTTTACTGGTTTAAGTCTTCCTGAGCAGCTCTAGCAAATCTCCCTGCCAGTATATTAGTCCCTTTCCAATTCAGGCACAATCCATCGTTCTTATACAAGTCACTTCTATCCCAGTCGAGATTCCAATGATCCAAAACTGTGAATTCTTTTCTCATACACCAGCTCCTGAGCCACGCATTCACCTGCTCTATCCTCCGATTCCTACCCTCATTAGCTCATAGTACCGAGAGTATTCCCGATAGTACTACCCTCGAGGATCAACATGAATATAAGCCAGTACCAAGGAAAAATATTACCAACTTTATTAGAAACAAAGTTCCAACAACCTTTAATACTAAACACACAACGTCAAATCGTATTTGGCTCCTAAGGTTACAATAATTCCCCAGTTTCTTGGAGATTTACACAATTGCTCTCCCTCTCTGGGTGTGTGAAGCTGCTTTCTTCCTCTCTCTCTCTCTCTCTCTCTCTCTCTGGTTGGTCAGTTGGTCTTTGCCTCTTGCCATGTTGGTCTCCTTAAAAGGCCTCCAGAAGATTCCAAGAGCAATGTCTGTAGGTGAAGCCTGTTTTTATATCTTTTAGATGGTTTTCTGGAACTTTCTATTGTTCTAGCCAATCAGGGAGATACACTTAGTAGTTTGAAACAGAGTCAATCATTTGGATGGATTGCCGATGTTAGTTTATTTTTGTGCAGAAGGGCCCGCCCTGTACCTTGATGTCAGGGCCCTCCTTTGTTCAGTAAATAAATTGTTGGGAGTATGTCTGTTCTGCATAAATTAGATTAGATTAGATTAGATTACTTACAGTGTGGAAACAGGCCCTTCGGCCCAACAAGTTGTTGCCTTTTACATTAGCAAATATCATTAGCACCTGACTGCTGTGTTTGCACTGTGTTTGGTGTGTGGACTTTGTGATTTTAGATCTTTACTTGGCCAATGTACCCAGCATCCCTTGCTGTTTGGCCAAGTTAGCAATCTATTTGCGTTTTAGCAGCCAAGAGGCTGCTGATGTATTATTGTATTAATCTAGACTACTGTGCATATTTCTGATCTCTTTAAAAGAAAGATATACCCTTATACCTACCTTCCAGTAATACAATGACTGTTCATGAATTTGGTTATGTATATGTGCCCATATTGGAAATTTGACCAGTTCCATCAAAGTCCCATTTTAGGAATTCTGGGATCCTGTTTATAAACACTGCTCTCCACTGGCAGTCATAATTTTAATTCCAACTAAGAATACTGTACAGCATTTATTCTCAGTTGAAAATTATTCAGCTGAATTAACGTCAGCAGGAAGCATTTCATTCCCATTTACACTCAGTGTTCCCACTGGTTCATTAGTTCAATGATTCTGATCAGTGGCTTTATCCAAGTTGCTCACTTCATTGGCCCTAGAATTCTGATCAGGAGTCAGTCATTGTCACCGACACACTTCCCCCATTCCCCCTGACCTGACACCATCCCCATAATGACCACGTCAGACCAGACAGACCCTCTCAATCTGACAACCATGACCTGGATTGATCCAAAACTCCCTCACTTTCCCACCAACCCCAGGAGTCTTCAGATCCCTCATCACTGACCCACTACTCCCCTTCTCCCCAAACACAACCCCATTGGAACGGTCACCTCTCCCCGCCCCATCACCAGCAAAACAACAACCCCTCCCTTTCACTAGACTTGATACCCCCTTTGACCCAAAATGGCCCCTGCTCCTGCCAATGGGATTGGAACTACAACCACCTGCATCACCCATCGCCACCCAACAGCCACACAGCCCCTCCCTCACTGACCTGCAACCCCACCCAAACTGACCCAGGTGGTACTGACCCCTCCTTCCACACCTCATCCCGAAAGACTCTGGACCTGACACTGCACCTTCAACATAGAGAATCACAGCATAGAAACAGACCCTTCGTTCTAACTATAATCCCAAACTAACCAGTCCGACTTGCCTGCTCCTGACCCATATCCCTCCCATCTTTTCTATTCATGGACTTATCCAAATGTCTTTTAAACACTGTAATTGTCCCCACATCCACCACTGCCTCTGGAAGTTCAGTCCACACACACAAACCACCCTCTATGTGAAAAAGTTTTTAAAACTCTCTCCTCTAACTTTAAAAATGTGTCTCCTTGTCTTGAAATCCTCCATCATCGGGAAAAGACAACTCCCATTGACTCAATCTATACCTCTCATTATTTTCTAAACTTCTATCAGATCACTGCTCAAGTGAAAAACGTCCCACTTTATCTCACCTTTCTATATAACTCAAACCTTCCATACCCAGAAACATCCTGGTAAATCTCATCTGAGCCCTCTCCAGTTTGAGAATACCCTTCCTATAACAGGGCAACCAGAACTGGTCACAGTTTCCCAGAAGAGGTCTCACCAATGTCCTGCACAACCTCAACATGAGGTTCCCAACTCCTATACTCAAAGGACTCAGCAATGAAGGCAAGCGTGCCTAACACCTTTTTAACCACCCGCTCTAGATGTGATGCAAACTTCAAAGAATTATGTAATCCCTCTGCTCTACAACACTACTCAAGGCCTGACCAATTGAATTGAATAGGCCCTACCCTTGTTTGTTGTACCAAAATGCAATGCCTCGCATTTATCCAAATTGAACTCCATCTGCCATTTTTCAGCACATTGGCCCATCTGATCAAGATCTCTTTGTGATCTTAGAAAACCTTCTTCACTGTCTGCTATGTCACCAATTTTGGTGTCATCCACAAAACTACTAATCACACCTTCTATTATCTCATCCAAATCATTTCTATAAATGACAAACAAAAGAGGATCCATAACCAATCCTGTGGCAACACCGCTGGTCACAGGCCTCCAGTCTGAAAAGCATTACTCTCCACCATTACTCTCTGTGTCCTGCCATTAAGCCAATTCTGTATCCAATTGGCAAGCCAATTGGCAATCCCATCTGACCTAACTTTACTCATTAACCTACCATGGAGAAGCTTGTCATAGGCTTTACTAAAACCCAAATAAACAACGTTTAACACTCTGTCATCATCAATCATGAAAATACTCGACCAAGTTTGTGAGGCACAATTTTCTTCACACACCATGCCAACTATCTTTAATCAATTTGTGCCTCTCTAAATGTCCATAAATCCTATATTTCCAACAATTTACCCACAACCACAGTCAGACTCACAGGTCTATCATTCCCCAGTTTCTCTTTAAAGCCTTTCTTAACCCAAGGTACAACATCAGCCACTCTTCAGTCATCAGGCACCTCGCCCATAGTTACAGATGTTGCAAATATTTCTGCAAGGGCTCTTGTAATTTCCTGTCTTACTTCTCACAATAGTCTGAGATTCATTAGATCAGTCCCCAGAGATTTATCCACCTTTGTGTTCTCTAAGACCTCCCGAACCTCCTCTTCAAACATAGAACTTTACAGCGCAGTACAATGTTGCACCAACCTGTGAAATTGATCTGATGTCCATCTAACCTACACCATTCCATTATTATCCATATGTATGTCCAATGCCCATCTAAATGCCCTTAACGCTGGTGAGTCTACTCCTGTTGCAGGCAGGCTATTCCACACCCTTTCTACTCTCTGAGTGGAGAAACTAACCCGATATCTGTCCTAAATCTAACACTCCTCAATTTAAAGCTATGACCCCTCATGTTACTCTTCACCATCCAAAGAAACAGACTCTCACTTTTCACCCTATCTAACCCTCTGGTTATTTTCTATATCTCGACTAAGTCACCTCTCAACCTTCTTCTCTCCAATGAAATCAGCCTCAGTTCCCTAGGACTTTCCTCGTAATACCTTCCCTCCATACCAGCCCAACATCCCAGTAAACCTCCTCTGAACTCTTTCCAAAGCTTCCACATGCTTCCTATAAAGTGGTGACCAGAACTGCACGCAATACTCCAGGTGCGGCCTGACCAGTGTCTTGTACAGCTGAAGCATGACCTCGTGGCTCCGAAACTCAATTCCCCTACCAATAAACACAACACACCATATGCCTTCTTAATAATCCCGTCAACATGGATGACAACTAGAGGGATTTATGCACCCGGACACCGAGATCTCTCTTTTCATCTACACTGCCAAGAATTTTACCATTAGTCCAGTACTCTGCATTCCTGTTATTTCTTCCAAAGTGAACTATCTCACACTTGTCCTCATTAAACTCCATTTGCCACTTCTCAGCCCAGTTCTGCATCTTATCTTTGTCCTTCGGTAACCCACAACATCCTTCGACAATATCCACAACTCTGTCTACCTGAGTGTCATCTGCAAATTTACTAACCCAGCCTTCTACGCTCACCTCCAGATCATTTATAAAAGTGACAAACAGCAGTGGCCTCCAAGCAGATCCTTGTGGCACACCACAAGTGACTGAGCTCCAGGATGAACATTTCCCATCAACCACCACCCTCTGTCTTCATTCAGCTAGCCAATTTCTGATCCAAACCGCTAAAACACCTTCGATCCCAAAACTCCGAATATTGTACAATAGCCTACCGTGTGGAACCTTATCAAACACCTTGCTGAAGTCCGTATACACCACATCAACCACCTTACCTTCATCCACCTGTTTTGTCACCGTCTTGAAGAATTCAATAAGGTTAGTGAGGCACGACCTACCCTTCACAAAACCTAATCAAATGAATCCTTTCCAGATGATTGTAAATCCTATCTCTTTTAATCTTTTCCAACATCTTACCCACCACCGAAGTAAGGCTCACTGGCCTATAATTACCAGGGTTGTCCCGACTCCCCTTCTTAAACAAGGGAACAGCGTTTGCTATCCTCCAATCTTCGGGCAATACCCCTGTCAACAATGATGACATAAAGATCAAAGCCAAAGGCTCAGCAATCTCCTCCCTGGCTTCCCAGAGAATCCGAGGATAAATCCCATCCGGCCCATGGGGTCTTACCTATTTTCAGATTTTCCAAAATTGCTAAAGCCTCCTCTTTGACATCCGCAATCCCATCTAATCTTATAGCCTACATCCCCATGTTCTCATTAACATTGCCCTTTTCCAATATGGATACTGTCAAAACATATTCATTAAGTGCTTCCACTATGTCCTCAGATTCCACACATAACTTTCCACTACTATCTTTGATTGGCCATAATCTTACTCTAGTCATTCTTTTATTCTTGATATACCTATAGAAGACCTTAGGGTTTTCCTTGATCCTATCTGCCAATGACTTCTCATGTTCCCTCCTGGCTCTTCTTAGCCCTCTCTTTAGATCTGTTCTGGCTAACTTGTAACTCTCAAGCCCCCTAACCGAGCCTTCTCGCCTCATCCTCACATAAGCTGCCTTCTTCCTCTTGACAAGAGATTCAACTTCTTTGATAAACCATGGCTCCCTCTCTCAACAACTCCCTCCCTGCCTGACAGGGATATACTTATCAGGGACCCGCAGTTGCTGTTCCTTGAATAAGCTCCACATTTCAAGACTGTCTATCCCCTGCAGTTTCCTTCTCTATCCTATGCATCCTAAATCTTGCCTAATCACATCATAATTGCCTTTCCCCCAGTTATACCTCTTTCACTGCAGTATGTACCTGTCTCTGCCCATTGTTATTGTAAACATAACCGAATTATGGTCACTATCGCCAAAATGTTTACCTACCTCCAAATCAAACACCTGACCGGGTTCATTCCCCAATACCAAATCCAATATGGCATCGCCCCTTGTTGGCCTGTCTACACACTGTGTCAGAAAACCCTCCTGCACACATTGAACAAAAACTGACTACTTGAACTATAGTATTCCCAGTCAATATTGGGAAAGTTAAAGTCCCCCAAAACAACTACCCTGTAACTCTCGCTCCTATTGAGAATCATCTTTGCTATCCTTTCCTCTACATCCCTGGAACAATTCGGAGGCCTATAGAAAACTCCCAACAGGGTGACCTCCTTTCCTGTTTCTAACCTCAGCCCAAACTACCTCAGTGGATGAGTCCTCACACGTTATCTCAGCTGCTGTCATACTACCCTTGATTAACAATGCCACACCCCCGCCTCTTTTACCATCTTCTCTGATCTTGCTGAAACATCTAAATCCCAGAATCTGCACCAACCATTCCTGTTCCTCCTCTAGCCATGTCTCTGAAATGGCCACAACATCAAAATCACAGTTACCAACCCATGCTTCAAGGTCACCCTCCTTATTCCGATGCTCCTGGCATTGAAGTTCATACATTTCAAAACCAATACCCTGCTTGCTGGTGCCCTCCCGTGACCTTGTAAACCCATCCCTGACCTCACTACCCTTAACCTCCTGTATTCTGTAACTATAATTCAGGTTCCCATCTCTCTGCTGCATTAGTTTAAACCCCCCCTCCCCCCAGAGAGCATTAGCAAATTTTCACCCCACCCCCGGGATATTGGTACCCCTCTGGTTCAGGTAAAGACTATCATGTGTGCAGAGGTCCCCCTTCCCCAGAAAGAGCTCCAATCATCCAAGAATCCAAAACCCTCCCTCCTGCACCATTCCTGCAGCCAAGTGTTCAGCTCCGCTCTCTCCCTGTTCCTCCCTTCACGAGCACGTGGCACAGGCAACAAACCAGAGCTAACAACTCTGTTTGTTCTAGGTCTAAGCTTCCACCCTCACTCCCTGAATTTCTACCTTAGATCCCCACCTTTCCTCCTGCCTATGTCGCTGGTGCCTATGTGGACCACACCTTGGGGCTGTGCCCCCTCCCCCTCAAGAATCCCAAAAACACGATCAGAGACATCACAAACCCTGGGACCTGGGAAGCAACACACCAATCGGGAATCGCTCTTGTTCCACAAAACCTCCTCTCTGTCCCCCGAACGATGGAGTCCCCAATGACTAAAGCTCTGCTCTTCTTCCCCTTTTGCCCGAAACGTCGATTTCGAAGCTACTTGGATGCTGCCTGAACTGCTGTGCTCTTCCAGCACCACTAATCCAGAATCTTCTTCCCCCTACCCCTCTGAGCAACAGGGACAGACTTTGTGCTAGAGACCTGTGCCCCATTGTTCATCCATGGTAAGTAGACCCCCTCAACAGTATCCAAAATGGTATACTTGTTGCTGAGGGGAACCACCGCAGGAGATCCCTGCACTGCCTGCCAGTTCCCTTTCCTACCCCTGATGGTAACCCATTTACCTTCTTCTCGTGGCTGTGGAGTAACTACCTCTCTGTAACTCCTCTCAATAACCCCCTTCGCGAATGATCCGAAGTTTCTCCAGCTCCAGTTCCCTAACACGGATCGCGAGGAGCTGGTATTGGGTGCACTTCCCACAATTGAAGTCAGTGGAGACACTAGAGGTGACCCTTACCTCCCACATACTGCAGGAGGAACCTTCAACTGCCCTAACCTCCATTCCTGTTATTCTAAATTCACAAACAGACCACTGAAAAAAAACATGAACAAAAACACTTATCACCGTACACACTGACGCACAGAACTTTTTTGTTTGGTTAGAGGAGAAGGATGGGTGGGAGACACTACCCAGGTAGTGTTTCGGATTAAGCAACGGCCCAAATATGTAACCTCGTGACCTCTCTGACTGCCTCCAGGACCTGAAGAAAACCGGAACAATAAAGAAATTTAAACTGTACACTCACGTATCTGCCCCGATTCCTGCCCCCACGCCTAACCCCGCCCCCACTCCCAGCTCCAGCCCCACACCAGGTCCTAGCTCCCAGCCCTGCCGTGTTTTCACCATCCCTCCAGAACTACCCCTCTTTGAGGATGAAAGATCAGTCCTCGGCAGAGGCCTCACCTTCATTCCCCTCCGCTCTCGGATTAACGGGTTCAACATGTGGCGTGACATCGAACAATTCTTCCGCCGCCTTCGCCTTCGCGCCTACTTCTTCAACCAGGATTCTCGCCCACCCTCTGACGACCCCTTCTCCCACCTCCAACACACCCCATCCACCTGGACACCCCGTGCTGGCCTCTTACCCGCCCTCAATCTCTTCATAGCCAACTGCCGCCGTGACATTAACCGCCTCAACCTCTCCACCCCTCTCACCCACTCCAACCTCTCACCCTCGAAACGTGCAGCCCTCCACTCCCTCCGTTCCAACCCCAACCTCACTATCAAACCGGCAGACAAGGGAGGCGAGGTAGTAGTTTGGCGCACTGACCTTTACACCGCTGAGGCTAAACGCCAGATCGCGGACACCGCCTCCTACTGCCCCCTTGACCATGACCCCACCTCCCACCACCAAACCATCATCTCCCAGACCATCCATAACCTCATCACCTCAGGGGATCTCCCATCCACCGCCTCCAATCTCATAGTCCCACAACCCCAGACCGCCCATTTCTACCTCCTGCCCAAAATCTATAAACCTGACTGCCCCGGCCGACCCATTGTCTCAGCCTGCTCCTCCCCCACCGAACTCATCTCTGCATACCTCGACACGGTCCTGTCCCCCTTAGTCCAAGAACTCCCCACCTACGTTCAGGACACCACCCATGCCTTCCAACTCCTCCACGATTTTCGCTTCGCCGGTCTCCAATACCTTATCTTCACCATGGACATCCAGTCCCTATACACCTCCATCCCCCATCACGAAGGACTCAAAGCCCTCCGCTTCTTCCTTTCCCGCCATACCAACCAGTACCCTTCCACTGACACCCTCCTTCAACTGACTGAACTGGTCCTCACCCTGAACAACTTCTCTTTCCAATCATCCCACTTCCTCCAAACCAAAGGAGTAGCCATGGGCACCCGTACGGGCCCCAGCTATGCCTGCCTCTTCGTAGGATACGTGGAACAGTCCATCTTCCGCAGCTACACTGGCACCACCCCCCACCTTTTTCTCTGCTACATCGATGACTGTATCGGCGCTGCCTCGTGCTCCCACAAGGAGGTTGAACAGTTCATCCACTTTACCAACACCTTCCACCCCGACCTCAAATTTATCTGGACTGTCTCAGACTCGTCCCTCCCCTTCCTTGACCTCTCCATTTCTATCTCGGGCGACCGAATCAACACGGACTTTTACTATAAAGTGACTGACTCCCACAGCTACCTAGACTACACCTCCTCCCACCATGCCCCCTGTAAAAACGCCATCCCATATTCCCAATTCCTTCGTCTCCGCCGCATCTGCTCCCAGGAGGACCTGTTCCAGTACCAAACAACCCAGATGGCCTCCTTCTTCAAAGACCGCAATTTTCCCCCAGTCATGATTGATGATGCTCTCCACCGCATCTCCTCCACTTCCAGCTCCTCCGCCCTTGAGCCCCGCCTCTCCAACCGCCACCAGGACAGAACCCCACTGGTCCTCACCTACCACCCCACCAACCTCCATATACATTGTATCATCCGTCGTAATTTCCGCCACATCCAAATGGACCCCACCACCAGGGATATATTTCCCTCCCCTCCCCTATCAGCGTTACGAAAAGACCACTCCCTCCGTGACTCCCTCATCAGGTCCACACCCCCCACCAACCCAACCTCCACTCCACGCACCTTCCCCTGCAACCGCAAGAAATGCAAAACTTGTGCCCACATCTACCCCCGTTACTTCTCTCCAAGGCCCCAAGGGATCCTTCCATATCCGCCACAAATTCACCTACACCTCCACACACATCATTTACTGCATCCGCTGCACCCGATGTGGCCTCCTCTATATTGGGGAGACAGGCTGCCGATTTGCGGAACGTTTCAGAGAACACCTCTGGGACACCCGGACCAACCAACCCATCCACTCCTTGAGTCAACACTTCAACTCCCCCTCCCACCCCACCAAGGACATGCAGGTCCTTGGACTCCTCCATCGCTAGACCATAGCAACACGACGGCTGGAGGAAGAGCGCCTTATCTTTCGCCTAGGAACCCTCCAACCACAAGGGATGAACTCAGATTTCTCCAGTTTCCTCATTTCCCCTCCCCCCACGTTGTCTCAGTCCCAACCCTCGAACTCAGCACCACCTTCCTATCCTGCAATCTTTTTCCTGACCTCTCCACCCCCACCCCCACTCCGGCCTAACACCCTCACCTTTGCCCCCTTCCACCTATCACATTTCCAATATCCCTCCCCCAAGTCCGTCCTCCCTACCTTTTACCTTAGCCTGCTTGGCACACCTTCCTCATTCCTGAAGAAGGGCTCATGCCCGAAACGTCAATTCTCCTGCTCCTTGGATGCTGCCTGACCTGCTGCGCTTTTCCAGCAACACATTTTCAGCACTCACGTATCCCGACAGGCTCCGCTGCTCCCTGGTGACCTCATGACCTCTCCAACTAACTCCAGGAACTGAAGAAATGGAGTCGAGAGTATGCAGAGAAATTCTTCTGTTTTAAAAGCATCAAAGTTTATTTCTCTGCATTCTCTAGACCCCATTTCTTTCTCCACAGTAAAAACTAATGTAAAATATTAATTTATTATCCTTCCCATCTCCTGGGATTCAGCACAAAGGAATATTGCTTGCAATTCTGGTCTCCTCCCCATTGGAAAGATGTTGTGAAACTTGAAAGGGTTCAGAAAAGATTTACAAGGATGTTGCCAGGGTTGGAGGATTTGAGCTATAGGGAGAGGCTGAACAGGCTGGTGCTGTTTTCCCTGGAGCGTTGGAGGCTGAGGGCTGACCTTATAGATGTTAACAAAATTATGAGGGGCATGGATAGGATAAATAGACAAAGTCTTTTCCCTAGGGTCAGGGATTCCAGAACTAGAGGGCATAGGTTTAGGGTGAGAGGAGAAAGATATAAAAGAGACCTAAGGGGCAACTTTTTCAGCAGAGGGTGGTACGTGTATGGAATGAGCTGGCAGAGGAAGTGGTGGAAGCTGGTACATTTGCAACATTTAAGAGGCATTTGGATGGGTATATGAATAGGAAGGGTTTAGAGGGATATGGGCCGGATGCTGGCAGGTGGGACTAGATTGGGTTGCGATATCGGGATTAGTGGTGCTGGAAGAGCACAGCAGTTCAGGCAGCATCCCAGGTTGGGATATCTGGTCAGCATGGACTGGTTGGACCAAAGGGTCTGTTTCCATGCTGTACATCTCTATGACTCAATGATTTATGACAAAGACAACCTCCTTGATCTTTAAGAAGCCCTACCCTCTCCGCAGTTACCCTCTTGCTTTTAATGCATTTGTAGAATCACTTTGGATTATCTTTAACCTTATCTGCCAATGTTATCTCATATCCTCTCTTTGCCTTCCTGATTTCTCTCTTGAGAATGCCCCATGACTCTTTATATTGATTAAGAGATTCAGTTGAACCAAGTTGTCCTTATCTAAAATAAGATTCTCTTTTATTCTTGACGAGAACCTCAATACCTTTATTCGTCCATTGTTCCTTCATCTTACCCACCTTACTCTTCACTCTAGCAGGTACAAAATGTCTCTAAAATTTCATCATCACCCTCTTGAATGCCTGTCACTTGTCAGTTGTCCTTTCACCTGTCAACAGTCTATTCCAATCAACTTTTGAAAGTTCTTATCTCATATCATTAAAATTTGCCTCACTCCAATTCAAAACTTTAACCTTTATTGAAGGCTTAGCCTTCTCCATAACCATTTTGAAACTAATAGAATTGTGATGGCTCGACCCAAAGTGTTCCCCCACTTTTACTTCAGTTTCCTGCCCAGCCGTATTGCCCAAAAGAAGCTCCAATTTTGCTCCTTCTCTCGTAGGAGCAACTGCATATTTATGAAGAAAATTCTTCACCATCCAGTCCTTTAATGCCGTGATAGCCCCCATCAATATTTGGAAAATTAAAATTCCCTATTATTGCAACCTTATTATGCATACATTTATCTGAGATCTCCCTCTACATTTGTTTTTCAACTTCTCTCTTGATATTGGGGGGCCTACAGTACAATCCCATCAAAGTGATCTTTCTATTTTTATTTTTAATTTCTACCCATATATTTTCGCTTGATGATTTTTCAGAAATATCTTCCCCAGTTCCATGTTATTGATGGTTATGTCTGCAGGAAGTGGGTTTGGTTGTGAATCCTATCAGATCACATGGATCAGTTGTAGCAGCAGTTAGAGGCAATGAGGAATTTGCAGGAACTAATGGGTGTGATGTATAGCAGTTGTAGGAAGGGAGAGAAAACCGCAGATACAGTCAGGTAGATGGGTTACCTCCAGGAAAGATAAGAGAGAGAGGCAGGTAGTGCAGGAGTCTCCTGTAGCTTGTCCCATCTCAAATATGTATGCTGTTGTTGAAAAGGTCAGGGGGTGATGGACTCTCAGTAGAATGTAGCATGAACAGCCAGGTTTCTGGTACCAAGACTGGCTCTGATATAATGAGGGGTACGTCAGGTTCCATATGATCGATTGTGATCGGGGACTCTCCAGTCAGAGGCATAGCCAGACATTTCTGTGGCCGAGATAGAGACATCAGTTGCCTCCCTGGTGCCAGGAGCAAGAATATCTCAGAGAAGGGGCAGAATATTCTCAAAGGAGAGAAAGAGACCAGCAGGGGGTCATTGTACACATTGGAACTAACAACATAGGAAGACAAATAGACGAGATTCTGAGGAGAGAATATAGGAAATTAGGCAGGAATTTAAAACATAGGGCCTTGAGGGTAGCAATATCTGGATATTCCTGGTGCCACACCCTCGTGAGAGAAGGAATGGCTGAGGAGCTGGTGCAGGGGAGAAGGGTTCATATTTTTGGATCATTGTAATTTTTTCTGGGATGGAGGTTACTGTGTAAGAAGGACGGATGCACCTGAATTAGAAGGGGACTAATATATTGACGGGGAGACTTGCTAGAGCTGCTCGGGAGGAGTAAAGTGGGGTCACGTGGGATTGAGGGAGATAGTGAGAAAGCAGATCACTCTGAAACTGGTGCAGTTGAGCAAAGGAGTGAGTCAAACAGACAGAACAGGCAGGAAGGAACAAAACAGAAAATGAGCGAGGACTGATAAACTGCATTTATTTCAATGCAAGTGGTCTAATGCTGATGACTTAGGACATGGTTAGGAATATGGGACTGGGATCTCAAAGCAATTACAGAGACGTGGCTGAGGGATGGACAGGACTGAGAGTTTAATGTTCCAGGATACAAATCCTATGGGAAGGATAGAAAAGGGGATGGAGACAGCTGGGTAGAGAGAAGGGGGAGTGGCATTTTTGATTAGGGATAATATTACGGATGTACTTTGGGAGGATATTCCTGGGAGTACGTCCAGGGATGTTACTTGGATGGAAGTGAGAAATAAGAAAGGGATGATCACCTTCGACCCTCCAATAATTAGCGGAAAATTGAGAAACAAATTTCTAAGGAGATCTCAGTTATCTGTAAGAATACTAGAGTGGTAATGGTATGACATTGTAACTTTCCAAACATAGACTAAAACTGCCATAGTGTTAAGGGTTTGGGTGGAGAGGAATTTGTTGAGTGTGAACAAGAAAATTTTCAGATTCAGTCTGAGAAAGTACCCACTAGAGAAGGAGCAAAACATGGGGAGCTTTTGCCCGAAACATCGATTTTCCTGCTCCTCGGATGCTGCCTGACCTGCTGTGCTTTTCCAGCACCACTCTAATGTAGACTCTGGCTTCCAGCATCTGCAGTCCTTGTTTTTACCAAGGAGCAAAACATGACCTACTCTTGGGAAATAAGGCAGGGCAGGTGACTGAGGTGTCAGTAGGGGAACATTTTGATTTGATTTGACTTATTTATTATCACATGTACCTAAGTTCAGTGAAATGCTTTGTTTACGAGCAGTGCAGACAGATCATGGTAGGCAAGGACATAAAGGTCATAGCGTTAAAAAAGAACTTGGATAGAAGCATACAGGTTAAATGACACAGGGCGTACACCAGGCAAGATTAACATTAGCAAGCTCAGCATGATTTGAAGGTAGAGAGTCCATTCATCAGACTAATAACAGCAGTGCAGATGATGTTCCTGATCCAGTTGGAGCCTGTGTTTAAGCTTCTGTATCTTCTGCCTGATGGAGGAGGTTGTAGGAGAGCATTGCTGGGGTATGATGGGTTTTTGATGATGTTGGAAGCCTTTCCGTGGCAACGAGCTGTGTAAATGGATGGAAGATTGGCTTCCATTTTAGGGCCAGGGACCATAATCCTGTCAGTTTTAAAACACTGATGGAAAAGAATAAAGTGGTTTTAAAAGAATTGGAGGAAGGCCAATTTTGATGGCATTGAGCAAGTACTTTTAAAAGTTGATTGGAAGCGGATGTTTGCAGGTAAAGTGGCTGGAAAATAGAAATCCTTCAAAAATGAGTAAACAAAGGTCCAGAGACAGTATGTTCCTGTTGGGGTGAAGGGCAAGGCTGGTAGGTGCAGAGAATGCTGGATAACTAGAGAAATTGAGGCTCTGGTCAAGAAAAGAAGGAAGCATATGTCAGGTAAAGACAGCAGGGATTGAGTGAATCCCTAAGGGAGTATAAAGGCTGTAGAAATATACACAAGAGGTCAATCAGGAGGGCAAAAAGAGGGTTTGATACAGCAAATAGAGTTAAGGAGAATCCAAAGGGATTCTATAAACACACTTAATGGTAAGATACTGGGGAGTGTTGCTGAACAAAGAGACCTTGGAGTGCAGGTTCATAATTCCTTGAAAGTGAACTTATAGGTAGATGGAATAGTGAAGAAGGTGTTTGCTATGCTTGCTTTTCTTGGTCAGTGCATTGAGAACAGGAGTTGGGAAGTCATGTTGTGGCTGTACAGGACATTGGTTAGGCCACTATTGGAATGTTGCATGCAATTCTGGTCTCCCTGCGATAGGAACGATGATGTGAAACTTGAACAGGTTCAGAAAAGATTTACAAGGATGTTGCCAGGGTTGGAGGGTTTGAGATATTAGGAGAGGCTGACTTGGTTGGGGCAGTTTTCCCTGGAATGTCAGCGGCTGAGGGATGACCTTATAGAGGTTTATAAAATCATGAAGAGTATAGTGGGTGAATAGCCATGGTTTTTTACTGGAGTAGGGAGTCCAAAAACAGAGGGAATAGATTTAAGGTGAGAGGAGGAAGATTTAAAAGAGACCTGAGGGGCAACTTTTTCACACAGAGTGGTGCATGTGTGGAATGAGCTGCCAAAGGATGTGGTGGAGGCTGGTACAATTACAAAATTTAAAAGGAATCTGGATGGGTATATGAATAGGAAGGGTTTACAGGGTGTTCTGGACAAAACCAAACCACTTGGCAGGCAGCCAAGACCATAACCTTGCAATGTGATTCAGTAAGTGTACAGTGAAAATTACCTGGAGTGAGGTAGCTAGGTTGACTGATGAAGGGCTTTTGCCTGTAACATCGATTTTCCTGCTTCTCGGATGCTGCCTGGATTGCTGTATTTTTCCCGCACCACTCTAATCTAGACTCTGATCTCCAACATCTGCAGTCCTCACTTTCGCCTACCAGGTTTGAAAACAGACAAAAAAATTATTCACAAGAATACAGTATGAAACACAAAGAACAGAATAAAGAACCCCTACAGAACTCAGTCTATCCAAACTAGACTAAAGTATGCTGTTCGAATATACACAACAGTTCCAATAAGCAAACCCCTTTCGAAACACAGTTAAAAAAAGGAACAGATGCTGTCAGGCTGAATTTAGAAGGGCAGAAAAAGAGAGAGCCTGTTCACACAGTCTCCTGCTGAACTCCCAACTAGGTTTGGACTGAACTCAACTGCTCAGCTAGGGAGTTGACCGCTCCCTTTCTATTACACTTCCAAACCATGACCACTTTGGCCTGAAGTCTCATCTATTTGCATATAAACAAAGAGGCCTCTCAATGCTGTACTTAACCAGGCTAATTGGCACTGGGAGAGATTACGACCCCTCTTTAAAAAACCAAGGGCACACACCAACCATCACACAGACCAACCATCACACAGACCAACCATCGCACAGACCAACCATCGCACAGAACAACCATCACACAAACCAACCATCACACAGACCAACCACTGCACAGACCAACCATTGCACAGACCAACCATCACACAGACCATTGCACAGACCAACCATCGCACAAAACAACCATCATACAGACCAACAATCACATAGACCAACTGTCGTACAGACCATCGCACAGACCAACCATCACACAAACCAACCATCGCACAGAACAACCATCACACAGACCAAACATTGCACGGACCAACCATTGCACAGATCAACCATCATATAGACCAACCAACAAACAGACCAACCATCGCACAGAACAACCATCACACAGACCAAACATTGCACGGACCAACCATTGCACAGATCAACCATCATATAGACCAACCAACAAACAGACCAACCATCGCACAGAACAACCATCTCACAGACCAACCATCACACAGACCAACCATCACACAGACTAGCCATCACACAGAACAACCATCACACAGAACAACCATCACATAGACCAACTGTCGTACAGACCATCACACAGACCAACCATCGCACAGAACAACCATCACACAGAACAACCATCACACAGACCAACCATTGCACAGACCAACCATTGCACAGATCATTGCAGAGACCAACCATCGCACAAAACAACCATCATACAGACCAACCATCACATAGACCAACTGTCGTACAGACCATCGCACAGACCAACCATCTCACAGACCAATCACCGCACAGAACAAACATTGCACAGACCAACCATCACAGACCAACCACTGTATAGACAAACCATTGCACAAACCAATGATCGAACTGACCAACCATCACATAGACTAACCGTCGCACAGACCAACCATCACACAAACCAACCATCCCACAGACCAACCATCGCACAGTCCATCACCTAGACCAACCATCACATAGAACAAACATCGCACAGACCAATCATCGCACAGTCCAACCACCGCAGACCAACCATCGCACAGACCAACCATCTCACAGACCAACCATCACACAGACCAACCATCATATAGACCAATCATCGTACACACCAACCATCTCACAGATCAACCATCACACAGACCAACCATCGAACAGAACAAATATCGAACAGACCAATCATCACACAGATTAACCATCGCAGACCAACCATCACACAAACCAACCATCGCACAGACCAACCATCGCACAGACCAACCATCGCACAGACCACCCATCGCACAAGAACTATGGATTTTGAATCAAGGGATCAAAGGTGGGTCACCCATCAGATCTTGTGCTGGCTCAGCCATTTCCAGTTACGGGTAATATTTATCCTTTTTGTAAGAATTGCTTCAGTGATGAGTCAGGGGCTTGTATCATCTACACCAAGAGTCAGCACGAGAGTATTCCAGTGAAGTGCATTTAATATGGTTTGAAAGTGAATCTTCACACCTGTAATAAATCAATTAAACTTAAACAAGTCTGGGTGGTGAGTGGATTAGAGGGAAATGTGCAGATGGTGGTGATCCCCTGTTATCTGCTGTCCTTGTCCTTTGAGATGGAAATGGTCGAGGGTTTAGAAGATTTTGTCGAGGAGTTTTAGTGAGATTCTGGAGCACATCTTGGAGAGTATTCCATCACACTCCTGCCTTGTCTCTTGGACAGGCTTTGGGAAGTCAGGAGGTGAGTTATTCACTGCAGAATTCCTAGTTTCTCACCTGTTTTCACTGAATTTCAAAAGACAATGGTTAGATTGTCTCTTATTGGATATATATAGGTTACTAGGGGTTGCATGTGACTTAGTGATCAGCTCTACTTTCTCAGAGCAGCAACAACCTGGGTTTGATTTCACTCCTTGGGGCAGGAGTGGAGTTTACGCATTCTGTCCAAATTTTTGTGAATTTCCTCCGGGTAACCCGGTTTCCTCCCACAGTCCAAAGGTGAATAGTTTAAATTGCCCAGAGTGCCCAGGGATGTGCAGGTGAGGTAGGTGAGCCGTGTTAAATGGAGGGTTACAGGGGTAGGTAGGGGGTGTGACTGAGTGGGATGCTGTTCAGGGGGTTGTTGTGGTCTCAATGGGCTAAATGGCCTGCTTCCACACTGTAGGGATTCTGTGATACTTCTGATAGACAACTTGTCACAGTATCCTCTCACCTGTTTCATTTATTACCTCCACCTTTATGGATTCTACATCTTCTGATTCCAAATCATTTCATACTATCCTTGTTATTCCATCTCACACCAACAATGGCTACCCCATCATATTCCCCCTCACCCCTTGCCTGAGGCCTGCTGACCCTCAGGTATAACTCTACACCAGCAGCCACCTCTGTCTAATGGGAGAGAACAGCCTCTGGGCTGATGGTGACTTTCACTGTAACTACAATACCATGGGAAATAGGAACAGGAGTGGGTCATTCAGCCCCTCGAGTCTGCTCTCCCATTCCAAAGGATCAGGGATTTGAAGAATACACTACAATCGATGGGAAAATAAGTTGTAATGAAGAAATTAGAAATTTACAAATGAATTATCAAAATTTGACAGATTGGAGTTTAATTTGGTTAAGTGGACTGATAATCATTTTGAACAGAGGTCAGAAAGACAATTTGTTGTCTAAATACAGAGAAACTTCAGAGTGTTTTGATACAGAGGAGTTTGGACATTATTCTGCATTAAAAGCAGAAACTAGTGTGCAGACACTGCAAATGGGAATTTTACATTACAAGATGAAAGTAGGAAGAGGGGCTGAAACTGTACAAGGCATTGTTGTGACTGCACCTGGAGTGTTGTGAAACTGAAAACCATTCAACACACATCAATCTTTGAGCCACCATGTGACTCCTTGCCTTTACATTAGCAACATCAGTTTGCCTGGAGCTCAGGTACACTGTGAGCCAAACACCCTCCGTTAATGCAGGATCAATCCTCTAAAATAGGAGAATTATTACCTTCAATCTTCAATACGTCAACACATTTGTTTCAGTAAAATGCGGAAGTTTTTATTGAATATTAAATTCCTGATATGATCATTGACCTGGATTTCCCTCAGAGTAAATATTGAACAGGAGACCTAGTGTTGTGATACATCACCCTCTTTATTTCACAGTGAGAAAACATTCCCAGTGAGAAAACATTCCCAGCAGTGAGAAAAACACAAACACTGCCTCAAAGACAATAGCTACTTCATTCCACACAAGAAGCCTGTGAATGAAGGGTTGTTAACAGGAATCATATTGGAATAGATCATTTCTTCAATTACACATTCAGTCAGTCTATATATGGGTAGAGCTCTCAGGGTGGGTGGGAGGAGGTCTGAAGCTGAATTTTATTCTAACATCAGACTCTGGATTCTGATTTCACGTTGGGATTCTTTCTCCATTTTAGGGGTCAGTTTGAAGCTGTATCATTCCTGGTTCCCAGAATCTTCCACTTGTCTTTCTTCACCTGGATCCAGCTGTTTTCTGAACCTGCACTGACCTGAGTAAAACTGAACTGGATTGAGAAACAACCTTTCTCCTCATTTCCAGCACAATGTCCAGTGTCTGATCATCAGGAATGGCAGGAAAAGGGAATATTCTAATGCCCACACAGAGGGTGGAATTTTCACCCCGGCCTGGTTTTCCTAACGGCAGTAACCACAGTGTCCCCCACTTCCATTCTCTTCCTTCTTGTTAGTTCCAATTCAAATTTAAATTCGCCCAGTGAGACTGGGAACACATTCCTCACTAATATATAATTCTCCATGTGTTTGGATGTTTCTGGTTCCAATTGCAAGACCCTCACCCTCCTCCAGGCTCCAGTCCACATGGACATAGATTTAGGGTGAGAGGGGAAAGATATAAAAGAGACATAAGGGGCAACGTTTTCACGCAGAGAGTGGTATGTGTATGGAATGAGCTGCCAGAGGATGTGGTGGAGTCTGGTACAATTGCAACATTTAAGAGGCATTTGGATGGGTATATGAATAGGAAGGGTTTGGAGGGATATGGGCCGGGAGCTGGCAGGTGGGACGAGATTGGGTTGGGATATCTGGTCGGCATGGACGGGTTGGACCGAAGGGTCTGTTTCCATGCTGTACGTCTCTATGACTCGAAAACTCTCACTGAACACTCCTGGTCCTGAGCCTCAATGCGAGTTCCCACTCTCCTGCCCCCTTCCCTTGTGCTGCAGAGTTCAACAAGTGCAAACTCTGACCTCAGACACCACAGCACAAAGCTGACTGTTGTGTGGAACCTGATGTTTATTGAAATGTGCCTTGTGAATCTCATATGTCACTGACTTTCAGATAAAGGTGGGACATCATTACAAAAGGGTCACAACAATGAGTATTGATGGAATACAAATCCATTCCATGTAGGAATACTCCACAGGGCAGTTCCAGCACCGACCCACCTCAGACCCACCCCAGGATCTATAAACCCTCCCATTGTCAATGAGCTCTGACCACATCAATGTGAAACATTCTGACCCAACATGACTGAGATTAAACAGAAGTATAATCCATCACCAGGACCATCCCTGTCTTAGGCCGTGCACAATTTATTCATTTCAAGTAAGATTAGAGAAAAGAACATTTAATCCCTGCCTCCCAGTGAAGGACCCAGCTCCTCGTCAACAGTTGAATTTAACCCCGTGTTCGTGTTGAATTACGAATTTAAACTGATGTCACCAATGCCTCACAGAAATGGTTAATCAGGAATGAATCTGAAACACTGGGCAAAACTTGAGTTAAAAGGAACATGAGCATCCAGGACTGCTCTGTCAGGGACAGTCAGAGTGACCAGAGCTGGAACCTAATGTCTGGTTAATGTGTGGTTTGAAAGTTCATGTACGCATTGAGCAAACTATGAGGAAAACAAAGAGCATGCTGGTCTTCACTACAATGGGAGTGAAGAGTACGAATCTGTCACTTCAGTGATAAATGTGGGATCACAATCTTTTGGTCTCTTTACATAGGAAGGATGTACTTACCCTGTAGGGGAATGCAATGACTGTTCATGAGGCAGATAATAAACTACAAACAGTGAAGGACCCAGCTCCTCGTCAACAGTTGAATTTAACCCCGTGTTCGTGTTGAATTACGAATTTAAACTGATGTCACCAATGCCTCACAGAAATGGTTAATCAGGAATGAATCTGAAACACTGGGCAAAACTTGAGTTAAAAGGAACATGAGCATCCAGGACTGCTCTGTCAGGGACAGTCAGAGTGACCAGAGCTGGAACCTAATGTCTGGTTAATGTGTGGTTTGAAAGTTCATGTACGCATTGAGCAAACTATGAGGAAAACAAAGAGCATGCTGGTCTTCACTACAATGGGAGTGAAGAGTACGAATCTGTCACTTCAGTGATAAATGTGGGATCACAATCTTTTGGTCTCTTTACATAGGAAGGATGTACTTACCCTGTAGGGGAATGCAATGACTGTTCATGAGGCAGATAATAAACTACAAACATCCAGGTCCCTGAGCTTCTTCCCTCTCTTAAGAATCATATCCCTTACTTTATTTATAATTGCTATAACAGATTATTGGCTAAAAGAGAGGCAAGGATGGCAGCTAAACATCCCTGGACACAGAGTTTTCAGGCAGGACAGAGAAGGGGATATAAAAAGGTGAGTGTGCCAGGAGCCTTACCAGGAGCACACTTGCAAAAACGAGGTCTTTCTGAGAGAGAAAGGTTGGAGTTCATCATAGCAAATAGGCAGGAGCATTATCAGTTGATGGTTCATTGTCATAGTCGAAGGGATTTTCCATAAGTAATGTAGAGACAGGTTGAAGATTTCCCATAAAACATCCAGGTTGTGTGTATTAGATCAGTATAAAATCCTGTGTTCAGGTTAATGGCAACTGCCTGTCCAGAAAGTGAAAGAAAAAGGCTCTTTTAAGAAGTTCTTAGAACAGAGTATTAAGCTGTAGCTGTGGAGGTTGGGGGCGGTTTGGGGGGGTACGTGGTGGAGAGAGAGAGAGCCAGAGAGAGAGAGAGAGACAGAGAGGGAGGCAATCTGTGAGTAACTGTGGTGACAGGGGTTGAGGTAGACTGGGAAATTAAAGTTGAAGTGTTCAAGCTGCAAGAAAGTTTTGTGTGTACATTTGAGTTAAGTTGACGAAAGCAAAAACATTCAAGTACTTTATGAGTCAACAGATCAGGTTCAAGGAATGTCAGATGTTTGGGTGTTGATGGAAAGACAGACCGACATCTCCTGAACCTGTGTTATGAAGTTGAAGGTGTACCTTTAAGAGAGAGTGAATGCCGGCATCTGTCATGTAACTGACTGCAGGCAGAAAGCAGACTGGACAATTTGAAGATGTAACATTTGGGTTGTAACATCAGATACCTTGTTGTTTTCACAGCTGATTGAATTCAACCAATCAGTTTAAACTATGCCCCAAGATAGTAAAAAACAATCGAATTTGAATTTGACAACATCAAACCAATGAGATGATCCGATGTCTTGGGGTATAAAAAGCAGGTATTTTGGACAGTTAGCCAGAGACAGAGAGCATCTACTGTCATGCAGAGTGCCTGCAACACTGCTCTCTGAAAGGTACCTTTCTCATATGAAACATCTTTCCAGCAGAATGCTGAAAATTACCTAGGGAAATCTGCAGAGGAGAACTGACACTGCTGCCTGGTTTTGAAAATTAATTTGCTGTAAATTTAATAGGGGCTATATTGTTATAGAGTGGGAGGTAGATAAATAAAGGAGGTTGACAGTTGTAGATAAAGAATCAGTTTGTTTTTCTTTAAATAGTGAGCTTTGGGGTAGTTCTCTTACTTTGACAGATGGTGAGGTAATAAGCATTTCTGGGTGTTTGGTTGAATGAGTTGAAGGGTTTACCTTGTGTTATAACACCTGTCTACTATGGTATGTCTCAATGAGTGAAATGTTTAGTACTAACCACAACCTTTAATGTACAATCTTTCTTTTTGGTTTGCATTTAATATTGTCCTTCTTACCAGGAAGATTATTCCATGACACAAACTTTCTTACTCTGAAATTTGAGTCCAAATCCCAACAGTTAGGTAAATCCTTTCTTAGATTAGGAGACCATGCTAATCCAGGTTAAAGCCAAGATGTACCTTGTATATGAATGAAACAGTTTAAGACAGAGTGAAGCGTGATTGACTGTTATATGTCTGTAAAGGGAACAGAACTTTACAAAAAAAAATCATTTGGAAGCTTGAAGAAAAGTTATTTCCATTAGCCCACTTCTGCGAAAGAAATTAAGACAAAAATGTCCTGGTTCAAAGGGTTGGTTGTCTTCTTCCAAATCCTTCAGGAATTCAAGCACATGTTCTTCATATTGTTCCTTTCCAAGTTTCCTATCAATTGCCCTGCAATATGAATATAGACATTTCATTCTCATTCCTCGTGACAAACCCTGCCTGGATCTGAGTAGATTAACAGCACAATATGAACAGGTGACAGCCATTCAGGCCATTGAGAACCCTCCACCATTCAGTGCAATCCCAGCTACAGGAATGTCATCAATAACCTCGCAGAATGGGCAGACATGTGGCAGATGGAATTTCGGACAGGGAAGTGTGAGGTGAGGCACTCTGGGAAAAGGGATGTTGGGAATCATTATCGATGATGGAAATGTACCAGGAACAGGGAGATCTGAGGGATATTGACCATTGAAAGATGCAGCACATATTAAGGAAGCATGGGGGACTTTGAGCTTCATTACTGGGGGTAGTGAGTACAAATGGGGGGAGATCATGCTGAAGCTTTGTAAACTGCTGGTTAGGTCACAGCTTAAGCATTGTGTGAAGTGATAATCACTCACACTTTAGGAACGATACTTGCACCTTGTGAGGATGCAGAGGGATTTTACCAATAGATTTAGGGTGGAGAAGCTGGGAAATTTGTCCTTGGACAATTGGTTGGAGCTGTACCAGATAGTGACATGAGTTAGGTAAGGGAGACAAAAAAAAGCTGACTCATGAGACAAGAATGAGAGGAAACTGTTTCTGACGGTGATGTCAGGAGGATGTTTTAAAATCTTTATTCATGGGCTATATGAGTATTTATTGCCCATCTCGACCTGCCCTTGAGAAGGTGGCATTTAGCTGCCTCCCAGACTACTTCTGTCTATTTGGTGTAGGTACATACACAATCTCGCTAGGGAGGGTGTTCCAGGAATTTGACCCAGTGGAACAGAAAGGACAGTAATATATTTCCAATTCAGGAATTTGCAGGTGGTGGTGATCCCACGTATCTGCTGCCCTTCTCCTTCCAGGTGAGGTCAGGGGGTGGGGGTGTCATGGGTTTGGAAGGTGCTATCTTCGTAGCAAAAGCAGAAAGTGCTGGAGAAACTCAGCAGGTCTGACAACATCTGCGGAGAAATAACCTGTGATGAAGGATCACTAGACATGAAATGTTAACTTTGATTCTCTCTCCACAGATGCTGCAAGAACTGTTGAGTTTCTCCAGAACTTTCCATTTCTGTTTTATATTCCCAACATCGCAGTTCTTTGTTTTACTTTGTTGTCGAAGGATTCCTCTTGAATTTCTGCAGTGCATCGTGTCGATGGTACATATCGCAGCTACCATGTGTCGGTGGAGAGAGTAGATGCTTGTGAATCTGATGCCAATCAAGTGAACTGCTTTGATGTGGATGGTGTCAAGCTGCTTGAGTGTTATTGGAGCTGCCCAATGGCAGTCAGGTGGGCAATATTCCATCACACTTTTGCCTTGTAGATGATGGACATGTTTTGGAGAGTTAATAGGTGAGTTATTTATTGCAGGATACCTCTGACAATGGGAACTCCCAGGATGTAGACAGTGGAGGATTCAGGGATGGGGGCGGCACGGCGGCACAGTGGTTAGCACTACTGCCTCACAGCGCCAGAGACCTGGGTGCCATTCCCGACTCAGGCGACTGACTGTGTGGAGTTTGCACGTTCTCCCCGTGTCTGCATGGGTTTCCTCCGGGTGCTCCGGTTTCCTCCCACAGTCCAAAGATGTGCAGGTCAGGTGAATTGGCCATGCTAAATTGTCCGTAGTGTTAGGTAAGGGGTAAATGTAGGGGTATGGGTGGGTTGCGCTTCAGCGGGCCAGTGTGGACTTGTCGGGCCGAAGGGCTTGTTTCCACACTGTAAGTAATCTAAATCTCTAAAAATAACACCACTGAATGTCAAGTGACAATGGTCACTTTCTCCCCTGTTGGAGACAGTCATTGCCTATCATTTGTATTGAATGTTACTTCTCATTTGTCAGCCCAAGCCTGGATACTGCCCAGGTCTTGCTGCTTTGCACAAGGGCTGCTTTAATATCTGATGAGTGACAAATGGTGCTGGACATTGTGTAATCATTACTGAATATCCCACTTCTGACCTTATAATGGAAGGAGGATTATTAATGAAACAGCTGAAGATGTTTGGGCCAAGGACATTATCCTGAGGAAGTCCTGTAGCGTTTTCCTGAACCTAAGATCACTGACCGATGTGTAACCCATCCAGTTAGTACTGGTTCCACTTCCCCAGGACTAGTCCCAATGTCCCAGGAATCTGCAACCCTCCCCTTGCACCACCTTTCCAGCACGTGTTCAATTATAATCTCCTGGACTTTCTACTCTGACTCGCACGTGGCAATAGTAGTAATCCTGACATCACAACCTTTAAGGTCATACTTTCAACTTACTCCCTAATGCCCTTTATTCTGCATTTAGGACCTCATGCCATATTTTATCCTCTGTCATTGGGACCAATGTGTACCATGACCACTGGCTGTTCACCCTCCTCCTCCACGATTTTCCGTAGTCATTCTGAGACATCCTTGACCCAAACACCAAGGAGGCAGCATCCGATCCTGGAATCTCATTTGTTGCCAGAGAAACATCCATCTATTCCCCTTCCAGTTGAATCCCCGATAGCTATTGCATTCTCACACTTGACCCTCCTCTCCTTTGCTACAGGGTGAACCATGGGAAACAGATGTGGCTGTTACTGGTCCTCTCTGAGGGACCATTCCCCCCGACAGTATCCAAAGTGTCTGTTTTGCAGGAAATAGCCACAGGGGGTTCCTGCACTGCCTGCCCAGCCCCTTACTCTGCCTGGTGCTCACCCATTCCCTTTCTGCCTGTGGAATCTGAGCCTGCAGTGTGACCATCTCCCTGTGTGTATTGTTCACTATACTCTCAGCTTCATGGATGATCTACAGTGTCTCCAGCCATTCCTCCAGTTCTGAAAGCTGAGCTTCAAGGAGCTGCAGCTGAGACCCTTCCTGCTCCAATGCTGGCCCTGGGCACTGGAAATGTAGTCAGCTTCCCACGTAGAGCAGGAAGAGCACACCATGGCTTTGAGCTCTCCTGTCATGACTTACTGTTTTGATCAAGATCTACCCTGGCTCAATGGCGAGTGCAGGAGGGCATGCCAGGAGCAGCACCAGGCACATCTGTAAGTGAGGTGTCAAACTAGTGAAGCTACAAACCAGGACTACATGCGTGCCAAATACCACAAGCAGCAAGTGATAGACAGAGCTAAGGGATCCCACAGCCAATGGATCAGATGGAAGCTCTGCAGTCCTGCCATATGCAGTTGTGAATGGTGGTGGACAATTAAACAGCTCACTGGAGGGAGAGGCTCCACAAATATTCCCTCTCCTCAGGGATGGGAGAGACCAGCAGATGAATGCAAAGGACAAGGCTTTAGCATTTTCAGCAATCTTCACCAGCAGTGCCGAGTGGATGATCCATCTCTACCTTCTCCAGTGGTCCCCAGCATCACAGATGCTCATCTGAAGTCAATTTGATTTACTCCGCATCAATATCAAGAAATGGTTGGCGGCACTGGATACCACAAAGGCTGTGGGCCCTGACAACATTCTGGCAGTGGGACTGAAGACTCGTGCTTGTGAATTTGCCACATCCCGAGCCAAGCTGTTCCAGGACAGCCACAGCACCACTGCCTTGTCTCCCTTCCCTTCCTGAGCAGCTTATTTAACGTGCAGTCTTTCACTGCCTTGAGCCAGATCTCCATCACTACAACATCATAATTGATGGTAATCTGCGTCTGAAATGGTTCTGAAAAGATTTACAAGGTTGTTGTCAAGGTTGGAGGATTTAAGCTATTGAATAGGCGAGGGCTGTTTTCCCTGGAACATCAGAGGCTGAGGGGTGACCTTATAGAGGTTTATAAAATCATGAGGGGCATGGATAGGATAAACAGACAAAGTCTTTTCCCTGGGTGGGGGAGTCCAGAACTAGAGGACATAGGTTTAGAGTGAGAGGGAAAGATATAAAACAGACCTATGGAGCAACTTTTTCGTGCAGTGGGTGGTACGTGTATGGAATGAGCTATCAGAGGAAGTGGTGGAGGCTGCTAAAATTGCAACATTTAAAAGGCATCTGGATGGGTCTATGAATAGGAAGGGTTTGGGGGATATGGGCTAGGTGCTGGCAGATGCTACTAGATTGGGTTGGGATATCTGGTCGGCATTCACAAGTGCTGTACATCTCTCTGACTCTCTCTGTAACTCCCCAGCCTTCGTTATTATGTTCATACGTAACTCTGTTTTGGACTTCCTTCCTTTTGTCCCCTACTCTGACATCACCTATTCACTGAAGAGCTATACCAGACTCAGTGTGAGTTTTCTCTCTTCACAGATGCTGGCAGAGCTGCTGAGTTTGTATCACCCCTCAACACACTGGTTCCAGATGTTCTTACACATCTTTGTGGCTGGTGGGACTTGAACCAGGGCCTAAGGTAGGGACATTACCATTACAACATAAAGAGCCCTCCGTTAGGTTCGCCATTATATCAGCCACAAAACTCACCTGACAAAGTACCAACTATCAGATACACTTCCAAATTTAACCGTTGGATCTGTCGGTGCTGGTGGACTCTTGACTTGAGGAACTAGAAGCAGATAAACAATGTAGTTCTTTGAAATTGTTCCATTTGCCATGTGGCCAGAAATTCCCCAAGGTGCAGTGACAGGAACAATTGTTTCTGTAAATAAAAGATATTTTACTCGGTGATCATTTGTGGTGTCACTGACAGTGAGTCAGAGGTTACAGGTGAGGGGTCAGGGTGACATTGCTGAAGTGGGGCAGACACTGATGTGACAGATTGAATAATAGCCTCACAGAGTGATACAGCACTGGGGGAGGGGACTCTTGTGCTGGCTGTTTGGTCAATTTTTAACCAGCTCATTACACTGACCTGCTCTTTTCACACCTACACGCAAATTTTCCCTCATCGTGAAAACATTTATCTTTTGAATGTTGTGACTGAATTTGCTTCTATCACCATTTCAGGCAGTGCTTTCCAGATCACAATGCTACAGGAAAAGTCATTCTCATCTGACCAGACCATAGATAGGGCTACTGTCTCATGAGAGAGAACTGGTGGTGGCTTAACCCGAGGGTCACCACACCTAATGTAAAAGGAGAGTTTGAGGAAGTTTTCCTTCATGGTGACCTCAGCCTGTGCAGGACATGAACCCATGCTGTTGGTATTAGGCTGCACCTCCAGCCGGCTGTACAACAAAGTCAGCTAACCAGCCCCTTGACAACAGCACATTGTTGTAACTGGATGGAGGTTTGCTCACTGAGCTAGAAGGTTTGTCTTCAGACGTTTCGTCATCATACCAGGTATTATCATCAGTGAGCCCCCAGATGAAGCACTAGTGGCATGACCCGCTTTCTATGTTTAGGTTTCCTTGGGTTGGTGATATCACTTCCTGTGATAACGACATTTCCTTGTTACAATGACTGAAATTCACATACTCTCATCATGAACACCTCTCCCACAGTTTCTCCCCCTTTACCCTTCATGGTTTTGAATAGCTCTCTCCAATCACTTATTAACCCTTTCTGCTCTAAGGTAAGTAACCCCACCTTCTACAGTCCCTCCACACAGAGGCCCTGCAGACTTGGTATCACTGCATTAAATCTCTCAGTCAAATCTCTCACTCCCCCCAGTCAAATTTTGGGACATAGATATCTCACCTAGTTTGAACCTCCCAGCCAATTGGAGGTTAGAGACACAAAGCCTGTAGCTGCTGGAATCCAAGGTCAACAACCAGGAGGCTGGGAGAACACACCGAGCCAGACAGCATCAGGAGGTGAATTTGACACTTCAGGTGTAACCCTTCTTCAGGACTGTGGGTGGGTGTAAGGGGGAGCGGCAGACAAACGGAGTGGGAGGGGCAGAGTGTAAAGTGGGGATAGGTGAAGACAGGTAGAGGGTACCACCTGGTTGGTCAATGGGAGGAATGAATCTGGTTGGTGGCAGGGAGCAGGGGAAGGGATGGGGAGGGCTGGGAAGGGGGTCGGGGGAATGGGGCAGGAGATTATTTGAAATTGGAGAACTCAACATTGAGTCCTCCAGGCTGTAGGCTACCCTGGCAGAAGATGAGATATTGTTCCACAAATTTGCGGTGTGGTTTGTTGTAGGAATGGAGGAGGCCAAGGATAGTCATGTCAGAAAGGAAATGGGAAGGGGAATTAAAATGGGCGGTGGCTGGGAGGTCTGGTCAGCCCCTGCAGGCCCGGCTGCGATGCTCGGTGAACCATTCCCTAAGTTTATGTTCTGTCTCCTCAATGTAGAGAAGACGAGATTGTGAGCACCAGATACAGTAAACTAGGTTGGAGAAGGAGGTGAACCTCTGTCTCACCTGAAGGGACTGTTTGGCGCCATGGATGGGAGGTGAGGGGGGTGGTATCTGGCAGGTTTTTCATCTTATCTAGTTTCAGGGGCAGGTACCTGGGGATTCTGGGGTTAGGTGGGTTGGGGGGGGGGGTGGTTGTTGGGGAGAGTGGCATAAACCAAGGACTGTCTAAGGGAGCGGTCATTGCGGAAGGCAGAGAGGGGTGAGGAGGGGAACATGTTCTTGGTGGTGGGGTCTAGTTGGAGTTGGCACACATGTTTAAAGATGATACTTTTGATGCGGAGACTGGTGGGGTGGTAGGTGAAGACAAGAGGGACCCTGTCTTTCCCGCGTTGTTAGGGAGAGGTTAGGGCAGTGGAGCAGGGAATGGAGGTGGTGCAGTGGAGGGCAATCTGGATGACAGAAGTGGGAAAAGCACGTTTTTTCGAAATAGGTGGACATCTGGGATGCTCCCGCATGGCATGTCTCCTTGTCCGAGCAGATGTGGCGAAGGCAGAGGAATTGGGAGAATGGGATGGAGTTCTTGCAGGAGGGAGGAGGTGTAGTTGTGGGAGTCTGAGGGTTTAGAGTAAATGTCTGTCTGGAGACTGTCACCAGAGATTGAAATGGAGAGGTCACAAAAGGGGAGGGGGGTGTCCAAAATGGACCAAGTGAATTTGAGGGCGGGGTGGAAGCTGTGGGTGAAGTCGATGAACTGCTCCAGTTCAGCCTGGGAGCAGGACGCTGCAATGATTCAGTCATCACTGTAACAGCGGAAGAGTTTGTGCACAGTGCCTATGTACGTACTGAAGAGGGACTGTTCGATTATAGCTAACAAAGAGGTAGGTGTATCTGGGGCCCACCCAGGTGCCCAAGGCCACCTCCTGGACTTGAAGGAAATGGGAGGAGTTAAAGGGAAAGTTATTATAGGTGAGGATCAGTTTGGCAAGGTGGAGGGGGACTGGATAGATCTGTTGGAGAGGAAGAAGCAGAGGGTCTGGAGACTGTCCTTGTCGGGTATGGATGTGTTTTAGGACTGCACGTCTATAGTGAGGATAAAGCACTGTGGGCCAGGGAACTGGAAGTTGCTGAAGAGATGAAGAGTGTGGTTAGTGTCGCGAATGTAGGTAGGAAGTGACTAGACCAAAGGGGAGGAGGATGGAGTCGAGGTGGGACAAGATGAGTTTGGTGGGGCAGGAGCATGCTGAGATGATGGGTTGGCTGGGGTAGTTGGGCTGGTGGATCTTGGGGAACAGATGGAACCAGGCAGTACGGGGCTGGGACAGAGGTTAGAGGCAGTGGAGGGGAGATCACCACTCGAGGCAATGAGGACTTGGACAGTGCAAGTGTTTTTGGTCTGTTGGGTTGCAGTGGGGTTATCTGCAAGGGGGAGGTAGAATGTGGTGTTGGAGAGTTGGCATCTGGCCTCTGTGACAGACGTTCGATCTCCAGACCTTTGTCAGCAGGTTTTGTGAACCAGGGTTGGTGCGGAGATAGTGGAGTGCTGCACGTTCGGAGGGGGTGAAGTTTGAGTGGGTGAGGGGTTGGAGAAAATGAGGCCGCCGATGTCATGTTGACAATCAGAATTCCCCTTCCCATTCCCTTTCCGACCTGACTGTCCTTGGCCTCCTCCATTGCCACAACAAACCAAACAACAAATTGGAGGAACAACATCTCATCTTCTGTCACGACAGCCTACAGCCCGGAGGACTCAACATTGAGTTCTCCAATTTCAAATAACCTCACTTCCCATCCCCTGACTCCCTTCCCAGTCTCTTCCCTTCCTTTCCACTCCTCCCAGACATCAACTGGATCCATTCCTCCCAATGACTAATCAGATTGTACTCTCTACCTGTCTTCACCTAACCCCACTTCACCACCCTGTGTCCACCACCCCCTTTGTCTGCAGCTTTATCTGAAGAAGGGTTACACCCAAAACGTCGATGTCTCCACCTCCTGATGCTGCCTGGCTTGCTGTGTTCTTCCATCCTCTTGCTTGTCAGCCAATCAGAGGTATCGATTTGTTGAAGGCCCAGTCTGCTGACAGGGATCGGGAAGTGAGTGATATTTTGAGAAGGGATCACGGGGACAGGAACATGAGGGAAGGTGATTGGGTTAGGGCCTGGTGGTGGTTTTCAGCAGCGTCCCTGAACACTGTCTGTGCCTGTGATTGCCACAGATTGTGGCAAATCAAGGTCCAACCTGACCAGCAGATGCCCCACGAATAACTTTCAGGAAGGCTGCCATATTTCTCTCAAATCAGGTAAGTGGCAGCTTAAGTCTCTTAAATGGCCATTAATTGATCACTAAAAGACTTTAATTGGTCATTGGTTCAGGAAGGTTGAACATTGACCTTCCCACTAAGATTGTAATTGAGATGGCTGCAACCATAAGACCATCAGACATAGGAACAGTTTTAGGCTATTCGGCCCATCAAGTCAGCTCCACCATTCAATCATGGCTGACATATTTCTCAAACCCATTCTCCTGCTTTCTCCCCATAACCCTTGATCCCTTAATCATAGGATAGATATTTCCTAATTATTTGTCACTTCAGCGGAGGGGAAAATCCCACCCAATGTTTCCGGTCATTGACCTTGCATCAGAACTGGACAGGAGTTTTAAAAGTGTTAGATACAATAATCAGTGCACAGGGGGTGAACTGGTTTGTCGGGTTTGTAAAAATTTGATTGTTTTTGTCCTACCTCTGTTTGTTTGAGTCAGTTGTGGTTCTGTTCGCCGAGCTGGGAATTTGTGTTGCAGATGTTTTGTTCCCTGTCTAGGTGACATCCTCAGGGCTTGGGAGCCTCCTGTGAAGCGCTTCTGTGATCTTTCCTCCAGCATTTATAGTGGTTTGTCTCTGCCACTTCCGGTTGTCAGTTCCAGCTGTCCGCTGCAGTGGCCGGTATATTGGGTCCAGGTTGATGTGTTTGTTGATAGAATCTGTGGATGAGTGCCATGCCTCTAGGAATTCCCTGGCTGTTCTCTGTTTGGTTTGTCCTATAATAGTAGTGTTGTCCCAGTCAAACTCATGTTGCTTGTCATCCGCGTGTGTGGCTACTAAGGATAGCTGATCGTGTTGTTTCGTGGCTAGTTGGTGTTCATGGATACGGATCGTTAGCTGTCTTCCTGTTTGTCCTATGTAGTGTTTTGTGCAGTCCTTGCATGGGATTTTGTACACTACATAGTGGACCCAATATACCGGCCACTGCAGCGGACAGCTGGAACTGACAACCGGAAGTGGCAGATACAAACCACTATAAATGCCAGAGGAAACATCACAGAAGCGCTTCACAGGAGGCTCCCAAGCACTGAGGATGTCACTTAGACAGGGAACGAAACGTCTGCAACACAAATTCCCAGCTCAGTGAACAGAACCACAACAATGAGCACCTGAGCTACAAATCTTCTCACAAATGTTTGAGCCTCTGTGTCACCCTGAATGTGATAGTGCCAGCATGAAGCCTAACTCCATGTCTCTACAGGATGGACCATGGATTGATGTCTGTGAGAGCTGTTGTAGCACGTGAGATCAAGATGAACAAGGTATTTGTAAGATGGTAGTTTCAGCTGACAATGTTTCCACACATCTTCAAACATCCCGCTTCTTTTTTTCCTTGGCCCGTGCTGGTGGGAATGAGTTGGTCAGTGATGCCTGAGGCAGAGAGGTGTACAACACAAAGGGAGCCAGGGGTTAGGGAGACCTGTCCCCCCCCCCCCCCCAACTCTCCACAGCCCTGTACTGACTAATGGATCCACAGGACTGACCCACTGCCCAGACTACAGAGGTACTGACTCTCCCAACAGAGAACTCCCTGCGCAGGTGCCTCACTGTGGTCAATCCCCTGGACTGGTGTTCTAAGCTGTGCCTGATTTCCTGTACCAGGAACCCTGACTGAGTGTCTCCATGGCCTGCACTGAGGACTACTCCACTAAGACATAGCCATTTGGTTGCCGATCATGCAGTGTGTGTTTGCCACGGAAGATGCTGGCACTGAGAAATGGGGCAGGTATAAGATTGCAGCAATAATAAGGCATTGAACAACCTAGAATCCCCTCTAATTGGCAACTTGCTGCTGCCATGCAAGCTCAGCGAGTTGCTTGCTCGAGTTGAGGTTGGCTTCATGGGACTTCTCACCTGATAGCCCAGATCCTGAGAAGAATCTGCTCACTGTTTGAAATACACTTCCCACTTTCCAGATTGTAGGACCACAGAGCTGTATTTAATAAAGCAGTTTCCAAATTAACAATGTGATCAAGCACCCCTATGGGATTCACATTGGCAAATTCATTAGGAAATGTGTCAGTCTGTGGAGAAGGTTTCAGACAAGACTAGTTCGAGACTAAAGGAGTGTTTTATATTTTGTTGCAATTTAAAGGAATATGCAATGTACCTTCAGCATTGTTAAAAGCTGAATAATTGAGAAGAATTTTCAAGCCAGTATCCATTGCATGAACCAGATCCATATCATCAACCTTTGTTTCAATCCATTGGATGGCTGGATATTGCATCTCTTTATAATTCTAATACAAGAAGAGAAATTGCATTATCACACGAGAAAACTAACCCGACACCAAAAAAAAACATCAAATGAGAAAATTGTCATAAAGTTTAAGGACTACTTTAGGTTTTTTTTGGACTGTGAACTAAAATGGGGAAGGGTACTCCTTGAGACTAAGGAAACTATGTCAGAAAATATTTGCAGTTTTAGGAATAAGTTACTGGAACACATTGAGTTTATAGAATCAGAGGTACAGCACAGAAACAGACCTTTTGGTCCAACTCATCCGTGCCAATCAGATATCCTAAACCTGTTCCATTTGCCAGCACTTGGCCCATATCCCTCTAAACCCTTCCTATTCATGTAGCCATCCAGATGCCTTTCAAATGTTGTTATTGTACCTGCCTTCGCCACTTCGTCTGGCAGCTCATTCCATACATGCACCTCCCTCTGTGTGAAAAGGTTGCCCCTTAGGTCTATTTTAATTTTTTCCCCTCTCAACTTAAACCTATGCCCTCAAGTTCTGGACTCCCCTATCACCAGAGAAAATACCTTGTCTATTTATCCTATCCAAGCCCCTCATGATTTTATAAACTTCTACGGTCACCCCTCAGCCTCTGACGCTCCAGGGAAAACAGCCCCAGCCTTTTCAGCCTCTCCCTCTACCTCAAATCCTCCAACCCTGGCAACATCCTTGTAAATCTTTTCTGAACCCTTTCAAGTTTCACAGCATCTCTCCAACAGGAGAGAGACCAGAATTGCACGCAATATTCCACAAGTGGCCTAACCAACGTCCTGCACAGCCGCAACATGACCTCCCAACTCCTGTACTCAATATTCTGACCAATAAAGGAAAGCGTACCAAATGGCGCCTTCACTATCCTATCCACATGCGACTCTACTTTCAAGGAACTATGAACCTGCACTCCAAGGTCCCTTTGTTCAGCAACACACCCGAGTATCTTACTATTAAGTGGAAAAGTCCTGCTCTGATTTGCCTTTTCAAAATGTAGCACCTCACATTTATCTAAATTAAACCAATCTGCCATTCATTACCCCATGAGCTTGATTTGGTGCATTGCTTTATTTGAGCAGTGAGGTTGAATTCCAAAAAAAACTCAGCTCTGCCAATGTTTCTTCACAGCAATTTTGCCCAGTAACAATCTTTTGAAAAGCTTTTTAATCAGCATCAGTTATGGGCTCAGGAGGGCTCAGCATTGTAACAAACACTTAAATGGTTCCTGAGCAAGTTGTAATAGCCATTAAGACCAAAGGCTTGTGAAATATCTCCCTTTGTAACATCATACCGATCATATCAAAGTTAAATCATGCCATTTGAGTTTAAGCATGTATAGCCAATTTCCAAACACTGATGCTTCAAGTCATATATGAAGTACCTCACTGTAGTTTATTTCGAAAACACAGGAACACCAGTGCTTAGTGGTTAGCACTGCTGCCTCTCAGCACGAGGGACCTGAGTTTGATTCCAGCCTCTGGTGACTGTGTATGGAGTTTGCACATTCTCCCCGTGGCTGCATGAGTTTCCTCCAGGTGCTCTCATTTCCTTCCACAGTCCAAAGGTGTGCAGGTTAGATGGATTGAATAGGTGGATCGGCCAGGTTAAGTTGCCCATAGTAGTCAGGGATATGTAGGTTAGGTGCATTAGTCAGGGAAAACGTAGCGTATTAGGATAGGGGAATGGGTCTGGGTGAGTTACTTGGAGGGTCGGTGTGGACTTGTTGGGCCAAGCAGCCTGCTTCCATACACTAGGGATTTTACAGATTCACATGGAAAGAACATGTAAGGCAATTAGAGAATGTGTTTTAGCTACTGGCAACACAGTGACTCTGTGGTTATCACAGTTGCCTCACAGTACCAGGGACCCATTTCAATTCCATCCTCTGGTGACTGTCTGTGTGGAGTTTGCACATTCTGTGTCCGTGTGGGTTTCCTTTGGGTGCTCCGGTTTCCTGCCACAGTCCAAAGATGTGCACGGAAGGCGGACTGGCCAAGTTAAGTCCAGGGATGTGTAGGTTAAGTGGATTAGGTATGGGAAATGTAGAATTACAGGGACTGGGAACAGTGTTGGGTCTGGGTGGGATACTATTCAGAGGGTCGGTGTGGATTCAATGGGCTGAATGGCCTGCATTGACACTGTCAGGCTTCTGTGTAATTGCCGTTTGATGACTTGATAATACGCCTGGCCAAAAATGAGTTCACAAAAGCAAGGGTGATTTACCTAGGACATATCAAGGACAATATTACAAAGAACTCTGAATTAAAAGTCACACAACATCAGGTTATAGTCCAACAGATTTAATTGGAAGCACTAGCATTCGGAGCGCTGCTCCCTCATCAGGTGGTTATGGAGGACACAATTGTAAGACACAGCATTTATAGCAAACTTTTACAGTGTGATGTAACTGAAATTATACATTGAAAAATACCTTGACTGTTTGTCAAGTCTCTCATCTGTTAGAAAAACTAGACGTAAAATAAAATCCAAACATTTCTCCTTGATATTCATTTGCATTGTCATTGCCGAATCCACCAATATTCTGGGTTTTACCATTGATCTGGCTGAGCCAAATCAATGGTCTGGTTCCAAGTGAGATTCAGAGACTCTGAATTCTGCAGTGAATAGCTGACCGCCTTTCTTCCCCATACTTGTCTACCATCTGCAAGCCACAGTGCAGGAATGTGAGTGAAGACTTTAACTTGCCTGCTCCAACAACATTCAAGAAGTTTGACACCATCTTGGAAAACACAACCCGTTTTATTCTTGTGTCTGTTCATTACTGGCAACATCCACTCTCTATTCTCTATCGATGCATCATGGCAATAGGGTGTACAGTTTTACCAGTTAATGTTTCTCTAAGCTCCACAATTACTGCAATGAATGTTCAGTGCATTTCCTCCAAGTACATGCTTCATTAGAAAAAGAGAGCAGAACTGCATACAGCACTCTGGACGCAGTCTCACCAAAGCCCCTTGTACAAGGGCAATGAGACCTCCTCATTCTTGCTCTTCAACTCTCTTTCAATAAAGGCCTTTATTCAACATTCCATGTTTTAAAGTATATTCTTTCCGAGAATGTGGGTATCATTGGCAAGCCCCTCCGTTGTTGCCTGTCCATCTCTTTGATCTGAGTGACTTGCCAAACCATTTCGGAGAGCATTTAAGAGTGGTGCGCATTACTGTGGATAAAGTCACAAGTAGACTAGCCCAGGCAAAAATAGCAGATTTCCTGTTCTATCGGCTTTGAGTGAACCAGATGTGGTTTACAATAATTGATAATAATTCCATGGTCACCACTGCAGAGAGTAGATTTTCAAACCCAATTCTAGCCACCAATATGGGATTTGAATCTGTGACCCCAAAGCAGTTGCAACAAAACAAAATACTGCAAATGTTGGAAATCTAAAATCAAAATAAAAAAAATGCTCGACAAGTTCAGCAGGTCTGGCAGTATCTGTGGAAAGAGCGTTCGTGTTTCGAATCCGATAGGACTCATCTTCAGGAATAGTCATATCAAACTTAAACATTTACTCTGTTCCTCTCTCCACAAATGCTGTCAGACCTAATATGTTTCTCCATCAGTTTCAGTGTTTATTTCTCCAAAGCATGAGATTGTCCCTCTGAATTATTGGTCACTATGCCACCATCTTCCCCGTCCTGATCGTTTGCCGTGCCTTTATGCCAACCTGCTGAGTTTCATGTCCTGGACATCCAACTATCCCTGAACACCAACATTGAAAATTCTTTTCACAGATGAAAACAATTCTTTCCTTTTAACTCATATGTGGGATGAGGGCATTGCTGACTAGGCTAGTATGTATTGCCCAGAGAGCAGTTAAATGTCAATCACATTGCTGTGAGTCTGGAGTCACATGTAGACCAGAAGCTGGCAGTTTCCTTCCCTGAAAGACATTACTGAACCAGATGGGTTTTTCCCAACAATTGACATCACAGAATCTTAATTTTGGATGATTATTGAATTTAAATTCCACCATCTGCCATGGTGAGATTCAAACCCAGAACATTTCCTGTGTCTCGGGATTAAGAGTCCAGCGATAATACCTCAAGGCCATCAGCTCTCCATTTAATTCACCTTCTGATCTAATTCTTTGATGAAAGTGAATAACTTTACATTTTCCCCCATTATACTCCATCTGCCCATGTGTTGCCCATTCACTTAACCTACCTGGCAGATTCCTATTATCCTCTCAGCAGCTAAAATCTCCACCTGGCTTCACAACAGCAAACGTAAATACTTGACACTCAGTCCTATCATATAGATTGGAAATAGCTCAGGCCCCAGCATTGATGGTTACAACACTCCACTAGCTGACAGTCTACCAACTTATACACATCCTGTCTAGCTTTACCCTTTGGTATCAAGCTCTTTAAATCTTAGCTGCCCAATTCCCGACAGCAGCTTGTTTATGAATCTACCCATGGCATTGAATCCTATACAGATTGATTAGATTAGATTCCCTACAGTGTGGAAACAGGCCATTTGGTCCCACCAGTCCACACAGACCCTCCGAAGAGTAACCCACCCAGAACCATTTCCTTCTGACAAATGCACCAAACACTATGGGGCAATTTAGCACGGCCAATCCACCTGACCTGCACATCTTAGGATTGTGGGAGGAAACCCACACAGACACGGGGAGAATGTGCAAACTCCACACAGACAGTCGCCCGAGGCTGGAATTGAACCTGTGTCCCTGGCACTGTGAGGCAGCAGTGCTAACCACTGAGCCACCGTGCTGTCCTCGCACTAACCTTCACACTTCAATTTCTCCAGCAATGATATCCTTAAAACCAGACACAGAGTAGGGAACACAACCTTCAGACTACTCAATGGTGACTACACAGAATATAATTTATCTCCCTTACTGTTCTCATCTCCAACACAAACAGGTTGCCCTCTCACCCAGCATTTGCATGGCTACTTTCTCCACAGAGTCATTGTCTGTTTGTCCTTCACCCTGCTGTCCTTGTTCTCTGTGACTGATGTCACACTAACTTCCCTGTTTCCTCTCTCCCTCCAGTCTTGAACACCACTGTTACAGCTGTTCTGTTCTAAACTGCTGATGCTGTTAGAGAATCTGGGCAGTATAGAAGATCACAAACCATTGGACCCAGTAATCCTACAGTCAACTTCTTTAAGAATCCGAGGATGCAGGTTACCAAGTGCTGGGAATTTATCAGGTGTTTTATCCTGGAGATTTTCTCATATTTACTTTCTTTTATATCGAGTATTCCACAACCTCTTCAGATCTTCGGTATCCCGCTATTCAGTTTTTAATAAAATATTTTTGTGTGAAGACAGAATCAATGTGTGTGTTTTATATTCCTCCCACTTCCCTCTTCCGTGTTATTTTCCTACCTTTGTTTCTCAGGGTTTAAAATTATTTTTACTTCTGTCTTTTCTGCTTGTGCAAGCTCTTATAATCTGTAAATTCCTGTCTGGTATGCTGCCACAGTCCATTATTCCCTTTCTTTTTAATATTCTGTCATCACTTGTTTCGGACTACATCTGTCCAAATATATACATTTACGGGAATTTTCAGAAGAGTCCCTTCTTTACTCTAATATTACCCTGAATTAATTTGGTCAGACATTGGTCGAACAGTTTTCCTGTGGAGTTTCTGTTTCTCAATGGAATATGTCCACATAAAAAATAATGCAAAATTATTCAAGTATTTGCTAATGTTTGTCACACTCCATACCTTCTCCTGTCCATTAACCAATCCACGGTGACCCCAACATGGTCTGAGAGTTGTATCTCATAGCTGACTTACCTTCTGTTTGCAGCCTGCTGTATTGATATGACTTTGCAGCTGTCCAGGATTGGGGAAGGGGGAGATTCCACTCACAACCAGCCTTGGCCTCTTTCACATTGAACACAGAGACCTTCAGCCTGTGATCAGCTGCCTTTCAGAAACAGGGTTAGATTAATTGAAGACAGGAGCAGTAGGAGAGCTCCCTGACTCTACAATCCTTGTGTTGTCCCCCACCATCCCCCTCTCTGTGAGCAGACTGACCCCTCCCTTCACCTGCTGCTGGAGATGGAAGCCCTGATATTCTTCTTACTGCACAAGCTGGCAGTGGGAGCCAGGCAGGGGATGGCAGCTCATGTAGAAAGTGTTAATGAGGCCCGAGGAGTAATTTCAGTCTGGTCTCATGGTTCAGGGTTGGGATGTGCACTGTCGGTGCACTGCAGGTTAGGGACGAAAAACAACATGGAATAATTTCCACTGGTACAAACATGACAGAACAGAGGGAACTCTCAGCTATACTGACCTTGTCCTGGATGACTTGTTCTGGCTCTGGACAGTCAACATGAGTACAGAGGTCAATCACCTCCTGCTCCATGTCCTTTGCAGCAATTTGATGCCCAAAGAGGACAGACACAGTTAAGAAGATTCTCAGCATGTTGGTGTTCTCTCAGATCACTGGTGAACGCACTGACTGACTCTCAGCACCTTCAGGTGGATCTGCAGTTTGAGCACAGAGTTACACTCGTTATATACTGTTTGATGAAGATGATTTTGAATACAGTTTCGCTGTGACATGTGTTGGCGAAATGCTCCAACTCATTGACTATGTAAAATATTCCTTGTTCTAACTTTGGAATGGATTCACAAACCATTAACCCTCTGTCTGTTGGTTCATGGAAACTTTGAAACCTGGGAAAACGAGTTTTGTAATTGCTATCACTCGTCACTGTTGTGCTAAAACTTACTCTTCACTGGTTACTGTTTCCGGTGGTGGCATATCTATGGTCATAATTCATCTATTTCTAACTATTGAAGAGGACCAACAGCTCTGGGTAAAAGGCAGGAGAATGAGGTTGAGAAACATCAGCCATGATCGAATGGCGGAGCAGACACAATGGGCTGAGTGGCCTAATTCTGCTCCTATATCTAACAATGTTCCGTTTAGGTGCATTGGCCGTGGTACATTGTCATGCAGTATCCAGGGATGTGTTGGCTAAATGAGTTAGCCAAGTTAAACGTGGAGTTATGGGAATAGAGTGAGGGGTTAGATCCAGGTGAGATGCCCTTCGGAGGGTTGGTCCTGAATCAATGGGACAAATAGCCCCTTTCCATACAGTAGTAATGCTATGATTCTATGTCTTATTAATTACTAGATATGAATTACTTTGAAGAAGAGATGGAATGTGATGCAGTCATACTGGCTGATAGCACAAACATCACTGGGAAAGCAAATTGGGTGGACGTTATGGCCACGTGAATGCAGCTGTAAGACCAAAAGATAGAGGAACAGAATTTGCTCAAATCCTTCACACATTCCATTCTTCAAAATATTCCATATTCAAATGAACGTGTTCCCTTTAGAACTTGTCACCTCCTGAGATCTACCTCTGTGTGGAATCATTCTTGCTGTGAACTGAATAATTAATATTTCAGGAACTTCGACTGATACAAACCCTTTAGCTACCCCTTTCCTCCTCTTCTATCAATTCTTGGGGAGCAGCTATTTAGTGATGTCCTTCATAAAAGTTCCGACAAGAACTTAACAATCCCATGGCCTGTCTTGCACATCGACAGGCCATGACAGTCTGTTCTGTCCATTGGACCATGGGGAAGTTCCTATTTTTATTTGGGATGCCTTTAAAAACAACGTCTTCCAGCAATTGTGAAGTAAAGCCCTCTGTATTCCTGAACAGCTCCCCCCCAAGGTGATCAGAACACTGTTCATAGATTAGATCACTGAACAGCTTCTTAAACTTCATGTTAAGTTCCCCATTGAGTGCTTGAATAACACTGTTTATCAATTTATTTATCAGTACCAATTTCCGAAACATTCACAAACACTTAGTCTCAGAAGATAACACATGTCGTGGCTGGCCAAGGCCAAGTCTCTGAAAGGCAAATCCCACTGGGATGTCTGTAAATTTCCATTAATACACATTTAGAGATATGGAAGGTGTCTGGGGGAATTGAAAGGAAGCTGCCAGCAGAAAGAGTTAACTCACTATGAGTCTGAGACGGTGGGGGAGGGAGGCAAGTCACTGAGTGATGTTGTTGTAATTGTTCAGGAAAACTGCTGAAATCTGCTGTTCATTTCAAACTGACCTTTTGAATTTGATAATCCTTTCTTTGGTTTTACGATTTGTCTTCAATTGTCTCCAATACCCTTTCAGTGTTTATAAGATCACCTTCAGAACAGAAGCACTTATCTCTCAACTTGACATTTTCTATATTTCTCTTAAACATTTTTCAAAAGCTGAGTTCAATTTGATATTTGCCAAACAACAGTTTATTGAGATTTTGAAAACAACCTGAGGGTGTAAAGCAGAAAAACTTGTTTTTCATTAGAATAAATAAAAACCACACTTCACTCTATTCCCAAAGGTTTGAAATTCATTATTAATCCAATATTGAATCTTTGATGTTGTGTCTGAACAACACCCTAATTTTCAGTGAGCCCTCTTTAACTATGGGGTGAGTTCCCACCTTCGTGCAGTGTAGTGAGGTACACAGCTGTGATTCAGTATACGGGGTGTCCCTGTCTACTGCCCATTTTTCAGCTGTTTCTACCTTATCCTCATCGACACCTGCTGCAGCCAATGACTCACCGTTTCTTCTTGTTTTAGTATTAACTCATTTACACAACTGTAAATATAAAGTGGTGATGATCACTCCCCCTTTCTGATCTTTATCATTCTTCAGAACCATCCATGAACAATTTCCCCTGGGGTGGGGGTGGCCCGACGGGTTGAACCCCTCTCTCAGCATTCCCTTCATTAGTTTTGACTGTTCTGCTGTAAACTCAGTGATGGAGCCCTCTGACATTCAATCAAAGTTTACAGCCTTTTCCTCATTCCCCTCCCTGACTGCATCTTTAAAAGTTTGTTTCATACTCAGTGCAGATCCCACCGGCATGGTCCTTCTTCAGCCCCTACACAGATTCTTCCAGCTTGGATTTTGTCTCCCTCCTGGCTCCTGCACAGCTTCGTCCAGTCCGGATACAGCTGACTTTATTCTTGGTCCCTGCATGGATCCCTCAGTGTGGACCTGATCCATTCCCAGGGTGATTACTCTCGTGTGGAGTAAACAAAGAGGAGGCTGGAAGAACACAGCAAGCCAGGCTGCATCAGGAGGTGGATAAGTCAATGTTTCAGGTATTAACTCGAAATGCCCAAAACACGGATTTCTCCACCTCCTGATGCTGACTGACTTACTGTGTTCTTCCAGCCTCCTGTTTGTCTACTTTGGACCCAGCACCTCTTGTCCTGAGTACTCCTCCCCGATTCCTGAGCTGCCCACTGAGCTCTAGGATACACCTGATCAGACCCTGTGGATTTATCCACTTTTATGTGTTTCGAAACATCCAGCAGCTCCTCATCTGTAATATTTACATTTTTCAAGATGTCACACATGACTCCAGACCCTCAGCACTGTGGTTCACTCTCACTGCCTTCTGAAGTGGCCTAACAAGTGACTCAGTTGTGTCAATCGCATGGCAATGAATCCACCTGCTGATTACCATGTACTGTCCTCTGTTGGCTGATGGATTGAGCAGTACGTTGAGGAAGCACTGAGGGTGGCAAGGGTGCAAAATGTCCTCTGGGTAGGAGACTTCAATGTCCACCACCAACAGTGGCAGCAGTATATGTGATTGAGCTGGTCAGCTAGACTGGGTCTGCAACAGGTGATGAGGGAAGCAACAAGAGGATGGTTCACTGTTGATTACACAACGTACAGCACCATTCACAACTCCTCAGACACTGAAGCAGTCCAAGTTCAAATGCAACAAGATCTGAACAATACCTAGGCTTGAACTGACGGGTGCCAAGTAACATTTGCACCACACAAATGTCAGGCAATGACCATCTCCAATAGTAGATATTCTAATCAACCCCACATGACATTCAGTGGTGTTACCATCACTGAATCCCCTGCTACAAATATCCTGGAGATTACCATTGAAACTCAACAGGACTCACCACATAAATACAATAGTTACAAGAGCAGGTCAGAGGATTGGAATAATGTGGCATGTAATTCAGTTCCTGACTCCTGAAGGCTTGACCACTATCTACAAGGCACAAGTCAGGAATGTGATGGAATACTCCCCACTTGCCCGACTGTGTGCAGTCCCAACAACAGTCAAGAAGCTTGACACCATCCAGGACAAAACAGCCGGCTTGATTGGTATCACATTCACAAACATCTGCTTCCCAACACTCAGGAACAGCAGTGTTGTACTATCTACAAGATGCACAGCAGAAATTCATCAAAGACAGCACTGTCCAACCCAAAACAACTTTCATCGAGAATGACAAGGGCAGCAGATACATGGGAACACCACCACCTTCAAGTCCCCCTCCAAGTCACTCACCATCCTGACTTGGAATTATATTGCTGTTTTTTCAGTATCACTGGGTAAACATCCAGGAGGTCTCTCCCCAAGGGCATTGTGGGTCAACCTACAGCACATGGAGCACTGCAGCAATTCAAAAAGGTAGCTCACCACTTTCTCAAAGACACTGAGGGTGGGCAATCAAGCTTGTCAGCCAATGATGCCCATGTCCATAAAATCATAAGACACGGGAGCAGAATTAGGACACTCAGACCTTTGAGACTGCTCTGCCATTCGATCATGGCCGATATGTTTCTGAATCTTATGCTCCTGCCTTCTTCCTGTAACCATTGATTCCCCCTTACCAATCAACAAACTGTCTATCTCAGTTTTAAATACTCTCAATGGCTTGGCCTCTATAACCTTCTGCAGCAATGGGTTCCACAGATTCACCACTGCCTAGCTGAAGGAACTTCTCATCACCTCACGTCTAATGGTCATCTCCCCATTCGGAGGCTTTGCCCTCAGGTCCTCGTCTCCACCACTAGTAGGAACAGTTACCCCATGTCCAGTCTATTGCCCTCTATGTTATGTGTAAATTTCAGATCCAGAGACCTCAACCGCTCCTCTTCTGACAAGTTCTTCATTCCTGGGATCATTCTTGTAAACATTCTCTGGACCTCCCTTCCAATGCTCACACTTTCTTCCTTAGATATAGGGTCCAAACTCCTCACAATGTTTCACATGTGCTCAGGCCAGAACCTTACACAGCCCCAGCAGTACATCCCTGCTCTTGTATTCGAGCTCTGCAATGAATGTTAATATTTTATTTGCCTTCCTAACTGCCAATGAAACCTGCAAGTTAACCTGAAGAGAATCCTGAACTAGTAATCCCAAGGACTTCTGTTCTTCGGATTTCCAAAGCCTTTCACCATTTAGAATATAGAGCAGGGAGCATCCGAGGAGCAGGAAAATCAATGTTTCGGGCAAAAGCCCTTCATCAGGAATACATTCCTGATGGTCCTCAGATGCTGCCTGACCTGCTGTGCTTTTCCAGCACCATTCTGATCTAAACTCTGGTTTCCAGCATCTGCAGTCCTCACTTTTGCCTACCATTTAGAATATAGTCTATTCTTCCTGCAAAAGTGCATAACTCACACTTTCCCACATTGTATTCCATCTGCTACTTCTTTGCCTCCTCTCCAACCCTGTACAAGTCCCTCTGAAGCCTCCCTGCTTCCTCAGCACTACCTGTCCTTCCACCTATCTTTGTGTCTTTTGCAAACTGAGCAACAATACCCTCAGTTCCTTCATCCAGATCATTAATATATAACATGAATAATTGTGATCCCAACACTGATCCCTGTGGAAATCCACGAGTCACTGGATGACATCCTGAAAAACACCCCTTCATCCCCACTCTGCTCTTTGCCAGTCAGTCAATCCTCTGTCCATGCCAGCATCTTGCCCCCAACACCATGGCCTCTTATCTTATGGAGCAGCTTCCTGTGCTGCAACTTGTTAAAGGTCTTCTGGAAATCCATATAGATTACACCCACTGCCTCTCCTTTATGTCACTGGATTATTATCTCCTCAAATAATTCCAACAGATCTGTCAGGCATGACCTCCCCTTGATGAAGCCGTGCTGACCCTGCCCTATTTTACCAAGTATCCCACAATCTCATCATTAATAATGGACTCTAGCTAATGACTGAGGGCCTGCTAACTGGCCTGGAAGACGTTTACTGATCGTAATTGTTTCCTCACTCAGTGAATTGCTGTTGGGGTAATCCATATTCAGAACTCATTCTCAAATTTTCCCTCTCCAGGTTCAATTTTAACCGCTGACCAAGATCAGTCAGCAAATTCTGTCGCAAATTAAACGTTTAGTCAGAAGATGCCCAGCTAAATGTCAGACTTTATTGTTTTGGAACTTTTCTGCTGTGTGAACGTGGCAGAAAATAGCATTTAACCCCTCAAGACTGTCCCTCCATTCCCACCCTCTGGTCAGTCCAAGTGTCACTCCAGCTCCCACTCCCATCTCTTCACCATTCCCTGCTCTAGGCTTCTCTTCCCCTTCCCTAGTTATAATCTCTCCCAAAGCTTTTCTCAGACCACTTTCCTGATTCCAGGGATCATTCCCTCCAGTCTCAGGTGGTGGATCATTCCCTCCAATCTCAGTCCTCATGCCGTGTGGTATCATTTTCCCACTCACTAACCACCTCCTTGTTCCTGCTTGGTTCAGGCTTTCCCACAAGATTTGTCACTGTTCCAGGGAGTAAAGAGCCTGGGAGAATTACAGGTACATATTCAGTCTCATGTTGTAAAATCTGCATTTAGTCAAATTCAGGGATTTGAATGGTGCAGGTGTGGATGGAGTCATTTTAGGTCTCACAACAATGTTTTTCTTCGTCTCTCATGATTCGCTATTAACATATTCCATCACCATGGTGACCTTCCTGAGAAAATGGGCGAATTGGTGATTGTGTGTCTCTTCGTGAAAAGTAATTAAATTAGTTCAGTATCACTCAAAAACCGAAATGATCAAATCTGGACCACCCAATGTTCACTGAATTTCACTCAAAGACAGACCCAAAAGGGAGACCTGAAGCTAAATTCCAATTGTCTATCTGTAAATTGACAGGGTCTGCATTTCAGAGCAATGGGTGGAGCTGACATTTTTGGTTTGGAAATAGATCAGACCCTCTCTGGCATAATAAAAGTTCTATACAGCAATGATACAACTTACCAATGTTTCTCCTCTTTCCCCCAATCACAGAAGGTAAGCATGCCATCTGCCTTCTCCATCACCTTATCTCCATAGTTGCTGCTTTAGGGACTGTGGTTCTGTATACCTAGATCCCTCTGTATGTTACTGCTTCTGAGGTTCTGCTGTTTCCTGTTTTCCTCCTTCCTGAGTGAGAACTTCCACAATGTATCACCTCACATTTGTCTGGATTAAATTCCACCTGCCGTTTCTCTGCCCATGTCACCAGCCGATCGATATCCTGCTGCATCCTCTGGCAATCCCACTTAGTATCCACAGCTCCCCCAATCCTTGTGTCATCTGCAAATGTACTAATCAGACCACATTTTACAAGAAGCCATCAGGTAATAATCTGGAAATTAAATGAAATTCAGCTTTGAGTGAATGTGTGAAGGTTGGGATTGGTGTTTCAGGTCAGGAAAGTCAATCTGATTCATTTTATGGATAATTATCTGTGAATTTTGGGACAAGTCATCAATTGTGTCTGATTAACCTCTTGTTGGATCTATCCCAAATCTCTCCTTTGATGCAAAAAGAGGAATTGAACAGTCAGCTGAAATACCATGTTTGGGTGGCACGGTGGCTCAGTGGTTGGGCAGCACGGTGACTCAGTGGTTGGGCAGCACGGTGGCTCAGTGGTTGGGTGGCACGGTGACTCAGTGGTTGGGCAGCACGGTGGCTCAGTGGTTGGGTGGCACGGTGACTCAGTGGTTAGGCAGCACGGTGTCTCAGGGGTTGGGTGGCACGGTGACTCAGTGGTTGGGCAGCACGGTGGCTCAGTGGTTGGGTGGCACGGTGGCTCAGTGGTTGGGTGGCACGGTGGCTCAGTGGTTGGGTGGCACGGTGGCTTGGTGGTTGGGTGGCACGGTGGCTCAGTGGTTGGGCAGCATGGTGGCTCAGTGGTTGGGCAGCACGGTGGCTCAATGGTTGGGTGGCACGGTGGCTCAGTGGTCATCACTGCTGCCTCACAGGGACCCAGCCTCGGGCAACTGTCTGTATGGAGTTTGGACCTTCTCCCCGTGTCTGCATGTGTTATCTCTGGGTGCTCTGGTTTCCTCACACAGTCCAAAGATGTGCAGGCTTGGTGAAGTGGCAGTGCTAAATTGCCCATAGTGTTCAGGGATGTGCAGGTTAGGCACACTGGTCAGGGCTAAATGTAGAATAATAGGGTAAGGGAATGGGTCTGGGTGGGTTGTTCTTCAGAGGGTCAGTGTGGACTTGTTGGGCCAAATGGCCTGATTCCACACTGCAGGGATTCGATGTGATCTGTGTGAAAAGGAATTAGATGTTCATATAATTTCTTAAAGCAGGAATTCTCCCTCTGTGTAAAACATGCTTCACATTTTCCCACAGGACTCAGAAACAAACATGACCATCAAACTGATTGTCATCCTTCCATCTGTGAGAGATGGTGGGAAAGCAGCCTCAGCATTTTCCTGAGATTATCTGCTGCCCTCCGAATGTCTGAACAAGCTGATTCTCGAAAGAATTGCCACAAATTAAACCTGAGCAATATTCTGCATTGTCAGGAATGTACTTAGAGTTATAGAGTCATAGAGATGTACAACATGAAAACAGACCCTTCGGTCCAACCCGTCCATGCTGACCAGATATCCCAACCCAAACTAGTCCCACCTGCCAGTACCCTGCCCATATCCCTCCAAACCCTTCCTATTCATATACCCATCCAAATGTCTGTTAAATGTTGCAATTGTACCAGCCTCCACCACTGGTCTCTTTTATATCTTTCCCCTCTCACCCTGAACCTATGCCCTTTAGTTCTGGACTCCCCGACCCCAGGGAAAAGACTTTGCCTATTTACCCTATTCATTCCCCTCATAATTTTGTAAACCTCTGTAAGGTCACCCCTCAGCCTCCAACGCTCCAGGGAAAACAGCCCCAGCCTGTTCAGTCTCTCCAACCCTGGCAACATCCTTGTAAATCTTCTCTGAACCCTTTCAAGTTTCACAACATCTTTCCGATAGGAAGGAGACCAGAATTGCGCGTAATATTCCAACAGTGGCCTAACCAACATCCTGTACAGCCACAACATGACCTCCTGACTCCTGTACTCAATACTCTGACCAATAAAGGAAAACATACCAAACGCCTTCTTCACGATTCTATCTACCTGCAACTCCACTTTCAAGGTGCTATGAACCTGCACACCAAGGGCGCTTCGTTCAGCAACACTCCCTAGGACCTTACCATTAAGTGTATAAGTTCTGCTAAGATTTGCTTTCCCAAAATGCAGCACCTCGCATTTATCTGAATTAAACTCCATCTGCCACTTCTCAGCACATTGGCCCATCTGGTCAAGATCCTGTTGTAATCTGAGGTAACCCTCTTTGTTATCCACTACACCTCCAATTTTGATGTCATCTGAAAACTTACTAACTGTACCCCTTATGCTTGCATCCAAATCATTTATGTAAATGACAAAAAGTAGAGGACCCAGCACCGATCCTTGTGGTAACAAAGAGGGGACTTCGCTAGTTTCGCACAGAGTTCTCAGGTACACCTGATCAGGTCCTGGAGATTTATCCACCTTTATCCATTTCAAGACATCCAGCACTTCCTCCCCTGTAATCTGGACATTTTGCAAGATGTCACCATTTATTTCCCTGCAGTCTATATCTTCCATATCCTTTTCCACATTAAATACTGATGCAAAATACTCATTTAGTATCTCCCCCATTTTCTACGGCTCCACACAAAGGCGCCTTGCTGATCTTTGAGGGGCCCTATTCTCTCCCTAGCTACCCTTTTGTCCTTAATGTGTTTGTAAAAACCCTTTGGATTCTCCTTAATTCTATTTGCCAAAGCTATCTCATGTCCCCTTTTAACCCTCCTGATTTCCCTCTTAAGTATACTCCTACTGCCTTTATCCTCTTCTAAGGATTCACTCGATCTATCCTGTCTATACCTGACATATGCTTCCTTTTTTTTCTCAACCAAACCCTCAATTTCTTTAGCCATCCAGCATTCCCTATACCTACCAGCCTTTCCTTTCACCCTGACAGGAATATACTTTCTCTGGATTCTTGTACAGTGTGGAAATGGGCCCTTCGGCCCAACAAGTCCACACCGACCCTCCGAAGAGTAACCCACCGAGACCTATTTCCCTCTGACTAATGCATCTAACACCATGGGCAATTTAGCATGGCCAATTCACCTGACCTGCGCACCTTTGGATTGTGGGAAGAAACTGGAGCACCCAGAGGAAACCCACGCAGACACAGGGAGAATGTGCAAACTCCACACAAACAGTTGCCCGAGGCTGGAATCGAACCTGGGACCCTGGTGCTGTGAGGCAGAAGTGCTAACCACTGAGCCACTGTGCTGCCCTGAAGGCCTCCCATTTTTTTCAGCCGTCCCTTTACCTGCGAACATCTACCTCCAATCAGCTTTCGAAGATTCTTGCCAAATACTGTCAAAATTGGCCTTTCTCCAATTTAGAACTTCAACTTTTAGATCTGGTCTATCCTTTTCTATCATTATTTTAAAACTAATAGAACTATGGTCGTTGACCACAAAGTGCTCCCGCACTGACACCTCAGTCACCTGCCCTGCCTTATTTCCCAAGAGTCGGTCAATTTTGCACCTTCTCTCGTAGGTACACCCACATACTGAATCAGAAAATTGTCTTGTATGCTCTTAACAAATTCCTCTCCATCTAAACCTTTAACACTACGGGAGTCCCAGTCCATGTTTGGAAAGTTAAAATCCCCTACAATAACCACCCTATTATTCTTACAGATAACGAGATCTCCTTACAAGTTTGTTTCTCAATTTCCCTCTGACTATTAGGGGGTCTATAATACAATCCCAATAAGGTGATCATCCCTTTCTTATTTCTCAGTTCCACCCAAATACCTTCCCTGGATGTATTTCCGGGAATATCCTCCCTCAGCACAGCTGTAATGCTATCCCTTATCAAAAATACCATTCCTCCTCCTCTCTTGCCTCCCTTTCTATCCTTCCTGTAGCATTTGTATCCTGGAACATTATCCTGCCAGTCCTGCCCATCCCTGAGCCATGTTTCCGTAATTGCTATGATATCCCAGTCCCATGTTCCTAACCATGCCCTGAGTTCATCTGCCTCCCCTGTTAGGCCCCTTGCATTGAAATTAATGGAGTTTAATTATTAGTCCTACCTTGTCTCTGCCTGCCCTGATTGTTTGACTCACTTCTGTTCTCAACTGTACCAGTCTCAGATTGATCTCTTTCCTCACTACTTCCCTGGATCTCAACCTCCCCCCGCACCCCCACACACCTTACTAGTTTAAATCCTCCCGAGCAGCTCTAGCAAAATTCCCTGCCAGTATATTAGTCCTCTTCTAATTTAGGTGCAATCTCTCCTTCTTATACAAATCACTCCTACCCCAAAAGAGATTCCAATGATCCAAAAATGTGAATCCTTCTCCCATACACCAGCTCCTTAGCCATGCATTCATCTGCTCTTTCCTCCTATTCCTGCCCTCACTGGCTCGTTGTGTATAACTGTCCTGGCAAGGGGAGTGGCAAGTTCTGGAGCACAAGTCTTCAGTACTATTGTCAGAATGTTGTCAGGGCCCATAGCCTTTGCAGTATCCACTGTCTCCAACTGTTTCTTGATATCACATGGAGTGAATAGAATTGGCTGAAGACTGGTATCTGTGATGCTGGGGACCACTGGAGGAGGCCAAGAGGATTATCCACTCGGCACTTCTGGCTGAAGATTGCTGAGAAAGCTTCAGCCTTATCTTTTGCTCTGATGTGCTGGGCGCTGTCATCATTGAGGATGGGGATATTTGTGGAGCCTCCTCCTCCTCCAGTGAGTTTTTTAATTGACCAGCACCAGTCACAACTGGATATAGCAGGACTGCAGAGCTGAGGTCTGATCCCTTGATTGTGGGATCGCTAACCTCTGTGCTAAATGCCTTCTCCACTACCCTGTTTAGCTGTGAGTTTACATTCAAGGAACTATGGGCCTGCACTCCAAGGTCTCTTTATTTGACAACACCCCCCAGGAACCGGACATTACGTGTATAAGTCCTGCCCTGGTTTGCCTTATCAAAATGCAACATCTCACATTTATCTGAATTAAACTCCATCTGCCATGCCTCGGCCCATCAGCCCATCTGATCAAGGTCACATTGTACTCTGAGGGAACTTTCTTCACTGCCCACCACACCAGCAATGGTGGAGCCATCTGCAGACTTACCAAACCATTTCTCTTGTTTTCACATCCAAATGTGAAATTATAGAAATGACAAGAAGCAGTGGATCTAGCACTGATCCTTGTGACACACGTCCAATCACAGGCCTCCAGTGTGCAAAACAACCCTCCAACATTATCCACTGTCTCCTATCTCCAAGCTAATTTTGTATTCAAATTGCTAGCTGTCTCTGAATTCCAGGTATCTAACCTTGCTAACCAGTCTATCACGTGGAACCTCATCAAACATTTGGTTATTTACCCTATCATTCCCCTCATAATTTTATAAACTTTTACAAGGTCACCCCTCAGCCTGCAAAGCTCCAGGAAAAACAGCACCAACCTATTCAGCCTCTCCCTATAGCTCAAACCCTCGAACCCTGGCAACATCCTTGTAAATCTTTCCTTCACCCTTCAAGTTGCACATTATCGTTCCAACAGCTGGGGGAGCAGAATTGGACACAGTATTCCAAAAGTGGCCTAATCAGTGTCCTACACAGCTAAATGTCAGACTTGAATGCTTTGAATGTTTGCTGCGTGAAAATGACAGAATAAAGTATTTAACCCCTCGAGACTGTCCCACCATTCCCACCCTCTGACCTGTCCAAGTGACACTACAGCTCTCACTCCCTGCTCCAGGCTTCCCTTCCCCTTCCCCAGCAGTAATCTCTTCCAAACTTTTTTCCTGCACCACTTTCCTGATGCCAGGGATCATTCCCTCCAGTCTCAGGTGGTGACCCCATGCTGTGTGGTATCACTCTCCCACCCACCACCCACCTCCTCGTTCCTGCTTGGCTCAGGTTTTACCACAAGATTTGTCACTGTTCCAGGGAGTAAAGATCCTGCGAGAATTACAGGTACATTTTGTGTCCCATGTTGTAAAATCTGCATTTAGTCAAATTTGGGGATTTGAATGTTCCAGGAGCAGATGGAGTCATTTTAGGTCTCGCAACAATGTTTTTCTTCGTCTCTCATGGTTCAGTATTAACATATTCCATCACCATGGTGACCTTCCTGAGAAAATGGGCCAAATGGTGATTGTGTGTCTCTTCGTGAAAAGTAATTAAATTAGTTCAGTACCTCACTCAAAAACAGAAATGGTGTAAATGTTGGTCAAATCTGGGCCACCAAATGTTCACTGAAGTAAAGACTGACCCAAAAGCTAATTTCGATTGTCTATCTGTATATTGACAGGGTCTGCATTTCAGAGCAATGGGTGGAGCTGACATTTATGTTTGGAAATAGTTCAGGTGTTCTCTCGTAATACAAAAATTCTGTACAGCAACGGTACAACTTACCAATGTTTACACCCTAGTCAGAGAAGGCAAGCATGCCATCTGCCTTCTCCACCACCTTATCTACATAGTTGCCGTTTTAGGGACCTATGGTTCTGTATTCATCGATCCCTCTGTATGTTACTGCTTCTAAGGTTCTGCCATTCACTGTTTTCCTCCTTCCTGAGTGAGAACTTCTCCAATGTATCACCTCACATTTGTCTGGATTAAATTCCATCTGCCGTTTCTCCACCCATGTCTCCAGCCTATCGAAATCCTGCTGCATCCTCTGGCAATCCCATTTACTATTCACAGCTCCCCCAATCCTCGAGTCAACTGCAAACTTACTAATCAGACCACATTTTACAAGAAGCCATCAGGTAATAATCTGGAAATTAAATGAAATGCAGCTTTGAGTGAATGTGCGAAGATTGGGATAGGTGTTTCAGGTCAGGAAAGTCAATCAAACTTACTTTGTGTACAATGAAATATGGATTTTGAGACATATCACCAACTGTGTTGGATTAACCTCTTGTTGGATCAATCCCGAATCTCACCTTTGATGGATAAAAAGGATTTGAAGATCAGCTGAAATACCATGCTTGGAAAAGGAATTGGATTTTCATATAATTTCTTAAAGGAGGAATTCTCCCTCTGTGTAAAACATGCTTCACATTTTCCCACAGGACTCCGAAACAAACATGACCATCAAACTGATTGTCATCCTTCCGTCTGGGAGAGATGGTGGGAAAGCAGCCTCAGCATTTTCCTGAGATTATCTGCTGCCCTCCGAATGTCTGAACAATTGATTCTGGAAAGAATCATCATCAAACAAACCCTGACAAGCTGTCTCTCTGAGACGAGTGATAATGAACTGGCCCAAAACAGGGCAGCAAACAGTGAGCTCCTGATGAGACTGAATTTGAATGAAATGTGCCCCAGGGACTGAAGGCAGAAAACTCCATGACAGAAATCAGCTGTCTCTGAGAGTCACAGAGATGTACAGCATACCGACCAGATATCCTCAATTAATGTGGTCCTATTTGCCAGTATTTGGCCAATATCCCTCTAAATCCTTCTTATTCAGGTACCCATACAGATGCCTTTTAAATTCTGTAATTGTACCAGCCTTCACCACCGCCTCTGCAGTTCAACCCATACACACACGACCTGCTCTGTGAAAAACCTGCCCCTTATCTATTCCATCTCACCTTAAACCTATGCCCTCTAGTTTTAGACTCCTTCAGCCTTGGAAAAAGACCTTTGCTATTCACCCTATTCATACCCCTCATGATGTTATACACCTCTATAAGGTCCCTCCTCAACCTCTGACACTCCATGGAAAATATCTCCAGCTTATCCAGCCTCTCCCGATTGCTCAAACTCTCCAACCGCTGCAGAATCCTTGTAAATCTTCTCTGTACCCTTTCAAGTTTAACACCATCTTTCCTGTAGAGGGAGAAATCAGTATTCCAAAACTGACCAAAACAATTTCCTGCACAGACACAACATGTTGTTGGAGCTGTGTGTGTGTTTTTTTGAATAAACTAGTCAACAACATGAAACACAGGAGGCAAACAGCAGCAAATTGTTTCTGGAACAGTTTCCTTCATTCCAACTTTGAGATGGATTTTGAAATGATTAACTCACTGAGTGCTGGCTCCAGGGAAGTCTGAAGGTCCCCAGCAGCATTTTGCTTTCAGCTCCCACAGTGTCAGGCTGAGAGATTCCCTGCTCTTACAGAAAGAACACTGTTGTCAGAATAGTTTGTTCCATGAGATAAATCTACAAACCCTTTCCTTACTCTCAATGCTCCCATTAATTGGAGACGCTGGTGTTGTACAGTACAATGGGGTCACCTGTAGTGTGACATGAACCCAAGGTCCTGGTTGAGGCCATCCCCATGGGTACCGAACTTGTCTATCGGCCTCTGCTCGGCCACTTTTCGTTGTTGCCTGTCCTGAAGTCCGCCTTGGAGGACGGTCACCCGAAGGTCTGAGGTCGAATATCCCAGACCGCTGAAGTGTTCTCCGACTGGGAGGAAACACTCCTGTCTGGTGATGGTTGTGCAGTGTCCATTCATCCGTTGCCGTAGCCTCTGCTTGATCTCCAATGTACCATGCCTCAGGTCATCCTTGCCTGCAGTGTATGAGATAAACAACATGCAAGGTGACAAAACTACACCAGGTACACGTACACCAAGAACAAGAAATTGGAGAAACTTTGCATCACCACCAGCAGTAGCCAAGCCCAACCTTGCACCACAGTTTAGATTACTTACAGTGTGGAAACAGGCCCTGCGGACCAACAAGTGCATACCGCCCCGCCGAAGCGTAACCCACCCATACCCCTACATCTACATCTACCCCTTACCTAACACTATAGGCAATTTAGCATGGCCAATTCACCTGGCCTGAACATCTTTGGACTGTGGGAGGAAACCCACGCAGACACGGGGAGAACATGCAAACTCCACACAGTCAGTCGCCTGAGGCGGGAATTGAACCCCGGTCTCAGGCGCTGTGAGGCAACTGTGCCACCGTGCCGCCCAGTGTATCTGTAAATCTGTTTTTTACATTAGAATCAGTCTGACCATTGTGGCACAGACAGCCTCACACAGAAAACCTTCAATACATTATCTGGACTGACATGGCACCAATTGTTAAAGTTCACTTGAATGTGACTTTTAAAAAAGGTTTTGCGATTTACATATGAAAGAACTGAAACCAACACGGTCATTCTAAAAGATGAGAGACTTAACAAACAATCCAGGTCTTTTTCAATATATAATTTCAGTTACATCACACTGTAAACTGTTGCTATAAATTCTGTATCTTACAATCTTATTCTCCATAACCACCTGATGAAGGAGCAGCACTCCAAAAGCTAGTGCTTCCAAATAAACCTATTGGAATATAACCTGGTGCTGTTTGATTTTTAACTTTGTGCTCCCAGTAAGGAAGCAATACCCCAGGGTAGCATTGACATAAGGAGGGGGGTGGTGTCAGGAAAGTGCCCATCATCGTTCCAGTTGAGGGGAATATCCAGTGAGCTCGGCTGAATTATGTCTCTGTTGCTGAGTGACAGTGATGTTTAAACAACACATCACTCCCAGTGGGGTCAGAAACATCTCAGAGGTGAGAAACCACACGAGTTACCGGGACAGTCACCCTGATGTCTCGGTGAAATACAGGGCCAGCTCCTTCCTGCAGTGATGAGTGTTACAGTCTGGTATGGCAGGAGCACTTGCTCTGTCAATGTCTTTCTGAATTCTGCTTCCTCAATGGTGAACACAGAGTTAAATAATCCCCTCAGTGAGGCTGTTCTCTGCTGACTGGGGTCTTCAGATTCTTTCTTTATTCCTCAGATAATGAAGCCACTTTTCCAAGAAGTTCACCAATCAGAGCTATCAAGTTAATTGGTTTTAACCCCTTGAAATGTTGGTCCTAGTGTTTAATGGCGAGCTGATAGTGAACCCTTTGACGTGTCTACTTTAGGGCCTGGGTGTCTGGTTTTGGATCCAAAATATGCACTTGGTCCTTTGTTTTATTGTCACATGTCTGCCCTGTTGGGGGGGGGGGGGGCGAGTCATGAGACTATTAAAGCAGAAACCCAGGTAATGTCCTGGGAACCTATCCCACCAACATGACAGGTGGTTGAACAATTAAAAAAATCTGTAATGAAGATTCGAGTGATGATGGTGAAATCATTGTCGATTGTTGGAAAAAACCTTTAGGGAAGTAAACAGCTATCCTTACCTGGTCTCACCTACATGTTCCATTCATAAACTGCCCTCCAGACAATTAGAGATGGACAATAAATGCTCGCCAGTGAAGCCTTCATCCTGGGAATGAATTTAAAACATAAAAACTGCCATTTCACACTTGCAAATGAGTTCTGGTTGTCTTCAATTGTTGGGGCTTGAATCTTTCTTAGATTTGTCTCTGTATGTCCCTTTGTCTCGGACTGAGGTATTCCCAGCATACCTTACTTTTTGGCCAGTTTCTGTGTCCTGTTTATTTCAGTTGCTGTGCTTGTATTTATGGATTGATGGTTGTTGCAGCCAGTTCCTTTTTAATGATATTATTTTACTTCAGCAGGTTCAGGCTGCTCCAGGAAGGTCCTGCTGCTACTGCTCCTCAAACTACTCGGAAACTCAAGGAGTCAGTCTCGCTGGTTTTCAGCAAATGTCTGGGATACACGACAGAAAATGGAGATTCCAGCCCGAGAGTACTTCAGTAAGAGATGCAACACTCAAAGTGAACTCCATGTTTTTGAGGTGACAGTGAGGATTTAAAATTTGAATTTAGTCTGTTGTCAGGAGCAACAAATATATGTAGGCTTTTATTAATCACAAAATGGCTTTTCAACTTAAAATAACACAACAAAATGGCTTCAAGTTATGATTTGACACTGTGAACCTGCATTTCTGCTTTGCTGAGTTAGCAGAATTAGAAGGTAAAGCAGACAATGGAGTCTTCAGAAATGAATCATAAAACATTAACTGACCACTCGTACTAACCTTGAACTGCAGTATGAGATGATGATGTACGTAAGACAACACTATTTCCCAGGAGGAAATATCATTGGGTTAGCCTACTGTCAATCATGTCAGCTTATTACATTTGATTGCTCTTTTCTTGTACTTAAGGCTGTGCTGTCTCTTAAAAACATATAAATAATGTTTAATTTTCGAATGTAATTGCGCAAATTCTCCACGGAATACAGAAGCTTTAACCTCTGTGTTGCTGGACAAAACTGTGCCAGGCTGCCTTATTTTATTAAACTGGCAACCTTGCTTTGTACAGACTGTATTCCTGGTAATTCTTTTGACCGATCGAGAGACCGAGAGGTCCCTCCTGGGATCTGGATCTTTAACAGCTCATAACCCCCTGCAGCCTGACCATGGGACCTGACAAAGTTCACTCTGTCAGGAACCTATGTTTAAAAATGCATTTTTGATTATTTGATCATGATGAAACTAACTGTGTTCATCAGTCAGTCGGAAATTACAGCATTCAGTTAATTGCAGTCAATGTAGCACATTTACTCACCATGTGACTGACTCAGCCCATTCACCAAGTTGTAGGAAAGATGTATTGTTGGACCTGGTCCTTGGAAGTGAGGTGGGCCAATTGGATGAAGTGGCAGTGAGAGACCAGAGACAGTGATCATTGTATCATCAGCTCCAGGATGATGGTGGAGAATGACATGCAGCAATCCAATTGACAGAGAGCTGACTTCAACGGAGTAAGAGCAGAGCTGGTCAGATTGACTGGGACAAGAGGTTATTGGGAAAACCAGGAACTTCACAAATGGCTACATAAAGGAGGTAGAGATTAACATTGGGAAGAAAAAGTGTACCTTATGACAAGGTGTCCGGCAGAAAATACAATTGCAAACCTGTACGAATACTGAAGGTTCAGAGAGGAGGTGAAAAAGCAAATAACTGAGGCAAAGGGAAATTATGAGAAAAGATGTAGCAGCTGACAATAAAGGGGAATCCCAAAGTCTTCCATACACATGGAAATAACGACTGAGTGATTCAAGGAGGAGTAGAACTGATTACAGACCAACAAGGGGATTCACACAGAGGTCAGGGGGTACGGTTAAGGTGTGAAATGAACACTTTGCATCTGTCTTTACAAAAGAGGAGTATACTGCCCAGGCCATGATGACAGAGGAGGGAACACGGTCGCCATTTTCTGCTCGGATCCACTGTCAGTGCGCAGACACATGAGCATCAGTGACCAGGTCGAACTGGCCTTGGGAACCAAGGTAGGCAGAAGCAAAAATGAGGTCATGTTCTTTGGGAATGGGCCAACCAATCCTTTACCCCCTTCACCATCAGGACAGATTATCTGAAGGTACTGGAAATATGGTTCGGGAGATCCAGGGTGTGCGTAAAACATCCACTGTGCCTGGAGGACCATCAACTCAGTGCAGGAAGCTCTTTGGTCTGCCTGAAATTTGTGTTGGTCTTCCAGAACAAGGAGTTGACTCCAAACGAGTGTTGCCAATTGGTACATTCCCAGGTCCAGGGCTTTGTGCTGAGGGTTGTAGCTGCCACCAAGGCGCAGTGGGGAAAGACTATTGTCTGAGATCTTCCTGCTGAAGGTAAATGGGGGTCATTCAGTTACTGGACCCTCTCAATGCCTCAAATGCATTTAAGTATCATCTGGTTCAAACCTTTGGTTTGTTTGGGAAGAGTCAAACTCCAGTTTTTGTTTGTTTCCTTGATATGCTGTTGTACAGAACTGAACTGCATTTGTAACTATGTGTGCGTATATTTTTTAAGAATGAAGCAAATTTTTCAAATTAAAAATGGACATGTTCACAAAAGGGTTCAATGTTATTATGGACGAGGTTTTGCGATACAAGCTGCGGTTAATATCGAGGTCTTGTGATTTGAATTGACTTTTATCCGAAGCAAACACCAGGGGGTGCCATTGTACTGGAAAGACTGGGAGAGCAAATTAAACCGTTGGGAGGGGCTGCATTAAAGTGAGATTGACAGGGACAGAGTTTGCTTTACACAAACAGTGAGAATCCTATGGGTACATAAAGAATTATTTGTAATTCACTCCTGGGATGTAGGTGCTGCACGCTGGGAGAGTATTTATTGCCAATTTCCTGTTGCTATTGAGAAGGTGAATTGCCTTCTTGAACTGTTTGTAACCTAAAATGGCTGGTCAGGGAAGTTCCTGATGCATGCTGGGAAGGAGAATGGCCAAGTGAAGCAAACTTAAAACGATTGAAAGAAATCTGAACTGGTTCCGTTGTAAACAGTTCCCAACAATAGAACTCTATAAAGAGATCAGGGAGGAGGGTGGAGTGGATAGGTGGAAAAGAAGATAGGCAGGTAGGACAAGTCATGGGGACAGTGCAGAGCTGGAAGTTTGGAACTAGGGTGAGGTGGGGAAAGGGGAAATGAGGAAACTGTTGAAGTCCACATTGATGCCCTGCGGTTGAAGTGTTCCGAGGTGAAAGATGAGGCGTTCTTCCTCCAGGCGTCTGGTGGTGAGGGAACGGCGGTGAAGGAGGCCCAGGACCTCCATGTCCGCGGCAAAGTGGGAGGGGGAGTTGAAAAGTTGGGCCACAGAGCGGTGTGGTTCATTGGTGCGGGTGTCCTGGAAATGTTCCCTAAAGTGCTCTGCTGGGAGGTGTCCAGTCTCCCCAATGTAGAGGAGACCGCATCGGGAGCAACGGATGCAATAAATGATATTAGTGGATGTGCAGGTAAAACTTTGATGGATGTGGAAGTCTCCGTTAGGGCCTTGGATGTAGTTGAGGGAGGAGGTGTGGGCGCAGGTTTTGCAGTTCCTGTGGTGGCAGGGGAAGGTGCCAGGATGGGAGAGTGGGTTGTACGGGGCCGTGGACCTGACCAGGTAGTCACGGAGGAACGGGCTTTGCGGAAGGCAGAAAAGGGTGGTGGGGTCTTTTTGGAGGTGGCGGATATGTCGGCGGATGATTTGGTTTATGTGAAGGTTGGTAGGGTGAAAGGTGAGCACCAGGGGTGTTCTGTCTTTGTTACGGTTGGAGGGGTGGGGTCTGAGGGCGGAGGTGCGGGATGTGGACGAGATGCGTTGGAGGGCATCTTTAACCACGTGGGAAGGGAAATTGCGGTCTCTAAAGAAGGAGGCCATCTGGTGTGTTCTGTGGTGGAACTGGTCCTCCTGGGAGCAAATACGACGGAGGCGGAGGAATTGGAATACGGGATGGCATTTTTGCAAGAGATAGGGTGGGAAGGCCCCTCCCACTCTGCCAAGGACATGGAGGTCCTGGGCCCCCTTCACCGCCGCTCCCTCACCACCAGATGCCTGGAGGAAGAACGCCTCATCTTCCGCCTCGGAACACTTTAATCCCAGGGCATCAATGTGGACTTCAACAGTTTCCTCATTTCCCCTTCCCCCATCTCACCCTAGTTCCAAACTTCCAGCTCTGCACTGTCCCCATGACTTGTCCTACCTGCCAATCTTCTTTTCCACCTATCCACTCCACCCTCCTCCCTGACCTATCACTTTCATCCCCTCTCCCACTCACCCATTGTACTCTATGCTACTTTCTCCCCACCCCCACCCTCCTCTAGCTTATCTCTCCATGCTTCAGGCTCACTGCCTTTATTCCTGATGAAGGGCTTTTGCCCGAAACATCGATTTTGCTGCTCCTCGGATGCTGCCTGAACTGCTGTGCTCTTCCAGCACCACTAATCCAAAATCTGGTTTCCAGCATCTGCAGTCATTGTTTTTACCTCGTTGATTTTAACCCTACCGCGAATCCTCTTGCAAGGATGCCTGCCTTGAAGAAGTTTTCCTCCTCTCTCTACAAGAATCTCAGGGAGTCCCTCTCTCTGCAACTCCCAGGTCATTTCCTCTGCCCTGAAACTCTTCAACCATGTCATGAAACAAACTCGCTACCACAGCCACATTTGCTTCCTCAGTGCCTGCCTCCGTAACCATCTCATCCCACACGGACTCTGGACCACCTTTAAAACAGCAGAGTTTGGACCCGAACAGGACAAACAGTACAGACTACACATTCAAAAACACCAGCAACAGTTCTCCTTCAAGATCCTTCGCTCCACGCTTGCAGCAATGCGCCGGCACCTAACCTCTCTACAGTCAGCCCTGCCTCAGCTGAGGGCCACACTCTCTCAGAATTGCAAAGGACCCATTCTGTACTACATCCTCAGGAGAATTCATACTCTCAACAAACAGTATTTCAACACCATCTCAAACATCAAAAACTGTAAGTACAACAAACTTTTATCTCCCCACCTCCATAACCAGCTCTCCTCAAACATTCCAGAAGATTTCCCCAGCCTCTGGAACTATTTAGACTCCATTAGCCATGCGGCTGGTGCAGCTGCCACCCCCACGCTGATTGATGATGTCACTTCCGCCCCATCATGGCCACTCCCACAACCTCTTCCACCCCTCACAATTCCTCATCCATCACATGTGAGATCACTTCCGCCCCTCGCATCGTCGCTGATGTCACATGCTCAGTGACTTCCGCCACCCCTACTGCCGTGTCTGCCACCACTTCCACCCCCACCAACGCCACTCACCTGCATTCTGCTGACATGCCCCCCCCCCCCCCCCCCCACAGATCCCACTGTCACCATTCCCGGCCCCCAGAATCCTGAGGGGAGCACCACTCCTGCTCATGACTCCACCCCCATTCCCCCCACCACCACACCCACTCCAGTTAATGGCTCTGCCCCCACTCCCAGCTCCACACCCACACCAGATCCCAGCTCCCAGCCCTGCAGAGTTTTTGCCCGAAACGTCAATTTTGCTGCTCCTTGGATGCTGCCTGAACTGCTGTGCTCCTACAGCACCACTAATCCAGAATCTGGTTTCCAGCATCTGCAGTCATTGTTTTTACCTCTATAAAGAGATCAGCCATTCAAGAGAGTCGACAGGTTCTAAGGCAATGGATGTGATCAAGGTCACAGGGGGAGGCGATGGTCTAATGGTATTACTGTTGGACTGTTAATTCAGAAACCCAGCTAATGTTCTGGGGACCCGAATTTGAATTCAATTTAAAAAGTCAGGAATGAAGAATCTAGTCATGGCCATGACTCCATTACAGATTGTCAGAAAAACCCATCAGGTTCAGTAATGCCCTGCAGGGCAGGAAACTGCCATCCTTAGCTGGTCTGGCCTACATGTGACTCCAAACCCACAGCAAAGTGGTTGAACCTTAGCTGCCCTCTGGGTAATTAGAGATGGGCAATAAATCCTGCCCAGCGAGTGACACCCTCATCCCATGAATGAATAAAAAAAACGTTTATCCTATTTTGCACAGAATTCATAGCTGGTAACAGACACAGCATTAAAGTTCTCAAACAAAGGCAAATAAGTGACAAAATCCATTAAGGAGCCCAATGGATGACCTCATATCTGGAAGAGAGACATTTGAACAGTTTAGGGACTAAAGAAAAACATAAAAATGGGGTTTCACTGCCTCTTCTCCGTGAGACCTGTACAGATCAACCATCGCATAGACCAACCATCACACAGACCAACCATCACACAGACCAACCATCACACAGACCAACCATCGCATAGACCAACCATTGTACAAACCAACCATCTCACAGACCAACCATCACACAGACCAACCATCACAAAGACCAACCCTTGTACAAACCAACCATCTCACAGACCAACCATTGCACAGATCATCCTTCACACAGACCAACCATCATACAGACCAACCATCGTACAGACCAACCATCGTACAGACCAACCATCGCACAGACCAACCATCGTACAGACCAACCATCGTACAGACCAACCTTCGCATAGACCAACCTTCACACAGACCATCCTTCACACAGACCAATGATTGCACGGATCATCCATCGTACAAACCAACCATCACACAAGAACAATGAACGTTGAGTGAAGGGGTCGAAAGTGGGTTGCCAATTGGGCCTCATACCTCACATCTGGTTATTGGGGACTATAGTATACCTCAACAAGGTGATCATCCCTTTCTTATTTTTCAGTTCCACCGAAATAATTTCACTGGACAATTTCCCAGGATTATCCTTCGTAAGAGTTGTAATGTTATCCCAAACCAAAAGTGCCACACCCTCTCCTCTCTTGCCATCCTTTCTATCCTTCCGATGGCATCTGTCCCCTGGAACAGATGTTCCAAATATCTGTCCTTTTAGTAAGAATTACTTCAGAAACGAGTCAAGGACTTGCTTCAGCTGCACCAATATGCCAGCATTTCGAGTACTCTAGTCAAGTATTTTAAATGTAAACTGAAATCAAAGCTTTCTATTTGTACCTAATAGATTTAACTCAAGTAAAAACAGAAATTTCGAACTTAATTTATCATAAGTCACTGTTATTTCAAAGCAAGATGCCTGACAGGTAAGACAGATGAACACAGGACACGGTTCAGAACATTGGACTGGGATATGATCGCAGTTACAGAGATGGAGTTCAGGGAAGGGCAGGACTGGCAGCTTAATGTTCCAGGGGACAGATGCCATCGGAAGGATAGAAAGGATGGCAAGAGAGGAGAGGGTGTGGCACTTTTGGTTTGGGATAACATTACAACTCTTACGAAGGATAATCCTGGGAAATCGTCCAGTGAAATTATTTCGGTGGAACTGAAAAATAAGAAAGGGATGATCACCTTGTTGAGATATACCATAGTCCCCAATAATCAGCAGGAAATTGAGAAGCAAAGTTATAAGGACATCTCAGTTATCTGTAAGAATAACAGGGTTGTAATAGCAGTGCATTTTAACTTTCCACCAATAGACAGTGACTGCCATAGTATGAAGGGTCTGAAGGTAGACAAACGTGTTAAGTGTGCACACAAAAGTTTTCTGATTCAGTATGTGGATGTAAAATGTGACCTTCCCTTTGGAAACAAGGCAGGACAAGTGACTGAGGTGTCAGTGTGGGAGCACTTTGGGGCCAGTTATCATAATTCTATTAGTTTTAAAATAGTTATGGGAAAGGATAGACCAGATCTAAAAATTAAAGTTCTAAATTGGAGTAAGACCAATTTAGATGGTATTAGGCAAGAACCTCTTTGATTGGGAAAGATTATTCACAGGTAAACAGGCGGTTGGAAAATGGGAGGCTTTCAAAAATGAGACAACAAGATTTCAGAGACAGTATGTTCCTGTAAGTGTAAAGGACAAGGCTGGTAGATGTAGGGAATGCTGGATAACTAGAGAAATTGTGGCTCGAGTCAAGAACAAGAAGGAAGCATTTGTCAAGAATAGACAGCTGGGATCGAGTGAATCCCTAAGGGAGTATAAGGGCAGTAGGATTATACTCAAGAAGGAAATCAGGAGGGCAAAAAGGGAACATAACATAATTAGGGTCAAGGAGAACCCAAAGGCATTCTACAATAGAGGAAGGACAAAAGAGTAACTGGGGGAGAAAAAGGTCTCTTCAAGATCAACAAGGCCATCCACGTGTGGAACAACAGGAGCTGTGTGAGATAGTAAACAATGATTTTGCATTGGCATTTAATGTAGAGAAGGATATGGAAGTTGGAGAACTTGGAGAAATAAGTAGTGATATCTTGAAAAGTGTCCAAATTACAGAGGAGGAGATGCTGGATGTGTTAAAATGCATAAAGATGGATAGATCCTTGGAATTTGATCAGTCATAGAGTCATAGAGATGTACAGCATGGAAACAGACCCTTCAGTCCAACCCATTCATGCTGACCAGATATCCCAACCCAATCTATTCCCACCTGCCAGCACCCGGCCCATATCCCTCCAAACCCTTCCTATTCATATACCCATCCAAATGTCTCTTAAATGTTGCAATTCTACCAGCCTCCACCACATCCTCTGGCAGCTCATTCCATACACATACCACCCTCTGCGTGAAAAAGTTGCCCCTTCGGTTTCTTTTATATCTTTCCCCTCTCACCCTAACCCTATGCCCTCTAGTTCTGGACTCCCCGACCCCAGGGAAAAGACTTTGTCTATTTATCCTATCTATGCCCCTCATAATTTTGAAAACCTCTATAAGGTCACCCTTCTGCCTCCAACGCTCCAGGGAAAATGGGCCCAGCCTGTTCAGCCTCTCCCTGTAGCTCAGATCCTCTAACCCTGGCAACATCCTTTTAAATCTTTTCTGAACCCTTTCACGTTTTACAACATCTTTCCAATAGGAAAGAGACCAGTGTATCTTAGAAGTTGATGGGAAGCTAGGGAAGTGATTGCTGGGCCACTTGCTGAGATATTTGTATCATTAATACAAATGTGTGAAGTGCCAGAAGATTGGAGGGTGGCTGAAGTGTTGCCATTATTTAAGAACAGGAGTAAGGAAAAGCCAGGGAATGAACGACCAGTGAGACTGATATCAGTGGTGGGTTAGTTATTGGAGAGGTTTCTAAGGGACAGGGATTTACATGTATTTGGAAAGATAAGGATTGATTAGGGATAGTTAACATGGCTTTGTGTGTGCAAAATCATGTCTCACTAACTTGATTTGAAGAAATGAAAAAGATTGATGAGGGCAGAGCAGTTAACAAAGTCTATATGGACTTCAGTAAGGCAAAAGGTTCCGAAGAGTAGACTGGTTGGCAAGATTAGGTCACAGAGAATCCAGGGTGAAAGTGAGTACTGCAGATGCTGGAGATTAGAGTCAAGAGTGTGGTGCTGGAAAAGCACAGTAGGTCAGGCAGCATCCAAGGAGCAGGGAAATCGACGTTTCGGGCATTGTTCATAATGAAGGGTTTTTGCCCAAAGCGTCGATTTTCCTGCTCCTTGGATACTGCCTGATCTGCTGTACTTTTCTAGCACCACATCTTGACTCATAAAATCCAAGGTGAGCTGCCATCTGAAAACAAAATTAAATTGAAGACAGAAGATGAAGGTGGTGGTGGAGGGTTGCTTTTCGGACTGGTGACTTGTGACCAGCAGTGTGCCACAAGGATTGGTGCTGGGTCCACTGCTTTTTGTCATTTATGTAAATGATTTGGATGTGAATACAGGAGGTATGGTTAGTAAATTTGCGAATGACACCAAAACTGGAGGTGTAGTGGACAGTGAAGAAGCCTATCACAGAGTACAACAGCATCTTGATCAGATGGGCCAGTGATCCAAAGAGTGGCAGATGGAGTTTAATTTAGATAAATGCAAGGCAAGTCAGGGCAGGTCTTATACACTTAATGGTCAGGACCTGGGGAGAGTTGCTGAACAAAGAGACCTTGGGGTGCAGGTTCATAGTTCCTTGAAAGTGGAGTCACAGGTATACATGGTAATGAAGAAGGCATGTGGTACACTTAGCTTTAATGGTCAGAGTATTCAGTACAGGAATGTAGAAGTCATTTTGCAGCTGTTCATGACATTGCTTAGGCCACTTTTGGAGTACTGCATTTAATTCTGATTGCTCACTGAAAGGAAAGGTGTTGTTAAACTTGAAAGAGTGCAATAAAGAACTACAGGGATGTTACTGGGGTTTGAGTTGCAGGAATTGAGTGGGGCTATTTTTCCTGGAGCATCGGAGGCTGAGGAATAAATTTACAGAAGCGTATAAAATCACGAGGAGCACAGACAGGGTAAATAGCAAAGGTTTTTTTTTACCCAGAGTAGGGTAGAAGGCATAGGTTTAAGGAGGGAGGGGAAAGATTTAACAAAGACCTAAGGGACAACTTGTTCACACAGGATGATGTATGAATAGAATGAGCTGTGGTGTAGGCAGGTACAATTATAACAATTAAAAGGCATCTGGATGAGGATGTGAATCAGAACGGGCTAGAGTGATATTGGACAAATGCTGGCAAACGGGACTAGATTAATTTAGGATATCTGGCTGTCAAGGACGAGTTGGACCGAAGGGTCTGTTTCCATGCTGTACATCTCAATAACTTTGTAAGTAATTCGATCTGGAACTCACTCAGGGTGAGAGAGCTTGAATACGATCCCACAACTGACCATTGCATGGTTTCACATGTAACGTCAATAATCTGTGCTCTGCAACACCTCCCATTTACAATGAGTTTCTCGACAGAGTGGTCATTCTGGAACTATATCTGTCACCAGAACCTGTTTAATCTCCATGTGGGAATAATTCATTAAAAGCAAGATTACAACAAAGAGAAATTTGCTGCAGTGATTAATCCCTGTTTCCCAGTGAAGGACCCAGCTCCCCATCCACAGTTGACTTTAACCCTCTGTACATGCTGGAAGAAGACTTTAAACTGATGTCACCAACGCCCAAATGAATCTGAAACACTGGGCAATAATTTAGTTTTGAAAAGAAATCCTCACTATAAAGGATATTAAAAGGAACACGAGCATCCAGGACAGCTCTGTCAGGGACAGTCAGAGCAACCAGAGCTGGAACCTGATGTCTGGTTAATGTGTGGCTGGAAGACCACATGGTTCCTCCATATCGGGATGAGGGAGTGGGCAGGAACTGGGCGGATAGGATAGAATTTGGGGAAATGTGATGGGAACCAAATGTGAAAAAAAATCCCAGGGGAATGTTTAGAATTGGTGAGTGACTCGAAAATGGTGGTATTCAGAGTGGCCTGGATGTCCTTCTACATGAAGCATAGAAAGTTAATGTAGACGTTCAGCCAGCTATTAGCATTCTATCCCACATTACAAAGGGAGTAAAGAGTAAAGAAAAATGGAAAGAAATGTGGATGGTGTTAATCAGAAACAAATACTGAACACAGAACAAAGAAAATTTACAGCACAACAACAGGCCCTTCGGCCCTCCAAGCCTGAGCCAATCCAAATCCACTGTCTAAACCTGTCACCCAAATCCTAAGCATTTGTATCCCTCTGCTCCCCACCTACTCATACATCTGGCCACACGCATCTTAAATGAATCTACCGTGCCTGCATCTACTACCTCTGCTGGCAACGCATTCCAGGCACCTATCACCCTCTGTGTAAAGTACGTGCCACGTGTATCCCCCTTAAACTTTCCACCTCTCACTTTGAAAGCAAAACCTCTTGTTACTGAATCCTTCACCCTGGGAAAAAGCTTGTCTCTATCCACCCTGTCTATACTCTTCATGATTTTGTAAACCTCAATCAGGTCCCCTCCTCAATCTCCTTTTTTCAAATGAAAACAAACCTAACTTACTCAACCTCCCTTCATAGCTAGCACCTTCCATACCAGGCGACATCCTCGTAAACCTTCTCTGCACCCTCTCCAAAGTGTCCACATCCTTTTGGTAATGTGGCAACCAGAACTGTACACAGTATTCTAAATGCAGCCAAACCAATGTCTTGTACAATTTTAACATGACCTGCCATATTTAATACTCCATCCGATGAAGGCAAGCACACTTTTTGCCTTCTTGACCACTCTATCCAGCTGTGCAGCAACCTTCAGGGTACAATGGACCTGAACTCCCAGATCTCTCTGCTCATCAACTTTTCCCAAGGCTCTTCCGTTTACTGTATAATTCGCTCAAGAATTAGACTTCCCAAAATGCATCACCTCACATTTGCCTGGATTGAACTCCATCTGCCACTTCTCTGCCCAACTCTCCAGACTATCTATATTCTCCTGTATTCTTTGACAGTACCCTGTGCTTTCTGCTATTCCACCAATCTTTGTGTCATCTGCAAACTTGCTGATCATATCAACAGTGCTCTCTTCCAGATCATTTATGTATATCACAAACAACAATGGCCCCAGCACTGATCTCTGTGGAACACCACTGGTCACCTTTCCCCATTTCGAGAATCTCCCTTCAATTACTACTCTCTGTCTCCTATTCTTTATCCTGCTCAAACAGTCCTTTATCCACCTAGTTAGAACACCCTGCCACCATGTGACTTCACTTTCTCCATTAGTTGACCATGGGAAACCTTATCAAATGCCTTACTAAAGTCCATGTACATAACATCAGGCAGCATGGTGGCTCAGTGATTAGCAGTGCTGCCTCACTGCACCAGGGTCCCAGGTTCGATTCCAGCCTTGGGTGACTGTCTGTGTAGAGTTTGCACATTCTCCCCGTGTCTGCGTGGGTTTCCTCCTACAATCCAAAGATGTGCAGATCAGGTGAATTGGCCATGTTAAATTGCCCAGAGAGTTAGGGGTGTTAGTCAGAGGGAAATGGGTCTGGGTGTGTTCCTCTTCAGAGGGTTGGTATGGACTTGTTGGGCTGAAAGGCCTGTTTCCACACTGTAGGGAATCTAATCTAATTCACAGTGCTTCCTTCCACTATCAACTTGGTCACTTCCTCAATATTAAGTTGGTAAGGCACGATCTCCCCCCCACACACAAAATCGTGCTGCTGATCACTAAAAAGCACATTCTTTTCCAAATATAAATAGATTTTATCCTTCAGTACCTTCTCCAGATACTTTCCCACCACCGACGTCAGGCTCACTGGTCTGTAGTTACCCAGAATATCCCTACTACCCTTCTTGTACAGGGGCACAACATGAGCAACCCTCCAGTCCTCCAGCACCTCACCTGTGTTTAAGGATGCTACAAAGATATCTGTCAGGGTCCCAGCTATTTCCTCTCTCATCTCCCTCAGCAACCTGGGATAGATCCCATTCGGTCCTGGGAATTTGTCCACCTTAATAACCTCTAACTCACCCAACACATCTTCTCTACTTATGTCAACGTGATCCAGACTAATCAAACTTCTACTTCTATTCTCAACATTCATCATGTCTCTCTCCTCAGTGAATACTGATGCAAAGTACTCATTCAGAATCTCACCCATTTTCTCAGGTTCGACACACAGCCTTCCTTCCTTATCCTTCAGTGGACCAATCCTTTCTCTAGTTACCCGCTTGCGACTTATTTCAGAATAAAAGACTTTGGGATTCTCCTTAATTCTGCCCACTCAAGCTATTTCATGACCACTTTTAGCCTGCTTGATTCCTCGTTTAAGACTGGTCCTACTCTCCCGATATTCCTCTAGGGCCTGTTCTGTTCTTAGCTGCCTGGACCTTATGTACGCTTCCCTTTTCCTCTTGGCTTGTCCTGTCATCCATGGTTCATGAATCTTGCCTTTCCTATCTTTTGCTGTCAACAGGACATGCCTATCCTGCGCTATCTGGACTTCCCTTCAACAGCTGTGTCCAATCCACATTTCCCAACTCCTGCCTAAGTTTGATATAATTGACCTTGGCTCAGTTCAGTATTCTTCCCTTTGGACCACTCTCATCTTTGTCGACGAGTAATCTAAAACTTACAGAATTATGGTCACTGTTCCCAAGGGGATCCCCCACCGCAACTTCTACCACCTCGCCCGGCTCATTCCCCAACACCAGGTCCAATATGGCCCCTTCCCTTGTCGGACTATTGACGTACTGCTCTAGAAAACTCTCCTGGACGCTTCTTACAAATTCTGCCCCATCCAGATCTCTGGTACCAAGTGTATCCCAGTCAATGTTAGGAAAATTAAAATCTCCCATCACCAGCACTCTGTTGCCTTTACATCTTTCCATAATCTGTTTACCTATTTGTTTTTCTACCTCATGCTCACTGTTGGGAAGCCTGTAATACAGGGTAAAAACAATGACTGCAGATGGTGGAAACCAGATTCTGGATTAGTGGTGCTGGAAGAGCACAGCAGTTCAGGCAGCATCCAAGGAGCAGTAAAATCGACTGCCTGTAATCCTGATGAAGGGCTTTTGCCCGAATTGTCTATTTTACTGCTCCTCGGATGCTGCCTGAACTGCTATGCTTTTCCAGCACCACTAATCCAGGCCTGTAATACAGCCCCAACAATGTAACTGCACCCTTCTTGTTTCTCAGCTCCACCCATAATGCCTCACTACTCAAGCCCTCCATAGTGTCCTCTTTAGCACAGCCACCCTTGGCCAGCAATGCAACTCCTCCCCTCTTTTACTTCCCTCCCTGAACTGTCTGAAGTGTCTATATCCTGAAACATTTAGTTGCCAATCAAGCCGTTCCTTAAACCAAGTCTCTGTGATTGCAATAATGTCATACTCCCAGGCACCAATCCAAGCCCTAAGTTCATCTGCCTTACCCACTATATTCCTTGCATTAAAGTATGTGCACTTCAGGCCACCAGTTCTTTTGCGTGTTCTTACAGTCTCCAGTTTCCACCTTGCTGCCTACTTGTCTTCTCTTCTGGTTCCCAGTCCCCTGCCACATTAGTTTAAAACCTTCCCAACAGCAGTAGCAAAAACTGAAGTGGCTGATGATTATGAGCTGCTTCATAAAACTCAGTTTGGCTTCCAGAATCAATTTCAGTCCATGAGGGATAGAAACTGGGACAAAAAGAAATCCACATGTGGAAAGGGAAAGGTAGGTCTCCGTGAAGATCATAAGGATAACTTACCACAGGGTAAAAAAGAAACCCTTGAGGGGGACAAAGAAGTATAAAAGCTCTGGTGTTTTCATTGTAATGAAGTGGGCCACACAAAATCACAGAGTTGGTGGGCGAGGAGAAAGCCAGATGTAGGAAAACCAGACAAGCCTGGGAGTTTTGTTGGACTAGTCACAAAAAGCACAAGGGAAGTTAGACAACTGCCTCAGAGTGGACAAGATGATCAGGGGTTGATTAAGGAGGAAGTGCCAGATCTGCTTAATAAATATACATGCAAGGGGAAAGTTTATTCACATAGGACAGGAGCAGTAGGTTAGGAGGTTACAATATTAAGGAACACAGGATCCTCTCAGTCTGACCCATCACAACCCAGTAATGCTCTCCTACAACCTCTTCTACAGGCAGAAGGTACAGAAGCTTAAATACAGGCACCAGCCGGATCAGGAACAGCATCTGCACTGCCATTATTAGACTGATGAACGGATTCTCTCACTTCAAATGATGTAGAACTTGCTAATGTTAATCTTGCCTGGCGCACACCCTGTGTCATGTAACCTGTATACTTCTATCCAAGATTTCTTTCACCCAACGATCTGTATGTCCTTGCTTATTTTGATCTGTCTGTATGGCTCGTAAACAAAACATTTCACTGTACTCAGGTACATGTGATAATAAATAAGTCAAATCAAATCCAAATGCTCCCCCACTGACACCTCAGTCACCTGCCCTGCCTTATTTCCCAAAATAAGGTCAAGTTTTGCTCCTTCTCTAGTGGATTCATTCACGTACTGAATAAGAAATTTTTCTTGTTCACACTCAACAAATTCCTCTCCATTCAAGCCCTCATCATTATGGTAGTCCCAGTCTATGTTTGGAAAGTTAAAATCCCCTACCATTACCACTCCATTATTCTTACAGATAACTGATATCTCCTTACAAATTTGTTCCTCAATTTTCTGCTAATTATTGGAGGGTCTAAGGAGATCATCCCTTTCTTATTTCTCAGTTCCACCCAAATAACTTCCCTGGACGTACACCCAGGAATATCCTCCCAAAGTACAGCGTAATATTATCGCTAATCAAAAATGCCACTCCCCCTCCTCTCTCCTTCCCAAAGATTTGTATCCTGGAACATTAAGCTGCCAGTCCTATCCATCCCTCATCCATGTCTCTGTAATTGCTATGATATCCCAGTCCCATGTTTCTAACCACGCCCTGAGTTCATCAGCCTTAGGCCACTTGCATTGAAATAAATGCTGTTTAATTTATCAGTCCTACCTCATTTTCTGTTTTGTTCCTGCCTGTCCTGTCTGTTTGACTCACTCCTTTGCCCAACTGCACCAATCTGCTTTCTCACTATCTCCCTTGGTTCCATGTGACCCCACTTTACTCCTCCCGAGCAGCTCTAGCAAGTCTCCCCCCAATATATGAGTCTCCTTCTAATTCAGGTGCATCTGTCCTTCTTACACAGTAACCTCCATCCCAGAAAAAATTACAATGATCCAAAAATGTGAACCCTTCTCCCCTGCACCAGTTCCTCAGCCATGCTATTCCTTCTCTCACTAGGGTGTGGCACCAGGAGTATCCAGATATTACTACCCTCAAGGACCTATGTTTTAAATTCCTGCCTAATTTCCTATATTCTCTCCTCAGAATCTCGTCTATTTGTCTTCCTATGTTGTTAGTTCCAATGTGTACAATGACCCCCTGCTGGTCTCTCTCTCTCTCCTTTGAGAATATTCTGCCCCTTCTCTGAGATATCCTTGATCCTGGCATCAGGGAGGCAACTGATGTCTCTATCTTGGCCACAGAAATGTCTGGCTATGCCTCTGACTGGAGAGTCCCCGATCACAATCGATCATATGGAACCTGACGTACCCCTCATTACATGCGAGCCAGTCTCGGTACCAGAAACCTGGCTGTTCATGCTACAATTCTACTGTGAGTCTGTCACCCCTGACTTTTTCAACAACAGCATATATGTTTGAGATGGAACTAGCTACAGGAGACTTCTGCACTACCTGCCTTCCTCTCCTACCTTTCCTGGAGGTAACCCATCTACGTAACTGTATCTGTGATTTTTTTCTCCCTTCCTACAACTACTATCCATCCCACCTCCGAGCTCCTGTAAATTCCTCATTGCCTCGAACTGCTGCTCCAGTTGATCCATGCGATCTGATAGGATTTGTGACCAAACACATTTCCTGCAGACATAACCATGGAACTGGGGAAGATATTTCTGAAAAATCATCCAGTGAAATTATATGAGTAGAAATTGAAAATAAAAATGGAAAGATCACTTTGATGGGATTGTACTGTAGGCCCCCCCAATATTAAAACAGAAATTGAAAAAGGAATATGTAGGGAGATCTCAGATAAATGTATGCATCATAAGGTTGCAATAATGGGGAATTTTAATTTTCAAAATATTGATGGGGGCTATCACGGTGTTAAAGGACTGGATGGTGAAGAATTTTCTTCATAAATATGCAGTTGCTCCTACGAGAGAAGGAGCAAATTTGGAGCTTCTTTCAGGCAATACGGCTGGGCAGGAAACTGAAGTAAAAGTGGGGGAGCACTTTGGGTCGAGCCATCACAATTCTATTAGTTTCAAAATGTTTATGGAGAAGGCTAAGCCTTCCATAAAGGTTAAAGTTTTGAATTGGAGTGAGGCAAATTTTAATGCTAAGTGATAAGAACTTTCAAAAGTTGATTGGAATAGACTGTTGACAGGTGAAAGGATGACTGACAAGTGGCAGGCATTCAAGAGGGTGATGATGAAAGTTTAGAGACATTTTGTACCTGTTAGAGTGAAGAGTAAGGCGGGTAAGATGAAGGAACAATGTACGAATAAAGGTATTGAGGTTCTCGTCAAGAATAAAAGAGAATCTTATTTTAGATAAGGACAACTTGGTTCAACTGAATCTCTTAATCAATATAAAGAGTCATGGGGCATTCTTAAGAGAGAAGTCAGGAAGGCAAAGAGAGGATATGAGATAACATTAGCAGATAAGGTTAAGGATTGTCCGAAGAGATTCTACAAATACATTAAGAGCAAGAGGGTAACTGCGGAGAGGGTAGGGCTTCTTAAAGATCAAGGAGGTTTTCTTTGTGCTGAATCCCAGGAGATGGGAAGGATAATAAATGAATATTTTGCATCAGTTTTTGCTGTGGAAAAAGAAATAGAGATTGCAGAGAAATAAACTTTGACGCTTTTAAAACTGCAGAATTTCTCTGCATTCTCTAGACTCCATTTCTTCAGTTCCTGGAGGTAGTTGGAGAGGTCACGAGGTCACCAGGGAGCAGCGGAGCCTGTTGGGATACATGAGTGTACAGATTAAATTTCTTTATCGTTTCGGTTTTCTTCAGTTCCTGGAGGCAGTCAGAGAGGTCATGAGGTTACATATTTGGGCTGTTACCTAACCTGAAACACTACCTGGGTAGTGTCTCCCACCCGTCCTTCTCCTCTAACCAAAAAAATAGTTCTGTGTGTAAGTGTGTACGGTGGTAAGTGTTTTTGATCATGTTACACATTTTTTTTCAGCGGTCTATTTGGGAATTTAGAATAGCGGGAATGGAAGTTAGGGCAGTTGAATGCTCCTCCTGCAGAATGTGGGAGGTAAGGGTCATCTCTAGTGTCTCCGCTGACTTCAATCGTGGGAAGTGCACTCAACACCAGCTCCTCGTGAACTGGAGCTGGAGAAACTTCGGATCATCGCAAAGAGGGTTATTAAGAGTTGTTACAGGGAGATAGTTACTCCACAGCCACGAGAAGAAGGTAAATGGGTTACTATCAGGGATAGGAAAGGGAACTGGCAGCCATCCTGTGGTGGTTCCCCTCAACAACAAGTATAGCGTTTTGGATACTGTTGAGGAGGGACTACTTACCATGGATGAACAATGGGGCACAGGTCTCTGGCACAAAGTCTGTCCCTGTTGCTCAGAGGGGAAGGGGGAACAAGAGCAGAGCCTTAGTCATTAGGGACTCCATAGTTAGGGGGACAGAGAAGAGGTTTTGTGGGAACAAGAGCGATTCCCGATTGGTGTGTTGCTTCCCAGGTCCCAGGGTTTGTGATGTCTCTGATCGTGTTTTCAGGATTCTTGAGGGGGAGAGGGCACAGCCCCAAGTTGTGGTCCACACAGGCACTAGTGACATAGGTAGGAGGAAAGGTGGGGATCGAAGGCAGAAATTCAGGGAGTTAGGGTGGAAGCTCAGAGCTAGAACAAACAGAGTTGTTAGCTCTGATTTGTTGCCTATACCCACGTGCTAGTGAAGGGAGGAACTGGGAGAGCGCGGAGCTGAACACTTGGCTGCAGGAATGGTGCAGGAGGGAGGGTTTTGGATTCTTGGATAATTGGAGCTCTTTCTGGGGAAGGTGGGACCTCTACACACATGATGGTCTCCACCTAATATCCTAGGGGAGGGAAATTTGCTAATGCTCTCCGGGGGTGGAGGGGCAGGGAATTAAACTAATGGAGCAGAGGGATGGGAACCTGAATTGTAGTTCCAGTGTACAGGAGGTTGAGGGTAGTGAGGTCACGGGCAGGTTTACAAGATCGCAAGAGGGCGCCAGCAAGCAGTATGTTGGTTTGAAATGTGTGTGCTTCAATGCCAGGAGCATCCGGAATAAGGTGGGTGACCTTGCAACATGGGTTGGTACCTGGGATTTCGACGTTGTGGCCATTTCAGTGACATGGTAGAGGAGGACCAGGAATGGTTGTTGCAGAGTCCAGGATTTAGATGGTTCAGCAAGATCAAAGAAGATGGTAAAAGAGGCGGGGGTGTGGCATTGTTAATCAAGGGTATTATTACAGCAGCTGAGATAACGTTTGAGGACTCATCCACTGAGGTAGTTTGGGCTGAGGTTAGAAACAGGAAAGGAGGTCACCCTGTTGGGAGTTTTCTACAGGCCTCCAAATTGTTCCAGGGATGTAGAGGAAAGGATAGCAAAGATGATTCTCGATAAGAGCGAGAGTTACAGGGTAGTTGTTTTGGGGGGGACTTTAACTTCCCCAATATTGACTGGGAATACGATAGCTGAAAATGTGTTGCTGGAAAAGCGCAGCAGTTCAGGCAGCATTCAAGGAACAGGAGAATCGACGTTTCAGGAACGAGGAAAGTGTGTCCAGCAGGCTAAGATAAAAGGTAGGGAGGAGGGACCTGGGGGAGGGGCGTTGGAAATGCGATAGGTGGAAGGAGGTCAAGGTGAGGGTGATAGGCCGGAGTGGGGGTGGGGGTGGAGAGGTCAGGAAGAAGATTGCAGTTAGGAAGGCGGTGCTGAGTTCGAGGGATTTGACTGAGACAAGGTGGGGGGAGGGGAAATGAGGAAACTGGAGAAATCCGAGTTCATCCCTTGTGGCTGGAGGGTTCCTAGGCGGAAGATAAGGCGCTCTTCCTCCAGCCGTCGTGTTGCTATGGTCTGGCGATGGAGGAGTCCAAGGACCTGCATGTCCTTGGTGGAGTGGGAGGGGTAGTTGAAGTGTTGAGCCACGGGGTGGTTGGGTTGGTTGGTCCGGGTGTCCCAGAGGTGATCTCTGAAACGTTCCGCAAGTAGGCAGCCTGTCTCCCCAATATAGAGGAGGCCACATCGGGTGCAGCGTATGCAATAAATGATGTGTGTGGTGGTGCAGATGAATTTGTGGTGGATATGAAAGGATCCCTTGGAGCCTTGGAGGGACGTTCGGGACACCACCCATGCCTTCCACCTCCTCCATGATTTTCGCTTCCCCGGTCCCCAACGCCTTATCTTCACCATGGACATCCAGTCCCTGTACACCTCCATCCTCCATCACAAAGGACTCAAAGCCCTCCGCTTCTTCCTTTCCGGCCGTACCAACCAGTACCCTTCCACCGACACCCTCCTTCGACTGACTGAACTGGTCCTCACCCTGAACAACTTCTCTTTCCAATCATCCCACTTCCTCCAAACCAAAGATGTAGCCATGGGCACCCGTATGGGCCCCAGCTATGCCTGCCTCATCGTAGAATATGTGGAACAGTCCATCTTCTGCAGCTACATTGACACCACCCCCCCCCACCTTTTCCCCCGCTACATCGATGACTGTATCGGCGCTGCCTCGTGCTCCCACGAGGAGGTTGAACAGTTCATCCACTTTACCAACACCTTCCACCCCGACCTCAAATTTACCTGGACCGTCTCAGACTCCTCCCTCCCCTTCCTAGACCACTCCATTTCTATCTTGGGCGACCAAATCAACACGGACATTTACTATAAACTGACCGACTCCCACAGCTACCTAGACTACACCTCCTCCCATCCTGCCCCCTGTAAAAACGCAATCCTATACTCCCAATTCCTTCGTCTCTGCCGCAACTGCTCCCAGGAGGACCAGTTCCTGTCACGTGTACTGAGGCACAGTGAAAAGCTTTGTCTTGCGAGCAATACAGGCAGATCACAGAGTTAGGTAGCATAGATAAGTAAATCATAGGTATACAGCGGTAAGAACAAAAACACAGGTACAGGCGAACGTTAAGAGTTTGTGAGTCCATTCAGTATTTGAACAACAGTAGGGATAAAAATGTTTCGAAACCGGCTGGTGCGTATGTTCAGGCTTTTGTACCTTCTCCCCGGTGGTCGAGGTTGTAGAAAAACATTGCCAGGGCAGGATGGATCTTTGAGAATGCTGTGGGCCTTTCCTTGACAGCAGGCCTGGTAGATGGATTCTGTAGTTGGGAGGTTGGCCTTTGTGATTGTCCAGGCTGAATTCACCACTCTCTGTAACCATCTCTGATCTTGAATGGTACAGTTGCCTAACCAGGTAGTGATACATCCAGACAGAATGTTCTCGATGGCACACCTATAAAAGTTGGCAGGGATATTCGCCATCATGCCAAATTTCCTCAGCTACCTGAGGAAGAAGAGACGTTGTTGGGCCTTTGTAATCAGTGCGTCTACATGAATGGCCTTGTGGAGGTCACATCTGGATTTCCTGTAAAGTTCTGGATCGCCTGAATTGAATGCCGCACGCCTGGTCTTCAGGAGGCAGTGGATCTCCTGGTTCATGCAAGGTTCCTGGTTGGGAAACACCTGGATTGACTTCTTTGACACGCAGTCCAACACGCACTTGCTAATGAAGCCTGCGATGGTGATGGTGTGCTGGTCTAGGTTGTCTGCTGAATTCTTGAACATGGCCCAGTCCACTGATTTCAAGCAGTCTCAGGAAAGTTCTTCTGCTGCCTCAGAACGTCACTGTAATCCTTTCTGTGATGAGTCCTCTCGTTTCGACTTCTGCTTGTGAGCTGGGAGGAGGAACACGGCGCTGTGAACAGATTTTACAAAGTGTGGATGGCGGGGGGGTGGAGGGGGGGAGCGATAGGCATTTTTGATGGTTGTGTCTCAGTGATCAATGATGTTCGGTCCTCCAGTTGGGGCAGGGGATGTGATGGGGTTTTTAGGTCGTGCCGTTTTGAGGGTTGGCCTGGTTGAAGTCACTGGCCACAATGAATAAGGCTTCGGGGAATTTCATCTGGAGTGCATTTGTAAACTTTATCCAGAGCATTCTTCACATCTGAAAGGGGGAGTATGTAGACTGATTAGATTAGATTAGATTACTTACAGTGTGGAAAAAGGCCCTTCGACCCAACAAGTCCACACCGACCCGTCAAAGCGCAACCCACCCGGACCCATTCCCATACATTTACCCCTTCACCTAACACTACGGGCAATTTAGCATGGCCAATTCACCTAACCCACACTGTCCAAAGATGTGCAGGTTAGGTGAATTGGACATGCCAAATTGCCCGTAGCGTTCGGTGAAGGGTGTTAGGTGAAGGGGTAAATGTAGGGGAATGTGTCTGGTTGGCTTTTGCTTTGGCAGGTCGGTGTGGACTTGTTGGGCCAAAGGGCCTGTTTCCACACTATAAGTAATCTAATGTAAGTAATCTAATCTAATCACACATTTTTGGACTGTGGGAGGAAACTGGAGCACCCGGAGGAAACCCACCCAGACACGGGGAGAATGTGCAAACTCCACACAGTCAGTCGCCTGAGGCAGGAATTGAACCCGGGTCCCTGGCGCTGTGAGGCAGCAGTGCTAACCACTGTGCCACCCACACCACTGTGCCACCGTGCTGCCCACACCACTGTGCCACTGTGCCGCCCACTGCTGTCAGGATGGTGGAGGTAAACTCACGCAGCAGGTAGTAGGGACAGCATTTCACTGTGAAATATTCTAGGTCTGGGAAGCAGTATCTCGCTGGGGTCACTACATCTAAGCACCAAGGAGGTGTTGGTGAGAAAGCAATCCCCTCCATCCCTTGACTTACTCGAGAATGCTGTGTGGTCCATACGATGCATGGAGAAACCGTCAGCTGCCAAGGCACAGTCAGGTGGAGCAGGAGTAGGCCATGTCTCTGTAAAGCAGAGCACACAGCAGTCTCTCAGTTCCCCAAGCTGGATCTGAGTTCATCCATTTTGTTTTCAATAGCTTGGAGTCTTCTGGAGAGGGGGGGCTTGAAACCGCATAATTTCAGTCTCACCTGCAGGCCGGTACCACTTCCATGTTGATATAGAATGATAAATATATAACAATATGGAAGGTGTCTGGGGAAATTCGAAGGAAGCTGCTAGCAGAAAGAGTTAACTCACTGTGAGTCTGAGAGAGGGGGGTGGGGCCCAAGTCACTGAGTGATTTTGTTGTAAATTTTACTTTGTTCAGGAAAACTGCTGAAATCTGCTGTCCATTTTCAAACTGACCTTATGGATTTGATAATCCTTTCTTTAGTTTTACAATTTGCCTTCAATTGTCTCCAATCCCTTTTACATTTTTAAGATCACCTTCACAGGAGACGCATTTATTTCTCACCTTTACATTTTCTATGTTTCTCTGAAACATTTTTCAAAAGCTGAGTTCAGTTTGAAATTTGCCAAATGACAGTTTATTTAGATTGTGAAACGACGCCGAGGATGTATAGCACAAAAATGTGATTTTAATTAGAATTTAAAAAACAGTTCACTCCACTCCCAAGGATTTGAAATTCATTATTAATCCAATATTGAATCTTTGATGTTGTGTCTGAACAACACCCTAATTTTCAGTGAGCCCTCTTTAACTATGGGGTGAGTTCCCACCTTCGTGCAGTGTAGTGAGGTACACAGCTGTGATTCCGTATACGGGGTGTCCCTGTCTACTGCCCATTTTTCAGCTGTTTCTACCTTATCCTCATCGACACCTGCTGCAGCCAATGACTCACCGTTTCTTCTTGTATTAGTATTAACTCATCTACACAACTGTAAATATAAAATGGCAATGATCACTTCCCCTTTCTGACCTTTATCATTCTTCAAACCAACCGTGAACATTTTCCTCTGGGGATGTGGTGCCCTGTGGGTTGAGCCCATCTCTCAGCATTCCCTTCGTCAATTTTGACTGTTGTTCTGCTGTAAACCCGGTGATGGAGCCCTCTGACATTTAATCAAAGTTTACAGCCTTTCCCTCATTCCCCTCCCTGACTTCATTTTTACACATTCTATAATGATACTTTTCCCCTTCAGATGTGATTTTAACCATTGGAAGAGGCACTGAGACTGTGACTCCTCTTGTGAGATCTGTCAGCACAAACCTGACGTGGTTTTGTATTTTGTTTAGAAGAAGCCCAGTTAAATATAAGGCTGTAATGTTTTGAAATATTTTTTCTGGGTAAAAATAGCAGAATAGAGTATTCAACCCCTCGAGACTGTCCCTCCATTCCCATTCTGTGGTCTTAGCTATTTGAAAATGGAGTCACAGGTAGATAGGACAGCGAAGAAGGCGTTAGGTATGCTTTCCTTTATTGGTCAGAGTATTGAGTACAGGAGTTGGGAGGTCGTGTTGCGGCTGTTGCATGCAATTCAGAAAGATGTTGTGGAACTTGAAAGGGTTCAGAATAGATTTACAAGGATGTTGCCAGGATTGGAGGATTTGAGCTCTGTAGAGTGGCTGAACAGGCTGGAGCTGTTTTCCCTGGAGTGTCGGAGGCTGAGGGGTGACCTTACAGAGGTTTACAAACTTATTAGAGGTATGGAGAGGATAAATAGACAAAGTCTTTTCCCTGGGGTCGGGGAGTCCAGAACTAGAGAGCATAGATTTAGGGTGAGAGGGCAAAGATATAAAAGAGACCTAAGGGGCAACCTTTTCACTCAGAGGGTGGTATGTGTATGGAATGAGCTGCCAGAGGAAGTGGTGGAGGCTGGTACAATTGCAACATTTAAAATGGCACAGTGGCTCTGTGGTTAGAACTGCTGCCTCACAGCGCCAGGGACCTGGGTTCACCCCCCGACTCGGGCAACTGTCTGTGTGGAGTTTGCACATTCTCCCCATGTCTGTATGGGTTTCCTCTGGGTGCTCTGGTTTCCTCCCACAGTCCAAAGATGTGCAGGTTAGGTGAATTGGCCATGCTAAGTTCCCAGTAGTGTTGAGCACATTAGTAATGGGGTGAATGTAGGGGGGTGGGTTGCTCTTCAGAGGGTCGGTGTGGACTTGTTGGGCTGAAGAGCCTGTTTCCAAACTGTAGGTAATTTAACCTCATCTAAAAAGGCATTTCGATGGGTATATGAACAAGAAGGGTTGGAGGGATATGGGCCAGGTGCTGGCAGGTGGGACGAGATTGGGTTGGGATACCTGGTCAGCATGGACTGGTTGGACCGAAGGGTCTGTTTCCGTGCTGTACATCTCTATGACTCTATGACTATGACACTCCAGCTCCCACTCCCATCTCTTCACTACTCCCGACTCCAGGCTTCTCTTCCACACCCCAGTGGCAATCTCTTCCAGACCTTTTCACGGACAACTTTCCTGATGCCAGGGATCATTCCCTCCAGTCTCAGGTGGTGTCCCCATGCCGTGTGGTATCACTCTCCCACCCACCACCCACCTCCTCGTTCCTGCTTGGTTCAGGTTTTACCACAAGATTTGTCCCCGTTCCAGGGAGTAAAGAGCCTGGGGGAATTGCAGGTACATTTTGTGTCTCATGTTGTAAAATCTGCATTTAGTCAAATTCAGGGATTTGGATGGTCCATGTGTGGGTGAAGTCAGTTTAGGGCTCGGAATTATGTTTTTCTGCATTGCTCATGATTCAACATTAAAATGTTCGATCACCATGGAGACGTTAATGAGAAACTTGGCCAAATGGTGACTTGCGTGTCTCGTTAGGCAAAGTAATAAAGTTAGCTCAGTATCTCGCTCATGAACAGAAATGGTGTAAATGTTGGTCAAATCTGGACCACCCAATATTCACTGAAGTAAAGTCAAACTCAAAAGGTAGACCTAAATTCCACACGTCCATCAGACATTTACAGGGTCTGCATTTCAGAGCAATGGCTGGAGCTGATGTTCATCTTTAGAAGTAGGTCAGGTGTTCTTCATTTACATCAAAAAAATGAAGCTGGAAAACACTGAACTAAAACATGATTAGTTTAGGAATTTCACATTGCAGACACACAGTGTTGTTTGTTCCTTCTTGGGGTGTGGGAGATTCTGACAAGATTGTTGTTTATTGACCATTCCTTGATGCCCAAAGATGGTGGTCGGTCCTCTGTTTGAATTGCTGTCGTCCAACTGGGACTGCCACAGTGTTAACTCGGATGGTATCTCACCTCGAAGATGTTTCTGATCCCACTGGAAGTGATGAGCTGTTTAAACATCACTGTCCTCACTCAGCACCAATGCAGCAGAGCTCACTGGCTATTCCCCTCAACTGGAACGATGCTAGTCACCTTCCTGACACCTGGGTGAGATTGTCTAACAGACTGTAGATTACACCAGCCGTTTAAATACCCTGGAGTGTGACTTCCTTCATGGGAGCATTGAGAGCAAGGGAAGGTTGTTGAGTGAAGTTCATTTATCTCATCTACTCTGACAAACTACTCTGACAACACTGTTCTTTCTGTATTACCAGGGAATCTCTCAGCCTGACACTGTGGGAGCTGAAAGCAAAATGCTGCTGGGGACCTTCAGACCTCCCTGGAGCCAGCACTCAGTGAGTTAATCATTTCAAAATCCATCTCAAAGTTGGAATGAAGGAAACTGTTCCAGAAACAAATTGCTGCTATTTGCCTCCTGTGTTTCATGTTTGAGTAATTTATTCCAAAAACAGGTCCAAAAACAGTATGTAAAGATCTGAGCTCACTGCTCAAACTGCAGATCCATCTGAAGATGCTCAGAATCGAACCGTGAATTCACGGATCTGTGGGAACATCAATATTTTGAGTTTTTGCTTCATTCTGTCTGTCGTCCTCAGGATGATAATTGTAGGAACAGGAGCTGATCGAGAGAAAGCTGATTTCTGTGATGGAGTTTTCTGCCTTCAGTCTTTGGGGCACATTTCATTCAAATTCAGTCTCATCAGGAGCTCACTGTTTGCTGCCCTGTTTTGGGCCAGTTCATTATCACTCGTCTCAGAGAGACAGCTTGTCAGGGTTTGTTTGATGATGATTCTTTCCAGAATCAATTGTTCAGACATTCGGAGGGCAGCAGATAATCTCAGGAAAATGTTGAGGCTGCTTTCCCACCATCTCTCACAGATGGAAGGATGACAATCAGTTTGATGGTCATGTTTGTTTCTGAGTCCTGTGGGAAAATGTGAAGCATGTTTTACACAGAGGGAGAATTCCGACTTTAAGAAATTACATTAAAATGTAATCCTTTTTCCAAGTATTATGTTTCAACTGATTGTTCAATTGCTGTTTATCCATCAAAGGAGAGATTTGGGACAGATACAACAATAAGTTCGCGAGACATAATTTGCAATATGGATAAAAGTTCATGTTTAATTCATCAGGACACAATATTCATTGGGTTTCCTGACTTAATACACCAAGCCCAATAGAACATAGAACAGTATAGCACACTACAGATCCTTCAGCCCTTGATGTTGTGCCAACCTTTTATCCTGCTCTGAGATCACACTAATTTACATACCCCTCATTTTGCTCTCATCCAAATACCGATCCAATTGTTGTTAAGTGTCTGTAATCTATCTGACTCCAGTACCACTGCTGGCAGTGTACTCCACACACCCAGCACTCTCTGTGTAAAGAACCTACCTCTGACATCTCCCCTAAACCTTCCTCCAATCACCTTAATGTTATGCTCCCTCGTGATAGCCATTTCCACCCTGGGAAAAAGTCTCTGGCTATCCACTCTACCCATGACTTGCATCATCTTGTATCAAGTCACCTCTCATCCTTCTTCGTTCCAATGAGAAATGACCAAGCTCCCTCAACCTTTCTTCATGAGACATGCCCTTGACTCCAGGAAGCATCTTAGTAAATCTCCTCTGCACCCTCTCTAAAGCTTCCACATCCCTCCTGTAATGAGGCAACCAGAACTGAACACAATATTCCAAGTGTGGTCTAACCAGGGGATTACAGAGCTACAATATAACCCTGAAGCTCTTCAACTCAATCTCCCTGCTAATGAAAGTCAACATACCATAGTCCCTGGTAACAACCCTATCAACCTAGATGGCAACTTTGTGGGATCTACGGATGTAAACCCCAAAATCCCTCTGTTCCTCCACACTGCCAAGAATCCTGTCATTATCTCTGTAATCTGCATTCAAATTCAACCTTTCAAAATTAATCATTTCACACTTCTCCAGGTTAAACTCCATCTGCCACTTCTCAGCCCAACTCTGCTTCCTGTCAATGTTCTGTTGCAATCTACAACAGCCCTCCACACTATCCACAACTCTACCAACTTTTGTGACATCAGCAAACGTACTAACCCACCCTTCCACTTCCTCATCCAAGACATTTATAAGAATCACAATTAGCAGAGGTCCGTGAACAGAACCCTGCCAAGCACACTGGTCACCGAGTTCCAGGCTGAATACTGTCCATCTACTACCACCCTCTGCCTTCTATGGGCCAGCCAATTCTGTATCCAGTCAGCCAAACTTCGCTGGATCCCGTGACTCCTTACTTTCTGAATGAACCTAGGTAAAAACAATGACTGCAGATGCTGGAAACCAGAGTCTAGATTAGCGTAGTGCTGGAAAAGCACAGCAGTTCAGGCAGCATCCGAGGAGCAGGAAAATCGACCTTTCGGGTAAAAGCCCTTCATCAGGAATACAGGCAAATTGCCTGAAGGGTGGAGAGATAAATAAGAGGAAGGTGGGGGTGGGGAGAAAGTAGCATAGAGTACAATAGGTGAGTGGGGAGGGAATGAAGGTGATAGGTCGGGGGGGGGAGGGTGGAGTGGATAGGCGGAAAAGGAGATAGGCAGGTAGGACAAGTCTGGACAAGTCATGGGGACAGTGCTGAGCTGGAAGTTTGGAACTGGGGTGAGGTGGGGGAAGGGGAAATGAGGAAACGGTTGAAGTCCACATTGATGCCTTGGGGTTGAAGTGTTCCGAGGCGGAAGATGAGGCGTTCTTCCTCCAGGCGTTGGGTGGTGAGGGAGCGGTGGTGAAGGAGGCCCAGGACCTCCATGTCCTCAGCAGAATGGGAGGGGGAGTTGAAATGTTGGGCCACGGGGCGGTGTGGTTGATTGGTGCGGGTGTCCCAGAGGTGTTTCTGAATGAACGTACCATGCAGAACCTGATCAAAAGCCTTGCTAAATTCCATATATACCACATCCACGGAGCGGCACGGTGGCTCAAGTGGTCAGCACTGCTGCTTCACAGTACTGGGGACGGGGGTTTGATTCCAGCTTCAGGCAACTGTCTTTGTAGAGTTTGCACAATCTCTCCTTGTTTGCGTGGTTTCCTCTGGGTTCTCTGGTTTCCTCACACGATACAACGATGTGCAAGTTAGGTGAATTGGCCATGGGAAATTACCCATAGTCCATTCAGGATGTGTAGATTAGATCTATTAGCCAGGGGAAAATATAGGATAATTGATACGGGAATGGGTCTGGGGAGGGTTAGTCTTCAGAGGGTCGGTGTGCACTTGTTGGGCTGAAGGGCCTATTTCCGCACTGTAGAGATCCTATGATTTACTGCGCTATCTTCATCAACGTGTTTTGTCACACAGAGTTATAGAGATATACAGCATGGAAACAGACCCTTTGGTCCAACTCGTCCATGCCGACCCGATATCTCAACCTAATCTAGTCCCATTTACCGGCACCCGGTCCATATCCCACTAAACCCTTCCTATTCATATACCCATCCAGATGCCTTTTAAATGTTACAATTGTACTATCCTCCTACACTTCCTCTGGCAGCTCATTCCATACACACACCACCCATTACGTGAAAAAGTTGCCCTTCGGTCTCTTTCATATCTTTCCCCTCCCACCTTAAACTTATACTCTCCACCCCAGGGAAAAAAAATGTCTATTTATCCTAACCATATCCCTCATGATTTTATAAACCTCTATAAGGTCACCCCTCAGCCTCCAATGCTCCAGGGAAAATAGCCCCACCCCATTTAACCTTTCCCGATAGCTCAAATCCTCCAACCCTGGCAACATCCTTGTAAGTCTTTTCTGAACCCTTTCAAGTTTCATAACATTCTTCTGATAACAAGGAGACAAAAATTGCATGAAATATTCCAAAAGTGGCTAAACCAATATACTGTACAGCCGCAATATGACCTCCCAACTCCTGTACTCAATACTATGACCAATAAAGGAAAGCATACCAAATGCCTTCTTCATTATCCCATCCACCTGTGACTCTACTTTCAAGGAGCTATGAACCTGCACTCCAAGGTCTCTTTGTTCAGGAACACTCCCTAGGATCTTATCATTAAGTGTATAAGTCCTGCAAAGATGTGCTTTCCCAAAATGCTGCATCACGCATTTATCGAAATTCATCTCCATCTGTCACTCCTCAGCCCATTGGCCCATCTGATCAAGATCCCATTGTAATCTGAGGTAACCTTCTTTGCTGTCCACTACACTTCCAATTTTGGTGTCATTTGCAAACTCACTAACAATACCTCAAATAAATATATTTCTTATGATCACATCCAAATCATTTATATAAATGACAAAAAGCAGTAGACCCAGCACCAATCCTTGTGGCACTCCACTGGTCACAGGCCTCCAGTCTGAAAACCAACCCTCCACCATCACCTTCTGTCTTCTATCTTTGAGCCAGTTCTGAATCCATATGACTCGTTCTCCGTGTATTCCATGAGATCTAACCTTGCTAATCAGTCTCCCATGGGGAACCTTATTGAATGCCCTACTGAAGTCCATACAAATCACGTCTACCACTCTGCCCTCATCAATTCTCTTTGTTACTTCTTCAGAAAACTCAGTCAAGTTTGTGAGACATGATTTCCCATGCACAAAACCATGTTGACTATTCCTAATCAGTCTTTGCTTTTTCAAATACATGTACATCCTGTCCCTCAGGATTCCCTCCAACAACTTGCCCACAACTGACGTCAGGCTCACTGGTCTATAGTTCCCTGGCTTGTCCTTACCACCTTTCTTAAATATTGGCACCACGTGAGCCAACCTCCAATCTTCTGGCACCTCACTTGTGACTATCGATGATACAGATAACTCAGCAAGGGGCCCAGAAACCACTTCTCTAGCTTCTCACAGAGTTTGAGGGTACACCTGATCAGGTCCTGAGGATTTATCCACCTTTGTGTTCAAGACATCCAGCACTTCCTCCTCTGTAATATTAACATTTTTCAAGATGCCACTATCTATTTCCCCACATTCTATATCTTTCATTTCCTTTTCCACAGTAAACACTGTTGCAAAATACACATTTAGTATCTCCCCCATCTCCTGTGGCTCCACACAAAGGCCACCTTGCTGATCTTTGAGGGGCCCTATTCTTTCCTGAGCTACCCTTTTGTCCTTAACATTTTTGAAAAATGTGTTTGAATTCTCCTGAACCCTATTTGCCAAAGCTATCTCATGTCCCCCTTTTGCCCTCCTGATTTCCCTCTTAAGTATACTCCTATTGCCTTTTATACTCTTCTAAGGATTCACTCCATCTATCCTGTGTATACCTGACATGCGCCCTTCTTTTTCTGAACAAAACCCTCAATTTTTCTCGTCATCCAGCTTTCCCTACATCCTCAAAGAATTCAATAAGGCTTATGAGGCATAATCTGCCCCTCACAAAGCCATGCTGACTATTTCTAATCAAATTATGCTTTTCCAAATAATCATAAATCCTGTGTCTCAGAATCCTCTCCAATAATCTGCCCACCACTGACACAAGACTGACTGCCCCATAATTCCCAGGGTTATCCCTATTCCCTTTCTTGCACAAGGGAACAACTTTTGCCACCCTCCAACCATCTGGTAGTACTCCAGTGGACAGTGAGGATGCAAAGATCATCACCAAAGTCGCAGCAATCTCTTCCCTCGCTTCCCGTAGCAACCTGGCCTATATCCCGTCTGGGGCCCAGGGGGCTTATCTATCCTCACATTTTTCAAAATGTCCAGCACATCGTCCTTCTTAACATCAATCTGTTTGAGCTTATCAGCCTATTTCATGCTGTCCTCACAAACAACAAAGTCCCTCTCACAGGTGAATACTGAAGAAAAGTATTCCTTGAGGGCCTCCCCTATCTCCTCCAACTCCAGGCACAAGTTCCCTCCGCTATCCCTGATCCGCCCTACCCTCACTCTGGCCATCCTCTTGTTCCTCACATAAGTGTAGAATACCTTGGGGTTTTCATTAATCCTCCTTCTGGCTCTCCAAAGTCCATTCTTCAGTTCCTTCCTGGCTACCTTGTAACCCTCTAGAGCCCTGTCTGATCCTTGTTTCTTCAACCTTAAGTAAGTTTCCTTCTTCCTCTTGACTAGATATTCCATATCTCTTGACATCTAAGGTTCCCTCACCCTACCATCCCTTCCTTGCTTCAGTGGGACAAACCTATCCAGCACTTGGAACAAGTGTTCCCAACAACCTCCACATTCTGTCCTGCCTTTCCCTGAGAACACCTATTCCCAATGTATTCTCCATAGTCCCTGCCTAATAGCATTGTAATACCCCCTCCCCAATTAAATAATTTCCCATACCGCCTGCTCGTTGTGATCACTATCTCCCACCGAGAGATCTGACCCCTGACCTGGTTCATTGCCAAGCACCAAATCCAATATGGCCTCCTCGCATTCAGCCTATCTACATAATGAGTCAGAAATCCTTCCTGGATTCAGCTGACAAAGTCTGCTCTACCCAAACTATTTGCATTAAGGAGGTTTCAATAAATATTGGGGAAGTTGAAGTCACCCATGATAACAACCCTGTTACTTCTGCACCTTTCCAAAATCTGCCACCCAATCTGCTGCTCCATGTCTCTGTTGCAATTGGGGAGGTCTAGAAAAAACTCCCAATAAAGTGACTGCTCCTTTTCTGTATCTGATTTCATCCATACTAACTCAGTAGATAGACCTCCCTCAATGACCTCCCTTTCTGCAGCTGTGATACTATCCCTGATTAGTAATACCACTCCCCCATCTCTTTTACCTCCCTCCCTATTCCGTTTGAAACATCTCAACCCTGGAACATCCAATAACCATTCCTAACCCTGTGATATCCAAGTCTCCGTAATGGCCACAACATCGTAGCTCCAAGCATTGACCCATTTAAGGTGAAAGGGGCAAAGTTCAAAGGGGATTTGAGGTTTAAGTATTTTACACAGAGAGTGGTAGGAGTCTGAAATCACTGACAAGGATGGTGGAGGAGGCAGATACAATAGGGGCGCGTAAGAGACTGTTAGATAAGCACATGGTTATGTAAGGGATGGAGGGATATGGACAAGGGGCAGGTAGAAGGGACTAGTTTAAATTGGTGTCATTTTCACCACAACATCGTGAGCCGAAGTGCCCGTTCCTGAGCTGTATTTTTCTAGGGTCTATTTTCAACTAATGTCAGAGGCTGAGGAGCTACCGGATAGAAATTTTCAAAATTATGAGAGGCATGGAGAGAATGTACAGATGGAATCTTTTCCTCAGGATAAAAATGTCACTCACAAGAGGAGATAGATTTCAGGTGAAAAGGTGAATTTTTAAAGCAAATGTGAGAGGGAAGATTTTTACCCAGAGGGTGGTAAATGCCTGGAATGTGCTGTCAGAGAATACAACAGCAACATTTAAGAAGCAAATTATCAGAAACATGAATAGACGGGAAAAAAGGGATATGGACTGCACAGAGACCAATGGTTTTTAATTTAGAAATGGACGGTGAGGATAGTTCAAGAGGGTGGTGGTGTTTGGAAGGTTGGATCTTGGATAAGGTGGGGAGACAGGGAATGAGGAAAGTGATGAAATTCACATTGATCCCGTGTGGTTGGAGGGTTCCAGGGCGAAAGATGAGGTGACCAGGGTTTGGCGGTGGAGCATTGTAAATGCCTGCGACTGTTCAGGTGAAATAAAAACCATTAAGAAGGGAGGGCAGAAGTACAGGAACAGCAACTGGAATAAACACGGCACAGAAATTGACCAAAAAGCAAAATATGCTGGGAATCCTGAGCCAAGACAGACACACAAGAGACAATTCTGCCCAGGGACAAGTCCTTGCAAGATTTACGCCCGGACAATTGAAAACTGGAGAGGCACCAGAGCACATTACAAAGTGTGTCAAACAAACATCACAAGATGTGTGGGACATGCCTCAGTAAGACACAAGACCAGGTGTGTATTCGGGATGAAACCAGACTTCCAGATCCAAGGCAGACACATCGACCGGGTCCCTGTTAGCGAGCCATCGAGAACCATTAGCAGCATTTCAAGGTGATAAAACCAATTAGTTTGATTCCCCTGATTATCCAAGTCCTTGGAAGGTTCCAAAATGTAGCCAGGAGGGTATAAGAACCTGGGCCTGGCAGGACTTGACCGGACCCCACTCTCCAGCCGACCGACAGGCAGGTCAGGATACAGCAGTGAGCAGAGCAGCTCACCCTCCGACCAGAGACAGAATCAACTCATGAAGAGAGGTACAGACGGAACAATTCAACAGAGTAGCAAAAGGTCTGGGAAGTGTTCTAATCTTCAAAAGAATTGGATCGTTAGAAATACAGTTGGTGAAATTGTCGAGTGTAATTTCTTTCCCTTTGTTGTCTCCAATAAAGTTGGGACTTGGCTGACTGACTGCAGTCTCATGCTGTGTTGTCCTTACCTGATACACACTAAGGATCCTGGGTAAATAAATATTGTGTACACTGGTCAAGGTGTCTGCAGGCTCTTAGAAACACTCATTACTAGGTAAAAGACATTGACTGTAGCAACTCAAAAACAGGGCTCACCACCATCTTCGGGCAAGAAGGAATGAGCAATAAAAACCAACCTTGTCAGAATGTCCTGCCCACCGAGAGGCAACAGGAAATACTGTGGCTGCAAAGTGAAATGACTGAACTGAAGTACTGTTGCGGGTTCAGGGTTTTTTTTACACTTTTCATTTCTTAATGTGAATGAAGAGCGCTGGAATCACTCATATAAAGATAAATGTCAGCTCCACCCATTGCTCTGAAATACAGACCCTGTAAATGTACAGATGGACAATTGAAACTGAGCCTCAGGTCTGCCGTTTGGGTCTGTCTTTCTTTCAGTGAATATTGTGTGGTCCAGATTTGACCAACATTTACACCATTGCTGTTCATGAGTGAGATACTGAGCCAATTTGGCCCACTTTTTCAATAATGCTCCATGGCGATACAACATTTTAACGTTGAACCATGAGATATGCAAAGAAATATTGTTACGAGGCATAAAGTGACTTCACCCACACCAGGACCATCCAAATCCCTGAATTTGACTTACTGCAAATTTTACAACATGAGACACAAAATGTACCTGCAATTCTCCCAGGCTCTTTACTCCCTGGAACAGTGACAAATCTTGTGGGAAAACCTGAATCAAGCAGGAACGAGGTGGTGGGTGATGGGTGGGAGAGTGATACCACACGGCATGGGGACACCACCTGAGACTGGAGGGAATGATCCTTGGCATCAGGAAAGTGGTCCAGGAAAAGGTCTGAGAGAGATTACAACTGGGGAAGAGGAAGAGAATCCTGGAGCAGGGAGTGGTGAAGAGATGGGAGTGGGAGCTGGAGTGACACTTGGACAGTCCAGAGGATGGGAATGGAGGGACAGTCTCGAGGGGTTGAATATCCTATTCTGTCATCTTTATTCAGGAAAAAAAAATTCAAAACATTAAAGCCTTACATTTGGCTGGGCTTCTCCAACCAAACTGTGAAAATACATCAGGTTTGAGCTGACAGATCTCACAAGAGGAGTCACAGTCTCACTGCCTGTGCCAGTGGTTACAATCACATCTGTAGGGAGGAAAAACATTTCGTTGGAGGAGATTGAAAAATGCAGTCAGGGAGGTGAATGAGGAAAAGGCTGTAAACTTTGATTGAATGTCAGAGGGCTCCATCACCGGGTTTACAGCAGAACAACAGTCAAAATTGATGAAGGGAATGCTGAGAGATGGGCTCAACCCACAGGGCACCACATCCCCAGAGGAAAATATTCATGGATGGTTCCGAAGAATGATAAAGATCAGAAAGGGGGAGTGATCATCATCACTTTATATTTACAGTTGTGTAGATAAGTTAATACTAAAACAAGAAGAAACGGTGAGTCAGTGGCTGCAGCAGGTGTCGATGAGGATAAGGTAGAAACAGCTGAAAAATGGGCAGTAGACAGGGACACCCCGTATACTGAATCACAGCTGTGTACCTCACTACACTGCACGAAGGTGGGAACTCACCCCATAGTTAAAGAGGGCTCACTGAAAATTAGGGTGTTGTTCATACACAACATCAAAGATTCAAAATTAGTTTAATAATGAATTTCAAACCTTTGTGATTGGAGTAAACTGTGCGTTTTTGATTTTAATTAAAAACAAGTTTTTATGCTTTACACCTTCAGGTTGTTCTCACAATCTCGATAAACTATTGTTTGGCAAATATCAAACTGAACTTAGTTTTTGAAAAAGTTAATGAACAGCAGATTGCAGCAATTTTCCTGAACAAAGTATAATTACAACAACATCACTCAGTGAATTGGCCCCCCCACCCCGTCTCAGACCCACAGTGAGTTAATTCTTTCTGCTGGCAGCTTCCTTTCAATTCCCCCAGACACCTTCCATATCTCTAAATGTGTATGAATGGAAATTTACAGACATCCCATTGGGATTTGCCTGTTAGAGACTTGGCCTTGACCAGCTAGGACATGTGTTATCTTCTGAGACAAAGTGTTTGTAAATGGGAGAACCTGAAACTGACTCCAATCTCTTGGGTGTCTGATCTTGAAGAAAACTGTTTCACACCACCAAACCTGGAGAGTTGTTTCTGAGATTGGGATGAGAGTCACCAAGTCATGCAGCACAGAAACAGATCCTTTGGTCAAACCAGTTCACGCTGACCATCATCCCAAACTAAACTCATCCCACCTGCCTGCGCTTGGCCCATATCCCTCCAAATAATTCGTATTCATGTGGTTATTGCAACGTCTTTTAAATGTAGCTGCATCCATCACTTCCTTTGGAAGCTCATTCCACACATGAACCACTCTGTGTAAAAAACTTGTATCTCATGTCATTATTAAATTTTTCTCCTCTCATCCTAAAAATATACCCTCTTGTCTTGAGATCTCCCACCTGAAGGAACAGGTACCTGCCATTCACCTTGTGTATACCCCTCATGATTTTATAAACTTCTATAAGGTCATCTCTCACCCTCCGACACCCCAATGAAAACATTCTCAGCCTGTCTAGCATTTCAATATAACCCGAATCCTCCATTCCTGGGAACATCCTGGTAAACCTCTTCTGGAATAAATTGATAAATGCATTGATAATCAGAGATATTTTAGGCACTCAGCGGTGAAATTACATGATGTTTAAGAAGCAGTTCAGTGAGCTAGTCTGTGAGCAGCGTTCTGATCACCTCGGGAGCTGTTCAGGAATACAGAGGGCTTTACTGCAAATCCTCAAGTTGCTGAAAGCAGCTGGTTTTATCGATATTTAAAAAGTGCGATATTGGAAGAAATTGAGCAAATTCTGTTTCTCCATCACTGAATTTTCCAGCTGCATTCACGTGGCCATGACTTCCACCTCATTTGCTTTTCCAACTATCTTTCGGGTCACCAGCCAGTACAGATACAACACATTCTACCTCTCCTTCCAAGGAATTAAATTGTAAGTCCATAATGCGTCGGATCAGAATTTGGCCATTCGGCCCATTGAGTATACTCTGCTATTCCATCATGGCTGATAAGTTTCTCAACACTATCCTCCTGCCTTTTCCCTGTAGCCCTTGATTACTTGTAAACAATGTTTTACAAACATATGAATTAAGATTATAATTAGGCCATTTGCCCGAATCAGGAAACAGTGGAGAGTAAATACCAAGGCAGTGGTGACCCAGTGACAGTCAGTGCCTGGGAAGCATTGATCCAATCACAGTCAGTGCCAGGGCAAGAGTGATCCAGTGACATTCCATATCAGGGAAATGGTGATCCAGTGCGAGCCAGTGCCAGGAAAATGCTGATTCAGTGAGAGACAATGTCAGTGAAAGAGTGACCCCATCAGAGTCAATGCCACGTGAACACTAATGCAGTGATAAACAGTGCCAGGGGAAGTGTACCCCAGTGACAGGCTGTGTCAGGAGTTGGATATCAATGGGAGTAGTTTTGAAGGGGTGGGGCGGGGGGGGGAATCATTCAGCCAGTCTCAGGATATCTCAGGGAAGGAGGGAAAGACACAAACAGGGTCTTTATGAGATGCTGAAAAATATGTTGCTAGAAAAGCGCAGCAGGTCAGGCAGCATCCAAGGAGCAGGAGAATCGATGTTTCGGGCATAAGCCCTTCTTCAGGAATGAATGATTCTCCTGCTCCTTGGATGCTGCCTGACCTGCTGTGTGTTTCCAGCAACACATTTTTCAGCTCTGATCTCCAGCATCTGCAGTCCTCACTTTCTCCTTCTTTATGAGATGCTCCAATCATTGGACAGTGAACACCCCCATCAGCCTTACCCTGCTACTGTGAGTAAACGGTGGTCTGTCCATGGTCAGGGAGCAGAATGGCCCCCGTGTTCAAACTGACTGCAGGGAAAGCTGCAGGAAACCCAGGAAATGAAGATGTACAAAACTGAACCCCAAAGGTGAAATTGTTTTCTCCTCATCACAAGTGACTGGGAAATCAATCTTCCATCCAGTGGATTCCCAAACCGGGAAGAGTGACAACCCTGAGTATGTGAGCTGGTAGCAATTACAAAAACAGCTTTCCCAAGTGTTCAGTGTTCCCAGGAGCCAGCACACAGAGAGTTAATGATTTCTGAATCCATTGTAAAGTCAGAGCTAAGAGAAATTTCCATAAAAAATCAGCTGGAATGTTTCTCCACCATGATGTTCCTACCTAAGGATAAGCTGTATTCAAAACCATCTTCATCAAAGAGTATATAACGAGTGTAACTCTGTGCTCAAACTGCAGATCCACCTGAAGGTGCTGAGAGTCAGTCAGTGCGTTCACCAGTGATCTGAGAGAACACCAAGATGCTGAGAATCTTCTTAACTGTGTCTGTCCTCTTAGGGCATCAAATTGCTGCACAGGACCCAGAGCAGGAGGTGATCGAACTCTGTGAGGGTATTGATTGTGTCATCCAGGACACGGTCAGTACAGCTGAGAGTTTCCTCTGTTCTGTCATGTTTGTACCAGTGGAAATTATTCCATGTTGTTTTTAGTCCCTAACCTGCAGTGCACCAACCCTGAACCATGAGACTGGACTGAAATTACTCCTCGGGCCTCATTAACACTTTCTACATGAGCTGCCATCCCCTGCCTGGCTCCCACTGCCAGCTTGTGCAGTAAGAAGAATATCAGGGCTTCCATCTCCAGCAGCAGGTGAAGGGAGGGGTCAGTCTGCTCACAGACAGGGGGATGGTGGGGGACAACACAAGGACTGTAGAGTCAGGGAGCTCTCCTACTGCTCCTGCCTTCACTCAATCTAACCCTGTTTCTGAAAGGCAGCTGATCACAGGCTGAAGGTCTCTGTGTTCAATGTGGAAGAGGCCAAGGCTGGTTGTGAATGGAATCTCCTCAACTCCATATTTTTTTTAAGATTAGATTGGATTTCCAACAGTGTGGAAACAGGCCCTTCCGGCCCAACAAATCCACACCAACCCACCCCCCTACATTTACATCTAACATTTTGGTCAATTTCGCATGGCCAGTTCACCTAACCTGCACATTTTTGGACTGTGGCAGAAAACTGGAGCACTCGGAAGCAACCCACACAGACACGGGGAGGACGTACAAACCCCACACAGACAGTTGCCTGATGCCGGAATCAAACCTGGGACCCTGGTGATGTGAGGCAGTAGTGCTAACCATTGAGCCACCGTGCCACCTTGAATTTGAATTCTATTATCTGCCCTGGTGGGTTTCAACCCAGGTTCCAACAGTGAGAGAGAAAGGGAATGAATCAGGAAGTGTAGCTGTCGGGAATCCCATTAAAATCTCCAAACTCTGTTTCAGACTCAGTCCGTCCAGAACATGAAGGCTCTTCCACACCTGGACACTTGGGACAGTTCTCTCAGCATTGATGTACTTTGGTGGGAGTACTGTTTATACCAGACAGTGACATGTTTTACTCTCATTTCAGAATTATGATGAGGTGACATATGTAAACGTACAATGGGTTGAGACAGAGGTTCATGGAAGGGATTTGGAGCAAGTATTGGAGCTCGGTCTGAACAAATTGTTCAAGTATTCACGTTTTGGCAATGCTGAAGGTATATCAGATATCCCATCATAGTCACAACAGAATATAGTGACTGTTCACTCTTTCACATTTCTTGCTTAATATTTTCTACATCGACAAACACATTGACAAAATATTCCGCAATTGTCAATCCCTGGGGATCCCTTGGTCGCATGTTGCTATTGTGTCAAAGTGTCACCCTCTTTTGATACTTGGCTTTATGGTCCCAGAATCTGGGAAGGTTTCCCCCTTGTGGTGGGAGTGGGATTTCAATCTCACTGTCTGATTTCAGCCACGATCGCTGAATTGTCCTCACACAAATAAAGCCTCCCTGCCAGACATGAAGCCCACTGTTGGAGTCTTTGTGGAAAGTGACATACTTCACATTCACCATCTGTGATTCCCTCCATCTCTCCCAAAGACCCACAAACAGACTCACACACTGACTTCTCTTTAACATTGAATGTTTTAAGACAATTAAAACAGCTGAAATCCTCTTTCCAGCTCTGATGGCTTGGACACTGTCCAAACCTATACTGCTGTCCTGTTGGTACGGTATTTGTCTTGTGAACAGTCTCCTTGTGGTCTCTGGGCTCCCCTTCTAAAGATGATGAAAGCAATCTCAGCATTCGAAGATGAACCTCTAAATAATGAGAGAAAAGATGTCTGGAAAGAGAGCAGGTCAGTGTAATGAGCTGGTTAAATCGACCAAACAGCCAGCACAGGAGTCCCCTCCCCCAGCGCTGTGTCACTCTGTGAGGCTATTATTCAATCTGTCACATCAGTGTCTGCCCCACTTCAGCAATGTCACCCTGACCCCTCACCTGTAACCTCTGACTCACTGTCAGTGACACCACAAATGATCACCGAGTAAAATGCTGTGAACAGGGTTTTTTTCTATCTACAGAAACAATAGTTCCTATCACTGCACCTTGGGGACTCAATGGATACTTGGTAAATGGAACATTTCCACAGAGATTCAATGTAGGTGTGGCCATCGTTCCTGAAGTTAACAGTCCGCCCACACCTACAGATCAAACAATTAAACACGGTTCGTTCTCTTTGGGTCGGATCTTTGTGAGGTGAGTTTTGATGCTGAAATATTGTGATTGATGTTTCTTTATGTCACCATCAGTCCAGTCACACTTGGACATTGGTCAATATGAATGGTGTTGTGGAGTGGCTCATATCTCACAATCTGCAGCTCCACCTCCTGAGAATACAGCCAGTCCTCCACATTCACATTACTCCAGTTCACACAGAGCCGGCTCCTGGATTCTGAAATTCACATCTGCAGCATGATTCACATTTTTCACAGAACACTTTCACTTCATTTGAACAAAGGGTCTTTGAAGCAGTCCCTTTAGTCAGCTTCACCCTTCTAGGTAATGGCAGATCATCCACTTCAATGGAATTTTCCCACAATATTCCCATTCCTATTGACTAATATTGTTATTATTGTTGAGTCATAGAGTCACACAGCACGGGAACAGACTGTTCGGTCCAATCAGTCAATGCTGACCATAATCCCACACTAAACTAGTTCCACCTGCTTGGGCTTGGCCCATATCCCTCCAAACATTTCTTATTCATGTCCTTATCCAAATGTCCCTTAAACATTGTAACTGTACCCATATTCACCACTTTCTTTGGATGTTCATTCCACACACAAACTCATCTGTGTAGAAAAGTTGCCCCTCATGTCTTTTTTAGATCCTTCTCCTTTCACCTTCAATATATTTCCCCCTTGTCTTAATTCTCCAGTCTGGGGAAGAGACACCTGCCATTCACCATATTTATATCCCTCACAATTTTATAAACCTCTGTAAGGTCACCCTTCAACCTCCTCTGCTCCAGTGAAAGACGTCCCAGTCTATCCAACCTCTCCTTTTTGCTCAAACCCTTCATTACCAGAAACATCCTCAGAAATCTCTTCTGAAACCTCTCTCTAGCTTTAATAATATCCAGCCTATAACAGAGTGACCAGAACTGGACACATTACTCCAGAAGAGGCCTCACCAATCTCCTGTACAACCTCAACACAGTGTCCCACCTCTGATACTCAAACATCTGAGCAACGAAGGCAAGTGTGCTCAACGCCTTCTTAACCACTCTGTCTACATTTGATGCAAACTTCAAAGAATTATGTATCTGAACCATTGGGTCTCCCTGTTCTCCAACATCACGAAAGACCCTACTTTCAATTGCATAAGTCTTGCTTTTGCTTGTTTTACCAAAATGCAACACTTTGCACTTATCCAAATTAAACTGCCCTGGAGATGGCGACGGTGAGCTGTGTTCACGAACTGCTGCCATCCTTTGGGTACTTGGGCATCCACAATGCTGTCAGAAAGGGAGTTCCAGGTATTTGATCCAGTGATACTGAAGGAACGGTGATATATTTTCAAGTCAGGGTTGCGTGTGGTTTGGAGGGAATCTTGCAGGAGGTGGTGTTCTCATGTAATTACTGTCCTTAGTCCTTCTAGGGAGTAGAGAGCACAGATTTGGATGTTGATGCCAAAGGAGCAAGCTGAGGGATTTTCCAGCCTTCCCTATACAGGCAAGTGGTGTGTAGTCTATCCCACTCCTGACCTGTGCCTTGTAGATGGTGGACAGGGTTCAGTGAGATACTGCAGTGTATCTTGTAGATGGTACACGTTGTTAACTTGATGGTGGGAGGAAACATTTCCAAAGGAGCTAATTTCCAGGGCTGAGGTGAGAGATACCGCCCTTGTCATCGAGGCTGTGTCTGAACAAATGTGATATTAAGGAGTTCCAGCAAAACTGGAATCAATGGGAACCGGGAGGAATTTCCACTGGTTGGAGTCATACCTGCACATGCTCACTAACCACCTCCCTCTTCAATGGGACTGACTGAAGACGTCTCGAAGCTGTCTCTGTTACCAGTTTCATTTCATTCTTCATCTCAATTGATCTCTCCTGAGAAATCTTTTTCTGTCCCTTTCAGGTGTTAAGGAACACCAGCCCAAATAAATCTCTGAAGAAGAGTCACACTGAACATGAATCACTGACTCTGCTTCTGTCTCCAGAGATTCAGCAAGACCTGGACAATATCTGGGATTGGGCTGACAGGTGGGAGGTGACATTTAGAATGGAGAACATAGAACTTACAAGAGTACAGCACAGAAACAGGCCCTTCAGCCCAACATATCTGTGCTGACCATGATGCAACTCTACACCATTCCTAACTACCTGCACAAGGTCTATATGCCTCTGTTCCCTTAAATGTCCCTTAAACTTTACTCCCATATCTACATCATCCGGCACCCTGGGTAGCACATTCAAGGCACCGACCACACTCTGTATAAAACCTCCCCTCACACATTCTCCACTCACCATAAACCTATGCCCACTAGTGTTTGAGATTTCCACCCTGGGATAAAGACTCTGACTATCCACCCTCTCCATGCCTCTCATTATTTAATATACTTCCATCAGGTCGTCCCTCAGCCTCTGATGTTCTAGTGAAAACAATCCGAGAGTGCCCAAACTCTCCTTATAGTGAACACACTCCAATCCAGGCAACATCCTGATAAATCTCTTTTGCACCATGTCCAAGGCCTCTACATCCTTCCCGTAATCTGCAATAATTGGCAGCAAGGTGGCACAGTGGTTAGCACTGCTGCCTCACAGCGCTACTGACCTGGGTTCAATTCCTGCCTCAGGTGACTGGCTGTGTGGAGTTGGCACATTCTCCCCGTGTCTGTGTGGGTTTGTTCCAGTTTCCTCCCACAGTCTAAAAATGTGTAGGTTTGGTGAATTGGCCGTGCTAGATTGCCTGTTGTGAGGTGTAGGAGGATGGGTTGTGGACTTGTTGGGTCTGTAATGACTTTGCAACTTTTATTCTCCAGCCCCAGATTGATGAAGGCAAACATGCCACATGCCTTCTTTACAACCTTCTCCACTTGTATTGCCACGTTCAGGGAGCTATGGACTTGACCCAAGATCCTTCTGCAGATCAATTCTTGCCACTTATTATATTATCTTGAATTCTTCCATTTGATCTTCCAAAGTGCATTATCTCACAATTGTCTGGATTAACCTCCACATGCCATTTCATTGCCCATCTTTCCAAGTGATCTCCATTTGTTGCTATATCTGTTGACAACCTTCCTCACTGTCCATAACTGCACCAATTTGGTTGGCACCACATAACTGTCAGGCAATGACCCTCTCCAACAAGAGAGAAGGTAAACATCACCCACTGACATTCAATGGCATCACAGTCACTGGATCCACCACTTCAGTGAAAACAGACACAACATATTCATTCAGCTCCTCGACCACTTCTCTATTCCTGAAAATAAATCCATCCAACTCTGTCTGGAATGGACCCACATCCGTTTTAGCCAAACATTTTCCGCACCTGTGGGAACTTTTGCAGGACATTTCTCTGTTTGTTATGGATTGCATTCATATTTATTTCTCCTGTTCCTTACAAGTTTCATGGTCCTCCTTTGTGGAACCATTCTAGTGAGAATCCTCTGCAACCACTTAAGGAGACTCATGTATTCCCTAAAATGTGATCATCAATGTTCACAATGGTCATAACAGAATTTCATAGGGGTTCAGCAAAACTTCCTCAATTGAGGAATCAATCATCTCGTTATAAACTCAAGACCCTGTTTGCTTTGCTATTCACTCTCTCAATAAAGTTCAGTGCACCAAGATTCCCCTGTCCCTCTGCCATGCAGTTTTTTGAACAGTGCCGTTAAGTTTATGTCGACTCTCAGAATTCCTCACCAAAACTGTATCCCCTTATCGGCCTCGGGACTGTCCATTCTGAGAGCTTTTCGATTCTGTTCCTGTAGTCATGATGGAACAGAATGATGGAGGGTTCCCAATGGGCTGAAAGACTGACTCCTGTTGCTGTTGCCCTGTAACCTACTCTGATTCAGACAGGTTTTGTCACAAGGAATGAGAATTAAATGTCTATATTCTTAATTCTGTTGCAGGACTATTCCCAACATAACTGATGTGAAACAATATGAAGAACTGGTCCTTGATTTCGTGAAAGACTTAGAAGAAGACAAGAGAATACTGAGTGGGAAATTTATTATTGGTTGGTATAAGAAAGGTAGACTAGCACAAATAGCTTTAGAAAAGGAATTGGAATGAATTTTTTCTAGAAGGTTCTGTTACCTTTATCCATACTCAACAGTGAGATGTGCTTAGTTCTGAAATTGTTTTGTCTTCCCCAAACTACATTGTATTAACCTAGACTACTGTGCATAACTCTGGTCTCCGTACCTAGAGAAAGATATACCCTTCTCCCTCACTTTCAGTGGATGCAGTGACTGTTCCTTAGATATATTATAGACATGTGCCCACATTGGGAATTTGACCAATTCCACCAATGTCCTATCTCAGAAACCCCAGTGTCCTGTTTATAAACACTGCCGTCTACTGGCAGTCGGTAATTGTATTTCCAACAAAGAATACAAGTATTTATTCTTCAATCAAAATTATTCAGATACAATAGCATCAACAGTTCCCCATTGAGTTCCCCATTTACAGTTTCTGATCCCACTGGTTCTTTAGTCCAATGCTTCCAATCAATGGAATAATCCAAGTTACACTTCATTAGCCCCGGAATTCTGATCAGGTTCAGTCGTTGTCACCGATACACTTCCCCAATTCCCCCGACCCGACAACACCCCCGACATGACCGTGTCAGACTGGACAAACCCCCTCCACCTGACACCCATGACCCAGCTGGTCCCAAAACTCCATCACAGCCTCACCAACCCCAGGAGTCTACAGATCCCTCATCACTGACCCACTACTCCCCTTCACCCCGACCACAGACCCCTTGGAACGGGACACCTCCCCCCGCCCACCCCATTACCAGCAAAACAACAGCCTCTCCTTTTCACCAGCCTTCACACCCCATTCAACCCAGACCCACTAGACCCAAAAGCAACCCCTGAACAGACACCCCCTGCTCCTGCAATGAGTTTGGAACTGACAGCCAACTGCATTCCCCCATCACCACACAAGACCCACCCAACCCCTGCCTCACTAACCTGAAACCCCACCCAAAGTGACCCAGGTGGTACTGACCATCTGTCCCGACCTGGTAGCACCGCACCCCATCCCTCAACCCTCTGGGCCTGACACCGATCCTTCACCTCATCCACCTCACAACCCCAGCAGATCCATCAGTCTCATTCCTCTCCGACGTGGTGCCAGCAGAACTGAAATGCTCCCTCACTCCATCCTAGCCCTTACACACCCCAAGCTTTCTCTCACCTACCTGACAATATACCCCTCCACCCGGCACCATTGTCTCCCACTCCCCTGGTCCTCTACCTTCCTCACCTACCTCCATGCTACTCCCTCACACACATTCTATTGAAACCCCTTACCCACCCGCCACTCTGTCCATGCTCCTTCCCACCCTCCCACCAACTGCAGCCCCTCCCCCTCCTGCCCATCATCCTCCCTCCACTCTCACCTCCACACGATGGTTTTCAGCTGTCCTGGGGGCTGTACCGTCTTGTCTTTCCCCGGGTCATAAAAAAGAAGATCCACCATTCAATGAGATTATTGCTGATCTTCTCCTTCAAATCCACTTTCCCACACTGTCCCTCAATTTTCCAGTCACTGTCCAATACAAAACATTCCCCGGGGATATTTTTTCCATATTTGGTTATTACCATCAGATTTCCCCAAATTCTATCCCATCTGTCCAGTTCCAGCCCACTCCCTCAACCCCGCACCCAATGTGGCCTCCTCTATGTTGGGTCCGCTGCACCCGATGTGGCCTCCTGTATATTGGGGAGACAGGCTGCCTACTTGTTGAACGTTTCAGAGATCACCTCTGGGACACCCGGACCAACCAACCCAACCACCCCGTGGCTCAACACTTCAACTCCCCCTCCCACTCCACCAAGGACATGCAGGTCCTTGGACTCCTCCATCGCCAGACCATAGCAACACGATGGCTGGAGGAAGAGCACCTCATCTTTTGCCTAGGAACCCTCCAACCACAAGGGATGAACTCAGATTTCTCCAGTTTCCTCATTTCCCCTCCCCTCCACCTTGTCTCAGTCCCAACCCTCGAACTCAGCACCACCTTCCTATCCTGCAATCTTCTTCCTGACTTCTCCGCCCTAACCCCATTCCGGCCTATCTCCCTCACCTTAACCTCCTTCCACCTATCGCATTTCCAACGCCCCTCCCCCAAGTCCCTCCTCCCTACCTTTTATCTTAGCCTACTTGGCACACTTTCCTCATTCCTGAAGAAGGGTTCATGCCCAAAGCATCGATTCTCCTGCTCCTTGGATGCTGCCTGACCTGCTGCGCTTTTCCAGCAACACATTTTCAGCTCTGATCTTCAGCATCTGCAGACCTCACTTTCTCCTAGAATACATTAACCAGACATCAGGTTCCAGCTCTGGTTGCTCTGACTGTCCCTGACAGAGCTGTCCTGGATGCTCGTGTTCCTTTTAATATCCTTTATAGTGAGGATTTCTCTTCAAAACTAAATTATTGCCCAGTGTTTCAGATACATTTCTAACCAACCATCTCTGTTGGGCATTGGTGACATCAGTTGAAAGTCTTCTTCCAGCACATGCAGGGGGTTAAATTTAATTGTAAATGGGGAGCTGGGTCCTTCACTAGGAAACAGGGATTAAGTGTCCTTTAACCTTCTTTGAAATGAATGAATTGTGTACAGCCTGAGACAGGGATGGTCCTGGTGATGGATTATACTTCTGTTTAATCTCAGTCATGTTGGGTCAGAATGTTTCACATTGATGTGGTCAGAGCTCATTGACAGTGGGAGGGATTACAGAGCCTGGGGTGGGTCTGAGGTTGGTCAGTGCTGGAACTGCCCCGTGGAGTATTCCTACATGGAATGGATTTGTATTCCATCAATACTCATTGTGGTGACCCATTTGGACTGATGTCCCACCTTCATCTGGAAGTTAGTGACATATGAGAATCAGTCAGCTTTGTGCTGTGGTGTCTGGGGTCAGAGGTTTCACTTGTTGAACTCTGCAGCACAAGGGGAGGGGGCAGGAGAGTGGGAGCTTACATTGAAGCTCAGGACCAGGAGGGGTCAGTGAGAGGAGGAAGAGGGATGTGGACTGGAGCCTGGAGGAGGGTGAGGATCTTGCAGTTGGAACCAGCAACTTCCAGACACACAGAGAATTCTAAATACATGAGGAATGTGTTCCCAGTCTCACTGGAGGAACTTACATTTGTACTGGAACCAACAAGAAGGAAGAGAGTGGAAGTGGGGGACACTGTCAGGAACACCAGGCCAGGGTGAAAATTCCACCCTCTATGTGGGCAGTAGAATATTCCCTATTCCTGCCATTCCTAATTATCAGAAACTGAACATTGTGCTAGGAATGAGGAGAAAGGTTGTTTCTCAATCCAGTTCAGTTTTACTCAGGTCAGTGCAGGTTCAGAAAACAGCTGGATCCAGGTGAGGAAGGGCAAGTGGGAGATTTTGGGAATCAGGAATGAAGTAGCTTCAAACTGGTCCCTGAAATGGAGAAATAATCCTAATGTGAAATCAGAATCCAAAGTTTGATGAGAGAATAAAATTCAGCTTCAGATCTCCCACCCACACTGAGAGCTCCTACCCACATAAAGACTGACTGAATGTGTGATTGAAGAAATGATCTATTCCAATATGATTCCTGTTAACAGGCCATTCATTCACAGGCTTCTCGTGAAGAAGCCATTGTCTTTGAGTTTGTGTTTGTCTGTGTTTTTCTAACTGCTGGGAATGTATTCTCACTGTGAAATAAAGAGGGTGATGCATCACAACACTTGGTCTCCTGTTCAATTCTTACTCTGAGGGAAATCTGGATCACTGCTCACATCACGAGTTTAATATTAGATAAAATCTTCCACATTTTAGTGAAATGAATCTGTCAATGTATTGAAGATTAAAAGTAACAATTCTCCCATTTCAGAAAATTATCCTGCATTACTGTAGGGCATTTGGTCCACTGTATACCAGTGCCAATGGGCAAACTGACACTGAGGATTTAAAGTCAGTTACATGTGGGGCTCAAAGATTTCTAATTCCTTTATCACAACCTACTTTCCCAACAATTGTGGCATCATCTGCAAATTCCTGATCCTTTGGAATGGGAGATCAGACTCGAGGGGCTGAATGACCCACTCCTGTTCCTATTTCCCATGGTATTGTAGTTACAGTGAAAGTCACCATCGTCCCAGAGGATGTTCTCTCCCATTAGACAGAGGTGGCTGCTGGTGTAGAGTTATACCTGAGGGTCAGCAGGCCTCAGGCAAGGGGTGAGGGGGAATATGATGGGGTAGCATTGTTGGTGTGTGATAGAATAGTAAGAAGTGATTTGGAATTGGAAGATGAAGTATCCAGGTAAGACACTAGGAATTCTGCAGACAGTAACTCACCTCCTGACTTCCAAAAGCCTCTCCAAGGCACAAGTCAGGAGTGTGATGAAATATTCCCCAAGATGTGCTCCAGAACCTCACCAAAGCTCCTCAGACAGAATCTTCCAAACACTCAAACATTTCCATCTCGAAGGACAAGAACAGCAGATACATGGGATCACCCCCACCTGCACGTCCCCCTCTAAGACACTCACCATCCTGACTTGTTCAAGTTAAATGGATTTAGTGCAGGGATAAAGGTTCACTTTCAATCCCCATTAAACACACTTCACTGGAATACTCTGAATGCTGCCTTTTGGTGCAGCAGATACAAGTTCCTGACTCATCACTGAAGTAATTCTTCCAAAAATGAGAAATATTACCTGGAACTGGAAATGGCTGACCCAGCACGAGATCCGACAGGCAACCCACCTTTGATCACTCGACTCAAAGTCTGAAGTTCTTGTCAAATGGTTGGTGTGTGCGATCTACATAGAACATAGGATGTGATAGCGCAGTACAGGCCCTTCAGCCCTCAAGGTTGCACCGACCTGTGAAAATAATCTGATGCCCATCCAAACTATATCTATGGATGTCCAATGCTCACTTAAATGCCCACTTAAATGTCCTTAATGCCAGCGAGTCTACGACTGTTACACGTCCCTACTACTCACTGAGTAAAGAGACTACCCCAAATATCTGTCCTAAATCTATCACAGCTCAAATTGTCTCAGCATTCATCATCCAAGGAAAAAGGCTCTCACTGTCCACTCTATCTAATCCTCAGATTATCTTATACATCTCAATTAAGTCATCTCTCAACCCTCCAATGAAAACAGCTTCAATTCCCTTAGCTGTTCCTCATAAGACCTTCCTTCCATACCAGGCAACATCCTAGTAAATCTCCTCTGAACCCTTTCCAAAGCTTCCATATCCTTCCGATAATGCGGTGACAAGAACTACACGCAATACTCCAGCTGCCACCTTACCAGTGTCTTGCACAGCTGAAGTATGATCTTGTGGCTCTGAAACTCAATCCACCTTGCAAATAAATGCCAACACACCATATGCCTTCTTAACAACCCTATCAACCTGGGTGGCAACTTTCAGGGATTTATGCACCCAGTCACCGAGATTCCTCTGTTTATCTACACTGCAAGAATTTTACCATAAGCCTAGCAACTGTATTCCTGTTACTTTTTCCAGAGTGAACTTCCTCATGCTTTTCTGCATTAAACTCCATTTGCCACTTCTCAGCCCAGTTCTGCGTCTTATCCATGTCCCTCTGTAACCCACAACATCCTTCGGCACTATCCACAACTCTGCCTACCTTAGTGTTGTCTGCAAATTTACTAACCCATCCTTCTACGCCCACCTCCAAATCATTTATGAAAGTGACAAACAGCAGGGGCCCCAAAATAGATCTTTGTGGCATTCCACTGGTAACTGAGCTCCAGAATGATCATTTCCCATCAACCACCACCCCCTGTCTTCTTTCAGCTAGCTAATTTCTGATCCAAACCACCAAATCACCTTCAACCACAAAACTCCATATTTTGTACAATAGCCTACCATGTGGAACCTTATCAGATGCCTTACTGAAGTCCATATACACCACATCAACCGTCTTACCTTCATCCACCTGTTTTTTCACCTTCTCGAAGAACTCAATAAGGTTAGTGAGGCACAACCTACCCTTCACAAAACTGTGTTTACTATCCCTAAGCAAATTATTCCTTTCCAAATGATTATTAATCCTATCTCTTATAACCTTTTCCTACATCTTACCCACAACCGAAATAAGACTCAATGGTCTATAATTACCAGGGTTGTTCCGACTCCCCTTCTTCAACAAGGAACAGCATTTGCTAACCTCCAATCTTCTGGCACTACTTCTGTCGACAATGATGACATAAAGATTGAAGCCAAAGGCTCTGCAATCTCCTCCCTGGCTTCCCAGAGAATCCGAGGGTAAATCCCATCCAGCCCAAGGGTCTGATCTATTTTCAGACTTTCCAAAATTGCTAAAACCCTCTCTTTGTCAACCGCAATCCCATCTTATCTTGTAGCCTGTATCTCCATGTTCTCACAAACATTGCCCTTTACCAATGTGATTACTGTCAAAACGTATTCATTAAGCGCTATTCCATGTCCTCAGATTCCACACACAACTTTCCACTACTATCTTTGATTGGCCCTAATCTTACTCTAGTCATTATTTTATTCCTGATATACCTATAGAAGGCGTAAGGGTTTGCCTTGATCCTATCCGCCAACTAATTTTCATGTCCCCTCCTGGCTCTTCTTAGCCCTCTCTTTGTATCTTTTCTGGATAACTTATAACTCTCAAGCCCCCCAACTGAGCCTTCACACTTCATCCTCACATAAGCTTTCCTATTATTCATGACAGCGATTCAATTTCTTTATTAAAGCATGGCCCCCTTTCTTGATAACTACCTCCCTGTCTGACAGGTATATAATTACCCAGGTCCTGCAGTAGCTGTTCCTTGAAAAAGCTCCACATTTCAAGAGTGTCCATCCCCTGCAGCTTCCTTCCCCAACCTATGCATCCTAAATCTTGCCGAATCACATCATAATTGCCATTTCCCCAGTTATACATCTTTCCCTGCGGTATATACCTATCCCTGTCTATTGGTATTGTAAACATAACCGAATTATGGTCATTATCATCAAAGTGCTCACCTACCTCCAAATCTAACACCTGACCAGGTTCATTCCCCAGTACCAACTCCAGTATGGCATCACCCTTGTTGCCTGTCTACATACTGTGTCAGAAAACCTGCCTGCACACATTGAACAATGGTTGGTCTGTGCAATGGTTGGTTTGTATGATGAATGGTCTATGTGAAGATTGGTCTGTATGATGGTTGGTCTGTGTAATGATTTGTCTGTGCGATGGTTGGGTCTGTGCAATGGTTGGTCTGTATGATGATTGGGTCTGTACGACAGTTGGTCTGTGCTATAATTGGTCTATACACTGGTTGGTCTGTGCAATGCTTGGTCTGTACGAAGGCTGGCCTGAGCGATGGTTGGGTCTGTACGATGGTTGGATCTGTACAATGGTTGGTCTGTGTGATGGTTCATCTGTGTGATGGTTGGTCTGTACAATGGTTGGTCTGTGCGATGATTGGTCTGTACAATGGTTGGTCTGTGCGATGATTGGTCTGTACAATGGTTGGTCTGTGCGATGATTGGTCTGTACAATGGTTGGTCTGTGCGATGATTGGTCTGTACAATGGTTGGTCTCTGTGATGGTTGGTCTGTGCAATGGTTGGTCTGTGTGATGGTTAGCCTGTATGATGATTAGTATGTGCGATGATTGGTTTGTGCAATGGTTGGTCTGTGCGATAGTTTTACTGTACAGTTCTCACCAAGAATAGGCAGTGAACCTCCATTTTTATGTTTTCCTTCAGTCCCCAAACTATTCAACTTTCTCCCCTCCAGCTATGAGGTCATCCGTGAGGCTCATTAATAGTTTTTGTCACTGATCTGACAGTCTTTGAGCAATTTAATGCTCTGCTTTAATCTTTTCAGAAGATATTTTCACAATTTTCACCAGGCCCAACAAGTTCACACTGACCCGCCGAAGCTCAACCCATCCAGACCCATTCTCCTAACACATCGGGCAATTTAACATGGCCAATTCACCTAACATGCACATTTTTGGACTGTGGGAGGAAACCAGAGTTCTAACAACTGTGCCACCATGCTGCCCATGGTGAGTTTGCTTCACTTGGCTATTCTGCTTCCCAGCATGCATCAGAAACTTCCCTGACCTGCCATTTTAGGTCACAATCAGTTCAGGAAGGCAATGCACCTTATCAATGATGTGAAGGTGTTGGTGTTGGACGGGGTTGGACAAGGTGAAAAATCACATGACACAGGTGATCGTGTTTTTCAAATAAACCTATTGGACTCTCACTTGGTGTTGTGTGATTTTTCACCTTGTCAGTGGCAACGAGGAATAGTCAATAAATACTCTCCCAGCCAGCAACACCCTCATCCTGGGAGTGAATTAGAAATAATTCCTGATGTAACCACAGGTTTCTCACTGTTTCTGTAAAGCAAACTCTGTCCCTGTCAATCTCAATTTAATGCAGTCCCTCCCAATGGTTTAGACTTCTCTCCCAGCACCATTCCCCACTCCAAAAATACTTAAGCAGTCTGTGTTCAAAAGCAACAAGGTCTGAATAATATCTGGGCTTGCATTGGTAAGTGGCGAGTAAGTTTTATGCCACACAAATGCCAGGCTGTGACCATCACCAATAAGAGACAATTTAATCATTGTACCTTGATATCCTTGATATCACTGAATGCCTGACTATCAAAATCCTGGGGGGGTTCTCATTAACTAGAAATTCAACTGGACTCACTGTGGAAGCACAGTGGCTAAAAGAGCAGGTCAGGGCTCAGCATACTGCAGCAAGTATCTCCCCAAAGCCTGTTCCCCCATCTGCAAGGCACAAGTCAGAAGTGTGATGGGATACTCCCCACTTGCCTGGACGGTGCAGCTCCAACAACACTCAAGAAGCTTGACACCATCCAGGACAAAGCAACCGCTTGATTGGTACCACATCCACTCCGTCTACCAACGACACTCAGTAGCAGCAGTGTGCCGTAGCTACATGATGCTCTGCAGAAATTCACCAAAGATCCTGAGACAGCACCTTCCAAACCCACAAACACTTCCATCTGGAAGGCCAAGGGCAACAGATACATAGGAACACCACCACCTTCAAGTTCCCCTTTCAGCCACTCACTATCCTGACTTGGAAATATATCGCCCATTCCTTCACGGTCACTTGGTCAAATTCCTGCAATTCCCTCCCCAAGGGCATTGTGGGTCAGCCCACAGCAGGTGGACTGCAGCAGTTCAAGAAGGCAGCTCACCCCACCTTTTCAAGGGGCAATTGGGGACAGGCAATAAATGCGGCCTCCCAGCCAACATTACTTACATCCCACAAGAGAATAAAAAACATCAGAGATCAAACTTTTTAAAAATAACCAACGGATCCCAACTCCAAACTTGGCAGAATTCCCTGAAGTATTATCAGTTTAAAAAAATGGCCGAAAGGGGCAGAACTTTGCAGGAACCCAGCCTGACCCTTGGAGTGAAGGTTCCCTGCTCCAGGACCCTGTGGTGAGAGGCCCAGAAGGAAGTGGGGAAGAAATCTGGAGAGCTGACCCCAGCGATTGTTGCTTCCCTCAGCCTGGAAACCTCTCGGCCCAGGTAAGGCAGCTGAGATAGATTCATAGAGCACAGAAAACAGACCTTTCAGTCCAACCCCTCCATGCTGACCAGCTATCTTAAATCAATCCCGTTCCATTTGTCAGCATTTGGCACATATCCCTCTACACCCATTCTGTTCATGAACCCATCCAGAAATACATGCACAGCAACTGAAATAAACAGGAACAGACTTAAGTAAAAATTGGCCAGAAATCAAAGTATGCTTGGAATGCCTGAGCCAAGACAGACACACAAGAGACAGTTTTCCCCAGGGAAAGTGAAGCCCAGGCAATTGAAAACTGGAGAGGCATCAGAACACATGAGGAAGTGTGAAAGGGCAATTCGACCTTTCCTGACAAACAACCAACATGCGATGCACGGGACAGACACTCCTCAGTAAGGTAGAAGACCAGGTGTATGTTCTGGGATGAAACCAGACTTCCAGCCTCAAGGCAGACACATCGAACGGTTCACTGTTAGCAAGCCATCGAGAATCGTTAGCAGCATTTCAAGATGATAAAACCAATTAGTTTGATTCCCCTGATCAGCCAAGTCCTTGGAATTTTCCAGAAGGTAGCCAGGAGGGTATAAGAACCCAGCCTGGCAGGACTTGACCGAACCCCACTCTCCAGCCGACCTACAGGCAGGTCAGAATACAGCAGTGAGCAAAGCAGCTCACCCTCCGACCAGAGAGAGAATCAACTCATGAAGAGAGGTGCAGACGAACAATTCGACCGAGCAGCAAAAGGTAAGCATGTCTGGGAAGTGTTTTAATATTCAAAAGAATCGGATCGTTAGAAAGACAGTTGGTGAAATTGTCAAGTGTAGTTTTTCCCTTTGTTGTCTTAAATAAAGTTGGGACTTGGCTGACTGACTGCAGTCTTATGCTGTGTTGTCCTTACCTGATACACGCTAAGGATCCTGGGTAAATAAATATTGTGTACACTGGTCGAGGAGTCCATAGGGTCTCAGAGATATCCTGTTCCAAGCAACACCATATATCTCCAATAGGGGGAGGGAAATCAGTCACAAAAGGATTCAAAGTTAATCAGGAAGACTCTTGAGATACAAGTTGTGATTAATGTCTGGTTCCAGTGATTTGAGTTGATTTTTATCTGAAGCAAATACGAGAGGGTGCCATTGTACTGGAAAGACTGGGAGCGCAGATTAAACCATCAGGAGGAGCTGCATTAACATGAGCTTCATGATGTGGAGGAGCCAGTATTGGACTGGGGTGTACAAAGTTAAAAATCACACATCACCACATTATTGTCCAACAGGGTTTGTTTGGATCTACTAGCTTTTGGAGCACTGTTCCTTCATCAGTAGCTGTGGAGCAGGATCATAAAATGCAGAAATTTTCACAAATAATTACATGTCATGCAGCTGATATGATAGATTGAACAAACCTCGATTACGGTTCAGTTTGAATTAATTTTTATCTGAAGCAGTACAAACACCAGGGGGTGCCATTGTACTGGAAAGACTGGGAGAGCAGATCAAACCATCGAGAAGTGCTGCATTAAAGTGAGATTGACAGGGACAGAGCTTGCTTTCCAGAAAAAGTGAGAATCCCACGGTTTACATTCGAAGGATTTTTTAAAAATTCACTTATGGGATGGAGGTGTTGCTGGCTGGGAGAGTATTTTTTGCCCATTTCTGGCTGCCGTTGAGAAGGTGATCTGCCTTCCTGAACTATTTGTAACCTAAAATGGCTGGTCAGGGAAGTTTCTGATGCATGCTGGGAAAGACAATGGCCAAGTGAAGCAAACTCAAAACTATTGAAAGAAATCTGAACTGGTTCCATTATAAACCGTTCACAACAACAGAACTCTGTAAAGAGATGAGCCATTCAACACAGTCAACAGGTTCTAAGGTAATGCTCATAATAAACATCTTATCCTACCTCATACACAACTCATATCTTGTGAAAACACAGCATTAAATTGCTCAAAGACAGATAGATCAGCGACAAAACCATTGAGGAGCCGCATGGATTACGTCATCGCTGGAGGGAACTAATTTGAACAATTTAGGGACTGAAGGAAAACATAAAAATGGAGATTCATTGCCTCTTCTCAATTAGAACAGTACAGAGTAATTACCACACAGACCAACCATCGCACAGACCAACCATCGTACAGACGAACCATCGCACAGACCACCATCTCACAGACCGACCATCTCACAGACCATCCATCTCACAGACTGACCATCTCACAGACCAACCATCACACAGACCAACCATCGTACAAACCAACCATCACACAGACCAACCATCATACAGACCAACCATCGTACAGACCAACCATCATACAGGGTAAAAACAATGACTGCAGATGCTGAAAACCAAATACTGGATTAGTGGTGCTGGAAGAGCACAGCAGTTCAGGCAGCATCCAACGATACAGACCAACCATCGCACAGATCAACCATCGTACAGACCAACCATCGCACAGATCAACCATCACACAGACCAACCATCGCACAGATCAACCATCACACAGATCAACCATCACACAGACCAACCATCACACAGACCATCCATCGCACAGACCATCTATCGCACAGACCAATTATCGTACAGACTGACCATCGCACAGACCAACCATCATACAGATTAACCATCGTTAAAGAACTGCAGACTTTGAATTGAGGGATCAAACATCAGTTGCTGTCAGGTCTCGTGCTGGATCAGCCATTTCCACTTGTGGGTAAAAGTTGTCCTCTTTGTAAGAATTGCTTCAGTGATGAGTCAGGAATTTGTATCAGCTGCACCAAGAGGCCGCATTTAGAGTACTCCAGTGAAGTGTGTTTAATGTTGGATTGAAAGTGAATCTTCACACCCGTACTAAATCAACATATCAGGATGGTGAGTGGTTTGGAGGGGAACGTGTAGTTTATGGTAATCCCATGTATCCATTGTCCTTGTCCTTCAAGATGGAAATGGTTGAGGGTTTGGAAGATTCAATCCAAGGAGCTTTGGTGAGGCTCTGGAGCACATCTTGGAGAGTATTCCAATCTTACGCCTGAATTGTGCCTTGGACAGGCTTTGGGAGGTTAGATGGTGAGTTTCTCACTGCAGAATTCCTAGTTTCTGACCTGCTTTCAATGACTCGCAGTGAATTATCATATCAATACAGTTTCTGGTCAATGGTAACCTCCAGGGTGTTAATAGTGGGGGAATCAGGCGATGGGAACATGACTGAACTTCAAACGATGATGGTCAATTGTCTCTTACTGGATATGGTCAGAAGTCACACAAAACTAGGTTATAATCCAACAGGTTCACTGGAAATCCCAAGCTTTCGCAGTCCTACTCTACCTGATAAGGGGACTGTGCTCTCATTAATCTCACCTTGCCCATGGTTCATGTACACAGTGGGACAAATACCCTCCATTAGAGCAGGTTCATTTTCTGAAATAAGAGAATTATCAATTTTAATCTTCAATACTTTGACACATTGATTTCACTGAAACGTGGAAGGCTGTGTATAATATTAAAATTGTGATGTGAGCAGTGACCCGGATTTCCCTCAGAGTGAGAATTGAACAGGAAACCAAGTGTTGTGATACATCACCATCTTTATTTCACAGTGAGAAAAAAATTCCCAGCAGTTAGAAAAACACAGACACAGGGCAATTCCAGCACCGACCAACCTCAAACAACCAGGCTCTGTAATCCCTCCCACTGTCAATGAGCTCTGACCACATCAATGTGAAACATTCTGACCCAACATGACTGAGATTAAACAGAAGTCTAATCCATCACCAGGAACATCCTTGTTTCAGGCTGTGCACAATTCATTAATTTCAAACAAGATTAAAGAACATTTAATCCCTGCTTCCCAGTGAAGGACTCAGCTTCCCACCTATAATAGAATTTAACCCTCGGTACGTGCTGTAAGAAGACTTTAAACTGATGTCACCAATGCCCCACAGAGGTGGTTGGTCAGAAATGAATCTGAAACACTGACCAATAACTTAGATTTGAACAGAAATCCTCACTATAAAGGATATTAAAAGGAACATGATCATCTAGGACTGCTCTGTCAGGGACAGTCAGAGTGACCAGAGCTGGAACCTAATGTCTGGTTAATGTGTGGTTTGAAAGTTCATGTACGCATTCAGCAAACTATGAGGAAAACAAAGAGCATGTTGGTCTTCACTACAATGGGAGTGAAGAGTACGAATCTGTCACTTCAGTGATAAATGTGGGATCACAATCTTTTGGTCTCTTTACATAAGGAAGGATGTACTTACCCTGTAGGGGAATGCAATGACTGTTCATGAGGTAGATAATAAACTACAAACATCCAGGTCCCCGAGCTTCTTCCCTCTCTTAAGAATCATATCCCTTACTTTATTTATAATTGCTATAACAGATTATTGGCTAAAAGAGAGGCAAGGATGGCAGCTCAACATCCCTGGACACAGAGTTTTCAGGCAGGACAGAGAAGGGGATATAAAAAGGTGAGTGTGCCAGGAGCCTTACCAGGAGCACACTTGCAAAAACGAGGTCTTTCTGAGAGAGAAAGGTTGGAGTTCATCATAGCAAATAGGCAGGAGCATTATCAGTTGATGGTTCATTGTCATAGTCGAAGGGATTTTCCATAAGTAATGTAGAGACAGGTTGAAGATTTCCCATAAAACATCCAGGTTGTGTGTATTAGATCAGTATAAGATCCTGTGTTCAGGTTAATGGCAACTGCCTGTACAGAAAGTGAAAGAAAAAGGCTCTTTTAAGAAGTTCTTAGAACAGAGTATTAAGCTGTAGCTGCAGATGTGAAGAGGGATGGAGAGAGAGAGCGCGAGAAAGAGAGAGCGAGAGAGACAATCTGCGAGTAGCTGTGGTGACAGGGGTTGAGGTAGACTGGGAAATTAAAGTTGAAGTGTTCAAGCTGCAAGAGGGTTTTGTGTGTCTGTTTGAGCTAAATTGACTTAAGCGAAAACATCAAAGTACTTTATGAGTCAACAGATCAGGTTCAAAGAATGTCAGATGTTTGGGTGTTGATGGAAAGACAGACCCACATGTCCTGAACCTGTGTACTGTGGTATGCCTCAATGAGTGAAATATTTAGTGCTAACCTTAACCCTTATTGTATAATCATTCTCTTTGGTTTGCATTTAATGTTGTCCTTCTTACCAGCATGATCATTGCATAACACAAACTTTTTTTCTCTGGAATTTGAGTCTAAATCCCAACAATTGAGTAAATCCTTTCATATATAAGGAGACTATAATAATGCATGCTAATCCAGGTTAAAGCCAAGATGTACCTTGCACATGAATAAAACAGTTTAAGACAGAGTTAAGCATGATTGAGTGTTATATGTTATATTGACTGTTATATATAAAACAGTAAAGGGAACAGAACCTTCCAGAAAAAGGAAATCATTTGGAAGCTTTAAGAAAAGCCATATCCATTAGCCCACATCTGCTAAAGAAATTAAGAGAAAATATTCCTGCTTCAAAGGGCTGGTTGTCTTCTTCCAAATCCTTCAGGAATTCAAGCACATGTTCTTCATATTGTTTCTCTTCCAGTTTCCTATCAACTGCCCTGCAATATGAATATAGACATTTCATTCTCATTCCTCGTGACAAACCCTGCCTGGATCTGAGTAGATTAACAGTACAATATGAACAGGTGACAGCCATTCAGGTCATTGAGAACCCTCCACCATTCAGTGCAATCCCAGCTACAGGAATGTCATCAATAACCTCGCAGAATGGGCAGACATATGGCAGATGGAAATTAGGACAGGGAACTGTGAGGTGAGGCACTCTGGGAAAAGGGATGTTGGGAATCTTTATCGATGATGGAAATGTACCAGGAACAGGGAGATCTGAGGGATATTGACCATTGAAAGATGCAGCACATATTAAGGAAGCATGGGGGACTTTGAGCTTCATTACTGGGGGTAGTGAGTACAAATGGGGGGAGATCATGCTGAAGCTTTGTAAACTGCTGGTTAGGTCACAGCTTAAGCATTGTGTGAAGTGATAATCACTCACACTTTAGGAACGATACTTGCACCTTGTGAGGATGCAGAGGGATTTTACCAATAGGTTTAGGGTGGAGAAGCTGGGAAAATTGTCCTTGGACAGTTGCTTGGAGCTGTACCAGACAGTGACATGAGTTAGGTAAGGGAGACAAAGAAAAGCTGTTCTCGCTGACTCATGGGACAAGAATGAGAGGGAACCGTTTCTGAAGGTGATGTCAGGAGGATGTTGTAAAATCTTTATTCATGGGCTATATGAGTATTTATTGCCCATCTCGACCTGCCCTTGAGAAGGTGGCATTTAGCTGCCTCCCAGACTACTTCTGTCTATTTGGTGTAGGTACATACACAATCTCGCTAGGGAGGGTGTTCCAGGAATTTGACCCAGAGGAACAGAAAGGACGGTAATATATTTCCAATTCAGGAATTTGCAGGTGGTGGTGATCCCACGTATCTGCTGCCCTTCTCCTTCCAGGTGAAGTCGGGGGGTGGGGGTGTCATGGGTTTGGAAGGTGCTATCTTAGCAGAAAAAGCAGAAAGTGTTGGAGAAACTCAGCAGGTCGAGCAGCATCTGTGGAGAGAAAAACAGAGCTAACATTTCAAGTCCAGTGTACCATCATCGCAGATTATTTTTCCACAGATATTGTGAGACCCGTTGAGTTTCTCCAGAACTTTCCATTTCTGTTTTATATTCCCAACATCGCAGTTCTTTGTTTTACTTTGTTGTCGAAGGATTCCTCTTGAATTTCTGCAATGCATCGTGTAGATGGTACATATCGCAGCGACCATGTGTTGGTGGAGAGAGTAGATGCTTGTGAATCTGATGCCAATCAAGTGAACTGCTTTGATGTGGATGGTGTCAAGCTGCTTGAGTGTTATTGGAGCTGCCCAATGGCAGTCAGGTGGGCAATATTCCATCACACTTTTGCCTTGGAGATGATGGACATGTTTTGAAGAGTTAATAGGTGAGTTATTTGTTGCAGGATACCTCTGACTTGTTCTTGTAGCCACAATAGTTATATGACTAGTCCAGTTGATTTTTTGGTCAATGGGAACTCCCAGGATGTAGATAGTGGAGGATTCAGGGATAGTAACACCACTGAATGTCAAGTGACAATGGTCACTTTCTCCCCTGTTGGAGACAGTCATTGCCTATCATTTGTATTGAATGTTACTTCTCATTTGTCAGCCCAAGCCTGGATACTGCCCAGGTCTTGCTGCTTTGCACAAGCGCTGCTTTAATATCTGATGAGTGACAAATGGTGCTGGACATTGTGTAATCATTAGTGAATATCCCACTTCTGACCTTATAATGGAGGGAGGACTATTAATGAAACAGCTGAAGATGTTTGGGCCAAGGACATTATCCTGAGGAAGTCCTGTAGCGTTATCCTGAACCTGAGATCACTGACCGATGTGTAACCCATCCAGTTAGTACTGGTTCCACTTCCCCAGGACCAGTCCCAATGTCCCAGGAATCTGCAACCCTCCCCTTGCACCACCTTTCCAGCACGTGTTCAATTATAATCTCCTGGACTTTCTACTCTGACTCACACGTGGCAATAGTAGTAATCCTGACATCACAACCTTTAAGGTTATACTTTCAACTTACTCCCTAATGCCCTTTATTCTGCATTTAGGACCTCATGCCATATTTTGTCTTCTGTCACTGGGACCAATGTGGACTATGACCACTGGCTGTTCACCCTCCTCCTCCAGGATTTCCTGTAGTCATTCTGAGACATCCTTGACCCAAACACCAAGGAGGCAGCATCCGATTCTGGAATCTCATTTGTTGCCAGAGAAACATCCACCTATTCCCCTTCCAGTTGAATCCCCGATAGCTATTGCATTCTCACACTTTCCCCTCTTCTCCTTTGCTACAGGGTGAACCATGGGAAACAGATGTGGCTGTTACTGGTCCTCTCTGAGGGACCATTCCCCCCGACAGTATCCAAAGTGTCTGTTTTGCAGGAAATAGCCACAGGGGGTTCCTGCACTGCCTGCCCAGCCCCTTACTCTGCCTGGTGCTCACCCATTCCCTTTCTGCCTGTGGAATCTGAGCCTGCAGTGTGACCATCTCCCTGTGTGTATTGTTCACTATACTCTCAGCTTCATGGATGATCTACAGTGTCTCCAGCCATTCCTCCAGTTCTGAAAGCTGAGCTTCAAGGAGCTGCAGCTGAGACCCTTCCTGCTCCAATGCTGGCCCTGGGCACTGGAAATGTGGCCAGCTTCCCACGTAGAGCAGGAAGAGCACACCATGGCTTTGAGCTCTCCTATCATGACTTATGCATTTGGATGAAACCTTTAAATGGCACCTTAATGTCAATAGACAATAGACAATAGACAATAGATGCAGGAGTAGGCCATTCAGCCCTTCAAGCCTGCACCACCATTCAATATGATCATGGCTGATCATTCCCAATCAGTATCCTGTTCCAGCCTTATCTCCATAACCCTTGACTCCACTATCTTTAAGAGCTCTATCCAATTCTTTCTTAAATGAATCCAGAGACTGGGCCTCCACTGCCCTCTGCAAATAATACCAACTACTGCAGGGCTGATCTTTGACCTGTGCCCAATTCTGAGCGGCTCTGTGAACAATAAATCGCACTGATACCCATTGCCGAGACACATTTATGGAAAATGTCCTCAATGTGTTGGTGGCGAGTCACATTGGAACAATGCCATTTATGGGTAAGGGGAGGGTAGAGCTGGCGAAAAGCTGTTGAAAATAATGACAGTAAAATAGAACATCAGACAGCTCAAGGAAACATTGGATCTTCCACAAATTAAAGGTCATGACTTTCTTTTCAAGAAATATGAAGAATTTTGGAAAAGCAGGAGCCAGCTCCATGTGAATGTGAATGTGGAGGAGCAGTTGTGTTCTCAGATGATGGGCCATTATCACAGCCTCTGGATATGTCCTGCAGCGTCATCAGGACAGACACAGCAGAGGTGGCAGCACTGTTACATATACCAGGGAGCGAATTGTTCTCAGAGTCCTCAATATTAACTCCTGATCCCATGAAGTCTCATGGTATCAAGTCAAATGTAGGCAAGGAAACCTCTGGCTGATTCCCATGGACTGTCCACCCACAGCTGATGTATCCGTGCTCCTCCATGTTGAACACCACTTGGAGGAAGCACGGAGGGTAACAAGGGCACAGAATATATGCTGGGTGGTGGATTTCAGTGTCCACCAACAAAAGTGGTGAGCGATCTGGTCCACTTCTCCAGGACATTGCTGGTAAAACATGTCTGTGGCAGGTGGTGAGGGAACCAACAAGAGGGAAAGACATACTTGACCTCGTGCTCATTAATCTGCCGGCTGCAGCTGCAGACCACTGCACAGTCCATGTGAAGACAAAGACCTACCTTCACATTAAGAATACCCCCCATCTTGCTGTGTGGCACTGTCATCGTGGCTTGCTGTGTTCTACCAACCTCCTGCCTGTCTACTTTGGATTCCAGCATCTGCAGACTTTTTTTTGTCTCTAATCGTGCTAAATGGGACAGAGGTTGAATGATCTGGCAACACAAGACCAGCCGTCATGAGCACTGTGGGCCATCAACAGCAGCAGAATCATCCTCCAACAAAATCTAAGCCAATCACAGCCAAGCCTATTCCCCACTCTACCCAATGAAAACCAAAAACACGATAGGTGCTGTAAATGAGAAACAAAACAGAAATTGCTGGAAAAGCCCAGCAGGTCTGGCAGCCTCTATGGAGAGAAATCTTGAGTTAAGGTTTCGGATTAAGTGACCCTTCCTCATAGCAATGACCCAGAATGTTAACTCTGATTTTCCTCCCCAGATACTGCCAAACCTCCTGAGCTTTTCCAGCAATTTCCGCTTCTATCTTCACCCTACCAATACCATCAAGCCAGGGATCAACCCTTGTTCAATGGAGAGTGGAAGAGGGCATACGATGAACAGGACCAGGCATACCTTTAAAATGAGGTGTTGACCTGGTGAAGCTACAAATCAGCTGGTCAGGCAGTATCCAAGGAGCAGGAGCAGGAGAGTCAATGTTTCGAGCATCTGCTCTTCATCAAGACTGTGGGGCATGAAGGGCTTATGCTCAAAATGTCGACTTTCCTGCTCCCCAGATGCTGCCTGACTGGCTGTGCTTTTCCAGTACCAAACATTTCGATTCTGATCTCCAGCATCTGCAGACCTCACTTTCTCCTAGAAGCTACAAACCAGGACTACATGCGTGCCAAATACCACAAACAGCAAGTGATAGACAGAGCTAAGGGATCCCACAGCCAACGGATCAGATGGAAGCTCTGCAGTCCTGCCATATCCAGTTGTGAATGGTGGTGGACAATTAAACAGCTCACTGGAGGGAGAGGCCCCACAAATATTCCCTCTCCTCAGGGATGGGAGAGACCAGCAGATGAATGCAAAAGGACAAGGCTTTAGCATTTTCAGCAATCTTCACCAGCAGTGCCGAGTGGATGATCCATCTCTACCTTCTCCAGTGGTCCCCAGCATCACAGATGCTCATCTGAAGCCAATTTGATTTACTCCGCATCAATATCAAGAAATGGTTGGCGGCACTGGATACCACAAAGGCTGTGGGCCCTGACAACATTCTGGCAGTAGGACTGCAGACTCGTGCTCATGAACATGCCACATCCCGCGCCAAGCTGTTCCAGTACAGCCACAGCACCACTGCCTTGTCTCCCTTCCCTTCCTGAGCAGCTTATTTAACGTGCAGCCTTTCACTGCCTTGAGCCAGATCTCCATCACTGCTACATCATAATTCGAAAGCACTAGCTTTTGGAGTGCTGCTCCTTCATCAGGTGGCTGACAATCTGAAAGCTAGTGCTTCCAAATTAACCTGTTGGAAAATAAGCTGGAGTTGGGTGATTTTTAATTTTGTACATTCCAGTCCAAACCAGCTCCTCCAAATCCCATCATAATTCCATATTGTAATCTGCATCTGTAACTCCCCAGCTTTAATTATTATGCACATGCATTCACTCTGTTTTGGATTTCCTTCCTTTCTTCCCCTACTCCAACTTTACCGTTTTACTGAAGAACCATACCAGACTCAGGATGAGTTTTCTCTCTTCACAGATGGTGGCAGAGCTGCTGAGTTTCTCTGTTCATCCCCCTTCAACCTGCCTCCAGCTGATCTTCCAGATGGGACTTGAACTGGTCCGAAGGTAGGGGCACTACCATAGAACAATACAGCACAGAACAGGCCCTTCGGCCCACGATGTTGTGCCGAACTTCTATCCTAGATTAAGCACCCATCCATGTACCTATCCAAATGCCGCTTAAAGGTCGCCAATGAATCTGACTCTACCACTCCCTCGGGCAGCGCATTCCATGCCCCCACCACTCTCTGGGTAAAGAACCCACCCCTGACATCTCCCCTATACCTTCCACCCTTCACCTTAAATTTATGTCCCCTTGTAACACTCTGTTGTACCTGGGGAAAAAGTTTCTGACTGTCTACTCTATCTATTCCTCTGATCATCTTATAAACCTCGATCAAGTCACCCCTCATCCTTCGCCGTTCCAACGAGAAAAGGCCGAGAACTCTCAACCTATCCTCGTACGACCTACTCTCCATTCCAGGCAACATCCTGGTAAATCTTCTCTGCACCCTCTCCAAAGCTTCCACATCTTTCCTAAAGTGAGGCGACCAGAACTGCACACAGTACTCCAAATGTGGCCTAACCAAAGTCCTGTACAGCTGCAACATCACCTCACGACTCTTGAATTCAATCCCTCTGCTAATGAACGATAATACTCCATAGGCCTTCTTACAAACTCTATCCACCTGAGTGGCAACCTTCAAAGATCTATGTACATAGACCCCAAGATCCCTCTGTTCCTCCACCTGACCAAGAACCCTACCATTAACCCTGTATTCCGCATTCTTATTTGTTCTTCCAAAATGGACAACCTCACACTTGGCAGGGTTGAACTCCATCTGCCACTCCTCAGCCCAGCTCTGCATCATATCTAAGTCCCTCTGCAGCCGACAACAGCCCTCCTCACTGTCCACAACTCCACCTATCTTTGTATCATCTGCAAATTTACTGACCCACCCTTCGACTCCCTCCTCTGAGTCATTAAAAAAATTACAAACAGCAGAGGACCCAGAACTGATCCCTGCGGAACTCCACTTGTAACTGGACTCCATGCTGAATATTTACCATCTACCACCACTCTCTGACTTCGACCGGTTAGCCAGTTTTCTATCCAATTGGCCAAATTTCCCTCTATCCCATGCCTCCTGACTTTCCGCATAAGCCTACCATGGGGAACCTTATCAAATGCCTTACTAAAATCCATGTACACTACATCCACTGCTCTACCCTCATCCACATGCTTGGTCACCTCCTCGAAGAATTCAATAAGACTTGTAAGGCAAGACCTATCCTTCACAAATCCGTGCTGGCTGTCCCTAATCAAGCAGTGTCTTTCCAGATACTCGTAAATCCTATCCCTCAGTACCCTTTCCATTACTTTGCCTACCACAGAAGTAAGACTAACTGGCCTGTAATTCCCGGGGTTATCCCTATTCCCTTTTTTGAACAGGGGCACAACATTCGCTACTCTCCAGTCCCCTGGTACCACCCCAGTTGCCAGTGAAGACGAGAAGATCATTGCCAACGGTACTGCAATTTCCTCTCTTGCTTCCCACATAATCCTAGGATATATCCCGTCAGGCCCGGGGGACTTGTCTATCCTCAAGTTGTTCAAAATGTCCAACACATCTTCCTTCCTAACAGGTATCTCTTCTAGCTTATCAGTCCGTTTCACACTCTCCTCTTCATCAATACGGTCCCTCTCGTTCGTAAATACTGAAGAGAAGTACTTGTTCAAGACCTCTCCTATCTCTTCCAACTCAATACACAGTCTCAACATAAGTACCCTCTGCTGTGTTTCTACAATACATCAACAACTAAACTCACCTGACAAAGTACCAACCATCAGATATGTTTTTGAATTTAACCATTGGATCTGTAGGTGCTGGTGGACTCTTGACTTGAGGAGTGAGAAGCACCTCATGCTTCTGTGAAATTGTTCCATTTACCAAGTGTCCTGTAGCTCCCCAAGGTGCAGTGACAGGAACGATTGTTTCTGTAAATAAAAAATATTTTACTCGATGATCATTTGTGGTGTCACTGACAGTGAGTCAGAGGTTACAGGTGAGGGGTCAGGGTGACATTGCTGAAGTGGGGCAGACACTGATGTGACAGATTGAATAATAGCCTCACAGAGTGACACAGCACTGGGGGAGGGGACTCCTGTGCTGGCTGTTTGGTTGATGTAACCAGCTCATTACACTGACCTGCTCTTTTTACACCTACACGCAAATTTTCCTTCATCGTGGAAACGTTTATCTTTTGAATTTGTGACTGAATTTGCTTCTATCACCATTTCAGGCAGTGCTTTCCAGATCACAATGCTACAGGAAAAGTCATTCTCGTCTGACCAGACCATAGATAGGGCTACTGTCTCATGAGAGAGAACTGGTGGTGGTTTAACCTGAGGGTCACCACACCGAATGTAAAAGGAGAGTTTGAGGAAGTTTTCCTTCATGGTGACCTCAGCCTGTGCAGGACATGAACCCATGCTGTTGGCATTAGGCTGCACCTCCAGCCGGCTGCACAACAAAGTCAGCCAACCAGCCCCTTGACAACTGCACATTGTTGCAACTGGATGGAGGTTTGCTCACTGAGCTAGAAGGTTTGTTTTCAGACGTTTCGTCACCATACCAGGTATTATCATCAGTGAGCCCCCAGGTGAAGCACTAGTGGCATGGCCTGCTTTCTATTTGTGTGTTTATATTTCCTTAGGTTGGTGATGTCATTTCCTACGATGATGTCATTTCCTTGTTACAACTGAAATTCACATACTCTCATCATTAACACGTCTCCCACAGTTTCTCCCCCTTTACCCTTCATGGTTTTGAAGAGCTCTCTCCAATCACTTATTAACCCTTTCTGCTCTTCAGAACCCCAACTTCTGCAGTCCCTCCACATAGAGGTCCTGCAGACTTGGTATTAATGCAGTAAATCTCTCCAGCATTCTCTCCTGGGCCTTGGCCTCCTTGCTAAAACGTAGTGCTCAGTATTAAACTCCACACTCTCTTGTAAAGGCCTAACCAGTGTTTCATGTAGGTTTAGCAGAACTTCTTTACTGATGCATTCCATTCTTCTCATTTTAAAACCAAGAATTCGATGCATCTTTTGACCACCTACTGACTTTGTCCTGCCTTTTATTGAATACGAGAAGTGATCATCAGACCTGGTTTTGTTGGGGGGAGGGGAGAAGAGAAATGGAGTTCATGACTGGAATTTCCATTTCTTTGTCTCACTGCTGAGGTGGGAGAGACAGAGAGACACCCCTGGCCTCAAAACCAGGAAAGTTAGTTGAGTCAACTCCTGAATGAATTATCCACCAACCTCTCTACCAATCAGATATCGGGACAGTGATGTCCCACTCTGTTTGAACCGGCCAGTCCAAATGGATTGCTTCCACACTGCAGGGATTCTATGAACCTTGCATTAGAATTGGAGAAAGTTATAAAGGTGCTGGAACGGGCCAGACCCCTTCAAAACATTTTGAGAAGGTAGCTCGGACCCAAATAATTTTTTTCCCTTTAAAACGCAGGTGTGAGCTGGATATTCCAGGAGTGATGCAGATGGTTAAACCACTCGGCTTCAAGTCAAACAGATTTTATTTACACACTGCACTTGAAACACCAAACAAAACAGAATTTAGAATAACTTAATTTATTTGATAAACCAACAGATATGAAATCACAACTTAAAAAAGGAGCTGTTCCAATTCCTACAACATTGTATAAATGCACCCCTTGGCAAAAGGTAAATTCAAACAAGTGTCTTACAGGCTGGAGAGGTTTCAGAGAGAAACTTCAGGCAAGACCTCTGTTGAAGCATGGAACCTCTTTTCATTGTAGCTGCTTCTCTAAGTCCCCAGCAGTTTCTGACTGCCGGCTAAAACTAAACCAACCTAGAAACAAAACCTGAACTGGGAGAACGGCCACTCCCCTTTCATTGTACAATTGTTTTAAAACAAATCTTAAGGAGTCCTCTGGTTGTTGACTTTGGGCAGTGTCTGTTAGTCACTTCAGCATCACTGACTTTCTAACCCCTCTTGAAAAGAACCAAGGACAACATAACCTTGCAAAAGGGGCAGCATCGGGATATCGAAGTGTTAGAAATTGGACATTGGTACACACAGATTCTGGATTAGTGGTGCTGGAAGAGCACAGCAGTTCAGGCAGCATCCGAGGAGCAGTAAAATCGACGTTTCGGGCAAAAGCCCTTCATCAGGAATAAAGGCAGACAGCCTGAAGGGTGGAGAGATAAGCTGGAGGAGGGTGGGAGTGGGGAGAAAGTAGCATAGAGTACAATGGGTGAGTGGGGGAGGGATGTAGGGGATAGGTCAGGGAGGAGGGTGGAGTGGATAGGTGGAAAAGAAGATAGGCAGGTAGGACAAATCATGGGGACAGTGCAGAGCTGGAAGTTTGGTACTAGGGCAAGGTGGGGGAAGGGGAAATGAGGAAACTGCTGAAGTCCACATTGATACCCTGGGATTAAAGTGTTCTGAGGCGGAAGATGAGGTGCTCTTCCTCCAAGCGTCTGGTGGTGAGGGAGCGGCGGTGAAGGAGGCCCAGGACCTCCATGTCCTCGGCAGAGTGGGAGGGGGAGTTGAAATGTTGGGCCACGGAGCGGTGTGGTTGATTGATGCGGGTGTCCCGGAGATGTTCCCTAAAGTGCTCTGCTAGGAGGCTTCCAGTCTCCCCAATGTAGAGGAGATCGCATCGGGAGTAACGGATACAATAAATGATATTGGTGGATGTGCACGTAAAACTTTGATGGATGTGGAAGGCTCCTTTAGGGCCTTGGATAGAGGTGAGGGAGGAGGTGTGGGCGCAGGTTTTGCAGTTCCTGCGGTGGCAGGGGAAGGTGCCAGAATGGGAGGGTGGGTTGTAGGGGGGCGTGGACCTGACCAGGTAGTCACGGAGTGTACAGTCTTTGTGGAAGGCGGAAAGGGGTGGGGAGGGAAATATATCGCTGGTGGTGGGGTCTTTATGGAGGTGGCGGAAATGTCGGTGGATGATTTGGTTGATGCGAAGGTTAGTCGGGTGGAAGGTGAGCACTAGGGGCGTACTGTCCTTGTTACGGTTGGAGGGGTGGGGTCTGAGTGTGGAGATGCGGGATGTGGACGAGGTGCGTTGGAGGGCATCTTTAACCACGTGGGAAGGGAAATTGCGGTCTCTAAAGAAGGAGGCCATCTGGTGTGTTCTGTGGTGGAACTGGTCCTCCTGGAAGCAGTTACGGCGGAGGCGGAGGAATTGGGAATACGGGATGGCATTTTTGCAAGAGGTAGGGTGGGATGAGGTGTAATCCAGGTAGCTGTGGGAGTCGGTGGGTTTGTTAATAATGTCAGTGTCAAGTCGGTCGTCACTAATGGAGATGGAGAGGTCCAGGAAGGGGAGGGAGGTGTCAGAGATGGTCCAGGTAAATTTAAGGTCAGGGTGGAATGTGTTGGTGAAGTTGATGAATTGCTCAACCTCCTCGTGGGAGCATGAGGTGGCGCCAATGCAGTCATCAATGTAGCGGAGGAAGAGGTGGGGAGTGGTGCCGGTGTAATTTCGGAAGATCAACTGTTCTACATAGCCAACAAAGAGACAGGCATAGCTGGGGCCCATACGTGTGCCCATGGCTACCCCTTTGGTCTGGAGGAAGTGGAAGGATTCGAAGGAGAAATTGTTAAGGGTGAGGACCAGTTCGGCCAAACGAATGAGAGTGTCGGTGGAAGGGTACTGTTGGGGATGTCGGGAGTGGTGAAAATGGAGGGCTTGGAGGCCCTAGTCATGGAGGATGGAGGTGTAGAGGGATTGGATATCCATGGTGAAGATGAGGCATTGGGGGCCAGGGAAACGGAAGTCTTGGAGGGCGTGGGTGGTGTCTCGAACGTATGTGGGGAGTTTCTGGACTAGGGGGGATAGGACGGTTCCAAGGTAGGTAGAGATGAGTTCAGTGGGACAGGAGCATGCTGAGACAATGGGTTGGCCAGGGTGGTCAGGCTTGTGGATCTTGGGAAGGAGGTGGAACCGGGCAGTGCGGGGTTCCTGGGCTATGAGGTTGGTGCACACAGGATGAGTTGGGGTAAGATGGGGGTGTCAGGTTTGTATAAATTTGATTGTTATGCAACTAACTCTGTTTGTTTGAGTCTCTGTGTCGTCCTGAATGTGATAGTGCCAGCATGAAGCCTAACTCCATGTCTATACACGATGGACCATGGATTGATGTCTGTGAGAGCCGTTGCAGCACGTGAGATCAAGATGAACAAGGTATTTGTAAGATGGTGGTTTCAGCTGACAATATTTCCCCACATCTTCAAACATCCTGATTCTTTTTTTCTTGGCCCTTCTGGTGGGAATGAGTTGGTCAGTGATGCCTGACATACCGAGCTGTACAACACAAAGGGAGCCAGGGATTAGGGAGATCTTCCCCCCCACTCTCCACACCCCTGTACTGACTAATAGATCCACAGGACTGATTGATCCACTGTCCAGACTACAGAGGTACTGAGCTTAAAATGTGTTGCTGGAAAAGTGCAGCAGGTCAGGCAGCATCCAAGGAGCAGGAGAATTGACGTTTCGGGCATGAGCCCTTCTTCAGGTCAGTACAGAGGTACTGACCCTCCCGACTGAGAACTCCCTGAGCAGGTGCCTCACTGTGGTCAATCCCCTGGACTGGTGTCCTAGGCTGTGCCTGATTTACTGTATCAGGACCCCTGAATGATGAGTGTCACTATGGCCTGCACTAAGGACTACTCCACTAAGACATGGCAAGTTGGTAGCTGCCTTCGCAGTGAGTGTTTGCCACAGAAGGTGCTGGCATTAGTAAGTAGTGTGGGTGTGAGGCTGACGTAGCACTCGGTCATCTAGAAAGATGTGTGTCCCCTTCTGACTGAGAGCTGCTAAGTAGCAAGGCAAACTGCCTGTTTGTGTGACTGCACAACCTGGCACAGCCAGGAAAAGCACAAGCATGTGGGTAGGTGCTAACTGAGTGAGTGCGAAGAGAAAGTGACAAACCTGAGAGGCAGCCTGGTCCAATCTGTAAGGTGGGTGGCCATCCCACCCAAAGTATCCTCTCAATGTTATTTGCTGAGTCATCCTATGATGCAGTTCTGTGCTTTCTGAGCATCCTGCAGATTGAACAGAGGCCAAGATGGTCAGGAGAGGTTGGCATTTGATATTTGCCAATGTTTGTGGATACAGAATGCATGTGCCTGGTTCCCTTGGGTCTTGCTGTAAGATGCTGTTTGGTGATGAGTACCACGGAGGCTGAAGGCATCAGGAATCCGCCCTGACTTTCATGCTGAGAATTCTCAGCATCTAGTTTGTTCAGTGCTTTTAGCAAAGGAAGAAGTTGTGTATTAATGAGGTGAATTGCAGCATTAATAAGGCATTTAACAACCTAGAATCCCCTTTAATTAGCAACTTGCTGCTGCCTAACAACTCAGCAAAAGCACAAAAGATCCAGCGAGTTGCTTGCTCGAGTTGTGTTTGGCTTCGTGGGACTTCTCACCCGATAGCCCACATCAGTCAGACCCTGGGAACAGTCAGCTCACTGTGTTTGAAACACACCTGCCACTCCCCAGATTGTAGGACAATAGAGCTGCATTTATCAAAACAGGATTCAAACTGACAGTGTGATCACATTGGCAAATTCATTGGTCATTGGGTCAGTCTGTGCAGAAGGTTTCAAACAAGATAAGTTACAGAGTAAACGATTCTTTTCACATCCTGTAATAATATAAAGGAATATGTCATGTACCTTCAGCATTGTTAAAAGCTGCATAATTGAGAAGAATTTTCAAACCAAACTCCACTGCACAATCCAGATCCATTCCATCAACCTTTGTTTCAATCCATTGGATGGCTGAGTATTGCGTCTCTTTATAATTCTAAAACAAGAAGAGGAATTGTGTTATCACACGAGAAAACTAAACCTACACCAAAAACAAGTTGAGAGAACTGTCCTAAAGTGAAAGGACTACTTTAGCTTTTTGTACAGCGAATTAAAATGGGGAGAAGGTACTGTTTGAGACCAAGGAAGCTATGTAGGAAGATAGGTGCAGTTGAAGAAACAAGTTACTGGAAGTGAGTTCAATATTGTGCATTGCTTTATTTGAACAGTGAGGCTGAATTCTGGAAAATTATTAGTATTGCCTAGATTTCTTTAGAGCAATTCTTCCCAGTGGCAATCTTTTGAAAGACATTTTAATCAACATCAATTGTTATGGACTTAGGAGGGTTCAACACAGTAACAAGCATTTGATTGGTTCCTGAGCAGGTGGTCACAGCCCAAAACACCAAAGGTTAAAGAGATATCTACCTTTGTAACATCAAATTGGTTATACCAATGCTAAGTCATGCCATTTGGGTTTAAACATGTCCCAGCCACTTTCTAAACACTGATGAATCAAGTCACAGTTGAAGTACCTAATTGTGAAGGTTATTTAGAGAATACAGTAACTAATGGAAGGAATTTATAAGGCAATTAGAGGGTGTGTTCAAGCGATTGCAGTTTGTTGACTTTATAATATGTCTGGCCAAAAGGGAATTCATAAAAGCAAGATTGATTTACCTAGGGCATATCAAGGACAATATGGCAGTGTACAGGAATACTGAATGCTGTGACTGGATTCCTGTTCCTTAACCTAAGTAGAAAACTCTAAGCTGTTTAGTCATGCATTTTATCAGAAATTTGTGTTGAACTTGCGCACAGTAGCTGTTCCTTGAACAGATTTGTTATAAAAACAGGTCAATGTGTCAGCAAAATGACAAGCAGCCTTTGAGAAAAATTGGAAGTAAAATAAAATCCAAACATTTCTCCTGGACATTCATTTGCATTGTCATTGCCGAATCCACCAATATTCTGGGTTTTACCATTGATCTGGCTGAGCCAAGTCAATGGTCTGGTTCCAAGTGAGGTTCAGAGACTCTGAATTCTGCAGTGAATACCTGACCTCCTTTCTTCCCCATACTTGTCTACCATCTGCAAGCCACAGTGCAAGAGTGTGAGTGAAGACTTTAACTTGCCTCCTCCAACAACATTCAAGAAGTTTGACACCATCTTGGAAAACACAACCCATTCGATTCTTGTGCCTGTTCACCAATGTCACCATCCACTCTCTATTCTCTGTCAATGCATCATAGCAATAGGGTGCACAGTGTTACCAGTGCAGTGAAGAATTACTTGAATGTTCACTGCATTATCTTCAAGACAAGTACATTCTTTGCTCAAAAAAGAGCAAAACTGCATACAGTACTTGAGACGCAGTCTCACCAAAGCTCCCTGTACAAATGCAGCAAGGCCTTCTCATTCTTGTTCTTCAACTCTTTCAATAAAGGCTGTTTCAAATTCCATGTTTGAAAATGTATTTTTCAGAGGATGTGGGTTTAATTGGCAAACCCTTCAGTTGTTGCCTATCCCTAATTCTTTGATCTGAGTCACTTGCCTGGTCAGTTTGGAGAGGATTTGAGGGTCATGCACATTTGTGTGGATTAAGTCACATGTAGATCAGTCCAGATAAAGATAGTAGATTTCTTGTTCTATAGGACATTGTGGCTGACAATAATTGATAACAGTTCCGTGGTCACCATTATAGAGAGTAGATTTTCCAATCCAATTCCAGTGACCATTATGGGATTTGAACCCATTTCCCAAAGCAGTTACATCAAAGCAAAATACGGTAGATGCTGGAAATCAAAAATAAAAAGCAAAAGTGGCAGACAAATTCAACAGGTCTGGCAGCACATGTGGAAAGTGAGTAAATGTTTCGAGTCTCATCGAAATAAAGTCATGTCGGCTTGAAATAATTAAGTTTGCTTCTCTCTCTGCAGATGCTGCCAGACCTGCTGAGTTTCTGTGTTTTCCATGTTTATTTCTCCAAAGCATTATACTCCATCTGCCCATGTGTTGCCCATTCACTTAACCTACCTAGATTTCTTGCCAGATTCTCATTGTCCTCTTAGCAACTTACATTTCCACCTGGCTTCGTGTCATCAACAAATACATGACACTCAGTTCTCTCATATAGATTGTAAGTAGCTGAGGTCCTGGCACTGATCCATGTAACACTCCTCCAGATTACAGCCTGCCAACTTTACATATCCTGTTTCACTTTACTCTTTGCCTTTTCCCTCTTTGAATCTGAGCTGCCCGGATTCCCTGAAACATCTTGTTCTTGGGTCTACCCATGTCATTTGCTCCTACATGGATCAATCAGATCCTGCTCCTCCTGCATTCCCTTCTCCAGCCTTTAGCCAGACCCAGGGGCAGGCAGTGCAACCTGCAGACTGCTCAATGGTGACTGTACAGAATGTTATCTCCCTGACTATACCAACCCCGAACACAACAGGGTGTTCTTCTCACCCAGCAATTGCATGGCCTGATCCTCCACACTCTGGTGGCTGTGGTCTGTTTACCCTTTACCTTATTGTCCTTCTTCTTGGTGACTCATGTCACACTAACCTGCCTGGAGTTCCCTGTTTCCTCTCTCCCTCCAGTCTTGAACACCAATGATTCAGTGGTCACTTACTAATCTGCTGATGCTGTGAGAGAATCTGGGCAGTACAGAAGATCACAAACCATTGGATCCAGTCGTCCTACAGTCAACTTCTTTAAGAATCCTAGGATGCAGGTTACAAATGCTGGGAATTTATCAGGTGTTTAATCCTGGAGATTTTCTCATATTTACTTTCTTCTTTACCGAGTAATTCCACAACCTCTTCAGATATTTGGCATTCCACTATTCATGTTTTTAATAAAATACTATTGTGTGAAGACATATTCAATGTGTGTGCTTTATATCCCTCCCACTTCCCTCTTCCCTGTCATTTTCTTACCTTTGCTTCTCAGAGTTTAACAACTATTTTTGCTTCTGTCCTTTCTGCTTGCGCAAGATCTTGTAATATGTAAATTCCTGTCTGGTACGCTGCCACAGTCTATTATTCCCTCTCTTATCAATATTTTGTCATCACTTATACTGGACTACAACTCGCCAAATATGCACATTTACTGGAATTGTCAGAAGAGTCCTGTCTTAAATCTGGTATTACCCTGAATTAATCCCCCTCTCTGTGAGCAGACTGACCCCTCCCTTCACCTGCTGCTGGAGATGGAAGCCCTGATATTCTTCTTACTGCACAAGCTGGCAGTGGGAGCCAGGCAGGGGATGGCAGCTCATGTAGAAAGTGTTAATGAGGCCCGAGGAGTAATTTCAGTCCAATCTCATGGTTCAGGGTTGGGATGTGTGCTGTCGGTGCACTGCGGGTTAGGGACTAAAAACAACATCAAATAATTTCCACTGGTACAAATAAAACAGAACAGAGGAATCTCTCAGCTATACTGACCTTGTCCTGGATGACTTGTTCTGGCTCTGGACAGTCAACATGAGTACAGAGGTCAATCACCACCTGCTCGGGATCCTGTGTAGCAATTTAATGTCCAAAGAGGACAGACACAGTTAAGAAGACTCTCAGCATCTTGGTGTTCTCTCAGATCACTGGTGAATGCACTGACTGACTCTCAGCACCTTCAGGTGCATCTGCAGTTTGAACACTGAGCTACAATCTTTAGAAACTGTTCGATGAAGGTAATTTTGAATACAGCTTAGTTGTATCATGTGTTGAGTAAATGCTCCAACTCATTGACTATGCAAAATATTCTTTGTTCTAACTTTGGAATGGATTCACAAACCATTAACCCTCTGTCAGTTGGTTCACAGGAACTCTGAAACCTGGGAAAACGGGTTTTGTAATTGCTATCACTCGTCATTGTTGTGCTGATACTTATTCTCCCCTGGTTACTGTTTCCGGTGGTGGTGTACCTATGGTCTTAATTCATCTATTTCTAACTATTGAAGAGGACCAACAGCTCTGGGTAAAAGGCAGGAGAATGAGGTTGAGAAAAATCAGCCATGATCGAATGGCGGAGCAGACACAATGGGCTGAGTGGCCTAATTCTGCTCCTATATCGAACGATGTGCCGTTTAGGTGCATTGGCCGTGGTACATTGTCATGCAGTATCCAGGGATGTGTCGGCTAAATGAGTTAGCCAAGTTAAATGTGGAGTTATGGGAATAGAGTGAGGGGTTAGATCCAGGTGAGATGCCCTTTGGAGGGTTGGTCCTGAATCAATGGGACAAATAGCCCCTTTCCATACAGTAGTAATGCTATGATTCTATGTCTTATTAATTACTAGATATGAATTACTTTGAAGAAGAGATGGAATGTGTTACATCTGGCTGATGGTGCAAACATCACTGGGAAAGCAAATTGGGTGGATGTTATGGCCACGTGAATGCAGCTGTAAGACCAAAAGTTGGAGGAACTGAATTTGCTCAATTCCTTCACACATTCCACTCTTCAAAATATTCCAGATTCAAACAAACGTGTTCCCTTTAGAACTTGTCACTTCCCTGGATCTACCTCTGTGTGGAATCATTCTTGCTGTGAATTGAATAATTAATACTTCATCAACTCCTACTAATACAACCCCTTTAACTCCATTCCACACCCCCTCCCCCATCTATTCTAATTGGGATGCAGCTATTTAGTGATGTCCTTCATAAAGGGTCTGTCAAGAAGTTAACAATCCCATGGCCTGTTTTGCACATCTACAGGCCTTGACAGTCTGTTCTGTCCATTGGACCATGGGGAAGTTCCCATTTTTATTTGGGATGTCTTTAAAAATGTCTTCCAGCAACTTGAGAATGTGCAGTAAAGCCCTCTGTATTCCTGAACAGCTCCCAAGGTGACCAGAACACTGTTCATAGATGAGATCACTGAACAGCTTCTTAAACTTTAGGTTAAGTTCCCCATTGAGTGTTTGAATGACACTGTTTATCAACTTATTTATCAGTACTAATTTCTGAAACGTTCACAAACACTTAGTCTCAGACGATAACACATGTCCTGGCTGGTCAAAGCCAAGTCTCTGAAAGGCAAATCCCACTGGGATGTCTGTAAATTTCCATTAATACACATTTAGAGATATGGAAGGTGTCTAGGGGAATTGAAAGGAAGCTGCCAGCAGAAAGAGTTAACTCACTATGAGTCTGAGACGGTGGGGGAGGGAGGCAAGTCACTGAGTGATTTTGTTGTAATTGTTCAGGAAAACTGCTGAAATCTGCTGTTCATTTCAAACTGACCTTTTGAATTTGATAATCCTTTATTTGGTTTTACGATTTGTCTTCCATTGTCTCCAATGCCTTTCAGTAATTCTAAGATCACCTTCAGAGCCGAAGCATTTATCTCTCATTTTCGACTTTTTCTGTATTTCTCTGAAACATTTCTGAAAAACTGAGTTCAGTTTGATATTTGCCAAACAATAGTTTATCGAGATTGTGAGAACAACCTGAGGGTGTAAAGCACAAAAACTTGTTTTTAATTAGAATAAAAAACCATAGTTCACTCCACTCTCAAAGATTTGAAATTCATTATTAAACTAATATTGAATCTTTGATGTTGTGTCTGAACAACACCCTAATTTTCAGTGAGCCCTCTTTAACTATGGGGTGAGTTCCCACCTTCGTGCAGTGTAGTGAGGTACACAGCTGTGATTCAGTATACGGGGTGTCCCTGTCTACTGCCCATTTTTCAGCTGTTTCTACCTTATCCTCATCGACACCTGCTCCAGCCACTGACTCACCGTTTCTTCTTGTTTTAGTATTAACTCATTCACACAACTGTAAATATCAAGTGATGATGATCACTCCCCCTTTCTGATCTTTATCATTCTTCAGAACCATCCATGAACAATTTCCCCTGGAGTGGGGGGGCCCGATGAGTTGAACCCCTCTCTCAGCATTCCCTTCATTAGTTTTGACTGTTCTGCTGTAAACTCAGTGATGGAGCCCTCTGACATTCAATCAAAGTTTACAGCCTTTTCCTCATTCCCCTCCCTGACTGCATCTTTAAAAGTTTGTTTCATACTCAGTGCAGATCCCACCGGCATGGTGCTTCTTCAGCCCCTACACAGATTCTTCCAGCTTGGATTTTGTCACCCTCCTGGCTCCTGCACAGCTTCGTCCAGTCTGGATACAGCTGACTTTATTCTTGGTCCCTGCATGGATCCCTCAGTGTGGACCTGACCCATTCCCAGGGTGATTACTCTCGTGTGGAGTAAACAAAGAGGAGGCTGGAAGAACACAGCAAGCCAGGCTGCATCAGGAGGTGGATAAGTCAATGTTCCAGGTATTAACTTTGAAATGCCCAAAACACGGACTTCTCCACCTCCTGATGCTGCCTGACATACTGTGTTCTTCCAGCCTCCTGTTTGTCTACTTTGGATTCCAGCATCTGCAGATTTTTTTGTCTCGACTGTAGTGTGGAATCTGACTCTTGAACTCTCTTGGCTCATGTGTGGTCTATTCAGCGCTGAATTTGGCGTATCCTCTGTGATCATCCCTCACTTCCCTGGCCCCAGTGCATTTTCTCAAACGTGGAGGAGCCACTGTGGGCTTCCCCAACACCTCCTATCCAGAGTACTCCTTTCGGATTCTTTTGATGTGCAACCAGATTGTTCTCAGGATTCCTGAGCTCACTCCGTGTGGGAAGTGAAATATCCTCCACCTTTTGCAGAGCTATTCCAACGTTCTGATCTGAGTACCCTGTTCGCAGGCCAAATGTTAGAACATAGAACATAGAACAGTACAGCACAGAACAGGCCCTTCAGCCCACGATGTTGTGCCAACCACTGATCCTCATGTATGCACCCTCAAATTTCTGTGACCATATGCATGTCCAGGAGTCTCTTAAATGTCCCCAGTGACCCTGCCTCCACAACTGCTGCTGGCAACGCATTCCATGCTCTCACAACTCTCTGTGTAAAGAACCCACCTCTGACATCCCCTCTATACTTTCCTCCAACCAGCTTAAAACTATGACCCCTCGTGTTAGTCATTTCTGCTCTGGGAAATAGTCTCTGGCTATCGACTTTGTCTATGCCTCTCACTATCTTATATACCTCAATTAGGTCCCCTCTTCTCCTCCTTTTCTCCAATGAAATGTCCGAGCTCAGTCAACCTCTCCTCATAAAATAAGCCCTCCAGTCCAGGCAGCATCCTGGTAAACCTCCTCTGAACCCTCTCCAAAGCATCCACATCTTTCTTATAATAGGGCAACCAGAACTGGACGCAGTATTCCAAGTGCAGTCTAACTAAAGTTTTATAGAGCTGCAACAAGATCTCACAACTCTTAAACTCAATACCCCTGTTAATGAAAGCCAAACCACCATATGCTTTCTTCACAACCCTGTCCACTTGGGTGGCCATTTTAAGGGATCTATGTACCTGCACCCCAAGATCCCTCTGTTCCTCCACACTGCCAAGAACCCTATCCTTAATCTTGTACTCAGCTTTCAAATTCGACCTTCCAAAATGCATCACCTCGCATTGATTCAAGTTAAACTCCATCTGCCACTTCTCAGCCCATCTCTGCATCCTGTCAATGTCCCGCTGCAGCCTACAACAGCCCTCTATACTGTCAACGACACCTCCAACCTTTGTGTCATCTGCAAACTTGCTGACCCATTCTTCAATCCCCTCATCCAAGTTAATAATAAAAATTACAAACAATAGAGGCCCAAGGACAGAGCCCTGTGGAACACCACTCACCACAGACTTCCAGGCAGAATATTTTCCTTCTACTACCACTCGCTGTCTTCTGTTGGCCAGCCAATTCTGTATCCAGACAACTATATTCCCCTGAATCCCATTCCTCCTGACCTTCTGAATGAGCCTACCATGCGGAACCTTATCAAATGCCTTGCTGAAGTCCATATACACCACATCCACAGCTCGACCCTCATCAACTTTTCTAGTCACACCCTCAAAGAACTCTATAAGGTTTGTGAGGCATGACCTGCCCCTCACAAAGCCGTGATGACTGCATTTAATCAAGTCATGCTCTTCCAGATGGTCATAAATTCTATCCCTCAGAATCCTTTCTAACACCTTGCAGATGACAGGAGTGAGACTTACTGGTCTGTAATTGCCGGGGATTTCCCTATTTCCTTTCTTGAAGAGAGGAATTACATTTGCCTCTCTCCAGTCCTCAGGTACAACTCCAGTGGAGAGCGACAATGAAAAGATCTTTGGAAATGGCGAAGCAATTGCATTTCTCGTTTTCCAAAGCAGCCGAGGACAAATCTGGTCCGGGCCTGGCGACTTGTCAATCTTAATGTTTTACAAAATTTTCTGCACATCAGCTTCCTCTATCTCTATCCATTTCAGCATGCACACCTGCTCTTCAAAGGTTTCATTCACGACAAAGTTTGTTTCGTTTGTAAAGACAGAAGCAAAAAACTCATTTAGAGCTTCCCCTGCCTCCTCAGACTCCACACACAAATTCCCTATGATATCCCTGATCGGCCCTACTCTTTCTTTGACCATTCTCTTATTCCTCACATAAGTGTAAAATGCCTTTGTGTTCTCCCTAATCCGTTCTGCCAAGCCTTTCTCGTGCCCCCTCCTGACTCTCCTCAGACCATTTTTAAGCTCCTTCCTCACCTGCCTGTAACCCTGTAGAGCTGAGCTTGACCCTAGCTTCCTCCACCTTATGTAAGCTACCTTTTTCCTTTTGATGAGAAGCTCCACCGCTCTCGTCATCCAAGGTCCCTTTATCTTACCACTTCTTGCCTGTCTCAGAGGGACATATTTATTCATCACTTGCAACAACTGTTCCTTAAACAGACTCCACATGTCTATAGTGCCTTTACCATGGAACAATTGCTCCCAATCCATGCTTCCTAACTCATGTCTAATCGCATCATAATTTCCTCTTCCCTAATTAAATATCCTCCCATTTTGCCGAATTCTCTCCTTCTCCATAGCTATGTAGAATGTGAGACAGTTGTGGTCACTATCACCAAAATGCTCTCCCACCACAAGATCTGATACCTGCCCCGGCTCATTTCCGAGCACTAAGTCTAGAATGGCCTCTCCCCTCGTCGGCCTGTCAACGTGCTGAGTTAGGAAACCCTCCTAAACACACCTTACAAAAACAGCTCCATTCAAATCTTCTGCTCAAAGGAGGTTCCAATCAATATTGGGAAAGTTAAAGTCACCCATTACAACCGTATTACGTCCACACTTTTCCAAAATCTGCCGACCTGTGCTTTCTTCCATCTCCCTGCTGCTATTGGGGGGCCTGTAGTAAAGAGGTGACTGCTCCCTTGCTGTTCCCAATTTCCACCCATACTGACTCGGTCGGCAAATCTTCCTTGACAATGGAAGCTTCTGTAGCTGTGATACCCTCTCTGATTAGTAGTGCTACACCCCCTCCTCTTTTTCCCCCCTCTCTATTCTTTTTAAATGCTCTAAACCCTGGACCATCCATCAACCATTCCTGCCCCTGAGAAACCCATGTCTCTGTTATGGCCACAACATCATAGCATCAGGTTCTGATCCATGCTCTAATTTCGTCACTTTTATTCCTGATAATCCTTGCGTTAAAGCAAACACACTTTAACTGATACCTTGGTTCCTTGCCAGGAAAATCCTTCCATGTTGTAGCTGACTATCGTATGGAACAAACTCAGGATTCTCAGGCACACATTATAATCAGTTATTTTGTCAAAGCATTGGGAGACCGTTAACTCAGAAAGATTTCTGAAGCAGGAGTCTTCCCAGCCAAGAAATCATCAGACATTTATACATTGAAATGCAAACAGGCAGAATATAACTTTAATTCCAACTGAACAAAGAGACCTTGGAGTGCAGGTTCATAGCTCCTTGAAAGTGGAGTCGCACATAAATTTGTTGTCTGCAAACTTACTGACTGTACCTCCTATGTTCACATCCAGATCAATTATATGAATGACCATCCATCCAAGTGTAGCAGATACATTGCAGCGCCATCACCTACAAGTTCCCCTCCAAGTCACTCACCATCGTGACAAGCACCGATCCTTGAGGCAAACCACTGGTTACAGGCCTCCAGTCTGAAAAACAACCCTACACCACCACCCACTGTCTACTACCTTCAAGCCAGTTCTGTATGCAAACGGCTAGATCTCCCTGAATTCCATGAAATCTAACCTTGCCAACCAGTGTCCCATGAGGAACTTTGTCAAAAGCCTTACTGATGTCCATATAGATCATGTCTACCACTTTGCCCTCATCAATGCTTTCTGTTACTTCTTCAAAAGCCTCGATCAAATTTGTGAGACAAGATTTCCAATGCACAAAGCCATGCTGACAATCCCTAATCATTCCTGCCTTTCCAAACACATGGACATCCTGTCCCTCAGGATTCTCTCCAACAACTAGTCCATCATCAATGTCAAGCTCACTGGTCTCACAGTTTAAATTTCCTTCAGTTTTCTTCAATTCCTGGAGGCAGTCAGAGAGGTCACGAGGTTACATATTTGGGCAGTTGCTTAACCCAAAACACTACTCTGGTGGTGTCTCCCACCTATCCTTCTCCTCTAACCAAAAAAAAAGTTCTGTGCGTCAGTTTGTTGGTGATAAGTGTCTTCATTCATGTTTCGTTTTATTTCAGTGGTCTATTTGGGAATTTAGAACAGCAGGAATGGAGGTTTGGGCAGTTGAATGTTCCTCCTGCAGTATGTGGGAGGTAAGGGTCACTCTAGTGTCTCCACTGACTTCAATTGTGGGAAGTGCACCCAATACCAGCTCCTCAAGAACAGTGTCAGGGAACTGGAGCTGGAGGAACTTCGGATCATTTGCGAAGGGGGTTATTGAGAGGAATTACAGGGAGGTAGTTACTCCACAGCCGTGAGAAGAAAGTAAATGGGTTAACGTCAGGGATGGGAAAGGGAACTGGCAGGCAGTGCAGGGATCTCTTGTGGCGGTTCCCCTCAACAACAAGTATACCATTTTGGATAAGCAATGGGACACAGGTCTCTGGTGCAAAGTCTCTGTTGCTCAGTGGGGAAAGGGGAAGAAGAGCAGAGCTTTAGTCTTTGGGAACAAGGTTCCTGAAGAAGGGCTTATGCCCGAAACGTTGATTCTCCTTCTCCTTGGATGCTGCCTGACCTGCTGCGTTTTTCCAGCAACACATTTTTAAGCTCTGATCTCCAGCATCTGCAGTCCTCACTTTCTCCTAAAGGAGGAACAGGAATGGCTGTTGCAGATTCCGGGATTTAGATGTTTCAGCAAGATCAGAGAAGATGGTAAAAGAGACGGGGGTGTGGCATTGTTAATCAAGGGTAGTATTACAGCAGAGGAGATAACATTTGAGGACTCATCCACTGAGATAGTTTGGGCTGAGGTTAGAAACAGGAAAGGAGAGGTCACCCTGTTGGGAGTTTTCCATAGGCCTCCGAATTGTTCCAGGGATGTAGAGGAAAGGATAGCAAAGATGATTCTCAATAGGAGCGAGAGTGAAAGTGTAGTCGTTATGGGGGTCTTTAACTTTCCTAATATTGACTGGGAATACTATAGTTCAAGTAGTTTAGATGGGCCAGTTTTTGTTCAATGTGTGCAGGAGGGTTTTCTGACACAGTATGAAGACAGGCCAACAAGGGGCGATACCATAATGGATTTGGTACTGGGGAATGAACCCGGCCAGGTGTTAGATTTGGAGGTAGGTGAGCATTTTGGTGATAGTGACCATAATTCGGTTATGTTTGCAATAGCAATGGGAAGGGATAGGTATATACCGTAGGGAAAGAGGTATAACTGGGGGAAAGGCAATTATGATGCGATTAGGCAAGATTTAGGATGCACAGGATAGTGGAGGAAACTACAGGGGATAGACATCTTGAAATGTGGAGCTTATTCAAGGAACAGCAACTGTGGATCCCTGATAAGTATATCCCTGTCAGGCAGGGAGGTCGTTGTCGAGAGAGGGAGCCATGGTTTACCAAAGAAGTTGAATCTCTTGTCAAAAAGAAGAAGGCAACTTATAAGAGGATGAGGTGAGAAGGCTCGGTTAGGGGGCTTGAGAGTTACAAGTTAGCCAGAACAGATCTAAAGAAAGGGCTAAGAAGAGCAAGGAAGGGACATGAGAAATCATTGGCGGATAGAATCAGGAAAACCCTAAGGCCTTCTATAGGTATATCAAGAATAAATGAATGACTGGAGTAAGATTACAGCCAATCAAAGATAGTAGTGGAAAGTTGTGTGTGGAATCTGAGGACATAGTGGAAGTACTTAATGAATATGTTTTAACAGTATTCACATTGGAAAAGGGCGATGTTAATGAGAACACGGAGATATAGGCTATAAGATTAGATGGGATTGAGGTTGACAAAGAGGAGGTTTTAGCAATTTTGCTTCCCTGGCCCCCAACGCATTATCTTCACAATGGACATCCAGTCCCTATACACTTCCATCCGCCATCACGAAGGCCTCCAAGCCTCTGCTTCTTCCTTTCCCGCCGGACCAACCAATACCCTTCCACTGACACCCTCCTTCGACTGACTGAACTGGTTCTCACTCTTAACAACTTCTCTTTCCAATCCTCCCACTTCCTCCAAACCAAAGGAGTAGCCATGGGCACCCGCATGGGCCCCAGCTATGCCTGCCTCTTTGTCGGATATGTGGAACAGTCCATCTTCCGCAGCTACACTGGCACCATCCCCAACCTTTTCCTCCGCTACATCGATAATATTGGCACTACCTCGTGCTCCCACGAGGAGGTTGAACAGTTCATCCACTTTACTAACACCTCCACCCCGACCTCAAATTTACCTGGACCGTCTCAGACTCTTCCCTCCCCTTCCTAGGCCTCTCTATTTCTATCTCGGGCGACTGACTCAACACAGACATTTACTACAAACCAACCGGCTCCCATTGCTACCTAGATTGCATCTCCTCCCACCCTGTCCCCTGTAAAAATGCCATCCCATATTCCCAGGAGGACAAATTCCACTACCAAACAGCCCAAATGGCCTCCTTCTTCAAAGACCGCAATTTCCCCTCCGATGTGGTCGACGATGCTCTCCACCGCATCTCCTCCACTTCCTGCACCTCTGCCCTTGAACCCCGCCCCTCCAATTGCCACCAGGACAGAACCCCACTGGTCCTCACCTTTCACCCCACCAACCTCAGGATACATCGTATCATCCTCTGTCATTTCCGCCACCTCCAAACAGACCCCATCACCAGGGATATATTTCCCTCCCCACCCCTATCAGCGTTCCGGAGAGACCACTCCCTCTGCAACTCCCTCGTCAGGTCCACACCCCCACCAACCCAACCTCCACTCACGGCACCTTCCCCTGCAACTGCAAGAAGTGCAAAACTTGCGCCCACACCTCCCCCCCTCACCTCCCTCCAAGGCCCCAATGGATCCTTCCATATCTGTCGCAAATTCACCTGCACCTCCACACACATCATTTACTGTATCCGCTGCACCCGATGTGGCCTCCTCTACATTGGGGAGACAGGCCGCCTACTTGCAGAACATTTCAGGGAACACCTCTGGGACACCCGCACCAGCCAACCCAACTGCACCTTGGCTGAACACTTTAACTCCCCCTCCCACTCTGCCAAGGACATGCTGGTCCTTGGCCTCCTCCATCGCCAGACTCTGGCCACACGACGCCTGGAGGAAGAGCGCCTCATCTTCTGCCTAGGAACCCTCCAATCACACAGGATGAATGTAGATTTCTCCAGCTTCCTCATTTCCCCTCCCCTCACCTTATCTCAATCCCAACCCCTGGATTCAGCACCGCTCTTTTGACCTGCAATATTCTTCGTGACATCTCCACCCCCACACCCTCTCCGGCCTATCACCCTCATCCTCACCTCCTTCCACCTATCGTATTCCCAGCGCCCCTCACCCAATCTTCCCCCCCCCCACCCTCCCTTTTATCTCAGCCCACTTGGCACACCAGCCTCATTCCTGAAGAAGGGCTTATGCCCGAAACATCGATTCTCCTACTCCTCAGATGCTGCCTGGCCTGCTGCGCTTTTCCAGCACCACACTTTTCAAAAGAGGAGGTTTTAGCAATTTTGGAATATCTGAAAATAGATGGGCCAGATGTAATTTATCCTTGGATTCTCTAGGAAGCCAGGGAGGAGTTTGCTGAGCCTTTGGCTTTGATCTTTATGTCATCATTGTCGACATGAGTTGTGCCAGAGATTGGAGGATAGCAAATGTTGTTCCCTTGTTTAAGAAGGGGAGTCGGGACAACCCTGGTAATTATAGGCCAGTGAGCCTTACTTCGGTGGTGGGTAAGATGTTGGAAAAGATTAAAAGAGATAGGATTTATAGTCATCTGGAAAGGAATTATTTGATTAGGTTTTGTGAAGGGTAGGTTGTGTCTCACTAACCTTATTGTATTCTTCAAGAAGGTGGCACAGGTGGATGAAGGTAAGATGGCTGATGTGGTGTATATGGATTTCAGTGAGGCGTTTGATAAGGTTCCATACAGTAGGCTATTGCACAAAATACGAAGTTTTAGGATTGGAAGTGATTTAGCGGTTTGGATAAGAAATTGGCTCGCTGATAAAAGACAGAGGGTGGTGATTGATGGGAAATGTTCATTCTGGAGATCAGTTACCAGTGGTGTGTCGCAAGGATCTGTTTTGGGGCCACTGCTGTTTGTCATTTTTATAAATGATCTGGAGGAGGGTGTAAAAGGATGCCTTAGTAAATTTGCAGATGACACTCAGGTAGACAGAGTTGTGGATAGTGTCGAAGGATGTTATGGGTTACTGAGGGACATAGATAACATGCAGAGTTGGGCTTAGAAATGGCAAATGGAGTTAAATGCGGAAAAGTGTGAGGTAGTTCACTTTGGAAGGAGTAACAAGAATACAAGTGCTGGGCTTATGGTAAAATTCTTGGTAATGTCGATGAACAGAGAGATCGCGGTGTCCAGGTGCATAAATCCCTCAAAGTTGCCATCCAGGTTGATAGGGTTGTGAAGAAAGCATATACTGTGTTGGTGTTTATTGGCAGGGGGATTGAGTTTGGAGCCATGAGGTCATGCCTCAGCTGTACAAGACACAGGTAAGGCAGCACCTGGAGTATTGTGTGTAGTTCTGGTCACCGCATTATAGGAAGGATTTGGAAGCTTTGGAAAGGGTGGAGAGCAGATTTACTAGGATGTTGTCTGGGGTGGAGGGAAGGTTTTACGAGGAAGGTCTGACGGAACTGAGGCTGCTTTCGTTGGAGAGAAGAAGGTTGAGAGGTGACTTAATCAAGACGTATAAGATAATCAGAGGGTTAGGTAGGGTGGACAGTGAGAGCCTGTTTCTTTGGATGGTGAAGTCCACACACCAGACACAGTGCAAACACAGGAGTCAGGTGCTAATGACATTTGCTAATGTAGAAGGCAACATTTATGCAGAACAGACATACTCCCAACAACTTATTTACTGAACAAAGGAGGGTTTTGACAGCACGGTACAGTGCGGGCCCTTCTACACAAAAATAAACTAACATTAGAAATCCTTCCAAATGATTGACTCTGTTTCAAACTACTAAGCTTATCTCCCTGATTAGCCAGAACAATAGAAAGTTCCAGAAAACCATCTACAAGATATAAAAACATGCTTCACCTACAGACTTTGCTCTTGGAATCTTCTGGAGGCCTTGTGAGGAGACCAACATGGCAAGAGGCAAAGACCAACTGACCAACCAGAGAGAGAGAGAGAGAGAGAGAGAGGAAGAAAGCAGCTTCACACACCCAGAGAGAGGTGTAATTGTGTAAATCTCCAAGAAACTCGGGAATTATTGGAACCTTAGGAGCCAAATAGGATTTGAGATTGTGTGCTTAGTATTAAAGGTTGTTGTAACTTTGTTTCTAATCAAGTTGGCAATATTTTTCCTCGATACTGGCTTGTGTTCATATTGATCCTCAAGGGTAGTAATATCTGGAATACTCTCGGTACTACGAGCTAATGAGAGTGGGGATAGGAAGATACAGCAGATGAATTCGTGGCTGAGGAGCTGGTGTATGAGAAAATAATTCACAGTCTTGGATCATTGGAATCTCTTCTGGGGTAGAAGTGACCTATACAAGAAGGATGGATTGCGCCTGAATTGGAAGGGGACTAATATACGGACAGGCAGATTTGCTCGAGCTGCTCAGAAGGATTGAAACCAGTAATGGGGGGAAGGGGGGTGGGACTCAGGGAGATAGTGAGGAAAGAGATCAGTCTGAGACTGGTACAGTGGAGAAAAGAAGTAAGTCAAACAGTCAGGTCAGGCAGGGACAAAGCAGAGAACAAGGTAGGACTGATAAATTAAACTGCATTTATTTCAATGCAAGAGGCCGAACAGGGAAGGCAGATGAACTCAGGGCATGGTTAGGAACATGGGACTGGGATATCATAACAATTACAGAAATGTGGTTCAGAGATTGACAGCACTGGCAGCTTAATATTCCAGAACACAAATACTATAGGGAGGATAGAAAGGGAGGCAAGAGAGAAGGGGGAGTGGCTTTTTTGATAAGGGATCGCATTACAGCTGCATTCAGGGAGGATATTCCTGGAAATACATCCAGGGAATTTATTTGAGTGGAACTGAGAAATAAGAAAGGCATGGTTAACTTACTGGGATTGTATTATAGACCCCCTAATAGTCAGTGGGTAATTGAGAAACAAACTTGTCAGGGGATTTCAGCTATCTGTAAGAATAATAGGGTAGTTATAGAAGGGGACTTTAACTTTCCAAACAAAGTCTGGGACTGACATAGTGTTAAGGGTTTAGATGGAGAGGACTTTGTTAAGAGTGTACAAGAAAATGTTCTGAGTCAGGATGTGAACGTACTGACAAGAGAAGGTGCAAAACTTGATCTACTCTTGGGAAATAAGGCAGGGCAGGTGACTGAGGTGTCACTGGGGAGTACTTTGGGGCCAGCGACCATAATTCTATTAATTTTAAGATAGTGATGGAAAAGGATAGACCAGGTCTAACTGTTGAAATTCTAAATTGGAGGAAAGCTAATTTTGAAGTTATTAGGCAAGAACTTTCGAAAGATAATTGGGGGCAGATGTTTGCGCGTAAAGGGATGACTGGAAAATGGGAAGCCTTCAGAAACGAGATAATGAGAGTCCAGAGACACTATATTCCTATAAGGGTGAAAGGAAAGGCTGGTAGGTGTAGGGAATGCTGGATGACTGGAGAAATTGAGGCTTTGGTTAAGAAAAAGAAGGAAGCATATGTCAGGTACAGACTGCAGAGATTGAGAGAATCATTAGAAGAGTCTCAAGGAAGTAGGAGTATACTTAAGAGGGAAATCAGGAGAGCAAAAAAGGGGCATGAGATAGCTTTGGCAAATAGCATTAAAGAGAATGCAAAGGGTTTTTACAAATACATTAACGACAAAAGGAACAAATACATTAAATAACTAGGGAGCGAATACGGCCCCTCAAAGATCAGTAAGGTGTCCATTGTGTAAAGCTGCATGAGATGGGGGAGATACTAAATGAGTATTTTGCATCAGTGTTTACTATGGAGAAGGACATGGAAGATATAGAATGTGGGGACAAAGATGGTGACATCTTGAAAATGTCCATAATATAGAAGAGGAAGTGCTTCAAATGCATAAAGGTGGATAAATCCCCAGGACCTGATCAGGTGTGCCCAGAACTCTGTGGGAAGCTAGAGAAGTGATTGCTGGGCCCCTTGCTGACATATTTGTATCATTGATAGTTGCAAGTGAGGTGCTGAAGACTGGAGGTTGGCTAACGAGGTGCCATTATTTCAGAAAGGTTGTAAGGAGAAGCCAAGGAACGATAAACCCATAAGCCTGGTGTCGGTGGTAGGCAAGTTGTTGAATGGAATCCTGAGGGACAGGATTTACATGTATTTGGAAAGGCAAAGACTAATTAGGGATAGTCAACATGGCTTTTTGCATTGGAAATCATGTCTCATGAACTTGATTGAGTTTCTTGAAAAAGTAACAAAGAGGATTGGTGAGGGCAGAGCAGTAGACATAATCTATATGGATGCCAGTAAGGCATTCGACAACTTTCCCATGGGAGACTGGTTAGTGAGGTTACACCTCATGGAATACAGAGGGAACTAGCCATTTGGATACAGAACTGGATCGAAGGTAGAAGATAGAGGGTGGCGGTGGAGGGTTGTTTTTCAGACTGGAGGCCTGTGACTAGTGGAGTGCCCCAAGGATTTGTGCTGGGTCGACTTCGTTTCGTCATTGAAATAAATGATTTGGATGTGAACATTGGAGGTATAGTTAGTAAGTTTGCAATTGACACCAAAATTGGAGGTGTAGTGCACAGCAAAGAAGGGTACCTCAGAGTACAATGGGATCTTGACCAGATGGGCCAATGGGTTGAGGAGTGACAGGTGGAGTTTAATTTCGATAAATGTGAGGTGCTGCATTTTGGGAAAGGAAATCTTAGCAGGACTTATACACTTCGTGGTAAGGTCTTAGGGAGTGTTGCTGATCAAAGAGACCTTGGAATGCAGGTTTATAGTTCCTTGAAAGTAGAGTCGCTAGTAGAGAGGATAGTGAAGAAGGCATTTGGTATGCTTTCCTTTATTGGTCAGAGCACTGAGTATCGGAGTTGGGAGGTCACATTGCGGCTGTACGAGATTTTGGTTAAGCTACTTTTGTGCAATTTTGGTCTCTTTCCTATCAGAAGGACGTTGCGAACTTGAAAGGGTTCAGAAAAGATTTACAAAGTTGGAGGATTCTAGGTATAGAGAGTCTGAACAGGTTGGGGCTGTTTTCCCTGGAACTGCGAAGGCTGAGGGGTGATCTTGTGGAGGTTTATAAAACCATGAGGGGCTTGGATAGGATAAATAGACAAAGTCTTTTCCCTCGGGTGGGGGAGTCCAGAACTAGAGTGCATAGGTTTAGGGTGAGAGGGAAAAGATGTAAAACAGACCTCAGGGACAACTTTTTCACATAGAAGGTGGCACATGTGTGGAATGAGCTGCCAGAGAAAGTGGTGGAGGTTAGTGCAATTGCAACATTTACAAGGCATCTGGATGGGTCTATGTTCAAGAACACTGCTGAAATTTGCTGTCCATTTTCAAACTGACCTTTTGAATTTGATAATCCTTCCTTTGGTTGTACAATTTGCCTTCAATTGTCTCCAATCCCTTTCCTATTTTTAAGATCACCTTCACAGGAGAAGCATTTATTTCTCACCTTTACATTTTCCACGTTTCTCTTAAACATTTCTCAAAGGCTGAGTTCAGTTTGAAATTTGCCAAATGATAGTTTATTTAGATTGTGAGACAACCCAGAGGGTGTATAGCACAAAAACGTGTTTTTAATTAGAATAAAAAAAAGTTCACTCCACTCCCAAAGATTTGAAATTCATTATTAATCCAATATTGAATCTTTGATGTTGTGTCTGAACAACACCCTAATTTTCAGTGAGCCCTCTTTAACTATGGGGTGAGTTCCCACCTTCGTGCAGTGTAGTGAGGTACACAGCTGTGATTCAGTATACGGGGTGTCCCTGTCTACTGCCCATTTTTCAGCTGTTTCTACCTTATCCTCATCGACACCTGCTCCAGCCACTGACTCACCGTTTCTTCTTGTATTAGTATTAATTCATCTACACAACTGTAAATATAAAATGGCAATGATCACTCCCCCTCTCTGACCTTTATCATTCTTCAAACCAACCGTGAACATTTTCCTCTGGGGATGTGGTGCCCTGTGGGTTGAGCCCATCTCTCAGCATTCCCTTTGTCAATCTTGACTGTTGTTCTGCTGTAAACCCGGTGATGGAGCCCTCTGACATATAATCAAAGTTTACAGCCTTTTCCTCATTCACCTCCCTGACATCATTTTTACACATTCTGTGATACTTTTCCCCTTCAGATTTGATTTTAACCATTGGAAGAGGCATTGAGACCGTGGCTACTCTTGGGAAATCTGTCAGCAAAAACCTGACGTGGTTTTGAATTTTGTTCAGATGAAGCCCAGTTAAATGTTGGGCTTTAATGTTTTGAAATATCTTTCCTGGGTAAAAATGGCAGAAGAGAGTATTCAACCCCTCGAGACTGTTCCTCCATTCCCACCCTCTCTTCTGTCCAAGTGTCACTCCTGCTCCCACTCCCATCTCTTCACCACTCTCTGCTCCAGGCTTCTCTTCCCCTTCCCCAGTTGTAATCTCTCCCAGCCCTTTTCCCGGACCACTTTCCCGATGCCAGGAATCATTCCCTCCAGTCTCAGTTGGTGTCACTCTCCCACCCACCACCCACCTCCTATTTCCTGCTTGGTTCAGGTTTTCCCACAAGATTTGTCACTGTTCCAGGGAGTAAAAAGCCTGCGAGAATGACAGGTACATTTTATGTCTCATGTTATAAAATTTCCATTTAATCAAATTCAGGAATTTGGATGGTCCAGGTGTGGATGAAGTCAGTTTAGGGCTCGGAATGATGTTTTTCTGCATCACTCATGATTCAACATTAAAATGTTCTGTCACCATGGAGACGTTAATGAGAAAAGTGGCCAAATGGTGACTTGTGTGTCTGTTAGTGCAAAGTAATAAAGTTAGCTCAGTATCTCGCTCATGAACAGCAATGGTGTAAATGTTGGTCAAATCTGGACCACCCAATATTCACTGAAGTAAAGTCAAACTCAAAAGGCAGACCTGAAGCTAAATTCCACACGTCCATCAGACATTTACAGGGTCTGCATTTCAGAGCAATGGCTGGAGCTGATGTTCATCTTTAGAAGTAGGTCAGGTGTTCTTCATTTACATCAAAAAAATGAAGCTGGAAAACACTTGAACAGGAACATGATTGGTTTAGGAATTTCACATTGCAGACACACAGTGTTGTTTGTTCCTTCTTGGGGTGTGGGAGATTCTGACAAGATTGTTGTTTATTGACCATTCCTTGATGTCCAAAGATGGTGGTCGGTCCTCTGTTTGAATTGCTGTCGTCCAACTGGGACTGCCACAGTGTTAAGGGTTTAGATGGAGAGGAATTTGTTAAGTGTGTACAAGAAAATTTTCTGATTCAGTATATGGATGTTCCTATGACAGAAAGTGCAAAACGTGACCTACCCTTGGGGAAAAAAGGCAGGGCAGGTAACTGAGCTGTCAGTGCGGAAGCATTTGGGGCCAGCGACCATAATTCTATTAGTTTTAAAATACTGATGGAAAAAGATAGACTAGATATTTTTAGATTCTCAATAGTGTGGAAACAGGCCTTTCAGTGCAACCAGTTCATACTGACCCTCTGAAGAGTAACCCACCCAGACCTATTTCCCCCTGACGAATGCACCTAACTCTGTGGGCAATTTAACATGACCAATTCACCTGACCTGCACGTCTTTGCACTGTGTGAGGAAACCCACACAGACACGGGGAGAACACGCAAACTCCACATAGTCACCTGAGGCTGGAATCGAACCTGGGTCCCTGGCACTGTGAGACAGCAGTGCTAACCACTGAGCCTCTCTGCCACCAACACGATCTAAACGTTGAAGTTCTAAATTGGAGAGAGGCTAATTTTGACAGCATAAGGTAAGAACTTTCAAAAGCTGATTGGGGGCTGATGTTCGCAAGTAAAGAGACAGCTGGAAAATGGGAAGCCTTCAGAAATGAGATAATGAGAGTTCGGAGACAGTATATTCCTGTCAGGGTGAAAGGAAAGATTGGTAGGTGTAGGGAATGTGGGATAACTACAGAAATTGAGGATTTGGTAGGGTAGAAGATGGAAGCATAAGTCAGTTATAGACAGAATAGATGAAGTGAATACTTAGAAGAGTATAAAGGCGATAGGAGTACAGTTAAGAGGGAAATCAGGAGGGCAAAAAGGGGACATGAGATAGCATTGACAAATAGCGTTCAGGAGAATTCCAAGAGTTTATACAAATACATTAAGGATAACAGGGTAACTAGGGAGAGAGTAGGGCCCCTCGAAGATCAACAAGGTGGCCTTGGTGTGGAGACACAGGAGATGGGGAGATACTAAATGAGTATTTTGCAGCAGTGTTTACTGTGGAAAAGGAAATGAAAGATATAGAATGTGGGGAAATAGATGGTGACATCTTGAAAAATGTCCATATTACAGAGAGGAAGTGCTGGATGTCTTGAAATGAATAAAAGTGGATAAAGCCCCAGGACCTAATCGGGTGTATCCTTGAAGCAAGGGAAGTGATTTGCTGGGCCTCTTACTGAAATATTTGTATCATCAATAGTCATAGGTGAGGTGCCGGAGGACTGGAGGTTGCCTGATGTGGTGCCACTATTTAAGAAAGGTGGTAAGGACAAGCCAAGGAACTATAGACTGATGAATCTGACATTGCTGGTGGGCATGTTGTTGGAAGGAATCCTGAGGGACAGGATGTATATCTATTTGGAAAGGTAAGGATTAATTAGGGATAGTGAACATGGCTTTGCATGTGGGAAATCATGTCTCACAAACTTCATTGAGTATTTTGAAGAAGTAACAAAGAGAATTGCTGAGGGCAGAGCTGTCGACGTTATCTGTATGGACTTGTAAGGCATTCGACAAGGTTCCCCATAGGAGACTGGTTCGCAAGGTTAGACCTCATGGAATACAGGAAGAACTAACCATTTGGATACAGAACTGGCTCGTAGGTAGAAGACAGAGGGTGGTGGTGCAGGGTTGTTTGTCTGACTGGAGGCCTGTGACCAGTGGAATGCCACAACGATACGTGCTGGGTCCACTACTTTTCATCATTTATATAAATGATTTGGATGTAAGCATAAGAGGTACAGTTAGTAAGTTTGCAGATAACACCAAAATTGGAGGTGTAGTGGAAAGCGAAGAAGGTTACCTCAGATTACAAGGGGATCTTTATCAGATGGGCCAATGCGCTGAGGAGTGGCAGATAGAGTTTAATTTAGTTAAATGTGAGGTTCTGCATTTTGGGAAAGCAAATCTTAGCAGGACTTATACACTTAATTATAAGGTCTTAGGGAGTGTTGCTGAACAAAAAGACCTTGGAGTGCAGGTTCATAGCTCCTTGAAAGTAGAGTTTCAAGCAGATATGATAGTGAAGAAGGCATATGGTATGCTTTCCTTTATTGGTCAGAGTACTGAGTACAGGAGTTGGGAGGTCATGTTGTGACTGTACGGGATTTTGGTTCGGCCACTTTTGGAATACTGCCTGCAATTCTGGTCTCCATCCAATCAGAAAGATGTTGCAAAACTTAAAAGGGGTGAGAAGAGATCAACAAGGATGTTGCCAGGATTGGATGATCTTGAGGTATGGGGAGAGGTTGAATAGGCTGATAGGGTGTTACGTGTACGGAATGAGCTGCCAGAGGAAGTGGTGGAGTCTAGTACAATTACAACATTTAAAAGGCATCTAGATGGGTACATGAAATGGAAAGGTTTGGAAGGATATGGGCTGAGTGCTGGCAGGTGGGACGAGACGAGGTTGGGATATCTGGTCTGCATGGGCAAGGTAGACTGAAGGGACCAAAGGGACTGTTTCCATGCTGTACATCTCCATGATTCTATCTGGAGTCTGTACACCAGCATTGTTAAGGTGGCAGTTCCAGGATATGAAACCAATGATGGTGACACAATGGAGAGTAATGTCTCAGAGGGGAACCTGGAGGTGATAGTGTTCCCATCGACCTGCTGCATTTGTCCTTTGAGTATGAACATTATGGAATGTGAATGAGCAGTTGAAGAAGCTGCAGTACCTCACTGCAGTCCATCCTGTAGCAAGAACAGACTGACGTGCAATACACCAACAGAGGAGAAAATGGAGTACTGAAGATAATGGATGGGATTCTGGTCAAGGGGATTGATTTATTGAGGTCTGTTGTGTCTAGTTTCTGGAGTGGGAACACAAACCCAGGAAATTGGGAATATTCCATTACACACCAGAATTGTGATGTTTATTGAGGTTTGTTTGTGCAGAGGGTGAGTCAGTGCACTCTTGAATCTGGCCTGATAGAAACAGTATTGATGTGGGTGGTCAGTTCACTTTCTGGTCAATGAGAATGACCAGGAGTTTGAAACTTGGACCCAATAATATTAATATGATCAGACATGGCCACTGCCTGGCACTTTCACAGCATGGATTTCACTTGCCATCTGGGCATCAATGTTGTCCTGCTCTGAATTGCTGTGTGTGTGCATGAACTGCTTCATTATCTGAGGAATAAAGAAAGAATCTGAAGATCCCAAAAACAGGTCCAAAAACAGTATGTAAATATCTGAGCTCACTGTTCAAACTGCAGATCCACCTGAAGATGCTGAGAATTGAACCATTAATTCACGGATCTGAGGGAACATTGATATTTTGAGTTTTTGCTTCATTCTATCTGTCGTCCTCAGGATGATAATTGTAGGAACAGGAGCTGATCAAGAGGCAGCTGATTTCTGTCATGGAGTTTTCTGCCTTCAGTCTTTGGGGCACATTTCATTCAAATTCAGTCTCGTCAGGAGCTCAGTGTTTGCTAACCTGTTTTGGGCCAGTTCATTTTCACTCGTCTCAGAGAGACAGCTTGTCAGGGTTTGTTTGATGATGATTCTTTCCAGAATCAGCTTGTTCAGACATTCGGAGGGCAGCAGATAATCTGTTGTTTATCCATCAAAGGAGAGATTTGGGACAGATACAACAATACGTTAGCAAGACATAATTAGCAATATGAACAAAAGTTCATATTTAATTCATCAGGAAACAATATTCATTGGGTTTCCTGACTTAATACACCAAGCCCAATAGAACACAGAACATTATAGCACACTACAGATCCTTCAGCCCTTGATGTTGTGACAACCTTTCATCCTACTGTGAGATCACACTAATTTACATACCCCTCATTTTGCTCTCATCCAAGTGCCGATCCAAGAGTCGTTAAATGTCCGTAATGTATCTGACTCCAGTACCACTGCTGGCAGTGTATTCCACATACCCAGAACCTACCTCTGACATCTCCCCTAAACCTTCCTCCAATCACCTTAATGTTATGCCCCCTCGTGATAGCCATTTCCACCCTGGGAAAAAGTCTCTGGCTATCCACTCTACCTATGACTCGCGTCATCTTGTATCAAGTCACCTCTCATCCTTCTTCGTTCCAATGAGAAATAGCTACATTCCATCAACCTTTCTTCATAAGACATGCCCTTGACTCCAGGCAGCATCCTAGTAAATCTCCTCTGCACCCTCTCTAAAGCTTACACATCCTTCCTATGATGAGGCAACCAGAACTGAACACAGTATTCCAAGTGTGGTCTAACCAGGGCATTACAGAGCTACAATATAACCCTGCGGCTCTTCAATTCAATCTCCCTACTAATGAAAGTCAACATACCATACGCCTTCTTAACAATCCTATCAACTTGCTTGGCAACTTTGAGGGATACATGGACATGATCCCAAAAATCCCTCTGTTCTTCCACACTGCCAAGATTCCTGCCTTTAACCCTGTGATCTGCATTCAAATTCAACCTTCCAAAATGAATTTCACACTTCTCCAGGTTAAACTCCATCTGCCACTTCACAGCCCAACTCTGCTTCCTGTCAATGTTCTGTTGCAATCTCCAACAGCCCTTCACACTATCCACAACTCTACCAACTTTTGTGACATCAGCAAATGTACTAACCCACCCTTCCACTTCCTCATCCAAGACATTTATAAGAATCACAAAGAGCAGAGGTCTCAGAAGAGAACACACTAATCACCGAGTTCCAGACTGAACACTTTCCATCTATTACCACCCTCTGCCTTCTCTGGGCCAGTCAATTCTGTATCCAGACGGCCAAACTGCTCTGGATCCTATGAATCCTTACTTTCTGAACGAACCCACCAGGTGGAACCTTATCAAAAGCCTTGCTAACATCCATATATACACATCTATGGGATGGCATGGTGGCTCAAGTGGTTAGCACTGCTGCTTCACAGTGCCAGGGACCTGGGTTTGATTCCAGCCTCAGGCAACTGTCTGTGTGGAGTTTGAACAATCTCTCCTTGTTTGCGGGGGTTTCCTCCAGGTTCTCTGGTTTCCTTGCACAATACAATGATGTGCAGGTTAGGTGATTTGGCCATGGGGAATTACCCATAATCCATTCAGGGATGTGTAGATTCAATGCATTAGTCAGGGGAAAATATAGCATAATTGGTATGGGAATGGATCTGGGTGGGTTAGCCTTCAGAGGGTCAGTGTGGACTTGTTGGGCTGAAGGGCCTGTTTGCACACTGTAGTGATTCTGTGATTCACTGCTCTATCTTCATCACTGTGCTTAGTTACACAGAGTTATAGAGATGTACAGCACGGAAACAGACTCTTCGGTCTAACTCGTCCATGCCAACCAGATATACCAACCAAATCTAGTCCCAGTTGGCAGGACCTGGCCCATATCCCTCTGAACCCTTCCCATTCAGATATACCCATCCAGATGCCTTTTAAATGTTGCAATTGTACTTGCCTCCACCACTTCCTCCACCAGCTCATTCTACACATATACCACCCATTGTGTGAAAATGCTGCCCCTCAGGTCTCTTTTATATCTTTGCCCTCTCAACCTAAACCAATGCTCCCCAGTTCTGGACTCCCCCACCCCAGGGAAAAGACTTTGTCTATTTATCCAATCCACAACCCTCATGATTTTATAAACCTCATTAATGTCACTCCTCAGCTTCTGACACTCCAGAGAAAATAGCCCCACCCTATTTAACCTCTCCCTATATCTCAAAACCTCCAACCCTAGCAACATCCTTGTAAATCTTTTCTGAACCCTTTCAACTTTCACGACATCTTTCCAATAGAAACGAGACCAGAATTGCAATATTCCAAATGTGGCCAAACCAACATCCTGTACAGCCACAACATGACTTTCCAACTACTGTACTCAATACTCTGACCAATAAAGGAAAGTAGATCAAACACCTTCTTCACTATCCTATCTACCTGCGACTCTACTTTCAAGGAGCTGCACTCCAAGGTCTCTTTGTTCAGCCACACTCCCTGAGACCTTACCATTACGTGTATAAGTCCTGCTAAGATTTGCTTTCCCAAAATGCAGCACCTCACATTTATCTGAATTAAACTCCATCTGCCACTTCTCGGCCCATTGGCCCATCTGATCAAAATCCCATTGTAATCTGAGGTAACCTTCTTCGCTGTCCACTGCACCTCCAATTTTGGTGTCATCTGCAAACTTACTAACTGTACCTCTTATGCTCGCACCCAAATCATTTATATAAATGACAAAAAGTGTGGACCCAGCATCGATCCTTGCGGCACTCCAATGGTCACAGGCCTCCAGTCTGAAAAACAACCCTGTACCACCACCTTCTGTTTTCTGCCTACGAGCCAGTTCTGTATCCAAATGGTTAGTTCTCCCTGTATTCCATGAGATCTAACCTTGCTAATCAGTCTCCCATGGGGAACCTTGTTGAATGCCTTACTGAAGTCCATATAGATCACGTCCACCACTCTGCCCTCATCAATCCTCTTTGTTAATTCTTCAAAAACTCAATAAAGTCTGTGAGACATGATTGCCCACCCACAGAGCCATGTTCACTATTCCTAATCAGTCCTTGCCTTTCCAAATACATGTACATCCTTTCCCTCAGGATTCCCTCCAATAACATGCCCACAACTAACATCAGGCTCACCAGTCCATAGTTCCCTGGATTGTCCTTATTGCCTTTCTAATATAGTGGCACCACGTTAGCCAACTGCCAGTTTTCCGCCACCTCCCCTGTGACTATCAATGATGCAAATATCTCAGCAAGGGACTCAGCAATCACTCCTCAGCTTCCCACAGTGTTCTAGGGTACACCTGATCATGTCCTGAGGATTTATCCACCTTTTCATGTTTCAAGACGTCCAACATTTCCTCCTCTGTAATAGTAATGTTTTTCAAGGTGTCACCATCTATTTCCCCACATTCTATATCTTCCATGTCCTTCTCCACAGTAAATACTGTTGCAAACTACACATTTAGTATCTCCCCCCTCCATCTCCTGCGGCTCCACACCAAGGCCACCTTGCTGAACTTTAAGGGGCCCTATTTTCTCCCTAGTCACCCTTTTGTCCTTAATGTGTTTGTAAAATCCTTTTGCATTCTCTTTAACCCTATTTGCCAGAGCTATCTCATGTCCCCCTTTTGCCCTCCTGATTTCCCTCTTAAGTATACTCCTATTGCCTTTTATACTCTTCTCAGGACTCACTCCATCTTTCCTGGATATACCTGACATATGCTTCCTTCTTTTTCTTCATCAAGCCCTCAATTTTTCTACTCATCCAGCTTTTCCTACAGCCTCAAATAATTCAATAAGGCTTATGAGGCATAACCTGCCCCTCACAAAGCCATGCTGACTATCTCTAATCAAATTAAGCTTTTCCAAATAATCATGAATCCTGTCTCTCAGAATCCTCTCCAATACTTTTACCCACCACTGATGCAAGGCTGACTGCTCCATAATCCCCAGGGTTTCACTATTCCCTTTCTTGCAGAAGGGAACAACTTTTGCCACCCTCCAACCATCTGGTAATACTCCACTGAACAGTGAGGATGCAAAGGTCATCACCAAAGTCACAGCATTCTCTTCCCTCGCTTCCTGTAGCAACCTTGCATATATCCCGTCTGAGCCCAGGGGACTAATCTATCCTCATGTTTTTCAAAGTGTCCAGCACATCCTCCTTCTTAACATCAATCTGTTTGAGCTTATCAGCCTGTTTCATGCTGTCTTCACAAACAACCCTCTCACAGGTGAATACTGAAGCAAAGTATTCCTTGAGGGCCACCCCTACCTCCTCCAACTCCAGGCACAAGTTCCCTCCGCTATCCCTGATCTGCCCTACCCTCACTCTGGCCATCCTCTTGTTCCTCACATAAGTGTAGAACGCCTTGGGGTTTTCATTAATCCTCCTTCTGGCTCTCCAAAGTCCATTCTTCAGTTCCTTCCTGGCTACCTTGTAACCCTCTAGAGCCCTGTTTGATCCTTGCTTCTTCAACCTTAAGTAGGTTTCCTTCTTCCTCTTGACTAGATATTCCACATCTCTTGACATCTAAGGTTCCCTAACCCTACCATCCCTTCCTTGCTTCAGTGGGACAAACCTATCCAGCACTTGGAACAAGTGTTCCCAACAACCTCCACATTCTGTCCTGCCTTTCCCTGAGAACACCTATTCCCAATGTATTCTCCATAGTTCCTGCCTAATTGTAATACCCCCTCCCCAATTAAATACTTTCCCTTACCGTCTGCTCCTATCCCATTCGAAGACTATAGTAAAGGTCAGGGAATTGTGATCACGAAGAGATCTGACCCCTGACCTGGTTCATTGCTAAGCACTGTATCCAATATAGCCAATATCGTGTGCTAGTGAGGCAAGGAATAGAAAGATCGGAGAGATGAATGTGTGGCTACTGAGCTGGTGCAGGGTTACTAATCAGCGAGAATGGCACATCGGTACTCAGACAGGACATACTGGAGGGCTTATCGACTGAGGCAAAAAGAAGCATATTTAAGGTTCAGGAAGCTAAAGTCGGACAGGGCCTGTAAGGAATGTTAAAAAAGCAGGAAATAACTTATGCAAGGAATGAGAACAGCAAGAAGAGGACATGAAATGACCTTGGCAAGTCGGGTTAAAGAGAATCCAAAGGCATTCTATACATACATTACAAACAAGAGGCTAACTAGGGAGAAAGTAGGACCACTCAAAGAAGGAGGGAACTTGTGCTTGGAGACTGAGGATGTGGGTGAGATCCTAAATGAGTACTTTGTATCAGTGTTCACCCAGGAGAAGGATATGGAGGATAGTGAGATTTGGGTGGAGCATGCTAACATGCTACGGTAATTTGAGATCAAGAAAGAAGTGGTGTTGGGTCTCTTAAATAGCATTATGATGGATAAATCCCCAGGGCATGATGCTATCCACCCCAGGTTATTGAGAGAGGCAGGGGAAGAGATTGTTTGGGTCTTGACCAAGATGTTTGTGTCCTCATTAGCCACCAGAGTGGTCCTGAAGGACTGGCGAATAGCTAATGTTGTTCCTCTGTTCAAGAAGGGAAATAGGGATAATCCAGGAAACTATAGATGGGTGTGTCTCACATTAATGGTTGGGATAGGGAATAGGATAGGATTTACACACATTTGAGAAAGCCAGGCCTAATTAGGGACGGTCAGCATGGCTTTGTGAAGCTCGGATCATACCTGACTAAAGTGATTGCATTTTTTAAAAAGGTGACAATGGTGACTGATGAGGGTAGAGCAGCGGATGTTGGCTACATGGGTTTTTGTAAGGCTTTCAGTAATGTTCCTCATGGTAGGCTCATCGAGAAGATTAAGATCTCAGTAGGATAGGATCCCCAGTGACTTGGCCACGTGGATTCAGAATTGGCTTGCCCAGAGAAGGCAGAGGGTAGTGGTAGAAGGGTATTTTTCAAGCTGGAGCTCCGTGACTTAATGGTGTTCCACAGGGATCTGTACTGGGATCTCTGCTGGTTGTGATATTTATAAAAACGACTGGGATGAAAATGTAGATGGGTGGTTTAGTAAGTCTGCAGATGATACAAGGATCTGTGGAGTTGGGCATAGTGAAGAAGGTTGTCTAAGGATTCAGCAGGATATCGATCAGTGCAGATATGGGTGGAGAGATGATAGATGGAGTTTAATCTGGGTAAGTGTGTGGTGCTGCATTTGGGAATTCAAATGTTAAGGAAATGTATACAGTTAATAGCAGGACCCTGAACACCATTGCTGTCCAAAGGGATTTTGGGGTTCAATTCGATAGCTTCCTTGAAGTGGCCACACCAGTAGATAGGATGGTGAAGAAGGTGGATGGCATGCTTGCCTTTATTGGTTAAGGAATTAAGTACAAGAGTCAGGATTTCATGTTGCAGCTTTATAAGACTCTGGTCTGGCCACACCGAGAATTTTGCATTCAGTTCTGGTCACCACTTCACAGGAAGGATGTGGAGGATTTGCAGAGGTTGCAGAAGTGGTTTCCCAGGATGTTGCCTGGATTAGAGGGTATGAGCTGTAAGAAGAGGCGACAAAAATTAGGGTTGTTTTCACTGGGGGCGGGGGAGGAGGCTGAAGGGAGATTTGATGAAAGTTTATAAAATTGTCAGATGCATAGATATTTTTTACCCTGAGATGAAATATCGAAAGTTAAGGAGCATGCATTTAAGGTGAAAGGGGCAAAGTTGAAAGGAGATGTGAGGTGTATGTATTTTACACAGAGAATGGTAGGGGTCTGGAATGCACTGCCAAGGATGGTGGAGGAGGCAGGTACAATAGGGTCGTGTAAGAGACTGTTAGATAAGCACATGGTTATGTAACGGATGAAGGGATATGGACAAGGGGCAGGCAGAAGGGATTCATTTAAATTGGCGTCATTTTCACCACAACATCCTGGGCCGAAGTGCCCGTTCCTGAGCTGTATTCTTCTAAGTTCTATTTTCAACTAATGTCAGAGGCTGAGGGGCTCCCTGATAGAAATTTTCAAAATTATGAGAGGCATGGAGGGAATGCACAGATGGAATCTTTTCCTCAGGATAAAAATGTCACTCACAAGAGGAGATAGATTTCAGGTGAAAAGGTGAATTTTTAAAGCAAATGTGAGAGGGAAGATTTTTACCCAGAGGGTGGTAAATGCCCAGAATGTGCTGTCAGAGGATACAACAGCAACATTTAAGCAGCAAATTGTCAGAAACATGAATAGACGGGAAAAAAGGGATATGGACTGCACAGAGGCAAAAGGCTTTTAGTTTAGAAATGTATCATGTGTTGGCACAGGCTTGGTGGGCCAAAGGGCTACTTCCTGTGATGTCCTGTTCTTTGTTGTTCCCATCTTATTAACATTGTTATATCCAAGCATCAACTTACTGGAAGGATAAGGGCCACTGGAAAGATAAGGGCAGCACATGGATGGGAATGCCATCACCTCAGAGTCCCCTCTCCGTTGTGTGACCGTCATTGTCTTCAAATCCTGGAACTGCCCACTGAACAATGCTGGGATACTGACACCACATTGTAGCAGGGAGGAGAAAGTGAGGACTGCAGATACTGGAGATCAGAGTCAAAGAGTGTGGTGCTGGAAAAGCTCAGCCGGTCAGGCAGCATCCCAGGAGCAGGAGAATCAACATTTCAGGCATAAGCCCTTCATCAGGATTGAGGCTTGTGGCCCAAGGGGGCTGAGAGATAAATGGGAGGGGGATGAGGTGGGGGGGAAGGTAGCTGGGATTGTGATAGGTGGAGATGAAGGTGGTAGAGCAGACAGGAGGGTGAAGCAGATAGGTAGGAAGGAAGATGGACAGGGAGGACAGTTCAAGAGGGTGGTGCTGAGTTGGAAGGTTGGATCTGGGATAAGGTGGGGAGAGGGGAAATGAGGAAGCTGATGAAATTCACATTGGTCACGTGTGGTTGGAGGGTTCCAGGGCGAAAGATGAGGCGTTCTTTCTCCAGGCGTCGGGTGACCAGGGTTTGGAGGTGGAGCATTGTAAATGCCTGCGACTGCTCAGGCGAAATAAAAACCATTAAGAAGGGAGGGCAGAAATACAGGAACAGCAACTGAAATAAACAGGGCACAAAAATTGGCCAAAAAGCAAAGTATGCTGGGAATCCTGAGCCAAGACAGACACACAAGAGACAATTCTGCCCAGGGACAAGTTCTTGCTAGATTTACGCCCGGACAATTGAAAACTGGAGAGGCACCAGAGCACATCACAAAGTGTGTCAAACAAACATCACAAGATGCATGGGACATGCCTCAGTTAGGCACAAGATCAGGTGTGTACTCTGGGATGAAACCAGACTTCCAGATCCAAGGCAGACACATCGAACGGGTCCCTGTTAGCAAGCCATCGAGAACCATTAGCAGCATTTCAAGGTGATAAAACCAATTAGTTTGATTCCCCTGATTATCCAAGTCCTTGGAAGGTTCCAGAATGTAGCCAGGAGGGTATAAGAACCTGGGTCTGGCAGGACTTGACCGGACCCCACTCTCCAGCCGACCTACAGGCAGGTCAGGATACAGCAGTGAGCAGAGCAGCTCACCCTCCGACCAGAGACAGAATCAACTCATGAAAAGAGGTACAGACGGAAAAATTCAATAGAGTAGCAAAAGGTCTGGGAAGTGTTTTAATACTCAAAAGAATTGGATCATTAGAAATAGAGTTGGTAAAATTTTCGAGTGTAATTTTTCCCTTTGTTGTCTCAAATAAAGTTGGGACTTGGCTGACTGACTGCAGTCTCATGCTGTGTTGTCCTTACCTGATACACGCTAAGGATCCTGGGTAAATAAATATTGTGTACACTGGTCGACGTGTCTGCAGGCTCTTAGAAACACTCATTACTCGGTAAAAGACATGGACTGTAGCAACTCAAAAACAGGGCTCACCACCATCTTCGGGCAAGAAGGAATGAGCAATAAAAACCAACCTTGTCAGAATCTCCTGCCCACCGAGAGGCAACAGGAAATACTGTGTGTCCACAAAGTGAAATGACTGAACTGAAGTACTGTTGCGGGTTCAGGGTTTTTTTTACACTTTTCATTTCTTAATGTGAATGAAGAGCGCTGGAACCACTCATATAAAGATAAATGTCATCTCCACCCATTGCTCTGAAATACAGGCCCTGTAAATGTACAGATGGACAATTGAAACTTAGCCTCAGGTCTGCCGTTTGGGTCTGTCTTTCTTTCAGTGAATATTGTGTGGTCCAGATTTGACCAACATTTACACCATTGCTGTTCATGAGTGAGATACTGAGCCATTTTTATTACTTTGCATAAAGAGACATGCACGTCACCATTTGGCCCATTTCACAATAATGTCTCCATGGCGATACAACATTTTAACGTTGAACCATGAGACATGCAAAGAAATATTGTTATGAGACATAAAGTGACTTCACCCACACCAGGACCATCCAAATCCCTGAATTTGACTAACTGCAAATTTTACAACTTGAGACACAAAATGTACCTATAATTCTCCCAGGCTCTTTACTCCCTGGAACAGTGACAAATCTTATGGTAAAACCTGAATCAAGCAGGAACGAGGAGGTGGGTGGTGGGTGGGAGAGTGATACCACACGGCATGGGGACACCACCTGAGACTGGAGGGAATGATCCCTGGCATCGGGAAAGTGGTCCGGGAAAAGGTCTGGGAGAGATAACAACTGACGAAGGGAAAGAGAAGCCGGGAGCAGGGAATGGTGATGAGATGGGAGTGGGAGCTGGAGTGACACTTGGACAGACCACAGGGTGGGAATGAAAGGACAGTCTCAAGGGGTTGAATATCCTATTCTGTCATCTTTACTCAGGAAATAAATTTCAAAACATGAAATCCTAACCTTTAGCTGGGCTTCCCCAACCAAAATGTGAAAATACATCATGTTTGAGCTGACAGATCACACAAGAGGAGCCACAGTCTCACTGCCTGTGTCAGTGGTTATAATCACATCTGTAGGGAGGAAAAACATTTCATTGGAGGACATTGAAAAATGCAGTCAGGGAGGGGAATGAGGGAAAGGCTGTAAACTTTGATTGAATGTCAGAGGGCTCCATCACCGGGTTTACAGCAGAACAACAGTCAAAATTGATGAAGGGAATGCTGAGAGAGGGGCTCAACCCACAGGGCACCCCCACCCCAGGGGAAAATGTTCATGGATGGTTCTGAAGAATGATAAAGATCAGAAAGGGGGAGTGATCATCACCACTTTATATTTACAGTTGTGTAGATGAGTTAATACTAAAACAAGAAGAAACGGTGAGTCAGTGGCTGGAGCAGGTGTCGATGAGGATAAGGTAGAAACAGCTGAAAAATGGGCAGTAGACAGGGACACCCCGTATACTGAATCACAGCTGTGTACCTCACTACACTGCACGAAGGTGGGAACTCACCCCATAGTTAAAGAGGGCTCACTGAAAATTAGGGTGTTGTTCAGACACAACATCAAAGATTCAATATTGGATTAATAATGAATTTCAAATCTTTGGGAGTGGAGTGAACTGTGTGTTTTTGATTTTCATTAAATTAAGTTTTTGTGCTTTACACCTTCAGGTTGTTCTCACAATCTCGATAAACTATTGCTTGGCAAATATCAAACTGAACTCAGCTTTTGAAAAAGTTAATGAACAGCAGATTGCAGCAGTTTTCCTGAACAAAGTATAATTACAACAACATCACTCAGTGAGTTGGCCCCACCCCCCTGTCTCAGACTCACAGAGTGTTAACTCTTTCTGCTGGCAGCTTCCTTTCAATTCCCCCAGACACCTTCCATATCTCTAACTGTGTATGAATGGAAATTTACAGACAGCCCATTGGGATTTGCCTGTTAGAGACTTGGCCTTGACCAGCCAAGACATGTGTTATCTTCTGAGACAAAGTGTTTGTAAATGGGAGAACCTGAAACTGACTCCAATCTCTTGGGTGTCTGATCTTGAAGAAAACTGTTTCACACCATCAAACCTGGAGAGTTGTTTCTGAGATTGGGATGAGAGTCACCAAGTCATGCAGCACGGAAACAGATCCTTGGGTCACGCTGACCATCATCCCAAACTAAACTCATCCCACCTGCCTGCGCTTGGCCCATATCCCTCCAAACAATTTGTATTCATGTGGTTATCGCAACGTCTTTTAAATGTTGTAACTGTAGCTGCATCCACCACTTCCTTTGGAAGCTCATTCCACACATGAACCACTCTGTGTAAAAAACTTGCATCTCATGTCGTTATTAAATCTTTCTCCTCTCATCCTAAAAATATACCCTCTTGTCTTGAGATCTCCCACCCAAAGGAACAGGTACCTGCCATTCACCTTGTGTATACCCCTCATGATTTTATAAACTTCTATAAGGTCATCTCTCACCCTCCGACACCCCAATGAAAACATTCTCAGCCTTTCCAGCATTTCATTATAACCTGAATTCTCCATTCCTGGGAACATCCTGGTAAACCACTTCTGAAATATATTGATAAATGCATTGATAAACAGTGCTATTTTATGCACTCAGCGGTGAAATTACATGATGTTTAAAAAGCAGTTCAGTGAGCTAGTCTGTGAGCAGCGTTCTGATCACCTCGGGAGCTGTTCAGGAATACAGAGGGCTTAAGTGCATAACCTCAAGTTGCTGAAAGCAGCTGGTTTTATCGATATTTGAAAAATGAGATATTGGAAGAAATTGAGCAAATTCTGTTTCTCCATCACTGAATCTTCCAGCTGCATTCACGTGGCCATGACTTCCACCTCATTTGCTTTTCCAACTATCTTTCGGGTCATCAGCCAGTACAGATACAACACATTCTACCTCTTCTTCCAAGGAATTAAATTGTAAGCCCACAATGCATTGGAGCAGAATTTGGCCATTCGGCCCATTGAGTCCACTTTGGTATTCCATCATGGCTGATACCATCAACACCATCCTCCTGCCTTTTCCCTGTAGCCCTTGATTACTTGTAAACAATGATTTACTAACATATCAGTTAAGATCATAATTAGGCCATTTGCCCGAATCAGGAAACAGTGGAGAGTAAATAACAAGGCAGTGGTGACCCAGTGACAGTCAGTGCCTGGGAAGCATTGATCCAATCACAGTCAGTGCCAGGACAACAGTGATCCAGTGACATTCCATATCAGGGAAATGGTGATCCAGTGCGAGTCAGTGTCTGCGAAATGATAATGCAATGAGTGTCAGTGCCAGGAAAATGGTGATTCAGTGAGAGACAGAGTCAGGGAAAGAGTGACCCCACCAGAGTCAATGCCATGTGAACACTAATGCAGTGATAAACAGTGCCAGGGGAAGTGTACCCCAGTGACAGGCTGTGTCAGGAGTTGGATATCAGTGGGAGTAGTTTTGAAGGGGGCGTGAGAATCATTCAGCCAGTCTCAGGATATCTCAGGGAAGGAGGGAAAGACACAAACAGGATCTTTATGAGATGCTCCAATCATTGGGCAGTGAACACCCCACCGGCCTTACCCTGCTACTGTGAGTAAACGGTGGTCTGTCCATGGTCAGGGAGCAGAATGGCCCCCCCTGTTCAAACTGACTGCAGGGAAAGCTGCAGGAAACCCAGGAAATGAAGATGTACAAAACTGAACCCCAAAGGTGAAATTGTTTTCTCCTCATCACCAGTGACTGGGAAATCAATCTTCCATCCAGTGGATTCCTAAACCGGGAAGAGTGACAACCCTGAGTATGTGAGCTGGTAGCAATTACAAAAACAGCTTTCCCAAGTGTTCAGTGTTCCTAGGAGCCAGCACACAGAGAGTTAATGATTTCTGAATCCATTGTAAAGTCAGAGTTAAGAGAAATTTCCATAATTAATCAGCTGGAATGTTTCTCCACCATGACGTTCCTACCTAAGGATAAGCTGTATTCAAAACCATCTTCATCAAAGAGTATATAACGAGTGTAACTCTGTGCTCAAACTGCAGATCCACCTGAAGGTGCTGAGAGTCAGTCAGTGCATTCACCAGTGATCTGAGAGAACACCAAGATGCTGAGAATCTTCTTAACTGTGTCTGTCCTCTTAGGGCATCAAATTGCTGCACAGGATCCCGAGCAGGAGGTGATCGAACTCTGTGAGGATGTTGACTGTCCCGAGCCAGTACAAGTCATCCAGGACACGGTCAGTATAGCTGAGAGTTTCCTCTGTTCTGTCATGTTTGTACCAGTGGAAATTATTCCATGTTATCTTTAGTCCCTAACCTGCAGTGCACCAACAGTGCACATCCCAACCCTGAACCATGAGACTGGACTGAAATTACTCCTCGGGCCTCATTAACACTTTCTACATGAGCTGTCATCCCCTGCCTGACTCCCACTGCCAGCTTGTGCAGTAAGAAGAATATCAGGGCTTCCATCTCCAGCAGCAGGTGAAGGGAGGGGTCAGTCTGCTCACAGACAGGGGGCTGGTGGGGGACAACACAAGGACTGTAGAGTCAGGGAGCTCTCCTACTGCTCCTGTCTTCACTCAATCTAACCCTGTTTCTGAAAGGCAGCTGATCACAGGCTGAAGGTCTCTGTGTTCAATGTGGAAGAGGCCAAGTCTGGTTGTGAGTGGAATCTCCTCAACTCCAACCCTGGATAGCCCCTTAATTCCACACATTTGTTTCAATGAATTCAAATTCTATCATCTGCCCTGGTGGGGTTCACTCCAGGTCCCCAGAACATGACCTGGGTCTTTGGATTAATAGCCTTGTGATAAATCCCATTTGGTGACCATTCCTCATACCTCAAAGAATTGCTCTGTTTAAATAATGTGTTAAAACATACAGAGAGATGTACAACACCAGGACACCTGGGCATTAACATTGGCTCAATGTAGAAGGATTTCAATAACATTATCTCAATGTTGTTATTGATAACCCAAAGGGAAGGAGCAAGGTGAGTCATACAGGACAACACGAAAGATGAGAGAGAGAGAGAGAGAGAGAAAGGGAATGAATCAGGAAGTGCTGCTGTCAGGAATCCCATTAAAATCTCCAAACTCTGTTTCAGACTCAGTCCGTCCAGAACATGAAGGCTCTTCCACACCTGGACACTTAGGACAGTTCTCTCAGCATTGATGTACTTTGGTGGGAGTACAGTTTAGACCATACAGTGACATTTTTTACTCTCATTTCAGAATTACGATGAGGCGACATTCGTAAACGTACAATGGGTTGAGACAGAGATTCATGGAAGGGATTTGGAGCAAGTATTGGAGCTCGGTCTGGACAAACTGTTCAAGTATTCACGTTTTGGCAATGCTGAAGGTATATCAGATATCCCATCATAGTCACAACAGAATATAGTGACTGTTCACTCTTTCACATTTCTTGCTTAATACTTTCTACATCGACAAACACATTGACAAAACATTCCGCAATTGTCAATCCCTGGGGATCCCTGGGTCACATGCTGCTATTTAGTCAAAGTGTCACCCTCTTTTGATACTTGGCTTTATGGTCCCAGAATCTGGGAAGGTTTCCCTCTTGTGGTGGGAGTGGGATTTCAATCTCACTGTCTGACTTCAGCCACGATCACTGAATTGTCCTCACACAAATAAAGGCTCCCTGCCAGACATGAAGCCCACTGTTGGAGTCCTTGTGGAGGCAGATACACTGCACATTCACCATCTGCGATTCCCTCCATCTCTCCCAAAGACCCACAAACAGCCTCACTCACTGACTTCTCTTTAACATTGAATGTTTTAAGACAATTAAAACAGCTGAAGTCCTCTTTCCAGCTCTGATGGCTTGGACACTGTCCAAACCTATACTGCTGTCCTGTTGGTACGGTATTTGTCTTGTGAACAGACTCCTTGTGGTCTCTGGGCTCTCCTTCTAAAGATAACGAAAATAATCTTAGCATTGTAAACACTCCAAATCATTTATTTCGGGAAGGTCTAATTCTTTCTTGAAACAGCTGTTGTGAACCAAAGTTTAGAATGTAATTTCTTTGTTCTGCTCCTCACAATGTGATCTATTTCACGCTGGGGAAATCGAGCAGAGGGAAAACCTGTTTACTGCATTGTAAGAGGCTATTCAGCCCACCATGCCTGTGCCAGCTCTCTGAAGGGCCATTCACAAAAGGCCACTTCTCCACCTTCTCCTCATAGCTCAGCACATTCTCCCCTTTCAGCATCAAATTCAATTTCTGCACAAATGGGTTTTTGGTCACATTGGGAAACTTTTATGTGTGAACAGGGGAAACAGATGTGTATTGTGCTCTCGTTTGGAAGATCAAGGATGGATTTTGTTGATGGGCCAAAACCCCTGTCATTTGGGAAAAAATGGGATTGGTTTATGGTCTTATGATTTAGCTTCTATTTGGGGATTTTCTGCAGTGTTCTTCGCTGATGGCAGATGTGTAAAACAGTTGCTCAAGACAAAAAGAGAAACTAAAGTTTGCTGAAGCTCTGTAGGGGAAGATAGAGAATGGAATTATCTCTCGTGTGACTGTTGTCAGAGGTGCTTTTGGAAGAGAAATAATTTTGGGGTATGTTTTAAAATCTTTAATTTTACGCTCTATGAAAATAATTCACTTCAAACTGTTTTATTTTCACTTCTTATCAACATTGTCTGCTTTATTGTTCAAAGTAATCTGCAAGTTTGAGTGCTTGTGGTTTTAGTGACTGGTCTTTCTCTGAAATAAGAACAATTCACAATATGATCGATCCAGCCACAGTCCCATTTGGGATCTGATTTGGGCTGTAATACCATCAACTGGGGTCATAATGTTTGGATTTCTGGACATGAATTTTGTTAAATTACCGAATTTAAGAAAGATCTATGTCTTTCTTTTTAAGTCCCAACTTGGTGGTGGTTCGGGACCTAAAACAGCAGCATTGTGGTGATGTTTGTTGCACATTTTAATGTTGCTGACAGCTGTGTGGGTGTTAAAGTAAAAACAGTGGGTTATTTGATCAAAATTAAAACTAGGGAATTATCAGACAAATGGAAGGTACAATGCAAAGTAGAATCTCATGCAGATGAGATTGTTCAAGTAATGATCCAACAATGAGAATGTGTTTCATTCATTCCTGGGGTGTTGGCATTGCTGGCTATGCCAGTCTTTATTACCCATCCCTCCCCGTCTAGACGGCAGTTAAAAGTCAACCTCTTTTCTGCGGGTTTGGTGTCACATATAGACCAGTCTAGGCAAATGCAGCAGTTTCTGCCTCCAAAGGGGTGTTACTGAACCAGAATGGTGTTTTATCCCCAACATAGTTACATGGCTATCAGCGGATACTTAATTCCAGATTTTTGTTCACCTTTGAACTCAAATTCCCCAGGACATTACCGAGCTCTCTGGATTAATACATGAGCAATAATACCATGGGAGCAGGACGTGCCCCCAGTTGAAGAAAGGAAAATTAAAGCATGAAGTCACACAGCTAGAGATAGAAATCAGCAGTTCGGGCAGCATCCAAGTCGCTTCAAAATCGATGTTTCGGGCAAAAGCCCTTCATCAGGAATAAAGGCAGTGAGCCTGAAGCGTGGAGAGATAAGCTAGAGGAGAGTGGGGGTGGGGAGAGAGTAGCATAGAGTACAATGGGTGAGTGTGGGAGGGGATGAAGGTGATAGGTCAAGGAGGAGAGGGTGGAGTGGATAGGTGGAAAAGAAGATAGGCAGGTATGACAAGTCCGGTCAAATTATGGGGACAGTTACTGAGCTGGAAATTTAGAACTAGGGTGAGGTGGGGGAAGATGAAATGAGGAAACTGTTGAAGTCCACATTGATGCCCTGGGGTTGAAGTGTTCCGAGGTGGAAGATGAGGCGTTCTTCCTCCAGGTGTCTGGTGGTGAGGGAGCGGCGGTGAAGGAGGCCCAGGACCTCCATGTCCTCGGCAGAGTGGGAGGGGGAGTTGAAATATTGGGCCACGGGGCGGTGTGGTTGATTGGTGCGGGTGTCCCAGAGATGTTCCCTAAAGCGCTCTGCTAGGAGGTGCCCAGTCTCCCCAATGTAGAGGAGACCGCATTGGGAGCAACGGATACAATAAATGTTGTGGTTCTGTTCGCCGAGCTGGGAATTTGTCTTGCAAACGTTTCGTCCCCTGTCTAGGTGACATCGTCAGTGCTTGGGAGCCTCCTGTGAAGCGCTTCTGTGCTGTTTCCTCCGGCATTTATAGTGGCCTGTCTCTGCCGCTTCCAGTTGTCAGTTCGAGCTGTCCACTGTAGTGGCCGGTATATTGGGTCCAGGTCGATGTGTTTGTTGATAGAGTCTGTGGATGAGTGCCATGCCTCTAGGAATTCCCTGGCTGTTCTCTGTTTGGCTTGCCCTATAATGGTAGTGTTGTCCCAGTCGAATTCATGTTGCTTGTCGTCTGTGTGTGTGGCTACTAAGGATAGCTGGTCGTGTCGTTTCGTGGCTAGTTGGTGTTCGTGTATACGGATCGTTAACTGTCTTCCTGTTTGTCCGATGTAGTGTTTTCTGCAGTCCTTGCATGGGATTTTGTACACTACATTAGTTTTGCTCATGTTGGGTATCAGGTCCTTTGTTCTGGTGAGTTGTTGTCTGAGCGTGGCTGTTGGTTTGTGTGCTATTATGAGTCCTAGTGGTCGCAGTAGTCTGGCTGTCAGTTCAGAAATGCTCCTGATGTATGGTAGTGTGGCTAGTCCTTTGGGTTGCGGCATGTCCTCGTTCCGTTGTCTCTCCCTTAGGCATCTGTTGATGAAATTGCGAGGGTATCCGTTTTTGGCGAATACCTTGTATAGGTGTTCCTCTTCCTCTTTTTGTAGTTCTGGTGTGCTGCAGTGTGTTGTGGCCCTTTTGAATAGTGTCCTGATGCAACTTCGTTTGTGTGTGTTGGGGTGGTTGCTTTCATAGTTTAGGACTTGGTCTGTGTGTGTGGCTTTCCTGTAAACCTTTGTGGTGAATTCTGAGGAAGAGGAACACCTATACAAAGTATTCGCCAAAAACGGATACCCTCGCAATTTCATCAACAGATGCCTAAGGGAGAGACAACGGAATGAGGACATGCCGCAACCCAAAGGACTAGCCACACTACCATACATCAGGAGCATTTCTGAACTGACAGCCAGACTACTGCGACCACTAGGACTCATAATAGCACACAAACCAACAGCCACACTCAGACAACAACTCACCAGAACAAAGGACCCGATACCCAACATGAGCAAAACTAATGTAGTGTACAAAATCCCATGCAAGGACTGCAGAAAACACTACATCGGACAAACAGGAAGACAGTTAACGATCCGTATACACGAACACCAACTAGCCACGAAACGACACGACCAGCTATCCTTAGTAGCCACACACACAGACGACAAGCAACATGAATTCGACTGGGACAACACTACCATTATAGGGCAAGCCAAACAGAGAACAGCCAGGGAATTCCTAGAGGCATGGCACTCATCCACAGACTCTATCAACAAACACATCGACCTGGACCCAATATACCGGCCACTACAGTGGACAGCTCGAACTGACAACCGGAAACGGCAGAGACAGGCCACTATAAATGCCGGAGGAAACAGCACAGAAGCGCTTCACAGGAGGCTCCCAAGCACTGACGATGTCACCTAGACAGGGGACGAAACGTTTGCAAGACAAATTCCCAGCTCGGCGAACAGAACCACAACAACGAGCACCCGAGCTACAAATCTTCTACCAAACTTTGGATACAATAAATGATATTAGTGGATGTGCAAGTAAAACTTTGATGGATTTGGAAGGGTCCTTTAGGGCCTTGGATAGAGGTGAGGGAGGAGGTGTGGGCACAGGTTTTACAGTTCCTGCGGTGGCAGGGGAAAGTGCCAGGATTGGAGGGTGGGTTGTTTGGGGGTGTGGACCTGACCAGGTAGTCGCGGAGGGAATGGTCTTTGCAGAAGGTGGAAAGGTGTGAGGAGGGAAATATATCCCTGGTAGTGGGCTCTGTTTGGAGGTGGCGGAAATGTCGGTGGATGATTTGGTTAATGCAAAGGTTGGTAGGGTGGACGGTGAGCACCAGGGGTGTTCTGTCCTTGTTACGGTTGGAGGGGTGGGGTCTGAGGGCGGAGGTGCAGGATGTAGACGAGATGCGTTGGAGGGCATCTTTAACCACGTGGGAAGGGAAATTGCGGTCTCTAAAGAAGGAGGCCATCTGGTGTGTTCTGTGGTGGAACTGGTCCTCCTGGGAGCAGATCTGGCGGACGCGGAGGAATTGGGAAGACGGGATGGCATTTTTGCAAGAGGTAGGGTGGGAAGAGGTGTAATCCAGGCAGCTGTGGGAGTCGGTGGGTTTGTAAAAAAATGTCAGTCACCGACACCCACCTTCCCCCACCTCACCCTAGTTCTAAACTTCCAGCTCAGTAACTGTCCCCATAACTTGTCTGGACTTGTCCTACCTGCCTATCTTCTTTTCCACCTATCCACTCCACCCTCTCCTCCTTGACCTATCACCTTCATCCCCTCCCGCACTCACCCATTGTACTCTATGCTACTTTCTCCCCACCCCCACCCTCCTCTAGCTTATCTCTGAATGCTTCAGGCTCACTGCCTTTATTCCTGATGAAGGACTTTTGCCCGAAACGTCGATTTCGAAGCTACTTGGATGCTGCCTGAACTGCTGTGCTCTTCCAGCACCACTAATCCAGAATCTGGTTTCCTGCATCTGCAGTCATTGTTTTTACCTTAGAGATAGAAATGACAGGCCTTCAGTTTGGAGAAGAACAGAAATAAGGGTAAGAGAATTCAGAGAAAGTTGAAATAGAATGGGAGGAAAAGGTCAGAAAAATTAAAATGGAGGCAAGGTGAAACCAAGGAATCTGAAAGAAAGAAAACTTGAATTCTAAAGAGCCCGGGAACTCTGAGAACTGGAGGAGGGAAAGAAAAGCTTCAGTGGGAAAATGAAGAAAGAAGGAGGGAGGAGCTTTGAGGATGATTCTGGTTCCAATCAGGGATTTCCTTAAACCAAGAATCTACACAGAATCCTTACATTTACTGACAATGGGGTCAAAAGGTCTTGTGCCTCATCTGAAAAGGTTGTTGAACAGAGGATGTGGCTTCGAGAGGTCTGGACCTGAACAGGACAGTGTGTTTTGGCAGGTACAGCTCTGACTGTGTATGTCAGATTGTCAGAGGGACAAGCGGAGTAGAACTGCAGAGTACAACACAGTCAAAGACACAGTGCTCAATATTTAGGAGATTGTGCCTGAAGCTTCTCAATTAACATTTAGGATCGCAAGGAAGAAACCTTTTTTTTATTTCAAAAATATACTTTATTCACAAAATAATTTGATGGTCTGTACAGTTGGACATGCCATACATATGTAAACATTCCATTTCTTTGCGTACCAAAACCGAGTAATCATTCCTATTTACAGGTCTGTACAATTACATTTTTAGCTGAGGCATCAGCAGAGCCCCTAATTAAAAATTGTTAAATTTGCAAAAGAGAAGGAAATGCTGTGGGATCAGTGGTTCAGGTGTGAGGGGTTGAATGGCCTTCTCCTGCTCTCCGTTTGTATGGTTGTGTCCACGTGTGTTCCTGTATGATGTGGAATTCACTGCCTGGAATAGTGCAGGAAGTAACTTCAATCACAGCATTCAAAGATGAACATCGAAATAATGAGAGAAAAGATGTGGATGTGTGGAAAGAGAGCAGGTCAGTGTCATGAGTTGGTTACATCAACCAAACAGCCAGCACAGGAGTCCCCTCCCCCAGTGCTGTGTCACTCTGTGAGGCTATTATTCAATCTGTCACATCAGTGTCACATCAGTGTCACATCAGATGAAAGATCAGTCCTCAGCAGGGGCCTCACCTTCATTCCCCTACGCTCTCGGATTAACGAGTTCAACACACGGCGTGACATCGAACAATTCTTCCTCCGCGTTCGCCTCCATGCCTCCTTCTCCAACCAAGATTCTCACCCACCCTCTGACGACCCCTTCTCCCACCTCCAACACACCCCATCCACCTGGACACCCCGTGCTGGCCTCTTACCTGCCCTCGATCTCTCCATAGCCAACTGCCGCCGTGACACTAACCGCCTCAACCTCTCCACCCCTCTCACCCACTCCAACCTCTCACCCTCGAAAAGTGCAGCCCTCCACTCCCTCCGTTCCAACCCCACCCTTACCATCAAACCGGCAGACAAGGGAGGCGAGGTAGTAGTTTGGTGCACTGACCTTTACACCGCTGAGGCTAAACGCCAGCTCGCACGCACCTCCTCCTACTGCCCCCTTGACCATGACCCCACCTCCCACCACCAAACCATCATCTCCCAGACCATCCAGAACGTCATCACCTCAGGGGATCTCCCATCCACTGCCTCCAACCTCCATGATTTTCGCTTCCCCGGTCCCCAACGCCTTATATTCACCATGGACATCCAGTCCCTGTACACCTCCATCCCCCATCACGAAGGACTTAAAGCCCTCCGCTTCTTCCTTTCCTGCTGTACCAACCAGTACCCTTCCACTGACACCCTCCTTCAACTGACTGAACTGGTCCTCATCCTGAACAACTTCTCTTCCCAATCCTCCTACTTCCTCCAAACCAAAGGAGTAGCCATGGGCACCCGCAGGGACCCCAGCTATGCCGGCCTTTTCATAGGATATGTGGAACAGTCCATCTTCCGCAGCTACACTGGCCCAACCCTCCACCTTTTCCTCCGCTACATCGATGACTGTCCTCGTCCTCCCACGAGGAGGTTGAACAGTTCATCCACTTTACCAACACTTTCCACCCTGACCTCAAATTCACCTGGACCATCTCAGACTCCTCCCTCCCCTTCCTAGACCTTTCCATTTCCATCTCGGGTGATCGAATCAACACGGACATTTACTATAAACCACCGACTCCCACAGCTACCTAGACTACACCTCCTCCCACCCTGCCCCCTGTATAAACGCCATCCCATTTTCCCAATTCCTTCGTCTCCGCCGCATCTGCTCCCAGGAGGACCAGTTCCAAAACTGTACCACCCAGATGGCCTCCTTCTTCAAGGACCGCAATTTCCCCCCAGACGTAGTCGACGATGCCCTCCACAGCATCTCCTCCACTTCCCGCTCCTCCGCCCTTGAGCCCCGCCCCTCCAACCGCCACCAGGACAGAACCCCACTGGTCCTCACCTACAACCCCACCAACCTCCATTCCAGTGTATCATTCGCCGTCATTTCCGCCACCTCCAAACAGACCCCACCACCAGGGACATATTTCCCTCCCCTCCCCTATCAGCGTTCCGAAAAGACCACTCCCTCCGTGACTCCCTGGTCAGGTCCACACCCCCCACCAACCCAACCTCCACTCCCGGCACCTTCCCCTGCAACCGCAAGGAATGCAAAACTTGCGCTCACACCTCCCCCCTTACCTCCCTCCAAGGCCCCAAGGGATACTTCCATATCCACCACAAATTCACCTGCGCCTCCACACACATCATCTATTGAATCCGCTGCACCCGATGTGGCCTCCTCGATATTGGGAGACAGGCCGTCTACTTGCAGAACGTTTCAGAGAACACCTCTGGGACACCCGGATCAACCAACCCAACCATCCCGTAGCCCAACACTTCAACTCCCCCTCCCACTCCACCAAGGACATGCAGGTCCTTGGACTCCTCCATCGCCAGACCATGGCAACATGATGGTTGGAGGATGAGCGCCTCATCTTCCGCCTGGGAACCCTCCAACCACAAGGGATGAACTCAGATTTCTCCAGTTTCCTCATTTCCCCTCCCCCACCTTGTCTCAGTCAAATCCCTCGAACTCAGCACCGCCTTCCTAACTTGCAATCATCTTCCTCCTGACCTCTCCGCCCCCACCCCCACTCTGGCCTATCACCCTCACCTTGACCTCCCTCCACCTATCACATTCCCAATGCCCCTCCCCCAAGTCCCTCCTCAGTACCTTTTATCTTAGCCTGCTGGACACACTTTCCTCATTCCTGAAGAAGGGTTGATGCCCGAAACGTCGATTCTCCTCTTCCTTGGATGCTGCCTGACCTGCTGCGCTTTTCCAGCAACACATTTTCAGCATATCAGTGTCTGCCCCACTTCAGCAATGTCACCCTGACCCCTCACCTGTAACCTCTGACTCACTGTCAGTGACACCACAAATGATCACCGAGTAAAATGTTATAACAAGGCTTTTCTCTATCCACAGAAACAATAGTTCCTATCACTGCACCTTGGGGACTCGCTGGATACTTGGTAAATGGAACATTTCCACAGAGATTCAATGTAGGTGTGACCATTGTTCCTGAGGTTAACAGTCTGCCCACACCTACAGATCAAACAATTAAAAAAAGATCATTCCTTTTGGCTCGGTTCTTTGTGAGGTGAGTTTTGATGTTGCAATATTGTGATTAATGTTTCTTTATGTATATTCCTGTTTGGGTGAAAGGAAAGACTGGTAGGTATAGGGAATGCTGGATTGACTAAAGAAATTGAGTGTTTGGTTAAGAAAAAGAAGAAAGCATATGTAAGGTATAGACAGGATAGATCGAGTGAATCCTTAGAAGAGTATAAAGGAAGTAGGAGTGTACTTAAGAGGGAAATCAGGAGGACAAAAAGGGGACATGAGATAGCTTTGGCAAATAGAATTAAGGAGAATCCAAAGAGTTTTTGCAAATACATACAGGACAAAAGGGTAACTGGGCAGAGAATAGGGCCCCTCAAAGATCAGCAAGGCGGCCTTTGTGTGCAGCTGCTGAAAAAGGGGGAGATACTAAATGAGTACTTTGCATCAGTATTTACTGTGGAAAAGGTGATGGAAGGTATAGATTGTAGGGAAATAGATGGTGACATCTTGCAAAATGTCTATATTGCAGAGGAGGAAGTGCTGGATGTCTTGAAATGGGTAAAGGTGGATAAATCCCCATGACCTGATCAGGTGTACCCTAGAACTCTGTGGGAAGCTAGAGAAGTGATTGCTGGGCCTCTTCCTGACATATCTGTATCATCAATAGTCACAGGTGAGGTGCCAGAAGTCTGGAGGTTGGCTAACATGGTGCCACTGTTTAAGGAGAGTGGTAAGGACAAGCCAAGGAACTATAGACCCGTGAGCCTGACGTCGGTGGTGGGCAAGTTGTTGGAGGGAATCCTGAGGGACAGGATGTACATGTACTTGGAAAGGCAAAGACTCATTAGGGATAGTCAACATGGCTTTGTGCACGGGAAATCATGTCTCACAAACCTGATTGAGGTTTTTGAGGAAGTAACAAAGAGGATTGATGAGGGCAGAGCAGTAGATGTGATCTATATAGACTTCAGTAAGGCGTTCAACAAGGTTCCCCATGGGAGACTGATTAGCAAGGTTAGATCTCATGGAATACAGGGAGAACTAACCATTTGGATACAGAACTGGCTCAACGGTAGAAGACAGAGGATAGTGGCAGAGGGTTGTTTTTCAGATGAAGGCCTGTGACCAGTGGAGTGCTACAAGGATCGGTGCTGGGTCCTCTACTTTTTGTCATTTATATAAATGATTTGGATGCGAGCATAAGAGGTATAGTTAGCAAGTTTGCAGATGACACCAAAATTGGAGGGGTTGTGGACAGTGAAAAGGGTTACCTCAGATTGCAACAGGATCTTGAACAGATGAGCCAGTGGGCTGAGAAGTGGCAGATGGAATTTAATTCAGATAAATGTGAGGTGATGCATTTTGGGAAAGCAAATCTTAACAGGACCTATACACATAATGGTAAGGTCCTTGGGAGTGTTGCTGAACAAAGAGACCTTGGAATAAAGGTTCATAGCTCCTTGAAAGTGGAGTCGCAGGTGGATAGGAAAGTGAAGAAGGCGTTTGGTATGCTTTCCTTTATTGGTCAGAGTATTGAGTACAGGAGTTGGGAGGTCATATTGCGGCTGTACAGAACTTTGGTTCGGCCACTGTTGGAATATTGAATGCAATTCTGGTCTCCTTTCTATCGGAAAGACGTTGTGAAACTTGAAAGGGTTCAGAAAAGATTTGCAAGGACGTTGCCAAGGTTAGAGGATTTGAGCTATAGGGAGAGGCTGAACAGGCTGGGGCTGTTTTCCCTGGAGCGTCGGAGGCTGAGAGGTGACTTTGTAGAGGTTTACAAAACTATGAGGGGCATGGATAGGATAAATAGACAAAGTCTTTTCCCTGGGGTCGGGGAGTCCAGAACTAGAGGGCATAGGTTTAAGGTGAGAGGGGAAATCTCCTGTACAACCTAACACAGTGTCCCAACTCTGATACTTAAATATCTGAGCAATGAAGGCAAGTGTGCTCAACGCCTTCTTAACCACTCTGTCTACATCTGATGCCAACTTCAAAGAATTTTGTATCTGACCAATTGGGTCACCCTGTTGTTCAACATCACAAAATACCCTACTTTTAATTGATTAGATTCCCTACAGAGTGAAAACAGGCCCTTCGGCCCAACAGGTCCACACCGCCCCTCCGAAGAGTAACCCACCCAGACCCATTTCCCTCTGACTAAAGCACCTATCACTATGGTGTAATTTAGCATGGTCAATTCACCTGACCTGCACATCTTTGGATTGTGGGGGGAAACCCATGCAGACAGGGGGAGAATGTGCAAACTCACACAGACAGTCACTCGAGGCTGGAATCGAACCCGGATCCCTGGTGCTGTGAGGCTGCAGTGCTAACCACTGAGCCACCATGCTGCACATATATTGCATAACCCATATGAGGTCTACCTGGCTGACCTCATTACAATCACTGCATCCTGCCCTCTCTGAATCCGAGAACAGAGGCCTGGCCTTTTTCCTTTGTAGCTGCTCCAGGGGTGTTTGAGCATCGGGTCAGGTTCCTTTAACACTGCCTCTGAGAGGGGCAGCTTGTGATTGGCAGTAGCTTGCCTCTTACCCCTGGAGCATCTCTGAAGACGTTCTTCTGATCTTCAGGCGACAATGGCATCAAGGTGGTGACACCCGCCATGCCCATCTCAGATTCCGAGGTCTCTTCATCGCTTGATGGACAGGGAGAACCCATGGCTGCTGTCAGCCCTTCTGACGTGTCTGGCTTCTTGGATCAGTTTGGATTCCGCACTGTTTGAGCATTTGCAGTTTTCATGTGGACCATGTGCTTGTTCAGGACTGTTGGACCTACATGACCATTATACATCACTGGACCTGACCTTGCACTGACCATGCCTCTTACCCATTCAGGACTCATCCTGTGGTTCCTACACTAAACATTGTCCCCTGAAGTAAAGTGTCTTTCATTGAGCAGAGTCTTGTGTCCAGCATTGACATTCCCAATGCCACTGACATCCTCCCCCCCTCCCCCCCGACTCCCACCCCCACCGCACCCCACGCAGGTCTGGGAAGATCAGGTTTATCCTGGTGTGGCATCTTCTCCCCATTAGCAACTCTGTTGGATCTATCCCTATAGTTGTAATCGGGGTGTTCCTGTACTCAAATACGAGCCAATACAGTTTGGTATCTAATGAAGCCACTGGCTATTCGTTAAGCATGTCTTCAAAGCTTGTACTGTTCTTTCTGCCACACTATTGGATGGTGGATGGTGTGGAGCTGTCATTATGGAAAATGCCATTTGACTTTAAGTAATTCTCCAATTCTCTGCTGGTAACTGATGGCCCTTTATCTGTGACCAACAGTACTGGGAGGGCGTGTAGTGCAAAAGATGCAGCTTTTCTATTGTCGTCCCCATGTTTGATGAATGGACTCTATGCACATCCATCCACTTTTTGTGGGCGCCTACAATGACTAAGAACATTGAGCCTGTGAAAGGAGCCTGCAGAATCAATGTGTAACAGAGTCAAAGGTTTACCGGCCATTCCCAAGAATGTGGGAGAGCTACTGGTTGTAATTGTTGCCCTTTTTGGCATTCTGGGCACTGCCCCACAAATGTGGTTATGTCTGCATCTAATCCTGGCCATCCGACCTAATTTCTTGCCAAAATCTTCATTTTGGATGACCTTGGTGGCTTTCATCCAGTATCTGGTGGTGACCTTTGCTCCCCATAACAAAACACCGTTGTCTACTGTGATCAGGTCCCTCCAGGTCCAAAAAGGTTTCAGGTCTGTGACGGTCCTTTGGTTTCACCCATCACCACCAGCTGTTTTAGTTCTGCCAGGACCAGATTTTTCTGCGTCTAAAGTCTGATATGATCAGCTGTGAAGTGTGTCCATAACATTTCAAACCACTACGGACTCTTCCAGTGGTACTACCGCCAGTGGCGCATCTGCCATTAGGAGGCAGCTCAATGCATCTGCATTTATTACTTGGCCTTCCTGATGGTGTTCCAACTTGTAATTATGCACACTTAGTATCATAGCCCACCACGGGAGTCAGCCTGAAGCTAGGGCCGGCACTACCTTGTCCTCTTTAAGGAGACCAGAAGGGGTTTTGGGGTCTATTCTTGTTACACATTTACATCCATAAAGGTATTGGTGGAACTTCCTGACTCCAAAGTATGACCATCAAACCTTCCTTCTCTATCTGGGCATATTTACGCCTTACATTAGCCAGTGTCCTGGATGCGTACTCTATTGGGCGTTGCTCTCCATTGTGCCACCTACCAGCCAATGCGAGCCTGATTGCTATATGGGAAGACATCACATGTCAATAGCAGATCTCACTTGGGATGATAGCTGTTTCTTCACTTCCCTGAAAGCTGTGGCTTGGCTACATGCTCATTTCCAAGCTAACCCTTTTTAAAGAATTGATGCAAAGTGCTGGGAAGGAGGCTCGGTTATACACGAGCATTCTGTAATAATTCACCAGCCCAAGCAAGGCCCTAAGCTCCCATACAGACTTGGGAGACAGGGCACCTTTGATCACCCTCATTTTATTTTCCAACAGGAAAAGCCTGGTCTTGTTCACTCTGTGTCTCAAGTAGGTCACTTGGGGGTGCCTGAACACACATTTTTCTCCACTCTAAGGTGTATACCCACCTGGGAGAAATATCTAATGAATATGTTCAAGTTCTTGAAGTGTTCCGTATTGGTCTTCCCTGCCATGGTGGAAAATGTTCTCCATCATCCACTGAAAACTTACACAGGCTGACAATACCCAAATGGCAGTCCCATATACTGGTACAATCCCAAATGGGTATTGACTGTAGTATACTTCTGGGAATGCTCATCTAACTCCAATTGCAAGTATAAATGGCTCATGTCCAGCTTTTTGAAGGACTGGCTCCTGCCAGTTTTGCATATAAATCACCTGCGTGAGGGATTGGGTATTTATCCAGCCGCAAGAAGTGGTTTACCATTTGTTTAAAATCCCCACAAAGGTGAACCAACCCATCTAGTTTCACAATCTAGTTTCATAATCTAGTTTCACAATCAGTCCGATTGGTGCTGCCAGTTTCCCAAACCGGACCGCTCTGATGATTCCATCACATTCCAGCCTCCTGATTTCTGCCTCGACTTTTGCCCGTAAGGCAAATGGCTGTGGGCGAGCTTTCCAAGATCGTGGAATTGCTTCCTGGCCAACTATCCCTTGATAGTCCCTAGACCTTCCTGAAAAACTTCCAGGTATTTAATTAGAACTTCACTCAGGCAGCCATTTTCTAATCAAAAAAGTTTGCCCGTCAAGCTTGGGCCCAAGCCTTTTAGCACAATCAGCAGTACCTGAACCAGCTTCTAAGAGACCACAACCAAAGTTGGATCGGTGATCTGTAAATGTTCTGTACTGTGGGTCCTCAATCTAGCCGAGGTCTTGAGCAAACAAGTGTTGGAGTTCTGAGTCAATTTTGCGATCAGTGATCACTGAAATGGCCAGGCTGGTTTCAACCTCCATTAGAACCAGGTGCTCATTTAACTACATGTTTATTTTAATTCCTTCAAATGTGGAAGTTGTTAAAAAATGTAACTGTTCCAAACCAGATGTGAGTGGACTTCCCAGGGTGTGCACTCGCCTGGATACTGACCTATAATTTTCCTTATTCAATTTAGGTCGAGTGGGATACTTTTGCTGTCACAAGTCCTAATACCGGAAGCAACTATGATTACTTGCTGGCCCGGATCCTGAAGAAATTTTTAACCCTTAGGTCAAGGCTTGTCTATGTCTTAGGGTTTTGATGTATTCTGACCTGGTGGCTCTCTGTTCAGTATATGTCCTGAGTGAGGCTATGCAATTGCCTTCACTCAAGTGGTGTTCCCCAAACTCACTTAGACTGGTGAGGATGTCCACTTCCATCGGAATATCCTGCAACTTATATGCTCCACTCACCACATTTGCCAATGATAAAGTCAGTTGTAGTCCCTGTTTGAAGTCCAATTGGGATTTAAATCGTGGGTGTTTTTGCATAGTTACATCATCATTAATGGGTGTCTCAGCATCTCATTACGAGTTAAACCGATGTTACCTGCCTCTGCCAGTTGTCTTAACCTTATCAAAAATCCTGATGTGGATTCCCCAGTTCTCAAATTGCTGATTAAAAACGACAGCAATTCAGAATTAGATGAGGCTTGCATTGTAATATTCCTTAACCAAATCCATTAACTCGTGAAAGGTTTTAGTATCTGGTCCCTCAGGGCGGGGTAGGCTCCTAATATCTGAAAAAGCAGCAGGTTCAAAAGCTGTCAGGAGAATTAATCATAACTTTACATCTGTCCCATGTCATTTGCCCATTTGAAAATAAAACAAGGACACATTCTCTTCACATACTGGGCCAGCCATTGACAAGATCGAACAAATCAAGCTTCCCAAATAACAGCATGATGCCAGAAATGCTTATCCCAGCTCAAAGGCACTTGTTGCAAGCAAACTTCTTCAGGAGCACACTTTGCTCTCGTCACCACTCAACTCCACAGAGGCCAGTATCCCATCACCAAGTCACCCTTTATTTAATCATGGAAAGTTCTTTGACACTGATCCAGCTTCCTCAGAACCATCCCAGAGTGTGAGAATGTCTGATACTCTTGTCCTTGTCTGTCAGCCAGGGCTCCCTAATTGGGGGATGTTAATCTGGTCCAATCAAGGAACTCCTATTCTCTGAGCTCTATCTGGCTGACCTTGTTACAATCCTTATAGATATCCTCCCATCTGCACTCTTTCCCCAGCACAGCAGCCAGTAAATGGGCTTCCTTGCCAAAGGTAGTTGCCTGATAAAGATTCTGAGAGATAGTAAATTCTAAAATGTGCAGCTGGGTACAAGTACACAAATATAGCATGTAGTCATTCATTAAGATGTGTTTTGAGCAGAACAAATCAGGGTTCCACTGAATTCACTGGCAAAGAAAAACAATCCGTGTAAGCTATTTGTTTCAGGAGCTCTGAACTTGGGTTGATTCCCTCACTTTACCAATTTCTTTCACTGTACACTCATAGGTATCTTGTACCTTTCTTTTTAATATGCAAACTCCTGATTCAGTTTGTAGGAGCTTCAGAAATGCTTGGGGTCAGGTACTCTTTAATGATCAGTTCACCACTTTGGTAAATCCTTCAAACCTCACTGTTATTTACATGGCCAGTCAGAAATGTGGTCTACTACCCAGCTGGACAGGTGCAACAAGATTCATGAAGCTCAGTGCTAGCCAGGACTCAGCACTGCATTGGAACAGTGTAGCTGTTACCACCAGTGAAGTCCATCCTCTCGGTCACTGGCACATCAAGACTGCATTAATGTACAACTTATAAGAATATTGTTCGCCAAATTGACTTTGTGCCTGATACCAACACTCCCAATGACCTTTACTACTGAGAGTCACATGAGCAGTGATATCATAATAGAATTGTACAGCTTGGAAACAGGCCTTTCAGTCCAACTTGTCCATGCCAGCCAGGTGTCCTAAACTGAACTAGTCCGGTCTGCCTGCGTGTCCCGCTAAACCATTCCTATCCATGTACCCATGGAAATGTTTTTTAAATATTGTAATTGTAGTCAGTTCTACTACTTCCTCTGGCAGGTCATTCCATGCACACACCACCATCTAAGATAATGTTGCCCCTCAGGTCCCTTTTAAATCTTTCCCTTCTCACCTTTCAACCTATGTCTTCTGGTTTTGGACTTCCCCACCGTGGGTAAAAAACCTTGGCTATTTTCCATATCTATGCACCACATAATTTTATAAACAGAACCCACTCACTTCACTTTCACCTCCAAATTCCTCTCCAACTCATGCATCATTCTGACTTGGCCATTTGTCACTGATCACCAAACCATCTCAGAATTCCCTACCTGAACGCATTCTGGAGGGGTGTTGATGACATGATCCCTCCAGTCTTTCGAAGACTGAATCCACAGCACAGCATATGGTCCACACCTCAGATTGAAGAGATACAGAACCTCCGATCCTGACCACCCTGTGTGAAGGATCAGTGAGAAGAGGGTGGCATTTAACCTGGTGGAGCAGCAAAGGTCATTGATCTTCCTCTACACTAACCCAGTGTCTGCCACTGACCAGGCTGGCAAGGTCAGGTGTTGTGCCTTCCTCTGGCAGTGCCAGGAGAACAGAATGTCCCTCCTCTGCTCTGCCCGATCCACAAGGATCTCAAGGTCGCTGTCCATGAAGTGAGGTGCTGATTTCTCCTTGTCTGATTCCATGCCAAGTATATGGAAGTGGGCAGTCAGGGACTGACTGCGCTTGTCCCGATGCATGATGGCCCTTAAGCATGGTGCCTGTGCTCGGGATCCCAGGATATCTCCACAGTGGAGGGTACCTCTGTCTACAGAGAGAATTGGGCTAGCATCAGACAAGAGGGGAATATTACCTAGTTAATGAGGCAAGTTTGGAATGAACCAAGAAAAGTACAGCCCTTTAGCCCACCAGACTGTGCTGCCACAAGATGCCTTTCTAAACTAAAACCATTTTGCTTCTCCACTGTCAGTATTCCTTTATTCTCTGTCTATTCATCTGTTCATCAATTTGAATTTCAGAACCATGAGGTCATACTGCAGCTGTACAAAACTGTCGTGGCTCCATTTGGAGTATTGCGTACAGCACTGGTCACCGCGTTATAGGAAGGATGTGGAAGCTTTGGAAAGGGTTCAGAGGGGATTTACTAGGATGTTGCCTGGTATGGAGGGGAGGTCTTACAAGGAAAGACTGAGGAAAATGAGGCTGTTTTTCATGAGAGAAGAAGGTTGAGAGGTGATTAATTGAGAACGGACAAGATAATCAGAGGTTTAGATAGAGAGATAGTGAGAGCCTTTTGCCTCAGATGGTGATAGCGAGCATGAGGGTGTGTAGATTTAAATTGAGGGGTGACAGATATAGGACAGATGTCAAAGGTTGTTTCTTGACTCAGAGGATAGTAGAGGTGTTGAAAGCACTGCCTGCAACAGTAGTAGACTCGCCAACTTTAAGGGCATTTAAATGGTCATTGGATAGGTATATGGACGAGAATGGAATAGTGTGGGTTAGATGGGCTTCAGATTGGTTCCACAGGCCGAAACAACATCGAGGGCTGAAGGGCCTGTACTGCGCTGCAATGTTCTATGTTCTATGATCTAAGTCCTGCTTTTGCTTGTTTTACCAAAATGCAACAGCATAATTTATCCAAATTAAACTTGATACGCCACTCCTCAGCCTATTGACCCAATGAATCAATATCTCTTTGCAATCTTACATAAACCTCTTCATTGTCCACTACACCACCAATTTTACTGCCATCCACAAACTTACTAACCATGCCCTCTATATTACTTCAAAATGTATCAATATCTATCTGATCAGACTCAGTGACTGAGCTTCCACAGTTCAGCAGGCAGTATTCCAGAATCAATAAAACTGTGAAGATTTCAGAGTAAAAACTCATACATCCACATCTCTCTAGCCAACTCTATCAATATGATGGGATACGGATAGTCAGGTCCAGAGTTGTGTTGGATTTCATCCTATCAATTTGTGCAATACTATTTGTTCACTAAGAGTAATCTTCTCCAACTCCCTATTCTCACCAGTCCCTTGGGTTTCTGTTATTTTCGAGAGATTATTTTATCTCCCTTTCTGAATGCAGACTAGAATAATTGTTATTTAGCTTCAGTGGATAACCCCAAATATCTTACTTCTTTGAGATGTCTGATATCTGAGGAAGTGAAAATGTACCCGTTATAAGGACAGAGGGTGATGTCAGAGTTTGAGATGTCAGTCCCATGAGGAACACCCTCTCAGTTCCCAGAAAACTCTCTATAACCCGGGAAGAAAACAGTGAGTCCTGTGGGAAGTTTGTTTGATTTCAAATAAATGTCTGACAATATCCCTTTGTAAATCAGATTTTGTAGCAGAAAGGATACAGCTGAGGGATACCTTATCCCAAAAGGGTGTAGTTCTAATAGATGCGATTGTGAGTCGGTAGCTCACAGGCTGGTAATTGAATGGAGGTGATCAGTGTCTTGCCCACTGACTGGAGAGCTGATAAGAGCCCCACATCAGCTCTCTCAGGGAATGCTTGCTGCATTCAGTGACCCTCAAGCACTGCTGGCTCCTGGCTGCTGATGGCACTGTACCTGAGAGACCAAGCATCAGCACTGACTCCCAGGCTGATAGGTGTGTGTTACCAGGTAGATGATCCACAGGATGCTGTCATGGGAGTGTAGAGTGGGTGAGGTGGGTCAGTAGAAAGGGCAGGAGTGTGGGCCTCTCTAATGGCTTGACCCTAATGTTGGTTTATTTTCTTCTTCATTCATGAGATTTGGGTTTGATCTATCCCTAATTACCCTGGAGATGGCGTCGGTGAGCTGAGTTCACGAACCGCTGCCATCCTTTGGGTACTTGGGCATCCACAATGCTGTCAGAAAGGGAGTTCCAGGTATTTGATCCAGTGATACTGAAAGAACAGTGATATATTTTCAAGTCAGGGTTGTGTGTGGTTTGGAGGGGAGCTTGCAGGAGGTGGTGTTCTCATGTAATTACTGTCCTTAGTTCTTCTAGGGAGTAGAGAGCACAGATTTGGACGCTGATGCCAAAGGAGCAAGCTGATTGGTTGAAATACAATGAGTTATTTTCCAGCCTTCCCTTTTCAGGCAAGTGGTGTGTAGTCTATCCCACTCCTGACCTGTGCCTTGTAGATGGTGGACAGGGTTCAGTGAGATACTGCAGTGTATCTTGTAGATGGAACACATTGTTAACTTGATGGTGGGAGGAGACATTTCCAAAGGAGCTGATTTCCAGGGCTGAGGTGAGAGAGACCGCCCTTGTCATCGAGGCTGTGTCTGAACAAATGTGATATTAAGGAATTCCAGTAAACCTGGAATCAATGGGAACCGGGAAGAATTTCCACTGGTTGGAGTCATACCTGCACATGCTCACTAACCACCTCCCTCTTCAATGGGACTGACTGAAGTCGTCTTGAAGCTGTCTCTGTTACCAGTTTCATTTCATTCTTCATCTCAATTGAGCTCTCCTGAGAAATCTTTTCTGTCCCTTTCGGGTGTTAAGGAACACCAGCCCAAATAAATCTCTGAAGAAGAGTCACACTGAACATGAATCACTAACTCTGCTTCTGTCTCCAGAGATTCAGCAAGACCTGGACAATATCTGGGATTGGGCTGACAGGTGGCAGGTGACATTTAGAATGGAGAACATAGAACATGCAAGAGTACAGCACAGAAACAGGCCCTTCAGCCCAACATATCTGTGCTGACCATGATGCAACTCTACACCATTCCTAACTACCTGCACAAGGTCGATATGCCTCTGTTCTCTTAAATGTCCCTTAAATTTTACTCCCATATCTACATCTTCCAGCGCCCAGGGTAGCACATTCCAGTCGCTGACCACACTGTGTATAAAAACCTCCCCTTGCACATTCTCCTCTCACCATAAACCTGTGCCCACTCGTGTTTGAGATTTCCACCCTGGGATAAAGACTCTGACTATCCACCCTCTCCATGCCTCTCATTATTTAATATACTTCCATACGGTCCCCCCTCAGCCTCTGATGTTCTAGTGAAAACAATCCGAGCATGCCCAAACTCTCCTTATAGTGAATACACTCCAATCCAGGCAACATCCTGATAAATCTCTTTTGCACCATGTCCAAGGCCCCCACATCCTTCCTGTAATCTGCAGCTCAGCGTTTGCAACTTTTATTCTCAAGCCCCAGATTGATGAAGGCAAACATGCCACATGCCTTCTTTACAACCTTCTCCACTTGTATTGCCACGTTCAGGGAGCTATGGACTTGACCCAAGATCCCTCTGCAGATCAATTCTTGCCATTTATTGTATAATTTTGAATTCTTCCATTTGACCTTCCAAAGTGCATTATCTCACAATTGTCTGGATTAACCTCCACATGCCATTTCTTTGCCCATCTTTCCAAGTGATCTCCATTTGTTGCTGTATCTGTTGACAACCTTCCTCACTGTCCATAACTGCACCAATTTGGTTTGCACCACATAACTGTCAAGCAATGACCATCTCCAACAAGAGAGAAGGTAAACATCACCCACTGACATTCAATGGCATCACAGTCACTGGATCCACCACTTCAGTGAAAACAGACACAACATATTCATTCAGCTCCTCGACCACTTCTCTATTCCTGAAAATAAATCCATCCAACTCTGTCTGGAATGGACCCACATCCGTTTTAGCCAAATCATCATCAATGGAAGCTTCTGCAGTCTATTTTTGATTTTTATGGATTACATTCATATTCAATTCTCCTGTTCCTTACAAGTTTCATGGTCCTCATTTGTGGAACCATTCTAGTGAGAACCCTCTGCAACCTCTTAAGGAGACTCATGTATTCCCTAAAATGTGATCATCAATGGCCACAATGGTCATAACAGAATTTCATAGAGGTTCAGCAAAACTTCCTCGATTGAGGAATCAATCATCTCGTTATAAACTCAAGACCCTGTTTGCTTTGCTGTTCACTCTCTCAATAAAGATCAGTGCACCAAGATTTCCCTGTCCCTCTGCTATGCAATGTTTTGAACAGTGCCGTTAAGTTTATGTCGACTCTCAGAATTCCTCACCAAAACTGTATCCCCTTATCGGCCTCAGGACTGTCCATTCTGATTGCTTTTCGATTCTGTTCCTGTAATCATGATGGAACGGAATGATGGAGGGTTCCCAATGGGCTGAGAGACTGACTCCTGTTGCTGTTGACCTGTAACCTACTCTGATTCAGACAGGTTTTGTCACGAGGAATGAGAATTAAATGTTTATATTCTTAATTCTGTTGCAGGACTATTCCCAACATAAGTGATGTGAAACAATATGAAGAACTGATCCTTGATTTCCTGAAAGACTTGGAAAAAGACAAGAGAATACTTGATGGGAGATTTCTTATCTTTTGGTACAAGAAAGATGGTCTAACACAAATAGCTTTCGAAAAAGAATTGGAATGAAACATTTCTAGAAGGTTCTGTTCCCTTTATTCATTTTGAACAGTGAGATGTGCTTAATTCTTAAACTGTTTTGTCTTCCCCAAACTACACATTGTATTAACCTAGACTACTGTGCATAACTCTGGTCTCTGTACCTATAGAAAGATATACCCTTCTCCCTCACTTCCAGTGAATGCAGTGACTGTTTCTTAGACATATTATGGACATGTGCCCACATTGGGCTTATGCCCGAAACGTTGATTCTCCTGCTCCTTTGATGCTGCCTGACCTGCTGTGCTTTTCCAGCAACACATATTTAAGCAATTCCACCAATGTCCTATCTCAGAAATCCCAGTGTCCTGTTTGTAAACACTGCCCTCTACTGGCAGTCAGTTATTGTATTTCCAATCAAGAATACAAGCATTTATTCTTCATTCAAAATTATTCAGTTGCATTAACATCAAAAGGGAGTATTTAGTTTCCCATTTACAGTCACTGTTCCCACTGGTTGTTTAGTCCAATGATTCCAATCAATGGAATTATCCAAGTTACACTTCATTGGTCCTGGAATTCTGATCGGGAGTCAGTCGTTGTCACCGATACACTTCCCCCATTCCCCCGACCCGACAACACCCCCAACATGACCGTGTCTGACTGGACAAACCCCCTCCACCTGACACACATGACCCAGCTGGTCCCAAAACTCCATCACAGCCTCACAAACCCCAGGAGTCTACAGATCCCTCATCACTGACCCACTACTCCCCTTCACCCCGACCACAGCCCCATTGGAATGGGACACCTCGCCCCCCACCCCATTACCAGACAAAACAACAGCCCCTCCCTTTCACCAGCCTTCACACCCCATTCAGCCCAACCCGACTAGACTGGAAAGCTGCCCCTGAACAGACACCCCCTGCTCCTGACAATGGGATTGGGACTGACAGCCAACTGCATTCCCCCATCACCACCCAACACCCACACAGCTCCTACCTCACTAACCTGAAACCCCATCCAAAGTGACCCAGGTGGAAGTGACTCTCCGTCCAGACCAGGTAGCCTCGCACCCCATCCCTAAACCATCAGGACCTGGCATGTCCCCACCCTCCATACAATCCCAGCAGATCCATTAATCCCATTCCACTCCATTCTGATCCCAGCAAAACCAACATGCCCCCTATACACCAGCCTGATCTCTTGTTAGACCCCAAAGGTTCTCTCACTTACTTGACAATATACCCCTCCACCCTTGCTCCAATCTCTCCCACTCCCCTGGTCCTCTCCCTTCCTCACCTACCTCCATGCTACTCCCTCACACACATTCCATTGAAACCCCTCACCCACCTGCCACTCTGTCCATGCTCCTTCCCACCCTCCCACCAACTACAGCCCCTCCCCCTCCTGCCCATCATCCTCCCTCCACACTTCCCTCCACTCTCACCACCACACGATGGTTTTCAGCTGTCCTGGGGGCTGTACCATCTTGTCTTTCCCCTGGGTCATAAAAAAGAAGATCCACCATTCAATGAGATCATTGCTGATCTTCTCCTTCAAATCCACTTTCCCACACTGTCCCTCGATTGGGTCATCTGTCCAATAATGTCATTGCAGTCACTGTAATTCACTCTTGGGTACGGAGAGTAAAACTACTGACATCATCCACTGCTCCAACTGACGTGAGATTTTTGTGCTCTTCACTCCCTTTGTAATAAAGGATAAGATACTGTTTCTTTCTCCAGTAGCTTGCTGAACCTGTCCATTAACGCTCTGTGTTTGATGTAGAAGGACATCCAGATCACGCTAAATGCCACCATTTTCCAGTCACTCACCAATTCTAAACATTGCCCTGGGATATTTTTTCCATATTTGGCTACCATCACATTTCCCCAAATTCTGTCCCATCAGCCCAGTTCCTGCCCACTCCCTCATCCCCATATGGAGGAACCATGTGGTCTTCCAGCCACACATTAACCAGACATCAGGTTCCAGCTCTGGTTGCTCTGACTGTCCCTGACAGAGCTGTCCTGGATGCTCGTGTTCCTTTTAATATCCTTTATAGTGAGGATTTCTCTTCAAAACTAAATTATTGCCCAGTGTTTCAGATTCATTTGGGCATTGGTGACATCAGTTTAAAGACTTCTTCCAGCACGTACAGAGGGTTAAATTCAATTGTAGATGGGGAGCTGGGTCCTTCACTGGGAAACAGGGATTAAATGTTCTTTTCTCTAATCTTGTTTGAAATGAATGATTTGTGCACAGCGTGAGACAGGGATGGTCCTGGTGATGGATTATACTTCTGTTTAATCTCAGTCATGTTGGGTCAGAATGTTTCACGTTGATGTGGTCAGAGCTCATTGACAGTGGGAGGGATTACAGAGCCTGGTTGTTTGAGGTTGGTTGGTGCTGGAACTGCCCTGTGGAGTATTCCTACATGGAATGCATTGTATTCCATCAATACTCTTTGTTGTGACCCATTTGGAATGATGTCCCACCTTCATCTGAAAGTCAGTGACACCTAAGAATCAGTCAGCTTTGTGCTGTGGTGTCTGGGGTCAGAGGTTTCACTTGTTGAACTTTGCAGCATAAGGGAAGGGGGCAGGAGAGTGGGAGCTTTCATTGAGGCTCAGGACCAGGAGGGGTCAGTGAGAGGAGGAAGAGGGATGTGGACTGGAGCCTAGAGGAAGGAATGAAGCAGCTTCAAACTGATCTCTAAAATGGCGATAGAATCCCAATGTGAAATCAGAATCCAGAGTCTGATGATGGAATAAAATTCAGCTTCAGATCTCCTCACCCCACACTGGTAGCTCCCACTCACATATAGACTGACTGAATGTGTGACTGAAGAAATGATCTATTCCAATATGATTCCTGTTAACAGGCCGTTCATTCACAGGATTCTCGTGTGCAATGAAGAAGCCATTGTCTTCGAGTCAGTGTTTGTCTGTGTTTTTCTAACTGCTGGGAATGTATTCTCATTGTGAAATAAAGAGGGTGATGCATCACAACACTTGGTCTCCTGTTCAATTCTCACTCTGAGGGAAATCCGGGTCACTGCTCATATCACAATTTTAACATTATATACAGCCTTCCACATTTCAGTGAAATTAATGTGTCAAAGTATTGAAGATTAAAAGTCATAATTCTATTTCAGAAAATGATCCCACATTAATGGAGGGCATTTGGCCCACTGTGTCCATGAGCCATGGGCAAGGTGAGATTGGGGATATAAGATCATGGAGTTCCATGTGTGGGTCAATGATTGACATGTGTGGAATGGCTTTCAGTTTCACAACACTCCAGGTGCAGTTTCCCTGATGCCTTGTACAGTTTCAACACCTCCTTTCATCCTACCTTTCTCCTGGAATTAATGCAAAATTCCTTTTCCTATATCTGCACACTAGTTCCTGTAATTCATGCATTAGGACACCCAGATCCCTCTGCAATGAAGCTCACTGATCTTTCTTCCCATTTAGTCGATGACTTGCTTTTCTATTCATCCAATCATGGTGAGTAACCTCTCACTAATCCAAGGGAAATTCCAATCTGTGAAATTTTAGCCATTCATTTGTAAATTTCTAATTTTTTTCATTACAACCTACTTTCCCATCAATTGTCATGTCATCGACAAATCCCTGATCCTTTAGAATGGGAGAGCAGGCTCGAGGGGCTGAATGGCCCACTCCTGTTCCTATTTCCCAAGGTATTGGAGTTACAGTGAAAGTCACCATCGTCCCAGAGGATGTTCTCTCCCATTAGACAGAGGTGGCTGTTGGTGCAGAGTTATACCTGAGGGTCAGCAGGCTTCAGGCAAGGGGTGAGGGGGAATATGATGGGGTAGCATTGTTGGTGTGTGATAGAATAGCAAGGATAGCAAGAAATGATATGTAGAATCCATACATCCATCCAGATGTGAAGGTAATAAATGAAACAGGTGAGAGGATACTGTGACAAGGTGTCTATCAGAAGTATCACAGAATCCCTACATTGTGGAAGCAGGCCTTTTAGCCCATTGAGACCACAACAACCCCCTGAACAGCATCCCACTCAGACACACCCCCTACCTACCCCTGTAACCCTCCATTTAACACGGCTCACCTACCTCACCTGCACATCCCTGGGCACTCTGGGCAATTTAAACTATTCACCTTTGGACTGTGGGAGGAAACTGGATTAACGGGAGGAAATTCACACAAATACAGGAGAATGCAAAAACTCCACACAGACAGTTGCCCCCATGGGTGGAGCCAAAGGAGACGAGCAGGAGGCTGGAGGAACATAGCAAACCAGGCGGCATCAGGAAATAGAGAAGTCGATGTTTTAGGTGTAGCCCTTCTTCAGGACAGGGGGTGGGCGTAAGGGGAGCTGCAGATAAAGGGGGTGGCGAGGGACAGGGTGGTGAAGTGGGGAGAGGTGAAGGCAGACAGAGGGTATGACCTGGTTGGTCAATGGGAGGAATGAGTCTGATTGGTAGCTGGGGAGCAGTGGAAGGGATGGGGAGGGCCTGGGAAGGGAGTTGGGGAATGGGAAGTGGGGTTATTTGAAATTGGAGAACTCAATGTTGAGTCCTCTGGGCTGTGGGCTGACCAGGCGGAAGATGAGGTGCTGTTCCTCCAATGTGCAGTGTTGTTCATTGTGGCAATGGAGGAGGCCAAGGATGGTCATGTCGGAAAGAGAGTGATTCGGACGAAGTGAAATGGGAGGTTACTGGGAAGTCCAGTCAGCCCCTGCAGGACCAGCTGCGATGCTCGGTGAATGTTCCCTCAGTTTATGCTCGATCTCCCCGATGTAGAGAAGACCACACCGAGAGTACCTGATGTAGTAAACTAGGCTGGAGGTGAGGCAGGTGAACCTCTGTCTCACCTGGAAGGACTGTTTAGGGCCTTGGGTGGACGTGAGGGGAGTGGTGTACCAACAGTTTTTGCATCTTTTCTGGTTTGATGGGAAGGTACCTGGGGGTGCAGGGGGGTGTTGGTGGGGAAAGTGGTGTAAACCAAGAACTGTCGAAGGGAACAGCCCTGGTGGAAGGCAGAGAGGGATGGGGGAGGGCAAGATGTTCTTGGTGGTGGGGTCTAGTTGAAGTTGGCAGAAATATTTAAGGATGATGCATTGGGTGCGGAGACTGGTGGGGTGGTAGGTGAGGACAAGGGGGCCTCTGTCTTTATTGTGTCGAGGGGGTGGTTTAGAGCAGTGTAGTGGGGAATGGGGGTGGTGTGGTGGAGGGCTGTCTGGATGACAGAGGGAGGAAAGGCACCGGGTTTGGAAGAGGTGGACATCTGGGATGCTCGTGAGTGGAATGTCTCCTCGTCCGAGCAGATGCAGTGGAGGCGGAGGAATTGGGAGAATGGGATGGAGTTCTTGCAGGATACTGGGTGGGAGGAGGTGTAGTCCAGGTAAGTATGGGAGTGTGTGGGTTTGTCGTAAACCTCTGTCTGGAGACTGTCACCGGAGATGGAAATGGTTGGGTCAAAATTGGAGAGGGAGGTGTCCGAGATGGACCAAGTGAATTTGAGAGTGGGGTGGAAGTTGTGGGTGAAGTCGGTGAACTGCTCCAGTTCATTCTGGGAGAAGGATGCTGTACCAATTCAGTCATCGATGTAACGGCAGAAGAGTTGGTACACAATGTCTGAGTATGTACTGAAGAGGGACTGTTTGACATTGCCAACAAAGAGGCAGGCATAGCTGGGGCCCATCTGGATACCCATGGCCACCCCCTGGGGTTTGGAGGAAATGGGAGAGTTAACGGAAAGGTTGTTGAGGGTGAGGACTGCTTCAGTGAGGCAGAGGAGGGTGTTGGTGGAGGGAGACTGGATTGGTCTGTGGGAGAGGAAGAAGCAGAGGGTCTCAGGCCGTTCTTGTGGGGAATGGATGTGTATAAGGACTGCACGTTAACATGGTGCAAGGCAGAAAATACAATTGCGAACCTGTATGAATATTGAAGGTTCAGACGTGAGAGGAATAAGGAAATAACTGAAGCGAAGAGGAATTATGAGAAAAGACCAGCAACAGGCAGCACGGTGGAAAAGTGGTTAGCACTGCTGCCTCACAGTGCCAGAGACCTGGGTTCAATTCCCGCCTCAGGCAACTGTCTGTGTGGAGTTTGCACATTCTCCCCGTTTCTGTGTGCGTTTCCTCTGGGTACTCTGGTTTCCTCCCACAGTCCAAAAATGTGCAGGTTAGGTGAATTGGCCATGCTAAATTGCCCATAGTGTTAGGTGAAGGGGAATGGGTCTGGATGGGTTGCTCTTCGGAAGGTCGGTGTGGACTTGTTGGGCCGAAGGGCCAGTTTCCACACTGTAGGTATTCTAATCTAATCTAACATGAAGGGGAATCCCAAAGTCTTCTGTAGACATATAAATAACAACTGAGTGATTAACGGAGGAGCAGGACTGATTAGGGACTGACAAGGGGATTCACACAGAAGCAGGAGGGTATGGCTGAGATGAGAAATGAACACGTTGCATCTATCTTTACAAATGAGGGGGATGCTGCCAAGGCCCTGGTGACAGAGGAGAGAACACGGTCACAAAAGGGTTCAATGTTAATATGGTCATGGTCTTGTGTTACAAACTGTGGTTAATGTCTGGTTCTTGTGATTGGATTTTTTATCTGAAACAGTACAAACACCAGGAGGTGCCATTGTACTGGAAAGACTGGGAGAGCAGATTAAACCATCGAGAAGTGCTGCATTAAAGTGAGATTGACAGGGACAGAGTTTGCTTTACAGAAACAGTGAGAAACATCAGGAGTTATTTTTAATTCACTCCCAGGATGTGGGTGTGGCTGGCTGGGAGAGTATTCATTGCCCTTTCCTTGTTGCTGTAAATAAGGTGAACTTTCTTCTTGAACTGTTCATAACCTAAAATGGCTGGTCAGGTTTGTTTCTGATGCATGCTGGGAAGGAGAATGGCCAAGTGAAGCAAACTCAAAACCACTGAAAGAAATCTGAACAGTTCACAATAACAGAACTCTGTAAAGAGATCAACCATTCAAGGGAGTTGACAGGATCGAAGGCAATTGGACGTGATAAACAGTTTATGCTTCTTCACACAGAACTCATATCTTATGAAAACACAGCATTAAATTGCTCAAAGACAGTCAGATCAGTGACAAAAATACTAGTGAGCCCCATGGATGACTTCACAGCTGGAGGGGACACTATTACAGTCACAGAGCTGTACAGTATAGAAATAGACCCTTCCGTCCAACTCTTCCATGTCAACCAAATATTCTAAACTAATCTCGTCCCATTCGCCAACATTTGGCCCATATCCCTTGTTACAAAGCTGGTTCCTTTTTGCTAAAATCTGTTCGTTTTCTCAAGGATACTATGTCTTTGGTTTTTTAAATGCTCCCGGTGCTGATTAAACTGGTTTGGTACAGAGATTAAATGGTATTGCGAGGCCTTTTTGTTTATATACAAACAGATGAGACTTAGGCCAAAGTGGTCGTGTTTCAGAAATGACCTGTATAATGGAAGGGGAGTGGTCAGCTCTCTAACTGAGCAGAGTCAAGAGTGTGGTGCTGGAAATGTACAGCAGGTCCTCAGGCAGCATCTGAGCAGCAGGAAAATCGACATTTCAGGCAAAAGCCCTTCATCAGGAATGGGCTTCCTCGAGCTGAGCAGTTGAGTTCAGTCCAGAACTAGTTGGGACCTCAGCAGCGGACTGTGTGAACAGGCTCTCTCTCTTTTTCTGCCCTTCGAACTTCAACTTGTAGACACCTGTTCTATTTTTTTACTGTGTTTTAAGGGGGTTTGCTTATTGGGACTGTTGTGTATATTCGGAGCCACATAATTAAGTCTAGTTTGGATAGACTGAGTTCTGTCGGGGGTCTTTATTCTGTTCTTTGTGAATCTTGTGAATACATCCTTGTCTGTTTTAAAACCTGGTAGTCAACCTAGCTACCTCACTCGAGGTAACTTTCACTGTACACCTAACAAAACAAATTGCAAAGTTATGGTCTGGGCTGCCTACTTGAGAATGTTTTGAGTGGTCTGGTGTAGTCCATAAGATATGGGGCTCTTTGTGGAATTTTAAACAGTGAGTGGTGGGCGCTAGTGTCTTTATTCCTGGTGGTGGTTTGGTTGGGGAGACACAGCTTGGGATAGTAATGGCTCTTTCAGTCACCAAAGGTTTTCTGAATGTGGATGTGGTGACTTTGTAAGTTTTTGCAAGAGGTGAATAAGACCAAGCTGCAGGAATTCGCAGACAAGCTGGAATTGGAACTGCCTGCTTCTGTGAGGAAAGGAGAGAGATTTACAGCAGTAGCTCAGAACTTAAACTTGCTGGAGGAACCAGAGTGAGAGGCAAGAGATAAGGAAAGGCAGCAGAAATAGGACAGTTTGAGTTACGATTAAAAGCAGAAGAGAGGGAAGAAAAGAGAGCAGCAGAACAGAGAGAAAAAAAGAAAACATTTGAACTTCAAAACCTGACACTTAAAAAGGCTGGAGATAAAGGCTGAGGGTTGGCTCAGTGAGGAAGAGAGTGAGGAGGAGCAAGCCCCTGGTGGTCAGAAGCCTAGTGAGAAAACGTTTAAGTGTGTTCAAGCATTGGTTAAATTTGATGAGAAGAATGTGGAAGCCTTTTTCATCTCAATTGAAAAAGTGGCTAAACAAATGCAATGGCCAGTGGCAATGTGGGTTTTGTTGATCCAAATGAAACATGTAGGTAGAGCATGTGAGGTATTCACATCACGATCAGAGGAGGTACCTGGGGATTATGAGGAGATGAAAAAAGCCATTTTAACTGCATCTGAGCTTGTACCAGAAGCCTATAGACAACGTTTCAGGAATCTAAGGAGGGACCCTGGTCAAACCTATATTGAGTTTGAAAGGATCAAACAGAGTAATTTTAATAAATGGATAAGATCTTTAAATATTGAGCAAACCGATGGTGCCCTGAGAGAGGCAATTATTTTGGAGGAATTGAAAAATTCATTACCTGAAATAATGCAAACTCATGTGGAAGAGCAGAGAGTTAAAATTGTAAGGTTAGCAGCTGAAGTGGCTGATGATTATGAGTTGCTTCATAAAACTCAGTTTGGCTTCCAGAATCAATTTCAGTCCATGAGGGATAGAAACTGGGACAAAAAGAAATCCACATGTGGAAAGGGAAAGGTAGATCTCCGTGAAGATCATAAGGATAACTTACCACAGGGTAAAAAAGAAACCCTTGAGGGGGACAAAGAAGTATAAAAGCTCTGGTGTTTTCATTGTAATGAAGTGGGCCACACAAAATCACAGAGTTGGTGGGCGAGGAGAAAGCCAGATGTAGGAAAACCTGACAAGCCTGGGAGTTTTGTTGGACTAGTAACAAAAAGCACAAGGGAAGTTAGACAACTGCCTCAGAGTGGACAAGATGATCAGGGGTTGATTAAGGAGGAAGTGCCAGATCTGCTTAAAAAATATACATGCAAGGGGAAAGTTTATTCACATAGGACAGGAGTACTCGGTCAGGAGCTTACAATATTAAGGGACACAGGATGCTTTCAGTCTGTCATGCTGAAGGATGAAGAGATATGAACTCCCGAGAGACTATTGCCAGAAAAGGGACTGGTTACAGGAATTCATGCTGAGAGTAAAAGTGCTCAGTTATATAAAGTGAGGCTAGAGAGTCCAGAGAAGAGTGGAGAATTTGTGGTGGGAGTACTGGACAAACTCTCAGCTCCAGGAATACAATTTGTCCTTGCAACTGACATAACTGATTCACCGGTAGGTGTGCTGCATACTCTCATTGCAAAACCAGTGGAGACTCAAGCAACTGAAGCCCTGCAGGAGACTTATTTGGAAATTTTCCCAGATTGTGTCTTAACGAGGTCACAGAGGCACATGTTTGGAAACAGGAGAAATCAAAAGGCACAGCTAAGGAAGCTGACATAGCTTTATCGGAGACATTTTTTGATTAGATAAGTGGGACAGAGCAGGAACAAATAGGTAAACATGCAAGTATCTTTAGCCCTGCTGGGCAGATCAAGTTACAGCAGAAAGATGAGAACTTAAAACAGTTATGTCAAAAGACATTTACAGAGGAGAATGAATGCATCACCGTGTCAGTTATGTAAAGTGAGGCTAGAGAGTCCAGAGAAGAGTGGAGAATTTGTGGTAGGAGTACTGGACAAACTCTCAGCTCCAGGAATACAATTTGTCCTTGCAACTGACATAACTGATTCACCGGTAACATTTGTAACACCGGTAACGAGAGTATGCAGCACACCTACCGGTGAATCAGTTATGTCAGTTGCAAGGACAAATTGTATTCCTGGAGCTGAGAGTTTGTCCAGTACTCCCACCACAAATTCTCCTCTGTAAACAAATGATGTCTTAATGAAGGAAATGCAGACCATCACACATTCAAGCAGATGAGAAGTGGGCAGAGATTCATCAAATTGTTTTGCCAGCAGGGTATAGAAAGAAAATGCTGTGAGTGGCGCATAAGCTACCACTTGGACGCCATTTGGGGTTAAGAAAACACAGGCTAAGATATTTTTACTGGCCTGGACTACACAAGGATGTAGTTGAATTTTGCAAGACACCGCGTCCAGAACACCCTCTAAACCTCTCCTATTTATATACCCATCCCGATGCCTTTTAATTGCTGTAATTGTACCAGCCTCCACCACTTCCTTTGGCAGCTCATTCCACACATGCACCACTGTGTGTGAAAAAGTTGCCTCTCAGGTCCTTTTTAAATCTTCCTCCTCTCACCTTAAACCTATGCCCTCTGTTTTTGACTCCAGTAAAAGACCATGGCTATTCACCCAACCATGCCCCTCATGATTTTATAAACCTCTCTAAGGTCATCCCTCAGCCACTGACGCTCCAGGAAAAACAGCCCTAGCCTAGTCAGCTTCTCCCTATAGCTCAAAGCCTCCAACACTGGCAACATCCTTGTAAATCTTTTCTGAACCTGTTTAAGTTTCACACAATCGTTCCTATCGCAGGGAGACCAGAATTGCATGCAACATTCCAATAGTGGCCGAACCAATTCCTGTGCAGCCACAACATGACTTCCCAACTCCTGTTCTCAATGCACTGACCAAGAAAAGCAAGCATAGCAAACACCTTCTTCACTATCCTATCGACCTGCAACTTCACTTTTAAGGAATTATGAACCTGCACTCCAAGGTCTCTTTGTTCACCAACACTCCCTAGTACCTTACCATCAAGTGTGTTTATAGAATCCCTTTGGATTCTCCTTTACCCTATTTGCTATCTCAAACCCTTTTTTTGCCCTCCTGATTGACCTCTTGTGTATAGTTCCACTGCCTTTATACTCCCCTAGGGATTCACTCAATCCCTGCTGTCTTTACCTGACATATGTTTCCTTCTTTTCTTGACCAGAGCCTCAATTTCTCTAGTTATCCAGCATTCCCTGCACCTACCAGCCTTGCCCTTCACCCCAACAGGAACATACTGTCTCTGGACCTTTGTTTACTCATTTTTGAAGGATTTCTATTTTCCAGCCACTTTACCTGCAAACATCCGCTTCCAATCAACTTTTAAAAGTACTTGCTCAATGCCATCAAAATTGGCCTTCCTCCAATTCTTTTAAATCCACTTTATTCTTTTCCATCAGTGTTTTAAAACTGATAGGATTATGGTCCACTGGCCCTAAAATGGAAGCCAATCTTCCATCCATTTACACAGCTCGTTGCCACGGAAAGGCTTCCAACATCATCAAAGACCAATCATACCCCAGCAATGCTCTCCTACAACCTCCTCCATCAGGCAGAAGATACAGAAGCTTAAACACAGGCTCCAACTGGATCAGGAACATCATCTGCACTGCTGTTATTAGACTGATGAATGGAATCTCTAACTTCAAATCATGCTGAGCTTGCTAATGGTAATCTTGCCTGGTGTACGCCCTGTGTCATTTAACCTGTATGCTTCGATTCAAGTATTTTTTTAACACTATAATCTGTCTGTATTGCTTGTACTTAAAGCGTTTCACTGTACTTAGGTACATGTGATAATGAATAAGTCAAAGTAAATCAAAACGCTACCCCACTGGCACCTCAGTTACCTGCCCTGCCTTATTTCCCAAGAGTAGGTCATGTTTTGCAAGTCTCCCTGCCAATATATTAGTCCCCTTCTAATTCAGGTGCAATCTGTCCTTCGAACAGTAACCTTTTTCCCAGAAAAAGTTACAATGATCCAAAAATGTGAACCCTTCTCCCCTGCACCAGTTCCTCAGTCACGCTATTCCTTCTTTCACGAGGTTGTGGCACCAGGAGTATCCAGATATTACTACCCTCAAGGACCTACATTTTAAATTCCTGCCTAACTTCCTGTATTCTCTTCTCAGAATCTCATCTATTTGTCTTCCTATGTCGTTATTCCCAATGTGTACAATGACCTCCTACTGGTCTCTTTCTCTCTCTCTCTCCTTTGAGAATATTCTGCCCCTTCTCTGAGATATCCTTGATCCTGGCACCAGGGAGGCAACTGATGTCTCTATCTTGGCTACAGAAACGTCTGGCTATGCCTCTGACTGGAGTGTCCCCGATCACAATCAATCACTTGGAACCTGACGTACCCCTCATTACATGCGAGCCAGTCTCAGTACCAGAAACCTGGCTGTTCATGCTACTGAGAGTCTGTCACCCCTGACCTTTTCAACAACAGCATACATGTTTGAGATAGGACAAGCTAAAGGAGACTCCTGCACTACCTCCCTCCTTCTCCTACCTTTCTTGGAGGTAACCCATCTACCTGACTGTATCTGCGGTTTTTTTCTCCCTTCCTTTAACTGCCATCCATCACACCTCTAACTCCTGTAAATTCCTCATTGCCTCTAACTGCTGCTACAACTGATCCATACGATCTGATAGGATTCACAACCAAACCCACTTCTCGCAGACATAACCATCAATAACATGGGACTGGGGAAGATATTTCTGAAAAATCATCAAGTGAAAATATATGGGCAGAAATTGAAAATAAAAATGGAAAGATCACTTTGATGGGATTGTACTGTAGGCCCCCCAATATTAAGAGTGGGTAGTGGGGGGCACGGTGGCACAGCGGTTAGCACTGCTGCCTCACAGCGCCAGAGATCCGGGTTCATTTCTCACCTCAGGCGACTGACTGTGTGGAGTTTGCACGTTCTCCCCGTGTCTGCGTGGGTTTCCTCCGGGTGCTCCGGTTTCCTCCCACAGTCCAAAGATGTGCAGGTCAGGTGAATTGGCCATGCTAAATTGCCCATAGTGTTAGGTAAGGGGTAAATGTAGGGGTATGGGTGGGTTGCGCTTCGGCGGGTTGGTGTGGACTTGTTGGGCCGAAGGGCCTGTTTCCACACTGAAAAGTAATCTAATCTAATCTAATTCAGAGAGAAAATGAAAAACAAATATATAGGGAGATCTCATATATATATATATATAATATGCACAATAAGGTTGTAATAATGGGGAATTTTAATTTTCCAAACATTGATGGGGGCTACCACAGTGCTAAAGGTCTGGAGGTCTGGTAGTTGTTGAGAGAGGGAGCCATGATTTATCAATGAAGTTGAATCTCTTGTCAAGAGGAAGAAAGCAGCTTATGTGAGGATGAGGCGAGAAGGCTCGGTCAGGGGGCTTGAGAGTTACAAGTTAGCCAGAACAGATCTAAAGAAAGGGCTAAGAAGAGCCAGGAGGGAACATGAGAAGATAGGATCAAGGCAGATAGGATCAAGGAAAACCCTAAGGCCTTCTATAGGTATATCAAGAATAAAGGAATGACTAGAGTAAGATTATGGCCAATCAAAGATAGTAGTGGGAAGTTGTGTGTGGAATATGAGGACATAGTGGAAGCACATAATGAATATGTTTTGACAGTATCCACATTGGAAAGGGCAATGTTAATGAGAACATGGGGATATAGGCTACAAGATTAGATGGGATTGCGGATGACAAGGAGGATGTTTTAGCAATTTTGGAAAATCTGAAAATAGACAAGATCCCTGGGCTGGATGGGATTTATCCTCACATTCTCTGGGAAGCCAGGGAGGAGAATGCTGAGCCTTTGGCTTTGATCTTTATGTCATCATTGTCTTCAGGAGTAGTGCCCGAAGATTGGAGGATAGCAAATGCTGTTCCCTTGTTTAAGAAGGGGAGTCGGGACAACCCTGGTAATTATAGGCCAGTGAGCCTTACTTCGGTGGTGGGTAAGATGTTGGAAAAGATTAAAAGAGATAGGATTTATAGTCATCTGGAAAGGATTAATTTGATTAGGTTTGTGAAGGGTAGGTCGTGCCTCACTAACCTTATTGAATTCTTCAAGAAAGTGGCACAGGTGGATGAAGGTAAGGTGGTTGATGTGGTGTATATGGACTTCAGTAAGGCTTTGATAAGGTTCTACACGGTAGGCTATTGCACAAAATACGAAGTGTCAGGATTGAAGGTGATTTAGCGGTTTGGATCAGAAGTTGACTCGCTGAAATAAGACAGAGGGTGATGATTGATGGGAAATGTTTATTCTGGAGATCAGTTACCGGTGGTGTGCCACAAGGATCTGTTTTGGGGCCACTGCTGTTTGTCATTTTTATAAATGGTCTGGAGGAGAGTGTAGAAGGATGGGTTCATAAATTTGCAGACAACATGAGGGTAGACAGAGATGTGGATCGTACCGAAGGATGTTATGGGTTACTGAGGGACACAGATAACATGCAGTGTTGGGCTGAGAAGTGGCAAATGGAGTTAAATGCAGAAAAGTGTGAAGTACTTCACTTTGGAAGAAGTAGTAGGAATACAGTGCTGGGCTTATGGTAAAATTCTTGGCAGTGTAGATAAACAGAGAGATCTCGGTGTCCAGGTGCATAAATCCCGCAAAGTTGCCATCCAGGTTGATAGGGTTGTTAAGAAGGCATATGGTGTATTGGTATTTATTGGTAGGGGGATTGAGTTTCAGAGCCATGGGGTCATGCTTCACTGTACAAGCCACTGGTAAGGCTGCACTTGGAGTATTGCGTGTAGTTCTGGTCACCACATCATAGGAAGGATGTGGAAGCTTTGGAAAGGGTTCAGAGGAGATTTACTAGGATGTTGTCTGGGATGGAGGGAAGGTTTTATGAGGAAGGTTCGAGGGAACTGAGGCTGCTTTCATTGGAGAGAAGAAGGTTGAGAGGTGACTTAATCAAGACGTATAAGATAATCAGAGGGTTAGACAGGGTGGACAGGGAGAGCCTGTTTCTTTGGATGGTGAAGACTAACATGAGGGGACATAGCTCTAAATTGAGGAGTGATAGATTTAGGACAGAAATTGGGGTAGTCTCTTCACTCAGAGAGTATTAAGGTGCCTGATGACTGGAGAGTGGCTGATGTTGTACCTTGGGTTAAGAAAGGTTTTAAAGAGAAACTGTGGAATCATAGACCTGTGAGTCTGACTGTGGTTGTGGGTAAATTGTTGGGAGTGATTATAAAAGATAGGATTTATGGACATTTAGAGAGGCACAAATTGATTAAAGATAGTTGGCATAGTGTGTGAAGAAAATCGTGTCTCACAAACTTGGTTGAGTATTTTCATGATTGATGATGACAGAGTGTTAAACGTTGTTTATTTGGGTTTTAGTAAAGCGTATGACAAGCTTCTCCATGGTAGATTAATGAGTAAAGTTAGGTCACATGGGATTGCCAATTGGCTTGCCAATTGGATACTGAATTGGCTTAATGGCAGGACACAGAGAGTAATGGTGGAGAGTAATGCTTTTCAGACTGGAGGCCTGTGACCAGCGGTGTTGCCACAGGATTGGTTGTGGGTCCTCTTTTGTTTGTCATTTATAGAAATGATTTGGATGAGCATGTAGAAGGCATGGTTAGTAGTGACATAGCAGACAGTGAAGAAGGTATTCTAAGATCACAAAGAGATCTTGATTAAATGGGCCAATGTGCTGAAAAATGGCAGATGGAGTTCAATTTGGATAAATGCGAGGCATTGCATTTTGGTACAACAAACAAGGGTAGGGCTTATTCAATTCAATTGGTCGGGCCTTGGGTAGTGTTGTAGAGCAGAGGGACTACAGCTGCAGGTGCATAATTCTTTGAATTTGCTTCATATATGGAGAGGGTGGTTAAATAGGCATTTGGCACGCTTGCCTTCATTGCTCAGTGCTTTGAGTCTAGGAGTTGGGAACCTCATGTTGAGGTTGTGCAGGACATTGGTGAGACCTCTTCTGGAAAACTGTGACCAGTTCTGTTTGCCCTGTTAGAGGAAGGGTATTATCAAGTTGGAGAGGGCTCAGAAGATATTTACCAGGATGTTGCTGGGTATGGACGGTTTGAGTTATACTGAAAGGTGAGATAAACTGGAATGTTTTTCACTGAAGCGTAGAAGGTTGAGCAGTGATCTGATAGACCTTTAGAAAATAATGAGAGGAATAGATAGTTGTCTTTTCCCGATAATGGAGGATTTCAAGACAAGGAGAAACATTTTTAAAGTTAGAGGAGAGAGTTTTAAAAACCTTTTCACATAGAGGGTGGTTTGTGTGTGTGGAATGAACTTCCAGAGGAAGTGGTGGATGTGGGAACAATTACAGTGTCTAAAAGACATTTGGATAAGTACACGAACAGGAAAGGTTGGGAGGAATATGGGTCAGGAGCAGGCAGGTGGGACTGGTTAGTTTGGGATTATAGTTGGAACAAAGGGTCTGTTTCTATGCTGTATGACTCTATGATTCTATGTGTTGAAGGGGCAGTGTCAGCTCCAGAGGCTTTAGGGATGGGGTGTGGTGCTACCAGGTCTGGAAGGAGGGGTCAGTACTACCTGGGTCACTTTGGGTGGGGTCTCAGGTCAGTGAGGGAGGGGCTGGGTGGGTGTTGGGTGGCGATGGGTGATGCAGGTGGTTGTAGTTCCAATCCCATTGGCAGGACCAGGAGCCATTTTGGGTCAAAGGGGTTACCAAGTCTCGTGAAAGGGAGGGGTTGTTGTTTTGCTGGTGATGGGATGGGGGGAGGTGACCGTTTCAATGGGGTTGTGTTTGGGGAGAAGGGGAGTAGTGGGTCAGTGATGAGGGATCTGTAGACTCCTGGGGTTGGTGGGAAAGTGAGGGAGTTTTGGGTCAATCCAGGTCATGGGTGTCAGGTTGTGGGGATCTGTCCGGTCTGACACGGTCATTATGGGGATGGTGTCAGGTCAGGGGGAATGGGGGAAGTGTGTCGGTGACAATGACTGACTCCTGATCAGAATTCCAAGGCCAATGAAGTGAGAAACTTGGATAAAGCCATTGATTCGAAGCATTGAACAAATGAGCCAGTGGGAACAGTGAGTGTAAATGGGAATGAAATGCTTCCTGCTGACGTTAATTCAGCTGAATAATTTTCAACTGAGAATAAATGCTGTACAGTATTCTTAGTTGGAGCTAAAATTATTAACTGCCAGTAGAGGGCAGTGTTTATAAACAGGATCCCAGAATTCCTAAAATGGGACTTTGATGGAATTGGATTCGTGGTGCTGGAAGAGCACAGCAGTTCAGGCAGCATCCAACGAGCAGCGAAATCGACGTTTCGGGCAAAAGCCCTTCATCTGGCTTTTGCCCGAAACGTCGATTTCGCTGCTCGTTGGATGCTGCCTGAACTGCTGTGCTCTTCCAGCACTACTAATCCAGTATTTGCTTTCCAGCATCTGCAGTCATTGTTTTTACCTCTTTGATGGAATTGGTCAAATATGGGTAGATATACATAATTTGCCTCATGAACAGTCTTTGTATTACTGGAAGGTGGGTATAAGTGTATACCTTTCTCTTAAAGAGATCAGAAATATTCACGGTATTCTAGATTAATACATTGTGTACAGGTGTAGGGTGTAGGTTTGCTTGCTGAGCTGTAGGTTTGATATCCAGATGTTTCATTACCTGGCTAGGTAAAATCATCAGAGGCGACATCCAAGTGAAGCGAAGCTGTTGTCTCCTGCTTTCTATTTATATCTTTCTCCTGGATGGGGTTACTGGGGTTTGTGGTGATGTCATTTCCTGTTTGTTTTCTGAGGGGTTGATTAATGGCATCCAGGTCTACGCGTTTGTTTATGGCTTCAGCATCCTCCTGGCTGCTAAAATGAAGATAGATTGCGAACTTGGTCAAACAGCAAGGGATGCTGGGTACATTGGCAAAATAAAGTTCTTAAATCACAAAGTCCACACACCAGACACAGAGCAAACACAGCAGTCAGGTACTAATGACATTTGCTAATGTAAAAGGCAATATTTATGCAGAACAGACATACTCCCTCCAACTTATCTACTGAGCAGAGGAGGGCCCTGACAGCACGGTACAGTGCCGGCCCTTCTACAAAAAAATAAACTAACATCAGCAAAACATCCAAATGATTGACTCTGTTTCCAACTATCAAGCGTATCTCCCTGATTGGCCAGAACAATAGAAAGTTCCAGAAAACCATCTAAAAGATATAAAAACAGGCTTCACCTACAGACTTTGCTCTTGGAATCTTCTGGAGGCCTTCTGAGGAGACCAACATGGCAAGAGGCAAAGACCAACTGACCAACCAGAGAGAGAGAGAGAGAGAGAGAGAGAGGAAGAAAGCAGCTTCACACACCCAGAGAGGGAGAGCAATTGTGTAAATCTCCAAGAAACTCGGGAATTATTGTAACCTTAGGAGCCAAATAGGATTTGAGATTGTGTGTTTAGTGTTAAAGGTTGTTGTAATTTTGTTTCTAATGAAGTTGGCAATATTTTTCATTGGTACTGGCTTATGTTCATATTGATCCTCGAGGGTAGTACTATCAGCAATACTCACGGTACTATGAGCTAATGAGGGTAGGAATAGAAGGATAGAGCAGATGAATGCGTGGCTGAGGAGCTGGTGTATGGGAAAAGAATTCACAGTTTTGGATCATTGGAATCTCTTCTGGGATAGAAGTGACTTGTACAAGAAGGATGGATTGCGCCTGAATTGGAAGGGGACTAATATACTGGCAGGGAGATTTGTTAGAGCTCCTCAGGAAGATTTAAACCAGTAAAGGGGGAAGGGGGGGTGGGACTGAGGGAGATAGTGAGGGAAGAGATCAATCTGAGACTGGTACAGTGGAGAAAAGGAGCAAGTCATACAGTCAGGGCAGGCAGGAACAAAGCAGAGAACAAGGTAGGACTGAAAAATTAAACTGCATTTATTTCAATGCAAGATGCATAACAAGGAAGGCAGATGAACTCAGGGCATAGTTAGCAACATGGGACTGGGATATCATAACAATTGCAGAAACATGGCACAGGGATGGACAGGACTGGCAGCTTAATGTTCCAGAATACAAACACTATAGGAATGATAGAAAGGGAGGCAAGAGAGAAGGGGGAGTGAAGTTTTTGATAAGGGATAGCATTACAGTTGTGCTGAGGGAGGATATTCCTGGAAATACATCCAGGGTAGTTACTTGGGTGGAACTGAGAAATAAGAAAGGGATGGTTACCTTGTTGGGATTGTATTATAAACCCCTAATAGTCAGCGGGAAATTGAGAAACAAATTTGTAAGGGGATTTCAATTATCTGTAAAAATAATAAGGTGGTTATGGAAGAGGATTTTAACTTTCCAAACACAGTCTGGGACTGCCATCGTGTTAAGCATTTCGATGGAGAGGAGTTTGTTAAGACTGTACAAGAAAATGTTCTGAGTCAGTATGTTGATGTACTAACTAGAGAAGGTGCAAAACTTGACCTATTCTTGGGGAATAAGGGCAGGGCAGGTAACTGAGGTGGCAGTGGGGGAACACTTTGGGGCCAGCGACCAAAATTTCTCTTAGTTTCAAAATCGTGATGGAAAAGGATAGACTAGATCTCACAGTTGAAGTTCTACATTGGAGGAAGACTAATTTTGATGGTATCAGGCAAGAACTTTCAAAAGCTGACTGGGGGCAGATGTTCACACGTAAAGGGACGGCTGGAAAATGGGAAGCCTTCAGAAATGAGATAACGAGAATCCAGAAACAGTGTATTCCTATAAGGGTGAGAGGAAAGGCTGGTAGGTGTAGGGAATGCTGGACGACTGGAAAAATTGAGGTTTCGGTTAAGAAAAAGGAAACATATGTCAGGTATTGACAGCAAAGATTGAGAGAATCATTAGAAGAGTATAAAGGAAGTAGGAGGATACTTAATAGGGAAATCAGGAGGGCAAAAAAAAGGGACTTGAGATAGCTTTGGAAAATAGGGTTAAAGAGAATCCAAAGGGTCTTTACAAATACATTAAGGACAAAAGGGTAACTGGAGAGCGAATAGGGCCCCTCAAACATCAGCAAGGTGGCCATTGTGTGGAGCTGCATGAGATGGGGGAGATACTAAATGAGTATTTTGCATCAGTGTTTACTGTGGAGGACATGGAAGATATAGAATGTTGGGAAATAGATGGTGACATCTTGAAAAATGTCCATATTAAGGAGGAGGAAGAACTGGATGCTTTGAAATGCATAAAAGTGGATAAATCCCCAGGACCTGATCAGGTGTACTCTAGAACTCTGTGGAAAGATGGGAAGTGATTGCTGGGCCCCTTGCTGACATATTTGTATCATCGATAGTCACAGGTAATGTGCCAGAAGACTGGAGGTTGGCTAACAAAGAAAGAACAAAGAAAATTTACAGCCCAGGAACAGGCCCTTCGGCCCTCCAAGCCTGAACCGATCCAAATGTACTGTCTAAACTTGACGGTCAATTCCTAAGCATTTGTATCCCTCTGCTTCCCACTTACTCATGCATCTGTCTCGATGCATCTTAAATGAATCTACCGTGCCTGCCTCTACCAGCTCCGCTGGCAACGCATTCCAAATACCCACCACCCTCTGTGTGAAGTACTTGCCACGTGCATCCCCTTTTAAACTTTCCACCTCTCATCTTGAAAGCATGACCTCTCGTTATTGAATCCTTCACCCTGGGAAAAAGCTTGTCTCTATCCACCCTGTCTATACCCTTCATGATTTTGTAAATCTCAATTAGGTCCCGCCTCAATCTCATTTTTTTCTAGTGTAAGTAAACCTAACTTACTCAACCTCTCTTCATAGATCACACCTTCCATACCAGGCAACATCCTTGTAAACCTTCTCTGCACCCTCTCCAAAGCAACACATTTTTAACCCTCTCTAAAGCGTCCACATCCTTTTGGTAATGTGGCGACCAGAACTGTACACACTGTTCTAAATGCAGCCAAACCAATATCTTGTACAATTTTAACATGACTTGTCACTACCCTGTCCCATGAAGGCAAGCATACTATTTGCCTTCTTGACCACTCTATCCACCTGTGCAGCAACCTTCAGGGTACAATGGACCTGCACTCCCAGATCTCTCTGCCCATCAACCTTTCCCAAGACTCTTCCATTCATTGCATAATTCGCTCTAGAATTAGACTTGCCTAAATGCATCACCTCACATTTGTCTGGATTGAAAGCCATCTGCCACTTTTCTGCCCAACTCTCCAGTCTATCTATATCCTCCTGTATTCTCTGACAGTCCCTTATGCTTTCTGCTACTCCACCAATCATTATGTCATTATATTATGTTATATTATAATAGTACCATTATTTCAGAAAGGTAGTAAGGAGAAGCCAGGGAACTATAGACCCATGAACCTGACGTCATTGGTGGGCAAGTTGTTGGAGGGAATCCTGAGGGACAGGATTTACATGTATTTGGAAAGGCAATGACTAATTAGGGATAGTCAATATGGCTTTGTGCATGGGAAATCATGTCTCATAAATTTGGTTGAGTTTCTTGAAAAAGTAACAAAGAGGATTAATGAGGGCAGAGCAGTAGACATGATCTATATGGAGTCCAGTAAGGTGTTCAATAGGTTTCTCATGGGAGACTTGTGAGCAAGGCTAGATCTCATGGAATACAGGGGGAACTAGCCATTTGGATACAGAACTGGATCAAAGGTAGAAGATAGAGGGTGGTGGTGGAGGAGTGCAAATCAGACTGAAGACCTGTGACCAGTGGAGTGCCCCAAGGATTCTAGATTGTAAGACAACCCAGAAGGTGTATAGCACAAAGACATTGTTTTTAATTAGAATCAAAAAACACAGTTCACTCCACTCCCAAGGATTTGAAATTCATTATTAATCCAATATTGAATCTTTGATGTTGTGTATGAACAACACCCTAATTTTCAGTGAGCCCTCTTTAACTATGGGGTGAGTTCCCACCTTCGTGCAGTGTAGTGAGGTACACAGCTGTGATTCAGTATACGGGGTGTCCCATTTTTCAGCTGTTTCTACCTTATCCTCATCGACACCTGCTGCAGCCACTGACTCACCGTTTCTTCTTGTATTAGTATTAATTCATCCACACAACTGTAAATATCAAGTGGTGATGATCACTCCCCTTTTCTGACCTTTATCATTCTTCAAACCATCCATGACCATTTGCCCCTGGGGTGGGGGTGCCCTGTGGGTTGAACCCATCTCTCAGCATTCCCTTCATCAATTTTGATTGTTGTTCTGCTGTAAACGTCAGATGGAGCCCTCTGACGTTCAATCAAAGTTTACAGCCTTTTCCTCATTCCCCTCCCTGACTGCATTTTTACACATTCTATGATGATACTTTTCCCCTACAGATGTGATTTTAACCATTGGAAGAGGCACAGAGATTGTGACTCCTCTTGTGAGATCTGTCAGCACAAACCTGACGTTGTTTTGCATTTTGTTTAGAAGAAGCCCAGTTACATGTAAGGTTTTAATGTTACAAAATATTTTTCCTGGGCAAAAATGGTAGAATAGGATATTCAACCCCTCGAGACTGTCCCTCCATTCCCACCCTCTGGTCTGCCCAAGTGTCACTCCAGCTCCCACTCCCAGCTCTTCACCATTCCGTGCTCTGGGTTTCTCTTCCTCTTCCCCAGTTGTAATCTCTCCCAAATTTTTTTCCCGCACCACTTTCCCGATGCCGGGGATCATTCCCTCCAGTCTCAGGTGGTGTCCCCATGCCGTGTGGTATCACTCTCCCACCCACCACCCACCTCCTCGTTCCTACTTGGTTCAGGTTTTACCACAAGATTTGTCACTGTTCCAGGGAGTAAAGAGCCTGGGAGAATGACAGGTACATTGTGTGTCTCATGTTGTAAAATGTGCAGTTAGTCAAATTCAGGGATTTGGATGGTCCGGGTGTGGATGAAGTCTGCTTAGGGCTTGGAAGGATGTTTTTCTGTATCAATCATGATTCAACATTAAAATGTTCTGTCACCATGGAGACATTAACGAGAAATGTGGCCAATTGGTGACTTGTGTGTCTGTTCATGCAAAGTAATAAACTTAGCTCAGTATCTCGCTCGTGAACAGCAAAGGTGTAAATGTAGGTCAAATCTGGACCACCCGATATTCACTGAAGTAAAGTCAAACTCAAAAGGTAGACCTAAATTCCACACGTCCATCAGACATTTACAGGGTCTGCATTTCAGAGCAATGGCTGGAGCTGATGTTCATCTTTAGAAGTAGGTCAGGTGTTCTTCATTTACATCAAAAAAATGAAGCTGGAAAACACTTGAACTGAAACATGATTGGTTTAGGAACTTCACATTGCAGACACACAGTGTTGTTTGTTCCTTCGTGGAGTATGGGAGATTCTGACAAGATTGTTGTTTATTGACCATTCCTTGAAGCCCAAAGATGGTGGTCAGTCCTCTGTTTGAATTGCTGTCGTCCAACTGGGACTGCCACAGTGTTAAGGGTTTAGATGAAAAGGAATTTGTTAAGTGTGTACAAGAAAATTTTCTGATTCAGTATATGGATGTTCCTTCTAGAGAAAGTGCAAAACGTGACCTACCCTTGGGAAAAAAGGCAGGGCAGGTAACTGAGCTGTCAGTGTGGAAGCATTTGCGGCCAGCGACCATAATTCTATTAGTTTTAAAATAGTGATGGAAAAGGATAGTCTAGATCTAAAAATTGAAGTTCTAAATTAGAAGAAGGCTAATTTTGATGGTATGAGGCAACTACCTTCAAAAGCTGATTGGGCGCAGATGATCGCAGGTAAAGAGACCACTGGAAAATGGGAAGCCTTCAGAAATGAGATAACACGAGTCCAGAGACAGTGTATTCCTGTTAGGGTGAAAGGAAAGGCTGGTAGGTGTCGGGAATGTTGGATAACTACAGAAATTGAGGGTTTGGTTAAGAAAAAGAAGGAAGCATATGTCAGGTATAGACAGGATAGATGGAGTGAATCCTTAGAAGGGAATAAAGGCAGTAGGTGTATACCTAAGAGGGAAATCAGGAGGGCAAAAAGGGGACATGAGATAGCTTTGGCAAATAGGGTTCAGGAGAATCCAAAGAGTTTTTACAAATACATTAAGGATAAAAGGATAACTCGGGAGAGAACAGGGACCCTCAAAGATCAACAAGGTGGCCTTGGTGTGGAGCCGCAGGAGATGTGGAGAGATACTAAAGGAGTATTTTGCAGCAGTGTTTACTATGGAAAAGGACATGGAAGATATAGAATGTGGGGAAATAGATGGTGACATCTTGATAAATGTTAATACTACAGGGCAGGAAGTGCTGGATGTCTTGAAACGCATAAAAGTGGATAAATCCCCAGGACCTGATCAGGTGTACTCTGGAACTCTGGGAAGCTACGGAAGTGATTTCTGGGACACTTGTTGAGATATTTGCACCAACAATAATCACAGATGAGGTGCCGGAAGACTGGAGGTTGGTTAATGTAGTACCATTATTTAAGAAAGGTGGTAAGGACAAGCCAGGGTACTATAGACTGGTGAGCCTGATGTCGGTAGTGGGAGAGTTGTTGGAGGGAATCCTGAGGGACAGGATGTACATGTACTTGGAAACGTGATTAGGGATAGACAACATGGCTTGGTGTGAGGGAAATCATGTCTCACAAACTTTATTGAGTATTTTGAAGAAGTAACAAAGAAGATTGATGAGGGCAGAGCAGTAGATGTGATCTATATGGACTTCAGTCAGGCATTCGACAAGGTTTCTCATGGGAGACTGATTAGCAAGCTTAGATTTCATGGAATACAGGGAGAACTAGCCATTTGGATTCCAAACTGGCTCGAAGGTAGAAGATAGAGGGTGGTAGTGGACATGTAGTGGACCTAAATTGGACATGTAGTGGACAGCAAAGAAGGTTACCTCAGATTACAGGATCTTGATCAGATGGGCCAAAGGGCTGAGGAGTGGCAGATGGAATTTAATTTAGATAAATGTGAGGTGCTGCATTTTGGGAAAGCAAATCGAACGAGAACTTATATACTTAATGGTAAGGTCCTAGAGGGTGTTGCTCAACAAAGAGACCTTAGAGTGCAAGTTCATAGCTCCTTGAAAGTAGAGTCGCAGGTAGGATATTGAGTACCGTAGTTGGGAGATCATGTTACAGCTGTACGGCTGTTTTAGCCACTTTTGGAATATCGCATGCAATTCTGGTCTCCTTCCTATCGGATGGATGTTGTGAAACTTGAAAGGAGTTAGAAAAGATTAACAAGGATGTTGCCAGGATTGGAGGATTTGAGCTAAAAGGAGTGGTTGAACAGGCTGAGGCTTTTTTCCCTGGAGAGTCAGAGGCTGAGGGGCAACCTTAGAAATGTTTATAAAATCATGAAGGGCATGGATAGAATAAACAGACACAGTCTTTTCCGTGGGGTGGGAGAGTCCAGAACTAGAGGGCATAGGTTGAGGGTGAGAGGGGAGAGATATAAAAGGGACCTAAGGGACGACTTTTTCATGTAGAGGGTGGTACGTGTATGGAATGAGGCGAGTACAATTGCAACATTTAAAAAACATCTGGATGGGTACATGAATTGGAAGGGTTTGGAGTGATCTGGGCTGGTTGCTGGCAGGTGGGACTAGACCGGGATGGGATATCTGGTAAGCATGGGCAAGATGGACCGAAGGGACTGTTTCCATACTGTACATCTCCATGACTCTATCTGCGTCTGTACACCAGCATTGTTAAGGTGGCAGTTCCAGGATATAAAACCAATGATGATGACACAATGAAGAGTAATGCTCAGAGGGGAACCTGGAGGTGATGGTGTTCCCATCGACCTGCTGTATTTGTCCTTTGAGTGTGAACATTATGGAATGAGACTGAGCAACTGACGAAGCTGCAGTACCTCACTGCAGTCCATCCTGTAGCAAGAACAGACTGACGTGCAATATACCAACAGAGGAGAAAATGGAGTACTGAAGATAATGGATGGGATTCTGGTCAAGGGGATTGATTTATTGAGGTCTGTTGTGTCAGCTTTCTGGAGGGGGAACACATACCCAGGAAATTGGGAATATTCCATGACACACCAGAATTGGGATGTTTATTGAGGTTTGTTTGTGCAACGGGTGAGTCAGTGCAGTCTCGAATCTGGCCTGGATAACCTCCTACCAGCTATAACATTCCCAACGCCCCATTCTGTCTGTCGTCCTCAGGATGATAATTGTAGGAACAGGAACTGATCGAGAGGCAGCTGATTTCTGTCATGGAGTTTTCTGCCTTCAGTACCTGGGGCACATTTCATTCAAATTCAGTCTCATCAGGAGCTCACTGTTTGCTGCCCTGTTTTGGGCCAGTTCATTATCACTCGTCTCAGAGAGACAGCTTGTCAGGGTTTGTTTGATGATGATTCTTTCCAGAATCAATTGTTCAGACATTCGGAGGGCAGCAGATAATCTCAGCAAAATGCTGAGGCTGCTTTCCCACCATCTCTCACAGATGGAAGGATGACAATCAGTTTGATGGTCATGTTTGTTTCTGAGTCTTGTGGGAAAATGTGAAGCATGGTTTACACAGAGGGAGAATTCCTACTTTAAGAAATTACGTTAAAATTTAACCCCTTTTCCAAGAGGGATGTTTCAGCTGATGATTCAATTGCTGTTTATCCATCAAAGGAGAGATTTGGGACAGATACAACAACAAGTTAGCGAGACATAATTAGCAATATGGATAAAAGTTCATATTTAATTCATCAGGACACAGTATTCATTGGGTTTCCTGACTTAATACACCAAGCCCAATAGAACATAGAACAGTATAGCACACTACAGAGACTTCAGCCCTTGATGTTGTGCCAACCTTTTATCCCACTCTGAGATCACACTAATTTACATACCCCTCATTTTGCTATCATCCAAGTGCCGATCCAATAGTCACTAAATGTCCGTAATGTATCTGACTCTCCTACCACTGCTGGCAGTGTATTGCACACGCCCAGCACTCTCTGTGTAAAGAACGTACCTCTGACATCTCCCCTACACCTTCCTCCAATCACCGTAATGTTATGCCCCCTTTTGATAGCCATTTCCACCCTGAGAAAAAGTTTCTGGCTAGCCACTCTACCTCTGACTCGCATCATCTTGTATCAAATCCCCTCTCATCCTTCTTCGTTCCAATGAGAAATGGCCAAGTTCCCTCAACCTTTCTACATGAGACATGCCCTTGACTCCAGGCAGCATCTTAGTAAATCTCCTCTGCACCCTCTCCAAAGCTTCCATATCTTTCCTGTGATGAGGCAACCAGAACTGAACACAGTATTCCAAGTGTGGTCTAACCAGGGCACTACAGAGCTACAATATAACCCTACGGCTCTTCAATTCAATCTCCCTGCTAATGAAAGTCAACATACCATATGCCTTCTTAACAATCCGATCAACTTGCTTGGCAAGTTTGAGGGATATATGGACATGATCCCAAAAATCCCTCTGTTCCTCCACACTGCCAAGATTCCTGCCTTTATCCCTGTAATCTGCATTCAAATTCAACCTTCCAAAATGAATTTCACACTTCTCCAGGTTAAACTCCATCTGCCACTTCTCAGCCCAACTCTGCTTCCTGTCAATGTTCTGTTGCAATCTACAACAGCCCTTCACACTATCCACAACTTTACCAACTTTTGTGACATCAGCAAATGTACTAACCATCATTTATAAGAATCACAAAGAGCAGAGGTCCAAGAACAGAACTCTGCGTAAAACACTAGTCACCGAGTGCCAGACTGAATACTTTCCATCTATTACCACCCTCTGCCTTCTCTGGGCCAGTCAATTCTGTATCCAGACAGCCAAACTTCTCTGGATCCTATGAATCCTTACTTTCTGAACAAACCTACCAAGCGGAACCTTATCAAAAGCCTTGCTAACATCCATATATACACATCTATGGGGTGGCATGGTGGCTCAAGTGGTTAGCACTGCTGCTTCACAGTGCCAGGGACCGGGGTTTGATTCCAGCCTCAGGCAACTGTCTGTGTGGAGTTTGAACAATCTCTCCTTGTTTGCGGGGGTTTCCTCCAGGTTCTCTAGTTTCCTCGCACCATACAACGATGTGCAGGTTAGGTGATTTGGCCATGGGGAATTACAGGGATGTGTAGGTTCAATGCATTAGTCAGGGGAAAATATAGCATAATTGGTATGGGAATGGATCTGGGTGGGTTAGCCTTCAGAGGGTCAGTGTGGACTTGTTGGGCTGAAGGGCCTGTTTGCACACTGTAGTGATTCTGTGATTCACTGCTCTATCTTCATCACTGTGCTTAGTTACACAGAGTTATAGAGATGTACAGCACGGAAACAGACCCTTTGGTCCATCTCGTCCATGCCAACCAGATATACCAACCTAATCTAGTCCCAGTTGGCAGCACCTGGCCCATATCCCTCTGAACCCTTCCCATTCATATACCCATCCAGATACCTTTTAAATGTTGCAATTGTACTTGCCTCCACCACTTCCTCCGGCAGCTCATTGCACACATGTACCACCCATTGTGTGAAAATGCTGCCTCTCAGGTCTCTTTTATATCTTTGCCCTCTCAACCTAAACCAATGCTCTCTAGTTTTCCCTGGGGTGGGGGAGGCCAGAAGACTTTGTCTATTTATCTTATCCACAACCCTTATGACTTTATAAACCTCATTATTGTCACCACTCAGCCTCTGACACTACAGAGAAAATAGCCCCACCCTATTTAACCTCTCCCTATATCTCAAAACCTCCAACCCTGGCAACATCCTTGTAAATCTTTTCTGAACCCTTTTAACTTTCACAGCATCTTTCCAATAGGAAGGAGACCAGAATTGCATGCAATATTTCAAACATGGCTGAACCAACATCCTGTACAGCCACAACATGACCTTCTGACTACTGTACTCAATACTCTGACCAATAACGAAAAGCATACCAAACACCTTCTTCACTATGCTAGCGACCTGCGACTCTTTTTTCAAGGAGCTGCACTCCAAGGTCTCTTTGTTCAGCCACACTCCCTGAGACCTTACCATTACGTGTATAAGTCCTGCTAAGATTTGCTTTCCCAAAATGCAGCACCTTGCATTTATCTGAATTAAACTCCATCTGCCACTTCTCAGCCCATTGGTCCATCTGATCAAAATCCCGTTGTAATCTGAGGTAACCTGATTCGTTGTCCGCTACACCTCCAATTTTGGTGTCATCTGCAAACTTACTAACTGTACCTCTTATGCTCACATCCAAATCATTTATGTAAATGACAAAAAGTGTGGACCCAGCACCGATCCTTGTGGCATTCTGATGGTCACAGGCCTCCAGTCTGAAAAACAACCCTGCACCACCACCTTCTGTTTTCTGCCTACGAGCCAGTTCTGTATCCAATGGTTAGTTCTCCCCGTATTCCATGAGATCTAACCTTGCTAATCAGTCTCCCCTGAGAAACCTTGTCGAATGCCTTACTGAAGTCCATACAGATCACGTCCACCACTCTGACCTCATCAATCCTCTTTGTTACTTCTTCAAAAAACTCAATCAAGTTTGTGAGGCATGATTTCCCGTGCAGAGCCATGTTAACTAGTCCTAATCAGTCTTTGCCTTTCCAAATACATGTACATCCTATCCCTCAGGATGCCCACAACTAACGTCAGGCTCACCAGTCCATAGTTCCCTGGATTGTCCTTATCACTTTCTAATATAGTGGCACCACGTTAGCCAACCACCAGTTTTCCGGCACCTCACCTGTGACTATCAATGATACAAATATCTCAGCAAGGGTCTTAGCAATCACTTCTCAGCTTCCCACAGTGTTCTAGGGTACACCTGATCAGGTCCTGAGAATTTATCCACCTTTTCATTTTTCAAGATGTCCAGCACTTCCTCCTCTGTAAGAGTTTTTCAAGATGTCACCATCTATTTCCCCACATTCTATATCTTCCATGTCCTTCTCCACAGTAAATACTGTTGTAAAATACATGTTTAGTATCTCCCCCTCTATCTCCTGTGGCTCCACACAAAGGCCACCTTGCTGACCTTTGAGGGGCCCTATTCTCTCCCTAGTCACCCTTTTGTCCTTAAGGTGTTTGTAAAATCCCTTTGCATTCTCTTTAACCGTATTTGCCAAAGCTATCTCATGTCCCCCTTTTGCCCTCCTGATTTCCCTCTTAAGTATACTCCTATTGCCTTTTATACTCTTCGAAGGATCCACTCCATCCATCCTGTGTATACCTGACATGCTTCCTTCTTTTTCTTCACCAAACCCTCAATTTTTACAGTCATCCAGCTTTCCCTACATCCTCAAATAATTCAATAAGGCTTATGTGGCATAATCTGCTGGTGGTTTGGTTGGGGAGACACAGCTTGGGATAATAATAGATCATTCAGTCACCAAAGATTTTCTGAATGTGGATGTGGGGACTTTGGACATTTTGCAAAAGGTGAATAAGACCAAGCTGCAGGAATTTGCAGACAAGCTGCCATGCTGATTATCTCTAGTCAAATTAAGCTTTTCTAAATAATCATAAATCCTGTCTCTCAGAATCCACTCCAATAATTTTACCCACCACTGATGCAAGACTGACTGCCCCATAATTCCCAGGGTTATCGCTATTCCCTTTCTTGCACAAGGGAACAATTTTTGCCACCCTCCAACCATCTGGTAGTACTCCAGTGGACAATGAGGACGCAAAGATCATCATCAAAGTCGCAGCAATCTCTCCCCTCGCTTCCCGTAGCAACCTGGCCGATATCCCGTCTGGGCCGAGGGGACTTATCATTCCTCATGTTTTCCAAAACGTCCAGCACATCCTCCTTCTTAAAATCAATGTGTTTAAGCATATCAACCTGTTTCATGCTGTCTTCACAAACGACAAAGTCCCTCTCACAGGTGAATACTGAAGCGAAGTATTCCTTTAGGGCCTCCCCTACCTCTTCCACATCTCTTGACATCTAAGGTTCCCTCCCCCTACCATCCCTTCCTTGCTTCAGTGGGACAAACCTATCCAGCACTTGCAACAAGTGTTCCCAACAACCTCCACAATCTCTGCATTTCTCTGAGAACACCTATTCCCAATGTATTCTCCATAGTTCCAGCCTAATAGCATTGTAATACCCCCTCCCCAGTTAAATACTTTCCCATACCGTCTGCTCCTATCCCGCTCAATGACTATAGTAAAGGTCAGGGAATTGTGATCACCAAGAGATCTGACCCCTGACCTGGTTCATTGCTAAGCACCAAATCCAATATTCGGAGAAAGTGAGGACTGCAGATGCTGGAGATCAGAGCTTAAAAATGTGTTGCTGGAAAAGCGCAGCAGGCCAGGCAGCATCCAAGGAGAAAGAGAATCGATTTTCAGGCATAAGGGCTTATCCTTCTCCTTGGATGCTGCCTGACCTGCTGCGCTTTTCCAGCAACACATTTTTAAGACCAAATCCAATATGGCCTCCTCACATTCAGCCGATCTACATATTAAGTTAGGAATCCTTCCTGGACACAGCTGACAAAATCTGCTTGACCCAAACTATTTGCATTAAGGAAGCTTCAATAAATATGAGGGAGGTTGAAGTCACCCATGATAACAACCCTGTTACTTCTGCACTTTTCCAATTTCTGCCACCCAATCTGCTCCTCCGTATCTCTGTTGCTACTGGGGGGGTCTAGAGAAAACTCCCAATAAAGTGACTGCTCCTTTCCTGTTTCTGATTTCCATCCATACTAACTCAGTAGACAGACCTTCCCCAATGACCTCCCTTTCTGCAGCTGTGATACTATCCCTGATTAGTGATACCACTCCCCCACCTCTTTTACCTCCCTCCCTATTCCGTTTGAAACATCTCAATCCTGGAACATCCAAGAACCATTCCTATCCCTGTGATATCCAAGTCTCTGTAATGGCCACAACATCATAGTTCCAGGCACTGATCCATGCTCTAAGTTCATCATCATTATTCCTGACACTTCTTGAGTTAAAATAGATACACTTCGACCCGTCCTCTTTGTACAGGTCCCACCTTCCCCACAAGGTATCCCAATGATCCACATATCTAACGCCCTCCCTCACACACTTGTTCAAATTTGATTTCCATATAATTTATAGATTATTACCTAATGGCATCTTATAAAATGTGGTCTGATTTGTAAGCTTGTGGATGACACAAAGATTGGGGGAGCTGTGGATAGTAAGTGAGATTGCCAGAGGATGCAACAGGATAGAGATACAGTAGTGACATGGGTGCAGAAATAGCAGATTGAATTTAATCCAGACTAATGTGAGGTGATGCATTATTGACACTGTCATGTCGGAAGGAAGTACACAATAAATGAGAGAATATTTGGAAGCATTGACATACAGAGGGTCAAGGTACACAGGCCCACAGTTCCCTGAAAGTGACAGCACAAATAGTTAAGGTGGTCACGAAGGCGTATGTCATCCTTGCCTTCATCGATCGGGGTGTAGAGTATAAAACATGACAATTTATGTTGCAGTTGCAGTTAGGTCACATTTGGAATGTTAAATTTAGTTCTTGTCACCACAAAACTAGAAAGATTTGAAGGCTTTGGACAATGAACAGAAAAGGTTTACCAGGTTGTCACCTGGTTTTAGAGGTTTATAAGATGATCAGAGGAATAGATAGAGTAGACAGTCAGAAACTTTTTCCCCAGGTACAACAGAGTGTTACAAGGGGACATAAATTTAAGGTGAAGGGTGGAAGGTATAGGGGAGATGTCAGGGGTGGGTTCTTTACCCAGAGAGTGGTGGGGGCATGGAATGCGCTGCCCGTGGGAGTGGTAGAGTCAGAATCATTGGCGACCTTTAAGCGGCATTTGGATAGGTACATGGATGGGTGCTTAATCTAGGATAGAGGTTCGGCACAACATCGTGGGCCGAAGGGCCTGTTCTGTGCTGTATTGTTCTATGTTCTATGTATTAGCTATGAGTGGAGATTGAACAAACTTGGCTTATTTACGACCCTCAAGGATATTGCCAGGATCATGTGCTCGTGAGGCAAGGAATAGAAAGATCGGAGAGATGAATGTGTGGCGAAGGAGCTGGTGCAGGGTTACTAATCAGCGAGAATGTACATCGGTACTCAGAGAGGACATACTGGAGGGCTTATCGACTCGGGCAAAAAGAAGCGTATTTAAGGTTCAGGAAGCTAAAGTCGGACAGGGCCTGTGAGGAATGTAAAAAAAGCAGGAAAGAACTCAAGCAGGGAATGAGGACAGCAAGAAGAGGACATGAAATGACCTTGGCAAGTCGGGTTAAAGAGAATCCTAAGGCATTCTATACATACATTACAAACAAGAGGCTAACGAGGGAGAAAGTAGGACCACTCAAGGAAGGAGGGAACTTGTGCTTGCAGACTGAGGATGTGGGTGTGATCCTAAATGAGTACTTTGTGTCAGTATTCACCCAGGAGAAGGATATGGAGGATAGTGAGATTTGGGTGGAGCATGCTAACATGCTACGGTATTTTGAGATCAAGAAAGAAGTGGTGTTGGGTCTCTTAAAGAGCATAAAGGTGGATAGGTCCCCAGGTCATGATGCTATCCACTCCAGGTTATTGAGAGAGGCAGGGGAAGAGATTGTTTGGGTCTTGACCAATATGTTTGTGTCCTCATTAGCCACCAGAGAGGTCCTGGAGGACTGGCGAATAGCTAATGTTATTCCTCTGTTCAAGAAGGGAAATAGGGATAATCCAGGAAACTATAGATGGGTGTGTCTCACATTAATGGTTGGGATAGGGAATAGGATAGGATTTACACACATTTGGAAAAGCCAGCCCTAATTAGGGACGGTCAGCATGGCTTTGTGAAGCACGGATCATGCCTGACTAAAGTGATTGCATTTTTCAAAAAGGTGACAATGGTGACTGATGAGGGTAGAGCAGCGGATGTTGGCTACATGGGTTTTTGTAAGGCTTTCAGTAATGTTCCTCATGGTCGGCTCATCTAGAAGATTAAGATCTCAGTAGGATGGGATCCCCAGTGACTTGGCCACGTGGATTCAGAATTGGCTTGCCCATAGAAGGCAGAGGGTAGTGGTAGAAGGGTATTTTTCAAGCTGGAGGTCCGTGACTTAATGGTGTTCCACAGGGATCTGTACTGGGATCTCTGCTGGTTGTCATATTTATAAAAACGACTTGGATGAAAATGTAGATGGGTGGTTTAGTAAGTCTGCAGATGATACAAGGATCTGTGGAGTTGGGCATAGTGTAGAAGGTTGTCTAAGGATTCAGCAGGATATAGATCAGTGCAGATATGGGTGGAGAGATGATAGATGGAGTTTAATCTGGGTAAGTGTGAGGTGCTCCATTTGGGAATTCAAATGTTAAGGAAATGTATACAGTTAATAGCAGGACCCTGAACAGCATTGCTGTACAAAGGGATTTTGGAGTTCAATTTGATAGCTTCCTTGAAGTGGCCACACCAGTAGATAGGATGGTGAAGAAGGTGTATGGCATGCTTGCCTTTATTGGTTGAGGAATTAAGTACAAGAGTCAGGATTTCATGTTGCAGCTTTATAAGACTCTGGTCTGGCCACACCGAGAATTTTGCATTCAGTTCTGGTCACCACTTCACAGGAAGGATGTGGAGGATTTGCAGAGGGTGCAGAAGTGGTTTCCCAGGATGTTGCCTGGATTAGAGGGTATGAGCTGTAAGAAGAGATGACAAAAATTAGGGTTGTTTTCTCTAGGGGTGAGGGAGGAGGCTGAAGGGAGATTTGACAAAAGTTTATAAAATTGTGAGATGCAGAGATAGGGTTTTACCCAGAGATGAAATATCTAAAGTTAGGAAGCATGCATTTAAGGTGTAAGGGGCAAAGTTGAAAGGAGATGTGAGGTGTATGTATTTTACACAGAGAATGGTAGGGGTCTGGAATGCACTGCCAAGGATGGTGGAGGAGGCAGGTACAATAGGGTCGTGTAAGAGACTGTTAGATAAGCACATGGTTATGTAACGGATGAAGGGATATGGACAAGGGGCAGGCAGAAGGGATTCATTTAAATTGGCGTCATTTTCACCACAACATCCTGGGCCGAAGTGCCCGTTCCTGAGCTGTATTCTTCTAAGTTCTATTTTCAACTAATGTCAGAGGCTGAGGGGCTACCTGATAGAAATTTTCAAAATTATGAGAGGCATGGAGGGAATGCACAGATAGAATCTTTTCCTCAGGATAAAAATGTCACTCACAAGAGGAGATAGATTTCAGGTGAAAAGGTGAATTTTTAAAGCAAATGTGAGAGGGAAGAATTTTACCCAGAGGGTGGTAAATGCCCAGAATGTGCTGTCAGAGGATACAACAGCAACATTTAAGCAGCAAATTGTCAGAAACATGAATAGACGGGAAAAAAGGGATATGGACTGCACAGAGGCAAAAGGCTTTTAGTTTAGAAATGTATCATGTGTTGGCACAGGCTTGGTGGGCCAAAGGGCTACTTCTTGTGATGTACTGTTCTTTGTTGTTCCTATCTTATTAACATTGTTATCTCCAAGCATCAACTTACTGGAAAGATAAGGGCTGCACGTGGATGGGAACGCCATCACCTCAGAGTCCCCTCTCCATTGTGTGACCGTCATTGTCTTCAAATCCTGGAATTGCCCACTGAACAATTCTGGGGTACTGACACCACATTGTAGCAGGGAGGAGAAAGTGAGGACTGCAGATACTGGGTATCAGAGTCAAAGTGTGTGGTGCTGGAAAAGCTCAGCCGGTCAGGCAGCATCCCAGGAGCAGGAGAATCAACATTTCAGGCATAAGCCCTTCATCAGGATTGAGGCTTGTGGCCCATGGGGGCTGAGAGATAAATGGGAGGGCAATGAGGTGGGGGGTGGGGTAGGGGTAGGTAGCTGGGATTGCGATAGGTAGATGAAGGTGGGTGTGAAGGTGATAGGGCAGAGAGGAGTGTGGAGCACATAGGTAGGAAGGAAGATGGACAGGGAGGACAGTTCAAGAGGGTGGTGCTGAGTTGGAAGGTTGGATCTGGGGTAAGGTGGGGAGAGGGGAAATGAGGAAGCTGATGAAATTCACATTGGTCACGTGTGGTTGGAGGGTTCCAAGGTGAAAGATGAGGCATTCTTTCTCCAGGCGTCGGATGACCAGGGTTTGGAGGTGGAGCATTGTAAATGCTCAGGCGAAATAAAAACCATTAAGAAGGGAGGGCAGAAAAACAGGAACAGCAACTGAAATAAACAGGGCACAAAAATTGGCCAAAAAGCAAAGCATACTGGGAATCCTGAGCCAAGACAGACACACAAGATACAATTCTGCCCAGGGACAATCCTTGCAAGATTTACGCTTGGATAATTGAGAACTGGAGAGGCATCAGAGCACATTACAAAGTGTGTCAAACAAACATCACAAGATGTGTGGGACATGCCTCAGTAAGGCAGAAGACCAGGTGTGTATTCGGGACGAAACCAGACTTCCAGGCCCAAGCCAGACACATCGAACGGGTCCCTGTTAGCAAGCCATCGAGAACCATTAGCAGCATTTCAAGGTGATAAAGCCAATTAGTTTGATTCCACTGATTAGCCAAGTTCTTGGAAGGTTCCAAAATGTAGCCAGGAGGGTATAAGAACCTGGGCCTGGCAGGACTTGACCGGACCCCACTAGCCAGCCGACCTATCGGCAGGTCAGGATACAGCAGTGAGCAGAGCAGCTCACTCTCCGACCAGAGAGAGAATCAACTCATGAAGAGAGGTACAGACGGAACAATTCAACAGAGTAGCAAAAGATCTGGGAAGTGTTTTAATATTCAAAAGAATTGGATCATTAGAAATAGAGTTGGTAAAATTGTCGAGTGTAGTTTTCCCCTTTGTTGTCTCCAATAAAGTTGAACTTGGCTGACTGACTGCAGTCTCATGCTGTGTTGTCCTTACCTGATACACGCTCAGGATCCTGGGTAAATAAATATTGTGTACACTGGTCGAGGTGTCTGCAGGCTCTTAGAAACAATCATTACTCGGTAAAAGACATGGACTGTAGCAACTCAAAAACAGGGCTCACCACCATCTTCAGGCAAGAAGGAATGAGCAATAAAAACCAACCTTGTCAGAATCTCCTACACCCCGGGAGGCAACAGGAAATACTATGTGTCCACAAAGGCACAGTGGTTAGCACTGTGGTTAGCCTCACAGCGCCAAAGACCTGGGTTCAATTCCCGCCTCAGGACTGTGTGGAGTGTGCACATTCTCCCCGTGTCTGCGTGGGTATCCTCCGGGTGCTCCGGTTTCCTCCCACAGTCCAAAGATGTGTAGGTCAGGTGAATTGGCCATGCTAAATTGCCCATAGTGTTAGGTAAGGGGTAAATGTAGGGGTATGGATGGGTTGCGCTTCGGCGGGTCTGTTTCGAAGGGCCTGTTTCCACACTGTAAGTAATCTAATCTAAGTGAAATGACTGAACTGAAGTACTGTTGCTGGTTTAGGGCTTTTTTTTAACATGTTTCATTTCTTAATGTGAATGAAGAGCGCTGGAATCACTCATATAAAGATAAATGTCAGCTCCACCCATTGCTCTGAAATACAGGCCCTGTAAATGTACAGATGGACAATTGAAACTTAACCTCGGGTCTGCCGTCTGGGTCTGTCTTTTTTTCAGTGAATATTGTGTGGTCCAGATTTGACCAACATTTACACCATTGTTGTTCATGAGTGAGATAATGAGCTAATTTTATTACTTTGCATAAAGAGACATGCATGTCACCATTTGGCCCATTTCACAATAATGTCTCCATGGCGATACAATATTTTAATATTGAACCATGAGATATGCAAAAATTATTGTTACGAGACATAAAGTGACTTCACCCACACCAGGACCATCCAAATCCCTGAATTTGACTAACTGCAAATTATACAACATGAGACACAAAATGTACCGATAATTCTCCCAGGCTCTTTACTCTCTGGAATAGTGACAAATCTTGTGGGAAAACCTGAACCAAGCAGGAACGAGGAGGTGGGTGGTGGATGGGAGAGTGATACCACACGGCATGGGGACACCACCTGAAACTGGAGGGAATGATTCATGGCATCGGGAAAGTGGTCCAGGAAAAGGTCTGGGAGAGATTACAACTGGGGAAGGGGAAGAGAAGCCTGGAGCAGGGAGTGGTGAAGAGATGGGAGTGGGAGCAGGAGTGACACTTGGACAGTCCAGAGGGTGGGAATGGAGGGACAGTCTCGAGGGGTTGAATATCCTATTCTGCCACCTTTACTCAGGAACAAAAATTTCAAAACATTAAATCCTAACCTTTAGCTGGGCTTCACCAACCAAAATGTGAAAATACATCAGGTTTGAGCTGACAGATCACACAAGAGGAGCCACAGTCTCACTGCCTGTGTCAGTGGTTATAATCACATCTGTAGGGAGGAAAAACATTTCGTTGGAGGAAATTGAAAAATGCAGTCAGGGAGGGGAATGAGGAAAAGGCTGTAAACTTTGATTGAATGTCAGAGGGCTCCATCACCGGGTTTACAGCAGAACAACAGTCAAAATTGATGAAGGGAATGCTGAGAGATGGGTTCAACTCATCGGGCCATCCCCAACCCAGAGGAAAATGTTCATGGTAAAGACCAGAATGGGCGTGTGATCATCACCACTTTATATTTACAGTTGTGTAGATGAGTTAATACTAAAACAAGAAGAAACGGTGAGTCAGTGGCTGGAGCAGGTGTCGATGAGGATAAGGTAGAAACAGCTGAAAAATGGGCAGTAGACAGGGACACCCCGTATACTGAATCACAGCTGTGTACCTCACTGCACTGCACGAAGGTGGGAACTCACCCCATAGTTAAAGAGGACTCACTGAAAATTAGGGTGTTGTTCATACACAACATCAAAGATTCAAAATTAGTTTAATAATGAATTTCAAACCTTTGGGAGTGAAGTGAAATGTGTGTTTTTGATTCTCATTAAATCAAGTTTTTGTGCTTTACACCTTCAGGTTGTTCTCACAATCTCGATAAACTATTGTTTGGCAAATATCAAACTGAACTCAGCTTTTGAAAAAGTTAATGAACAGCAGATTGCAGCAGTGTTCCTGAACAAAGTATAATTACAACAACATCACTCACTGACTTGGCCCCACCCCCCTGTCTCTGACTCACAGTGAGTTAACTCTTTCTGTTGGCAACTTCCTTTCAATTCCCCCAGACACCTTCCATATCTCTAAATGTGTATTAATGAAAATTTACAGACAGCCCATTGGGATTTGCCTGTTAGAGACTTGGCCTTGACTACCAAGACATGTGTTATCTTCTGAGACAAAGTGTTTGTAAATGGGAGAACCTGAAACTGACTCCAATCTCTTGGGTGTCTGATTTTGAAGAAAACTGTTTCACACCATCAAACCTGGAGAGTTGTTTCTGAGATTGGGATGAGAGTCACCAAGTCATGCAGCACAGAAACAGATCCTTGGGTCACGCTGACCATCATCCCAAACTAAACTCATCCCACCTGCCTGCGCTTGGCCCATATCCCTCCAAACAATTCTTATTCATGTGGTTATCGCAATCTCTTTTAAATGTTGTAACTGGAGCTGCATCTACCACTTCCTGTGGAAGTTCATTCCACACATGAACCACTCTGTGTAAAAAACTTGCATCTCATGTCGTTATTAAATCTTTCTCCTCTCATCCTAAAAATATACCCTCTTGTCTTGAAATCTCCCACCCAAAGGATCAGGTACCTGCCACTCACTTTATCTACACCCCTCATGATTTTATAAACTTGTATAAGGTCATCTCTCACCCTCCGACACCCCCAATGAAAACACTCAGCCTATCTAGCATTTCATTATAACCCGAATCCTCCATTCCTGGGAACATCCTGGTAATCCTCTTCTGAAATAAATTGATAAATGCATTGATAAACAATGCTATTTTCAGCACTCAATGGTGAAATTACATGACGTTTAAGAAGCGGTTCAGTGATGTAGCCTGTGAGCAGCGTTCTGATCACCTTGGGAGCTGTTCAGATTACCCAATCAAGGGACAATGTGGGAAAGTCGATTTGAAGGAGAAGATCAACAACAATCTCCTCGAATGGAGGACCTTTTTTATGACCCAGGGGAAAGACAAGATGGTACAACCCCCAGGACAGCTAAAAACCATTGTACAAAGGTGAGCGTGGAGGGAAGTGTGAAGGGAGGATAATAGGCAGGAGGGGGAGGGGCTGCAGTTGGTGGGAGCGTGTGAAGGAAGATGGACAGAGTGGCAGGTGGGTGAGGGGTTTCAATGGAATGTGTGTGTGAGGGAGTAGCATGGAGGTGGGTGAGAAAGATAGAGGACAAGGGTAGTGGGAGAGACTGGTGCCGGGTGGAGGGGTATATTGTCAGGTCGGTGAGAGAAAGCTTGGGGTGTGTAAGGGCTGGGATGGAGTGAGGGAGCATTTGAGTTCTGCTGGCACCACGTCGGAGAGGAACGAGACTGATGGATCTGCTGGGGTTATGTGGAGAGTGGGGATATGTTGAAGGCGCTGTGTCAGGTCCAGAAGGTTTAGTGATGGGGTTGTGCTACCAGGTCGGGACAGAGGGTCAGTACCACCTGGGTCACTTTGGGTGGGGTTTCAGGTTAGTGAGGCAGGGGCTGGGTGGGTGTTGGGTGGTGATGGGAGAATGCAAATTGCTCTCAGTTCCAATTCCATTGGCAGAAGCAGGGTGTGTCTGTTCAGGGACAGCTTTCCCATTTCGTGGGGTTGCTCTGAATGGGGTTTGAAAGCTGGTCAAAGGGAGGGGCTTTTGTTTTGCTGGTAATGGGGTGGGGGGGCGGGGGAGGTGTCCCGTTCCAATGGGGTTGTGGAAAGGGCGAAGGGGAGTAGTGGGTCAGTGATGAGGGATCTGTGGACTCTTGGGGTTGGTGAGGAGGTGATGGAGCTTCGAGGCCAGCTGGGTCATAGGTGTCAGGTTGAGCGGGTTTGTCCAGTCTGACACGGTCATATTGAGGGTGTTGTCGGGTCAAGGGGAATGGGGAAAGTCTGTCAGTGACAACGACTGACTCCCGATCAGAAATTCGGGCCAATGAAATGTAACTTGGATGATTCCATTGATTGGAATCATTGAACTAAAGAACCAGTGGGAACAGAGACTGAAATGGGGAATAAAATACTCCCTGTTGATGCTGATGTATGTAAATAACTTTGAATGAAGAATAAATGCTGTATTCTTTACTTGATTTGGAGATGCCAGTGTTGAACTGGGGTGTACAAAGTACCACCTGATGAAGGAGCGTCGCTCCAAAAGCTAGTGTGCTTCCAATTAAACCTGTTGGACTATAACCTGGTATTGTGTGATTTTTAACTTTGTATTCTTTACTGACTGCCAGTAGACGGCAGTGTTTATAAACAGGATACCGGGATTTCTGAGATAGGACATTGGTGGAATTGTTAAAATTCCCAATGTGGGCACATGTCCATAATATGTCTAAGGAACAGTCACTGCATTCAATGGAAGTTCGGGAGAAGAGTCTATCTTTCTCGAGGTATGGAGACCAGAGCTATGCAAGTACTGTAGCTTTTTGCAATGTGGAGTTTGGGGAAGACAAAACAGTTTTAGAATTAAGCACATTGTATAAAATGTATAAATGTAACAGAACCTTATAGAAAGGTTTCATTCCAATTCCTTTTCAAAAGCTATTTGTGTTAGTCCACCTTTCTTATCCCAAACGATAAGAAATTTCCCATTAAGTATTCTCTTGTCTTTTTCCAAGTCTTTCAGGAAATCAAGGACAAGTTCTTCATATTGTTTCACATCAGTGATGTTGGAAATAGTCCTGCAATGGAATTAAGAATAACAGACATTTGATTCATTCCTCGTGACAAAACCTGTCTGAATCAAGTAGATTAACAGGCCAATAGCAACAGGAGTCAGTCTCTCAGCCCATTGGGAACCCTCCATCATTCCGTTCCATCATGATTACAGGAACAGAATCGAAAAGCAATCAGAATGGACAGTCCCGAGGCCGATAAGGGGATACAATTTTGGTGAGGAATTCTGAGAGTCGACATAAACTTAACGGCACTGTTCAAAAATTGCATGGCAGAGGGACAGGGGAATTTTGGTGCACCGATTTTTATTGAGAGAGTGAATAGCAAAGCAAACAACGCCTTGGCTTTATAACGAGATGATTGATTCCTCAATTGAGGAAGTTTTGCTGAACCCCTATGAAATTCTGTTATGACCATTGTGGACATTGATGATCACATTTTAGGGAATACATGAGTCTCCTTAAGAGGTTGCAGAGCGTTCTCACTAGAATGGTTCCACAAAGGAGGACTATGAGACTTGTAAGGAACAGCAGAAATGAATATGAATGCAATCCATAAAAATCAAAAACGGACCGCAAAAGTTTCCACTGGTGATGATTTGGCTAAAACGTATGTGGGTCCATTCCAGACAGAGTTGGATGGATTTATTTTCAGGAATAGAGAAGTGGTCGAGGAGCTGAATGAATATAGAACATAGAACATAGAACATAGAACAATACAGCACAGAACAGGCCCTTCGGCCCACGATGTTGTGCCGAACTTCTATCCTAGATTAAGCACCCATCCATGTACCTATCCAAATGCCGCTTAAAGGTCGCCAATGAATCTGACTCTACCACTCCCACGGGCAGCGCATTCCATGCCCCCACCACTCTCTGGGTGAAGAACCCACCCCTGACATCTCCCCTATACCATCCACCCTTCACCTTAAATTTATGTCCCCTTGTAACACTCTGTTGTACCCGGGGAAAAAGTTTCTGACTGTCTACTCTATCTATTCCTCTGATCATCTTATAAACCTCTATCAAGTCACCCCTCATCCTTCGCCGTTCCAACGAGAAAAGGCCGAGAACTCTCAACCTATCCTCGTACGACCTACTCTCCATTCCAGGCAACATCCTGGTAAATCTTCTCTGCACCCTCTCCAAAGCTTCCACATCTTTCCTAAAGTGAGGCGACCAGAACTGCACACAGTACTCCAAATGTGGCCTAACCAAAGTCCTGTACAGCTGCAACATCACCTCACGACTCTTGAATTCAATCCCTCTGCTAATGAACGATAATACTCCATAGGCCTTCTTACAAACTCTATCCACCTGAGTGGCAACCTTCAAAGATCTATGTACATAGACCCCAAGATCCCTCTGTTCCTCCACCTGACCAAGAACCCTACCATTAACCCTGTATTCCGCATTCTTATTTGTTCTTCCAAAATGGACAACTTCACACTTGGCAGGGTTGAACTCCATCTGCCACTCCTCAGCCCAGCTCTGCATCTTATCTAAGTCCCTCTGCAGCCGACAACAGCCCTCCTCACTGTCCACAACTCCACCTATCTTTGTATCATCTGCAAATTTACTGACCCACCCTTCGACTCCCTCATCTAAGTCATTAATAAAAATTACAAACAGCAGAGGACCCAGAACTGATCCTTGCGGAACTCCACTTGTAACTGGACTCCATGCTGAAAATTTACCATCTACTACCACTCTCTGACTTCGACCGGTTAGCCAGTTTTCTATCCAATTGGCCAAATTTCCCTCTATCCCATGCCTCCTGACTTTCCGCATAAGCCTACCATGGGGAACCTTATCAAATGCCTTACTAAAATCCATGTACACTACATCCACTGCTCTACCCTCATCCACATGCTTGGTCACCTCCTCGAAGAATTCAATAAGACTTGTAAGGCAAGACCTACCCTTCACAAATCCGTGCTGGCTGTCCCTAATCAAGCAGTGCCGTTCCAGATACTCGTAAATCCTATCCCTCAGTACCCTTTCCATTACTTTGCCTACCACAGAAGTAAGACTAACTGGCCTGTAATTCCCGGGGTTATCCCTATTCCCTTTTTTGAACAGGGGCACAACATTTGCTACTCTCCAGTCCCCTGGTACCACCCCCGTTGCCAGTGAAGACGAGAAGATCATTGCCAACGGTACTGCAATTTCCTCTCTTGCTTCCCACATAATCCTAGGATATATCCCGTCAGGCCCGGGGGACTTGTCTATCCTCAAGTTGTTCAAAATGTCCAACACATCTTCCTTCCTAACAGATATCTCTTCTAGCTTATCAGTCCGTTTCACACTCTCCTCTTCAACAATACAGTCCCTCTCGTTCGTAAATACTGAAGAGAAGTACTTGTTCAAGACCTCTCCTATCTCTTCCGACTCAATACACAGTCTCCCACCACTGTCCTTGATCGGACCTACCCTCGTTCTCGTCATTCTCAGGTTGTGTCTGTTTTCACTGAAGTGGTGGATCCAGTGACTGTGATGCCATTGAATGTCAGTGGGTGATGTTTACCTTCTCTCTTGTTGGAGATGGTCATTGCCTGACAGTTATGTGGTGCAAAGCAAATTGGTGCAGTTATGGACAGTGGGGAAGGTTGTCAACGGATACAGCAACAAATGGAGATCACTTGGAAAGATGGGCAATGAAATGGCATGTGGAGGTTAATCCAGACAATTGTGAGATAATGCACTTTGGAAAGTTAAATGGAAGAATTCAAAATTATACAAAAAAAAGTCAAGAATTAATCTGCAGAGGGATCTTGGGTCAAGTCCATAGCTCCCTGAAAGTGGCAATACAAATGGATAAGGTTGGAGAGAAGACATAACGGCATGTTTGCCTTCATCAGTCTGGGGCTTGAGAGTAAAAGTTGCAAAGTCATGCTGCAGATTACAGGAAGGATGCAGGGCCTTGGACATGGTGCAAAAGAGATTTATCAGGATGTTGCCTGGATTGGAGTGTATTCACTATAAGGAGAGTTTGGGCACACTCGGATTGTTTTCACTAGAACATCAGAGCCTGAGGGGGGAACTGATGGAAGTATATTAAATAATGAGAGGCATAGAGAGGGTGGATAGTCAGAGTCTTTATCCCAGGGTGGAAATCTCAAACGCTAGTGGGCATAGGTTTTTGGTGAGAGGAGAATGTACGAGGAGAGGTTTTTATGCTCAGTGTGGTCAGCGACTGGAATGTGCTACCCAGGGCGCTGGATGATGTAGATATGGGAGTAAAGTTTAAAAGACGTTTGGACAGAAACACAAAACACGCCGGGAACAGAGGGACATGGACCTTGTGCAGGCAGATAGGGTTAGGGTTAGGGTTAGGGTTAGGTCAGCTCAGATATTTGGGCTAAACAGTCTATTCCTGTGCTTTACTCTTCCAGTGTGACTCTTCTTTAGAGATTTATTTGGACTTGTGTTCAGTCAGTCCCATCGAAGAAGGAAATGGTTAATGAGCATGTGCCAGGTATGACTCCAACCAGTGGAAATTCTTCCCGGTTCCCATTGATTCCAGGTTTACTGGAATTCCTTAATATCACATTTGTTCAGACACAGCCTCGATGGCAAGGGCGGTCTCTCTCACCTCAGCCCTGGAAATCAGCTCCTTTGGAAATGTCTCCTCCCACCATCAACACACAAAGTTAACAACGTGTACCATTTACAAGAAACACTGCAGTATCTCACTGAACCCTACCCACCATCGACAAGGCACTGGTCAGGAGTACGATAGACTACACACCACTTGCCTGTATAGGGAAGGCTGGAAAATCCCTCAGATTGTATTGCAACCAATCACCTTGCTCCTTTTGCATCACTGTCCAAATCTGTGCTCTCTACTATCTATGATTTGGAGATGCCAGTGTTGGACTGGGGTGTAAAAAGTTAAAAGTTAAAACTCACACAACACCAGGTTATAGTCCAAAAAGTTTAATTGGAAGCACTGGCTTTTGCAGCGCTGCTCCTTCATCAGGTGGTTGTGGAGTACACAATCGTAAAGCACAGAATTTATGGCAAAAGTTTACAGTGTGACTTAGCCCCCTTTCCACACACACACACACACACACACACACACACACACACACACACACACACACACACACACACACACACACACACGTTGGTGGGGTGAATTTGAACTTGCAGAGTTACCTTGTACTTTGCTCAAAAACTGCACAAATCCATGTGAGACTCTGTTAACTCACTTTTTAGATAAGAATCAGTCTAAACGTTATGGCACAGACAACAGAACACAGGGGGCTAACACCTTCAACATCTTAACAGCTTATCTGGGCTGACACCAATGGTTACAGTTAACCTGAGAATGTAACTTTTTAAAAACTTTTTGAGACTTACATATGAAAGAAGTGAAACTATCATGGTCATTCTAACAGATGAGAGACTTAACAAACAATCAAGGTACTTTTCAATGTATAATTTCAGTTACATCACACTATAAACTTTTGCTATAAATTATGTGTCTTACAATTGCGTACTCCACATCCACCTGATGAAGGAGCAACGCTCCGAGAGCGTGCTTCCAATTAAACCTGTTGGACTATAACCTGGTGTTGTGTGATGTTTAACTCTCTACTCCCTAGAAGGACTGAGGGCAGTAATTTCATGAGAACACCACCTCCTGCAAGATCCCCTCCAAACCACACACAACCCTGACTTGAAAATATATCACCGTTCCTTCAGTATCACTGGATCAAATACCTGGAACTCCCTTTCTGACAGCATTGTGGATGCCCAAGTACCCAAAGGATGGCAGCAGTTCGTGAACTCAGCTCACCGATGCCATCTCCAGGGCAATTAGGGATAGATCAAACCCAAATCTCATGAATGGAGAAAAAAATAAACCAACCTCAGGATCTGACCATTAGAGAGACCCACACTCCTACCCTTTGTACTGACCCACCTCACCCACCTCACCCACTCTACACTCCCATGACAGCATCCTGTGGATCATCTACCTGGTAACACACACCTATCAGCCTGGGAGTCAGTGCTGATGCTTGGTCTCTCAGGTACAGTGCCATCAGCAGTCAGGAGCCAGCAGTGCTTGAGGGTCACTGAATGCAGCAAGCATTCCCTGAGAGAGCTGATGTGGGGCTCTTATCAGCTCTCCAGTCAGTGGGCAAGACACTGATCACCTCCATTCAATTACCAGCCTGTGAGCTACCGACTCACAATCGCATCTATTAGAACTACACCCTTTGGGATAAAGAATCCCTCAGCTGTATCCTTTCTGCTACAAAATCTGATTTACAAAGGGATATTGTCAGACATTTATTTGAAATCAAACAAACTTCCCACAGGACTCACTGTTTTCTTCCCGGGTTATAGAGAGTTTTCTGGGACTGAGAGGGTGTTCCTCATGGGACTGACATCTCAAACTCTGACATCACCCTCTGTCCTTATAACGGGTACATTTTCACTTCCTCAGATATCAGACATCTCAAAGAAGAAAGATATTTGGGGTTATCCACTGAAGCTAAATAACAATTATTCTTGTCTGCATTCAGAAAGGGAGATAAAATAAATCTCTTAAATATGACCGAAATCCAAGAGACTGGTGAGGATGAGGAGTTGGAGAAGATTAGTCTTAGTAAAGAAATGGTAATGGAGAAACTGATCAGATGAAATCTGACTCAACCCTGATACATAATTCTTTGAAGTTTGCATCAAATGTAGACAGAGTGGTTAAGAAGGCGTTGAGCACACTTGCCTTCATTGCTCAGATGTTTGAGTATCAGAGTTGGGACACTGTGTTGAGGTTGTACAGGAGATTGGTGAGGCCTCTTCTGGAGTATTGTGTCCAGTTCTGGTCACTCTGTTATAGGATGGATATTATGAAAGCTAGAGAGAGGTTTCAGAAGAGATTTCTGAGGATTTGTCCAGGAAAGAAGGGTTTGAACGAAAAGGAGAGGTAGGATAGACTGGGACTTCTTTCACTGGAGTTTGAAGGGTGACCCTACAGAGGTTTATAAAATCGTGAGGGATCTAAATACGGTGAATGGCAGGTGCCTCTTCCCTCGAGTGGGGAATTAAGACAAGGAGGAGTATTTTTAAGGTGAAAGGAAAAAGATTTTAAAAAGACATGAGAGGCAACTTTTCCGCACAGGTGAGTTTGTGTGTGGAATGAACATCCAAAGAAAGTGGTGAATATGGGTACAGCTACAATGTTTAAGGGACATTTGGATAAGAACATAGAAGAATACAGCGCAGTACAGGCCCTTCGGCCCTCGATGTTGCGCCGATCAAAGCCCACCTAACCTTCACTAACCCACTATCCTCCATATACCTATCCAATGCCCGCTTAAATACCCATAAAGAGGGAGAGTCCACCACTGCTACTGGCAGGGCATTACATGAACTTACGACTCGCTGAGTGAAGAACCTACCCCTAACATCAGTCCTATATCTACCCCCCCTTAATTTAAAGCTATGCCCCCTTGTAATAGCTGACTCCATACGTGGAAAAAGGTTCTCACTGTCAACCCTATCTAACCCCCTAATCATCTTGTACACCTCTATCAAGTCACCCCTAAACCTTCTTTTCTCCAATGAAAACAACCCCAAGTGCCTCAGCCTTTCCTCATAGGATCTTCCTACCATACCAGGCAACATCCTGGTAAACTTCCTCTGCACCCGTTCCAGTGCCTCCACATCCTTCCTATAGTATGGCGACCAAAACTGCACACAATATTCCAGATGCGGCCGCACCAGAGTCTTATACAACTGCAGCATGACCTCAGGACTCCGGAACTCAATTCCTCTACCAATAAAAGCCAGTACGCCATATGCCTTCTTCACTGCACTATTTACCTGGGTGGCAACTTTCAGAGATCTGTGTACATGGACACCAAGATCCCTCTGCTCTTCCACACTACCAAGTATCCGACCATTAGCCCAGTACCCCATCTTTTTGTTACTCTTACCAAAGTGAATCACCTCACACTTAGCTACATTGAACTCCATTTGCCACCTTTCTGCCCAGCTCTGCAGCTTCTCTATATCCCGCTGTAACCTGCCACATCCTTCCTCACTGTATACAACTCCTCCGACTTTCGTATCATCCGCAAACTTGCTCACCCAACCTTCTAACCCTTCCTCCAGGTCATTTATAAAAATGACAAACAGCAATGGTCCCAAAACAGATCCTTGCGGAACACCGCTAGTGACGGCACTATAAGATGAACCTTTGCCATCAACTACTACCCTCTGTCTTCTTCCAGCCAGCCAATTCCTAATCCAAACCTCCAACTCACCCTCAATGCCATATCTCTGTATTTTCTGCAGTAGCCTACCATGGGGGACCTTATCAAATGCCTTACTAAAATCCATATATACCACATCTACCGCTTTCCCCTCATCTACCTCCTTAGTCACCTTCTCAAAGAATTCAATAAGGTTTGTGAGGCACAACCTGCCCTTCACAAAACCATGCTGACTATCCTTGATCACATTATTCTTATCCAGTTGTGCATAAATCCTATCCCTTACAATTCTCTCTAAGACTTGGCCCACAACAGAAGTGAGACTCACTGGCCTATAGTTACTAGGATTATCCCTACTCCCCTTCTTGAACAAGGGAACCACATTTGCTAGCCTCCAGTCCTCTGGCACTACTCCTGTAGACAAAGAGGACACAAAAATCAAGGCCAATGGCTCTGCAATCTCCTCCCTTGCTTCCCAGAGAATCCTAGGATAAATGCCATCAGGCCCAGGGGACTTATCTATTTTCACCCTTGCCAGAATTTCCAACACCTCTTCTCTACATATCTCAAAGCCATCCATTCTACTTATTCGTGCCTCAGTATTCATATCGACAACAATGTCCTGTTCCTGAGTGAATACTGACGAAAAGTATTCATTCAGTGCTTCCCCAATCTCTTCAGTCTCCACACGCAACTTCCCATTACTATCCTTGATTGGACCTATTCCTACCCTAGTCATTCTTTTATTCCTAACATACCTATAGAAAGCCTTAGGGTTTTCCCTAATCCTACCAACTAAGGACCTTTCATGTCCCCTCCTTGCTGCTCTTAGCTCTCTCTTCAGGTCCTTCCGGGCTACCTTATAACTCTCAATCGCCCCTATTGAACCTTCACGCCTCATCTTTACAAAGGCCGCCTTCTTCCATTTCACAAGGGATTCCAATTCCTTATTAAACCACGGCTCCCTCACACGACCCTTTCCTCCCTGCCTGATAGGTACGTACTTATCAAGGACACTCAATAGTTGCTCCTTGAACAAGTTCCACATATCAATTACGCTCTTGTCTTGGAATCTACTTTTCCAATCCACACATCCTAAGTCATGCCTCACTGCATCATAATTTCCCTGCCCCCAGCTATAACTCTTGCCCTGTAGTACACACTTATCCCTCTCCATCACTAGAGTAAAAATCACCGAATTGTGGTCACTGTCCCCAAAGTGCTCACCTACCTCTAGTTCTAATACCTGGCCTGGACATGAATAAGAAATGTTTGGAGGGATATGGGCCAGGGCCAAGCCCAAGCAGCTGGAACTAGTTTAGTGTGGGATTATGGTCAGCATGGATTGGTTGGACTGAACAGTCCTTCCCCGTGCTGTGTGACTCTATGACTCAACAATAATAGCGTCAATAGGAATGGGAATATTGTGGGAAAATTCCATTGAAGTGGATGATCTGCCATTACCTAGAAGGGTGAAGCTGACTAAAGGGGCTGCTACAAAGTCCCTTTGTTATCAGAAGCAACAAATATATGTAGGTTTTTTATTAACAACAAAATTCCTGATATATGGACTTACCTGGACCAGCATTAGTACACAAGAGGGAACCATCTATCTGTGTGATTCTGAGCAACAAGAGACTGTACACCACCTATGCCAGGATGATGTTCTTGTATGCCAAGCGACTAATTCCTTCGATGTGTGGAACATTACCCAAGATGATTTCTATTATTATACATTAATTATTATGATTGTCGTTAATGGTCAACTTCATCAACAAGATTGGACAGTCCATTTACAGAACAACTCCCAGTGGTCTTTATCTTGTCAAGGTGTTATATTTCAGTTTGATTTCAGCTGTACTCTGGGCACCTCTGATAAGCCTTGTCCCCATTCAGATAGATCAAGATAGTAAAAGAGACAAAGGGCAGGGGGCGGTGGGATATTATCCTTCACTAACAATTTGTTTCTAGAAACCCATAATAAAATATTTGGAGAGGATGAAGGAGTTTGTTATGCCCTTACTTCAGCAAGAGACTCCCTGACCCCTTTTATCCTCCCAAATCCTAACATGGAGATAAGTGGCCTGCGCCATCCTAAACCGGGTCTCATCCCGGAAATTAGAGTTATGTAAATGAAGGTCTTGTGCCCCTGACCACAAGACCAAACCGGACTGAACCATGATGCAAGTTACAGGTAAAACAAATTAAATCCAGTGTCTTCATGATCCCAAATGCCGTATGACAGCCTTGATAGGGTTGATTGGAACCAGGATACCCACTGGGGGCGGAATCTACCTCATGTGCCCGCTTGATGACCACTGCTGGACAACCTTTCCCTGAGAGGATCCTGAAAATGGGACAGGCAGACCCCACCACTTCAACTTTGAGACTGGCAACAAGATAGCAAAACCCCCAGGGACAAATGGCTGGCCCTTGCTTTAACTGTTGAAATGTGGCCACTGGGGAGTTACGTGTCTTTAATGTTATCTTGGATCTGATGTGAGGAATCGACAAGCTCTCTTCCTAGGAAAAGGAAAATCTACTAATATACACTGACTTTTCATTGACAGTACGGGCTAAATACAGTCACGGAGGCATAGAGATGTACAGCATGGAAACCGACCCTTTGGTCCAACGCGTCCATGCCGACCAGATATCCCAACGACCAGATAATCTAGTCCCATTTGCCAGCATTTCACCCATATCCATCTAAACCTTTCCTATTCATATAGCCACCCAGATACCTTTTAAATGCTGAAATTGTACGAGCCTCCACCGCTTCCTCTGGCAGCAATTTCCATACATGCACCACTGTCTGCATGAACAAGTTGCCCCTTAGGTCTCTTTTATATCTTCCCCCTCTCAACCTAAACCTATGACCTCTAGTTCTGGACTCTCCCACTCCAAGGAAAATACTTTGTTTATTTATCCTATCCAAACCCCTCATGATTTTATAAACCTCTAGGAGATCAGCCCTCAGCCTTTGACGCTCCAGGGAAAACAGCCCCAGCCTATTCATCCTCTCTTATAGCTCAAATCCTCCAACCCTGGCAACATCCTTATAAATCTCTTCTGAACCCTTTCACGTTTCACAACATCCTTCTGATAGGAAGGAGACCAAAATTGCACACAATATTCCAAAAGGGGCCTAACCAACGTCCTGAACAGCTGCAACATGACTTCCCAACTCATACACTCAATGCTCTGACCAAGAAAGGAAAGCATACCAAATGCCTTCTTCACTATCCTATCTACCTGTGACTCCACTTTCAAAGAGCTATGAACCTGCACTCTAAGGTCACTTTGTTCAGCAACACTCCCTAGGACCTTACCATTAAGTGTATAAGTCCTGCTAAAATTTGCTTTCCCAAAATCCAGACCCTCGCATTTATCTGAATTAAACTCCATCTGCCACTTCTCAGCCCATTGGCCCATCTGATCAAGATTCCATTGTAATGTGAGGTAACCTTCTTCGCTGTCCACTACACTTCAAATGTTGGTGTAACCTACAAACTTACTAAGTATACCTCCTATGTTCATATCCAAATCATTTATATAAATGTCAAAAAGCAGTAGATCCAGCATCAATCCTTGTGGCACTCCACTGGTCACAGGTCTCCAGTCTGATGAACAACCTTGCAATATAACCATCTGTCTTTTACCTTCGAGCCAGTTCTCTCTCCAAATGGCTCGTTCTCCCTATATTGCATGAGATCTAACCTTGCTAACCAATCTTCAATGGGGAACCATGTCAAATGCCTTACTGAAGTCCTTATAGATCACGTCTACCACTCTTCCCTCATTAATCCTCTTTGTTACTTCTTCAAAAAACTCAATCAAGTTTGTGAGACATGATTTCCCAGGGACAAAGCCATGTTGATTGCTCCTAATCAGTCCTTGCCTTTCCAAATACATGTAAATCCTGTCCCTCTGGATTCCCTCCAAAAACTTGCCCATCACTGATGTCAGGCTCATGGGTCTATAGTTCCCTGGCTTCTCCTGACTATCTTTGTTAAATAGTGGTACCACATTCGCCAATCTCCAGTCTTCTGGCACCTCACCTATGACTATCTATGATACAGCAATCACTTCCCTGGCTTCCCAGAATGCTGGCAAATGGGAAGAGATTTATAGAGGATATCTGGTTGGCATGGACGAGTTGGACTGAAGGGTCCGTTTCTGTGATATACATCTCTGTGACTCTGACAAAACTTGAAACAGGGTTTGGAGTTTTTAATGGGATTCCTGACAGCAGCATTTCCTGATTCATTCCCTTTCTCTTTCATGTTGTCCTGTTTGACTCACCTTGCTCCTTCCCTTTCAATAACAACATTTAGAGAATTTATTGAAATCCTTCTACATTGAGCTAACGTTAATGACCACATGTCCCTGTGTTGTGTATCTCTCTGTATGTTTTAACACATTATTTAAACAGAGAAATGCCTTGGGGAATGAGGGATGGGTATTAAATATCAGCCATGCCAGCGACACCTTCACTGAATGAAAGGATAAAAACACCATTACTTACAGCCTTCTGAATTGGGGCAGGTGATGGCCTCATGGGATTGATCACAAGGCTATTATTCCAGAGACCCAGGTCAGGTTCTGGGGACCTGGGTTGAAACCCAGCACAGACCTTCAGCCTGTGATCAGCTGCCGTTCAGAAACAGGGTTAGATTGAGTGAAGACAGGAGCAGGAGGAGAGCTCCCTGACTCTACAGTCCTTGCGTTGATCCCCACCAGCGCAATGACATCATTGGAGAGTGTGGGAAAGTGTGTTTGAAGATTCTGCAGACTCCTGGGCTGGTGGGGAGCTGAGGGAGTTTCAGGTCCAGCTGGATCATGGGTGTCAGGTGGAGGGGGTTTGTCTGGTCTGACAGGGTCATGTCAGGAGTGCTTTGGGTCGGGGGAAATGGGGAAAGTTGTGTTGGTGACAGCCACTGACTCTCAAAAGATCAGAATTTCTGACCCAATGTTGATGTTAATGCACTAAATAATTTTGAATGAAGAATAAATGCCACATTTTTGGTTAAGGTTGAAATTATTAACTGCCAGTAGAGGGCAGTGTTTATAAACAGGATTGCAGGATTTCTGAGATAGGAAATTAAAATTGGTCAAATTCCCAATGTGGGCACATATACATAATCTGTCTAATGACCAGTCACTGGAAGCAAGGTATAAGGGTACATCTTTCTCTAGCTAATGAGATCAGAATTATGCACAGAACTTTTTGGTTAATACAATGTGTAGCTTGAGGAAGACAGAAAAGTTTTAGAATTATCATATCTCATTGTTCAATACACACAAAGGTAACAGAACCTTCCAGAAAAATGTCATTCCAATTCCTACGTAAAACCTACTTGCATTAATCCACCTTTGTTCTTCAAGCACATTGGATAAGTGAATAACAATGAGCAGAGGGACAGTCAATCCAGCACTGAAGGTATTGTAGCTGAATGTGCACAAAATAAGGTAAATGAGCTTATAGAGATTGAAATTGGCAGGTTTGATGTGGAGGGCATCACGGAGACGTGGCTGCAGAGGAACAGCAGTTGGAGCTAAATATCCAAGGATATACATGCTGTAGAAAAAAAACAGGCTGGTGGGCAGAGGGGGGTGGGGGCATTAATAATAAAAAAATAAATTAAATCAATAATAAAAAACTAAGTAGGGTCAGATGGTGTTGAATCTGCATGGGTAGAACTGAAGAACTGCAAAGGTGAAAGAAAGAGGGAGTTATGTACAGGCCACCAAACAACAGTCAGGATACGGGGCACAAAATACACCAGGAAATAGAAAAGGCATATAAGAAAGGCCATGTTACAGTGATCCTGGGGGATTTCAATATGCAGGTGGACTGGAAAAATCAGGTTGGTAGTGGATTACAAGGAAAGGAATTTGTGGAATATTGACGAGATGGCTCTACAAGATTATCCCTATTCCCTTTGTTGAACATTTGCCACTCTCTAAACATCTGGCCAGTGGATAGTGAGGACACAGACATCATCGCCAAAGGAGCAGCAATCTCTTCCCTCACATCCTGTATAAAACTTGGGTATATCCCGCCTGGCCCAGAGGACTTATTTATCCTCATGTTTTTCAAAATTTCCAGCACAGCCCCTTTCTTAACATCAACCTGTGTCACACTGACCTCAGAAACATCAAGATCCCTCTCAGTAGTGAACATGGAAGCAACGTATTCATTAAGGACCTCCATTCCTCTTCCGACTCCAGACACAAGTTCTCTCCACTATCCCAGATCGGCACAATCCTCTCTCTGGCCATCCTCTTGTTCCTCACATAAGTGTAAAACGTCTTGCGGTTTTCCTTAATTCTACCTGCTAAGACATTTTCATGCCCCCCACTTCTAGCTCTCTTAAGTCCATTCTTCAGTTCCTTCCTGGCCACCTTGTAACTCTCTACAGCCCTCTACATTCCTGAAGAAGGGCTCATGCCCGAAACGTCGATTCTCTTGCTCCTTAGATGCTGCCTGACCTGCTGCGCTTTTCCAGCAACACATTTTCAGCACAGGCCTGTCTGATCCTTGCTTCCTCAACCTTAAATAAGTTTCCTCCTTCCTTTTGACTAGATGTTCCACATCTCTTGTTATCCAAGGTTCCTTCACCCGACCATCCCTCCCAATCCAGCACTTGCAGCAAGTGCTCCCTAAACAACTTCCACATTTTTGTCATGTATTTCCCTGAGAACATCTGTTCCCAATTTGTGCTCCACAGTTCATGCTGAATAGCATTGTAATTCCCCCTGCCCTAATTAAATAACTTCCCCTACTGTCTGCTCCTATCCCTCTCTATGACTATAGTAAAGGTCAAGGTGTTGTGATCACTATCAACAAAATGCTCTCCCACTAAGAGTTCTGGCACCTGACCTGGCTTGTTGCCAAGCACCAAATCCAATAAGGCCTCCCCTCTAGTTAGCCTATCTCCATTTTGAGTCAGGAAACCTTCCTGGACACACCTGACAAATAGAAGAAAGTGAGGATTGCAGACGCTGGAGATCAGAGGCTGGAAAAGTACAGCAGGTCAGGCAGCATTCGAGGAGCAGGAGAATCAAAGTTTCAATCAAAAGCCCTTCATCAGGAATAAGGGCTTTCGCCCAAAATGTCGATTCTCCTGCTCCTTGGATACTGCCTGACCTGCTGTGCTTTTCCAGCACCACACTCTTAACACCTAAAAAATGACAGTTTGATGTTTGTCAAATGATCGTTTATCTATATTTTGAGAACAACTTGAGGGTATAAAGTACAAAAACATTTTTTTTCATATTAGAATTGAATATTTGATGATGTGTGAATAACACAGTGAGTCGTCTTTAACTATCGGGTGAGTTCCCACCTTCGTACAGTGTAGTGATGTGCACAGTTGTGATTCAATATACAGTTGTGTTCTTGTCTACCGCCTAGTTTTCAGGCGTTTCTACCTTATCCTCATTGACACGTGCTGCAGCAACTGACTCACAGTTTCGTCTTGTGTTAGTATTAACTCATCTCTACAACTGTAAATATAAAGTGGTGATGACGACTTCCCCTTTGTGATCTTTATCGTTCTTCCATGAACATTTTCCTCTGGGAATGTGGTGCTCTGTGGGTTGGACCATTCTCTCAGCATTCCCTTTGTCAATTTTGACTGTTGTTCTGCTGTAAACCTGGTGTTGGAGCACTCTGATATTCAAACAAAGCCTTTTCCTCATTCACACCCCCTAACACTACTCTCCTCAGATACAATTATAGCCATTGACAGAGGCATTGAGACAGAGACTCCTTTTCTGAGATCTGTCAGCACAAACCTGATGTGATTTAGCTTCTCTGTTTGGAGAAGTCCAGCCTCATGTTGATTTTAATACTTTGAAGTTTCTGCTCTACAAAAATGCAGAAATAGACTTTTCAGCTCCTGGAGACTATTCCCATCCTGTGGTCCGTCCAAATGTCACTCCAGTTCCCACTCCTCTCTCTTCACCTTCCCTGCTCCAGGCTTCTCTTCCCCTTCCCTAGTTGCAATCTCTCCAAGACCTTTTCCCAGACCACATTCCCGATGCCAGGGATCATTCCCTCCAATCTAAGGTGGTGTGGTATCCTCATGCCATGTGGTATCACTCTCCCACCCACCACCCCATTCCTGTTTGGTTCAGGATTTCCCACAAGATTTGTCACTGGTCCAGGGAGTAAAGAGCCTGGGAGAATGACAGGTACCCTTTGCGTCTCATGTTGTAAAATCTGCATTTAGTCAAATTCAGAGATTTGAATGGTCCAGGTATGGATAGAGTCCCGTTAAGTCTCATAATATTTTCCTACATCTCTCATGACTCAACATTAAAATATTCCATCACCATTGAGAAAAGGGGCCAACTGATATTCCTCTTAGTGCAAAGTAATAGAGTTAGTTCAGTATCTTTCTCATGAACAGCGATGTTGTAAATGTTGGCCAACGTATTTGGTTTAGTCATTTCACATTGCATACAGTGTTTGTTGTTTCCTCTTGGGGTGTTGGAGATTCTGACAAGATTGGGCATCAAGGAATGGACAATAAAAACCAAAGATGGTGGTGAGTCATCTGTTTGGAGTCCTCTATTCCTGATGAAGGGCTTTTGCCCGAAACGTCGATTTTCCTGCTCCTCGGATGCTGACTGAACTTTTCCAGCACCACTCTAATCTGGACTAAACGTTGGTCAAATCTGGACCACCCAATATTCACTGAAGTAAAATTAGACTCAAAAGGCAGACCTGAAACTAAATTCCAATTGTACGTCCATACATCTACAAGATCTGCATTTCAGAGCAATGAGCTACACTTTAAAAGTGGTGGGCATTCACGTTGAAAAATCAAGCTGGAAAAAACTTGAACAGACACATATTTGGTTTAGCCATTTCACATTACACACACAGCGTTTGTTGGTGCCTCTTGGGGTGTTGGAGATTCGGGCAAGATTGGTTTTTATTGTCCATTCCTTGATGCCCAAAGATGGTGGTGAGTCATCTGTTTGAATTGCTGTCGTCTGTACGGTGTCTATACACCAGCATTGTTAAGGTAGTTGTTCTTGGATATGAAGCCAGTGATGGTGACACAATGGAAAGTAATATCTCAGAGGGAAACTTGGAAATGATAAGTGTTCCCATCTACCTGCTGCATTTGTCCTTTGAGTGTGAATGAGGACGAACACCTGAAGAAGCTGCAGTATCTCACTGCATCTTGGAACATTGTTCTGTCAATCTGTGCTTGCTACATCAGAGACAGGAATAGAGTACTGAAGATGGGATTCCGGTCAAGGAGATTGGCTTACTATGGACTGTTGTGTCTACTTTCTGGAATGTTGTTGGGAATGCACCCATCCAGGAAATTGAGAATATTCCATTACACACCAGAATTGCAAGTTTTACCGGAGGTTTGTTTGGGGACAGAGGGTGAGTCAGTGCACAATTTCGAATCTGGCCTGATAGAAACAGTATGGATTTGGATGGTCAAGTTCAGTTTCTGGTCAATGAGAATGACCAGGAATTTGAAACTTGGACCTAACAGTGTTAGTATGATCAGACATGGTCACTGCCTGGCACTTTCACCACATGGATTTCACTTGCCATCCAGGTATCAAAGTTGTCCCGCTCTGAATTGTTGTGTGTCATCATGAACTGCTTCATTATCTGAGAAATAAAGAAAGAACCTGAAGACCCCAGTCAATAAAGAACAGCCCCACTGAGGGGATTATTTAACTCTGTGTTCACCATTGAGGAAGCAGGATTCAGAAAGACTCATTTTTTTTCTATTTCATGAATATACTTTATTCATAAAAATATCTTTGCATATATACACATTGTCACCAATGCAGTTCAGTTCTGTACAGTATCATATCAAGGAAACAAAAGAAACATTGGTTTGTCATAATAGAATCAAACTCCAAAGGCATCTCTTACAAATATAGGACTATATTCACATGCATTTGAGGCATTCACATTGCAGGAGAGTCTGGTACTGTAATGGACTCCTATTTAACTTCAGCAGGAAGACCTCAGACAGTGCTCTTTCCCCACTGCGCCTTGGCAGCAGCTGCCCCAAGCTTTAGTGTGTCCCTCAGCACATAGTCCTGGACCTTGGAACGTGCCAGTCTGCAACACTCGGTCTTACAGAACAAGGAGTTGACCCTGACTAACAAGTTTCAGGCAGACCAAACAGCTTCTTTCACTGAGTTGATGGTTCTCCAGGCACAGTCGATGTCTATCTCGGTTTGTGTCCCGGGGAGCAGACCAAAGCACAGAGCTCTGTGTCAGAGCTGCTTGGGACGAACCTTGACACAGCCACTGCATCTTTCTCCAGCCTTCCTTTGTAAAAGGCACATTCCAGATGTGTGACAGCCTCTACCCCCTACCCACCACACTTCGAGAGCAGCGTGCAGTTCCACAGACCAACAGGGCGTACATGAAGGATCTCACAGGTAGTGCTCTTCTCATCACCAGTCAAGCAACGTCTTGAAGCTTGTTGGAAAATTCTGGTTGGAGTGACTTTGACAGTCTGCTCAGGGAACCAGGTGACAGGATTTACCTTCTCCTATTCCCTCAGGGTCTCGAGGACACAATGTATTCACGACTTTGAGGTCAAAAGGTGTTTCTCTTTGCAAATGTCTCCATGAAGGACAGGTGATACGGAATGGTCCAAATACTTGGAACATTCCATGGTAGTCAGGTGATACTTGGTGTTTGTGTATCAAGGGTCTATGCACAGCTTGATGCAGCCACACGCAAAGATGACCAACAGGATGAGGGTGACATGGGGTACATTTCCCCCCTCCCTTTTATCCAGGGTTTTGTACATGGAGACACTGCAGACACAGTCCATCTTAGGTCTCCAGATGGAGTGGAAAGTGGCTTGGGTAACTGCAATAGAGCAGGTTCTAGGAATGAGCCAGACCCACACCATGTCCAGCAGAGAGAGAGCCTCACACCTATTGACCAGGGTTTTACCTTATGACAATGGAGAGGGAGGGGTGCTCCCAAAAGCCCAGTTTCTGCTTCACCTTGGCAAATGCTTTTCCCAAGATTTTATGCACACCCCAGTCCCTCAGAATCATGTTCCCAGCACCTTCAGGTAATCAGTCCTGACGATGAAGGGAATGAAGGATTGGTCGGAGAGCACTTTCCAAAGAACACGGTCTTGCCCTTGCCTCGATTTACCTTGGCTCCAGAGGCCAGTTCAAACTGATCGCAGATGCTCATGAGCCTGCACACTGACCGTAACACCATACGACATAGGAGCAAAAATTAGACCATTCAGCCCATCGAATTTGTTCCACCATTCAATAATGTCTGATACATTTTTCAACCCCATTCTCCCTGTAATCCTTGATCCTTGAGAACCTATTGATCTCAGTCTTAATTATACTTAATGAGTTAGCCTCCACAGCCTTTTGTGACAGTAAATTCCATAGATTCACCACTCTGGCTGAAGACATTTCTCCTCATCTCTGTTCTAAAACAAATTACCTTGACTCTGAGGCTATATCCTAGAGTCCTCATCACTCCTACCAACGGAAACATCTTCCCAATATCTACTCTGTCCAGGCCAGACAGTATTCTGTATGTTTCAATTCGATCCCCTATCGTCCTTCTAAACTCCATTGAATCTAAACCCAGAGTCCTCAAACGTTCCTCATATGTTCAGCTTTTCATTCCGAGAACTATACTCACGAACCTCTTCTCAGCATGCTCCAGGGCCAGTACATCCTGCGTGAGATATGAGGCCCAAAATTGCACACAATGCTCCAAATATGGTCTAACCAGGGCCTTCTAGAGCTTCAGAAATACTCACAAGTCTTCTTGAAATAAATGCCTTCACTGCATTTGCCTTCCTAAGTACTGACTCGACCTGCAAGTTTACTTTGAAAGAATCCTGGACTAGAACACCGAAGTCTCTTTGTACTTCAAACTTTGGCATTTTCTACTCATTTAGAAAAAATAGTCCATGCTTGTATTCTTGCGACCTCACACTTTGGAGGGAGAGATTAGAATAGAATAGATTACTTAGTGTGGAAACAGGCCCTTCGGCCCAACAAGTCCACACTGCCCCGCCAAAGCGTAACCCACCCATACCCCTACATCTACATCTACCCCTTACCTCACAGTACGGGCAATTTAGGATGGCCAATTCACCTGACCTACACATCTTTGGACTGTGGGAGGAAACCGGAGCACCCGGAGGAAACCCACGCAGACACGGGGAGAATGTGTGGAGTTTGCACAGTCAGTCGCCTGAAGCGGGAATTGAACCCAGGTCTCTGGCGCTGTGAGGCAGCAGTGCTAACCACTGTGCCACCGTGCCGCCCTGCTTGACTTCAGATCTGTTCGGGAAGCTTTCCGATTCCCGCCTGTTGATTCAGACTGCACTAACGATGTCGGTATAAAGCAGTCAGATCCAAAATGTAAATTCCCTCCGCAAAGCCTATTTTGAAGAGCACATCGCACATGTATATGCGTGACATCCTGTCAAAGGCCTTCTCCTGGTCCATGCTGATGAGACAAGCATCTGCTCCCACTGCCCTGCAAATAGGCAATCATCTCCCTGTGGAATGAGAGACTCTCAAAGATGGTCCTGACCACTACGCACAGATTTGTTTGGGTGAATAACTGATTCCAGAGCAGGCCTGACCTGGTTAGACAGGATTTTGTAGTCTGCATTCAGCGATGATATCAATCGCCAATTTCTAATCTCCTCCTTCTGCTTGTAGAGGAGGGTGACAATACCTTTCCTCATGGATTCGCACATGCTACCTGACAGAAACATGCTGTCTTCCACCTCCAGCAGTCCTGGCCAATCAAATCCCACAGAGCCAAATACAACAGCAGTAAGCCACTGTTTCTGGGCGAGTTTTATTCTTCTCTAAAGGACTAGAGGGCCTTGGTCAGCTCATCAAGAGATAGCACGCGGGAGAGGCTGGACTAGCCACTGTCATCTAAGACCTCAGTGATAGAAGACAGGAGCTGGGAGGCCGTTCTGTCTGGGAGCTTCCTGTCATCCCGACTGGCATTTGCTGAGGTTCAAGATGTCAGAGGGAGATGATGTTACCGAGCCGTCTTCTTCCTTCAGGTTGCTGAGAACAGAGCTTTCCTTGTGCATATTCTGGAAAGAGAACGCGAGCACGTCTCATCCTGCTCCATGGTGGTTTGGAAGATCATCTTGGAGACCTCCGAGGCAAAGAGCGAGACTTGCTGACTCTTCACCTCCTGGAGATTCTCCGTCAGATCGACCCCCATCGTCTGTAGCAGGAGTAGGTTCTGCATGGTCTTCTGGAGTTTGGACAGTTTTCTATCCCTCTCTCTTGCCTTCTGAACACCTTGGAGGATAAAGAACCTCTTGTTGTTTCCATTGACTGTTTCTCACCAATCCAATGGACACACAAAGACAGGCTTCATGACTCCAACTATGAAATCCCTTTTCAGCTCCTCAATGTTTTTTTGGGATCAACAGTTTCACATTCAGCTTCCACTTAACCTTGCTAGCCTACTGGTCGGCCAGCAGGAGGCAGTGGTCTGAAGGGAAAAGAACACCAGTGTGAGGGATCTGACTGAGAACATGTGGATGATAACAGGAAATCTATCCTGAGTGATGATATGGTGCCAGTGTTGGACTGGGGTGGACAAGGTCAGAAGACACATGACACCAGGTTATAGTCCAAAAGGCTTAGTTGAAATCACAAGCTTCAGGAGCGCTGCCCCTTCGTCAGGTGAAGCAAAGGAAGCACACAGGCACAGATTTGATAACCAGAGAGATCAAAAGATCATACAAATGGTGTGAGTGATGACCCCTAACACTCTTGATCAGCTGCAGAGACCTATTATTCAGCTGGTCCACATACCACTCAAGCTCCACAACGCAAGTCAACTCACCGATTGAGACAGAGGTGGATTTCAGAGATACATTGTTGAATAGTGGAATAATATTCACTCCGATGGATAGAAAATGTTGGATCACAGTTGATTTGTCACTGTTGTACATCTCTACTGATTTTCTGTTCTATTAATCTATAATACATATCTGAGCTGATAGTATCCATTTTACAGTATGCTCAAAGCTATTATTAGGCTGGAGCGTGACTTCCTTACTGGGAGCATTGAGAGCAAGGAAAAGAGTATGTTGAGTGAAGTTGATTTGTCTCATATGGAAGAAACCACTGTGACAGTGCTATTCTTTCTGTATTAGCAGGGAATCTATCAGCCTAACACTGTGGGAGCTGAAAGTATTTTACAAATCTGGAGACTTTCTGACTTCCCTGCAGTCAGCACTCCGAGTTAATTATTTCAAAATCCATCTCAAAGTTGACATGAAGGAACCTGTTCCAGAAACAAATTGCTGCTCTTTGCCTCTGGTGTTTCATGTTGCTGATTAATTTATTCAAAAAAAGAAAACCTCCAAAAACAGCATGAAAATATCTAAGCTCACTGCTCAAACTGCAGATCCACCTGAAAATGCTGAGAATTAAACAGTGATTTCACCGATCCAAGGGACCATCGATATTTTGAGTTTTTGCTTCACTCTGTCTGTCATCCTCAGGATGATAATTGGAAGAACAGGAGCTGATCAAGAGGCAGTTGATATCTGCCATTAAGCTTGCTGCCTTCAGTCCCAGCTGCCCATTTCATTCAAATTCAGTCTCATCAGGAGCTCACTGAATTGCCCTGTTTTGTGCCAGTTCATTTTCACTTGTGTCAGAAAGACAACATGTCAGGGTTTGTTTGATGATGATTCTTTACAGAATCAATTGTTCAACTATTCGGAGGGCAGCAGGTAATCTCAGCAAAATGCTGAGACTGCATTCCCATCATCTCTCACAGATGGAAGGATGACAGTCAGTTTGCTGATCATGTTTGTTTCGGAGTCCTGTGGGAAAATGCAAAATATGTTTTACAGAGTGGGAGAATTCCTACTTTAAGAAATTACATTAAATGTAATTCCGTTTCCAAGTATGATATGCCAGCTGGCTGCTCAATTCCTTCTTATCCAAAAGGAGAGAAATGGGGCAGATCCAACAATAAGTTAGTCAGACACAATTCACGATATGGACAAAAATTCATAATTTAATTGTCCAGGAAATGAGTTTCATTAACTTTCCCTAAAACACCAATTCAAAATCTTTAAAAAGCATATAACTTCCAGATTATTGTCTGATGGCATCTTGTAAAGTGTGGTTCGGTTGGTGAGTTTGTGGATGACACAAAGATTGGGGGAGCTGTGGATAGTGAGGTGGGTTACCAGACGATGCAGGAGGATGTAAATAGGCTGAAGACACGAGATGTCGGTATTGCTCGCTTGAAAAAGTTTAAAAAGTAGTTCAGTGATTTGATCTATAATCAGTGTTCTGATCACCTCAGCAGCTGTTCAGGAATAGAGAGTTTTACTGCACATTCTCAAGTCACAAACATAGAAGATAGCAGCAGCAGGAGGCTATTCGGCCCTTTGAGCCTCCCCCACCACTCATCACAATCATGGCTGATCATTCAACTCAATAGCTCATTCCTGCCTTCTTCCAATAACCTTTGATGCCATTCATTCCAAGTGCTATATCTAGCTGCCTCTTGAATGTATTCAAATGTTTTGGCATCAACTACTTCCTGTGGCAATGAATTACACAGGCTGCCCACTCTTTGGGTGAAGAAATACCTCATCCTCATCCTAAATGGTCCACCCAAATCCTCAGTTGGTGACCCCTGGTTCTGGACACACACACCATTGGGAATATCCTCCCCTACATCCACGCTGTCTTGCTTGTCCCGATAGAATTTTAAAAATCTCTAGGAGAGCCCCCCTCACTCATATGAACTCCAGTGAAAACAACCCTAACCTAGTCAATCTCTCTTCATATATCAGATCCGCCAACCCTGGAATCATCCTGGTTAACCTTCGCTGCCCTCCCTGGAGAGCAAGAGCATCCTTCCTTAGGAAAGAAGACCAAAACTGCACGTGATATTCTAGGTGTGGCCTCACCAAGCCCTATACAACTGCAAGAACACATCCCTGCTCCTGTACTCAAACTCTCTTGCAATGAAGGCCAACATACTATTTGCCTTGTCAGGGTTTGTTTGATGATGATGATTCTTGACAGAATTAATTATTCAACTATTCGGAGGGCAGCAGATAATCTCAGCAAAATGCTGAGGCTGCATTTCCATCATCTCTCACAGATGGAAGGATGACAGTCAGACAGTTTGCGGATCATGTTTGTTTCCAAGTCCTGTATACTTACCTTCACCAACTGGACATTTTCAAAAAACTCAATCAAGTTTGCGAGACGTGATTCCCTACACACAACGCCATGTTGACTATCCTGAATCAGTCCTTGCCTTTCCAAATACATGCACACCCTGGCCCTCATTATTCCCTCCAACAACTTGCCCACTACCAACGTCAGGCTCACTGGTCTACAGTTCCCTGGCTTGTCTTTACCACCCTTCTGAAACAGTGGCATCACGTTTGCCAACCTCGAGTCTTCTGGCACCTCACCTGTGACTATCGATGATACAACTATCTCAGCAAGAGGCCCAGCAATCACTTCTCTAGCTTGCCACAGAGTTTTCTGGTACACCTGATCAGGTCCTGGGGATTTATCCACTTCCTCCTCTGTAATATAGACATTTGGGAAGATGCCACCACCTATTTCCCTACAGTCTATATCTTCCATATCCTTTTCCACAGTTAATACTGATGCAAAGTATTCATTTAGTATCTCCCCCATTTTCTGTGGCTCCACACAAAGGCCGTCTTGCCGATCTTTGAGGGGCCCTATTCTCTCCTTAGTTACCCTTTTGTCCTTTATATATATATTTGTAAAAACCCTTTGGATTCTCCTTAATTCTATTTGCCAAAGCTATGTCCCCGCTTTGCCCTCCAGATTTCCCTCTTAAGTCTACTCCTACTTTCTTTATACTCTAAGGACTCACTCGATCTATCTTGTCTATACCTGATACATGCTTCCTTCCTTTTCTTAAACAAATCCTCAATTTCTTTCATCATCCAACATTTCCTATGCCTACCAGTCTTCCCTTTCATCCTGACAGGAATATACTTTCTCGAGATTCTTGTTCTCTCATTTCTGAAGGCTTCCTATTTTCCAGCTGTCCCTTTACCTGCGAACATCTGCCTCCAATCAGCTTTTGAAAGTTCTTGCCTAATACCGTCAAAATTGAGCTTTCTCCAATTTAGAACTTCAACTTTTAGATCTGGTCTATCCTTTTCCATCACGACTTTAAAACGATTAGAATTATGGTTGCTGGCCCCAAAGTGCTCCCCCACTGACACCTGCCCTACCTTACTTCCAAAGAGTAGGTCAACTTTTGCACCTTCTCTAGTAGGTACAGCGACATACTGAATCAGAAAATTGTCTTGTGCACACTTAACAAATTTCCCTCCATCTAAACCTTTAACACTATGGCAGTCTCAGTCGATGTTTGGACGGATTCAAGATAGTCAACATGGCATCGTGCGTGGGAAATAGTGTCTCACAAACTTGATTGAGTTTTTTGAAGATGTAACGAAGAAGGTTGATGAGAGCAGAGCAGGAGATGTGATCTATATGGACTTCAGTAAGGCATTCAACAAGCTTCCCCATGGGAGACTGATTAGCAAGGTTAGATCACATGGAATACAGGGAGAACTAGCCATTTGGATACAGAACTGGCTCAAAGGTAGAAGAGAGAGGTTGGTGGTGGAGGGCTGTTTTTCAGACTGGAGGCCTGTGACCAGGAGTGCCACAAGGATCGGTGCTGGGTCCTCTACTTTCATGTCATTTACATAAATGATTTGGATGCGAGCATAAGAGGTACAGTTGGTAAGTTTGCAGATGACTAACGTGGGCGGCACGGTGGCTCAGTGGTTCGCACTGCTGCCTCACAGTGCAAAATTGGAGTGTAGTGTCCAGCGAAGAGGGTTACCTCAGATTACAACAGGATCTGGATCAGATGGGCCAATGGACTGAGAAGTGGCAGATGGAGTTTAATTCAGATAAATGCGAGGTGCTGCATTTTAGCAGGACTTATACACTTAATGGTAAGGTCCTGGGGAGTGTTACGAACAAAGAGACCTTGGATGCAGGTTCATAGCTCCTTGAAAGTGGAGTCGCAGGTAGATAGGATAGTGAAAAAGGCGTTTGGTATGCTTTCCTTTATTGGTCAGAGTATTGAGTACAGGAGTTGGGAGGTCATGTTGTGGCTGTACAGGACATTGGTTAGGCCACTGTTGGAATATTGCGAGCAATTCTGGTCTCCTTCCTATTGGATGTTGCCAGGGTTGGAGGATCTGAGCTACAGGGAGAGGCTGAACAGGCTGGGGCTGTTTTCCCTGGAACGTCGGAGACTGACCCTATTGAGGTTTACAAAATTGAGGGGCATGGATAGGGTAAATAGACAAAGTCTTTTCCCTGGGGTCGGGGTGTCCAGAACTAGAGGGCATAGGTTTTGGGTGAGAGAGGAAAGATATAAAAGAGACCTAAGGGGCAACTTTTTCACGCATAGGGTGGTACATGTATGGAATGAGTTGCTAGAGGATGTGGTGGAGGTTGGTACAATTGCAACATTTAAGAGACATTTGGATGGGTATATGAATAGGAAGGGTTTGGAGGGACATGGTCCAGGTGCTGGCAGGTGGGAGTAGTTTGGGTTGGGATATCTGGTCAGCATGGATGGGTTGGACCGATAGGGTTCGTTTCCATGCTGTATGACTAACTAGTGAACAAGGACACCCAGGTGCCACTGCACACTCCCCTCTCCCAATTTACAGCCATTCCGGTTGTAAACTACCTGCTTGTTTTTGCTTCCAAAGGGAATTACCTCACATTTATCCAAATTATACTGCATCTGCAAATTGATTTGTCCACTCACCCAACCTGTCCAGATCTCTGCACCTTCATCACAGTTCATTCTCCCACCCAACTTGCTATCATCTGCAAACTTTGAGATGTTATATTTTGTTCCCTCATCCAAATCAGTAATATATATGGTGAATAGTTGGGGTCTTAGCACTGATCCCTCTGACACTCCATTAGTTGGTGTCTGCCAATTTGAAAAGGACCCATTAATTCCTGCTGTTTCCTCTCTGCTAACCAGTTTTCTATCCATCTCAATACACTTCCCCCAATCTATGCACTTTAATCTTGCACAATAATCTCTTATGCAGGACGTTGTCACTTTCAGAAAGTCCAAATATGCCACATTGTCTGGATCCCCCCCTTGTCAACTCTACTAGTTACATCACAGAATGCCAACTGATTTCTCAAGCATGATTTCTCCTTCATAAATCCATGAAGACTTTGTCTGATCCTGCCACTGCTTTCTAAATGCTACTCTACAAAGCCCTTAATAATGGATTCGAGAATTTTCCCCACCACTGATGTCAGGCTTATTGGCGTATAATTCCATGGTTTTTCTCTATCTCTCCTTTTGAATATTGGAGTGACATTACCTAACCACCAATCTACATGGACTGTGCCAGAGTCTCTGGAATCCTGGAAGATGACCACCAATGCATCCACTATTTCTAGAGCCACTTTTCTGGGATGTAGATGATCAGGCCCTGGTTATTTATCCACCTTCAATTCCCTCAATTTTCCCAGCATCATTTCTCTACTAATATTGGTCTCCCTCAGTTCTTCCCTCTCACTAAATCTTGCATTCGCTGACATTTCTGGTATCTGACTTGTGTTCCCTTTTGTGAAGGCAGAACCAAAGTATTGACGCAATGATTCCGGTCTCATTACACAGTAACCAGTCTAAGATGGCCTGCTCTCTAGTTGATTCCTCCACATATTGGTCAAGAAAACCATCCCATATACATGCCAGGAATTTCTCCTCTATGGCATTGTGGCTAATTTGATTTGCCCAACCAATGTGCTGATTAAGTTGCTGGAAGCAGCTGGTTTTAAAGATATTGCAAATAAAAATGGGAGCTTCCTCACAGTTCAAAGGACACAATAGACTGTCAACGCCTGTAGATGTGCAAGACAGGCCAAGGGAATTTTTAGTTTTCTTCGGAGCCTTTGTGACTGTCGTGAGGAAATCGTTGTATCCAACAGGAACTGATAAGGGAAGGCGAGGTGGAGTTGTATCATGAAAAATTCATGAAGTCATAAACATTCAGTTCAGAGCAAGATTGATCACAGATGTAGTTCCAGGGAAGCAACAAATTCCAAGAGGAATGTTTTTGTTTGATTTTGGAATACTTTGAGAAATGAAATAGAGGCAGTCATCAAGATGTACAATTCAGAAACAGACCCTTCAGTCCAACTCATCCATGTTGACTTCATATCTGAAATTAATCTAGTCCCATTTGCCAGCATTTGGCCCATATCCCTCGAAACCCTTCCTATTCATATACCCATCCAGATGCCTTTTGAATGTTGCAACTGTATCAGCCTCCTCTTCATTCCATACACACACCATGCTGTGCATGGAAAAGTTGCTTCTTGGGCCCTTTTAAACATTTTCCCTCTCACCTTAAACCTATGCACTCTAGTTTTGGACTCCATTCCGCTAACTATTCAGCCTACCCATGTGCTTCATGATTTTATACACGTCAATAAGGTTCCCTCACCGGTCGACCCAGCCTCCGATGGTCCCGGGAAAATAGCCGCAGCATGTTCAGCCTCTCCCCATCACTCAAACCTCCAACCCTGGCAACAGCCTTGTAAATCTAGCTGAACCATTTCAAGTTTCACAACATCATTCCTATAGCAAGGAGACCAGATTTTAAGGTAATATTCCAAAAGTGGCCGAATAAATGTCCTGTACAACTGCAACAGGATTTCCCAACTCCAATGCTCAATGCACTGAACAATAAACGCAAGCGTACCAAATACCTTGTTGACTACCCTGTCTACTTGCAACTCCACTTACAAGGAAAAATGAACCTGCACTCCAACGCCTCTTTGTTTGGCGAGTTACCCAAAGACCTTACCATTAAGGTATGAGTTCTGCCTTGATTTGTACTAACAAAATGCAACACCTCAATGTTCTCTAAATTAAACTCTATCTGCTACTTCTCAGCCCACCAATTGAAGGTTCCATTTTACCCTGAAGTAACCTTTGCTGTCCACTACACCACCAATTTTGGTGTCATTTGCAAACCTACTAAACATACCTCCTATATTCACATCCAAATCATTTATAAAATGCAGTGGACAGAGCACCGATCCCTGCGGCACACCGGTGGTCCCAGGCTTCCTTCTGCAAAGCAACCCTCTACTATCACCTTCTGTCTCCAACCTTCGAGTCAGTCAAGTGTCCAAATTGCTCGTTCTCCCTGTATTTTATGCGATCTTATCTTGCTAACCAGTCTATGATGGGGAACTGTTGTCAAATGCCTCACTGAAGTCCAGAAAGGCCACATCCATGACTCTGCCTTTATCAATCCTCATCACGCAATCATGTTAGTGAGACACAATGTGCCACGCGCACAAACTCTCCTTAAATCAGTCCTTACTTTTCCAAACAGGTTTAAATCCTGTCCCTCAGAATCCCCTCCAAGATTCTGCCCACCACTGATATCAGGCCCACCCCTCTGTAGATCCCTACCTTTTCCTTTCCACTTTTCTTCAATGTCAAAAGAAAGTGAATAAATTCTCTTCCTCCATCTTTTGTTCTGACAGTTGCATGCACGTGGCCATAAAACTTCCCCAATTTGCTTTCCTGACTTTCTTAATATCATTACAACACATTCTTGTTCCAAGTATATAATGTACATTGGGACACAATAGACACAGCAGCACAATTCAACCATTCTGCCCACTGAACCTACTCTGCCATTCCGTCATGGCTGATAGTTTCTCAACCCGAATTCTCCTGCTTTCTCTCCTTAGCCCCTAATCCCTGTAAACAGGTACAAATAGAATTAAGATTGTAGCTATACTGTTGGCCACAAACAATAACTAATGGAGAGAGTTTGTGACAGTGCAATGCTGACCCAGTGAGAGTCTGTGCTACAGTGATAGGCAGCACACCAGTGAAAAGCTGTGTCAGGAGCAGGATGTCAGTGGGAGTAGTTTTGAAGGAGAGGGTCACTCAGCCCTGTAATCCCAGGAGGACACAAACAAGACCTTTGTGAGATATTCCAGTCACTGGGCAGTCAGCACCCACACTGACCTAATCTACTACTCAGTGAGTAAATGATGGTCTGTCCATGATCAAACAGCAGAATAGGTCATGAAATCATTGAATCCTCACATTGTGAAAACAGGCCATTCAGCCCAACTAGTCAACAACTAGCTAAGAAGAACACCTCACCCAAACCCAGTCACCTACCCTGTCCCTGCATTGACCATGACCAATCCCCCTAACCTGCACATCTTTGGACAGTGGGAGGAAACCTGAGCACTTGGTGTGAACCCATACAGGCACAGGAAGACCATGCAAACTCCACACAGACACTCGCCTGAGGATGGAATTGAACACGGGTCCCTGGTGTTGTAAGGCAGCTGTACTAACCACTGTAACTCAGCTCAATGGAATCCCCTCAGCCCCAACTCTGGATAGACCCTTAATTTCACATACTTGTTTCATCAAATTCAAACTTTATCATCTGTCATGGTGGCGTTCACAGAGTTGTCAAGATGTACAGAACAGTCCAACCCATCCATGCCGACCAGATATCCCAACCCAATCTAGTCCCACCTGCCAGCACCAAGCCAAAATCTCTCCAAACCCTTCTTATTCATATACCCATCCAGATGCCTTTTAAATGTTCCAATTGTACGAGCCTCCACCACTTCCTCTGGCAGCTCATTCCATACACGTACCACCCTTAGGTCTCTTTCCCCTCTCACCCTAAACCTATGCCTTCTAGTTCTGGACTCCCCACCCCAGGGGGAAGACTTTGTCTATTTATCCTATCCTTGCCCCTAATGATTTTATAAACCTCTATATGGTCACCCCTCAGCCTCCGACGCTCCAGGGAAGGCGACTTAAGAAGTTCTGGGATTTACATAATAATGAACAGAAACCTGCAACCCATTCTAAAAGATGAAAAGACTTGATAGCAACTGAGGTTTGTTCAATATATCATTTCAGTTGCAGGACACTAAGCTTTTGCTATAAGCTCGGTGTCTAATGATCCTGCTCCACAGCTATCCGATGAAGGAGCAGCGCTCCGAAAGCTAGTGCTTTAAAAAAAAAACAACCCTGCTGGACTATAACCTGGTGTTGTGTGATTTTTAACTTTTATTATGTGATTCATCACATTTCACATTCAGGATCAAGAGGAGAACCTGTGGCCTGATGAGCCACCTGAAATCATGAATTTATGTTGAACATAGACCGTTACAGCGCAGTAGAGGCCCTTCGGCCCTTGATGTTGCGCCAACCTGTGGAACCAATCTGAAGTCCATCTAACCTACACTATTCCATTCTTGTCCACATGCCTATCCAATGACCATTTAAATGCCCTTAAAGTTGGCGAGTCTACTTCTGTTGCAGGCAATCTTATGCACGCCCCTACTACTCTCAGTAAAGAAACTACCTCTGAGATCTGTCCTATGTCTATCACAACTCAATTTAAAGCTAGCCACCACCATCTGAGGGAAAAGGCTATCTGACCCACTGATTATTTTACATGTCTCTATTAAGTCACCTCTCAACTTTCTTCTCCCTAACAAAAACAGCCAAGTCCCTCACCTGTCCTCGTAAGGCCTTCCTTCCATACCAGGCAACATTTTCCTAAGTACCCTCTGAACCCTTTCCAAAGCTTCCACATCCTTCTTATAATGCGGTGACCAGAACTGTGCGCAATACTCCAAATGTGGCTGCACTAGAGTTTTGTACAGCTCCGCATGATCTTATGTTTCCGAAATTCAATCCCTCTACCAAGAAAAGCTAACACACCATATTGCCTTCTTAACAATCCTCTCAACCTGGGAGGCAACTTTCAAGGATTGATGCACCTGGACACAGATCTGTGATCACATACATTACCAAGAATCTTACCATTAGCCCAGCGCTCTGCATTCCTGTTCCTCCTTCCAAAGTGAGTAACCGCACACTTTTCCACATTAAACTCCATTTGCCACCTCTCAGCCCAGCTTTGCAGCTTATCTATGTCTCTCTGTAACCTACAACAACCTTAGTCACGATCCACAACGCCACCAACCTTAGTGTCAACTGCAAATTTACTGTCTCATCCTTTTATGCTCTCATCCAGGTCATTTATATAAATGACAAACAGTGGACCCAAAACAGATCCTTGCAGTACCCCACTTGAAACTGAATTCTAGGATGCAAAGTTTCCATCAACCACCACCCGCTGTCTTCTTTCAGCAAACCAATTTCTGATCCAAACTGCTAAATCAACCTCAATCCCATGCCTCTCCTTTTTGTGCAATATCCTACTGTGGGGAACCTTATCAAATGCTTTACTGAAATCCATATAAACATCAACTGCTTTATCCTCATCCCAGTGTTTGGTCACCTTCTCAAAAGAATCAATAAAGGCTTGTGAGGCATGACCCACCCTTCACAAAATTGCCTTAACTATCCCTAATCAATTCTTCCTTTTCTAGATGATTCTAAATCCTATCGCTTATAACCTTTACCAACACTTTACCCACAACTGAAGTAAGGCTCACAGGTCTATAATTTCCAGGGTCGTCTCTACTCCCCTCCTTGAACAAGGGAACATTTGTTCTCCTCCAGTCTTCTGGCACTATTCCTGTAGACAATGACAACGTAAAGATCAAAGCCAAAGGCTCAGCAATCTCCTCCCTGGCTTCCCAGAAAATCCTTGGATAAACCCATTCGGCCCAGGGGACTTACCTTTTTTGTACACTTTCCAGAATTGCTAACGCCTCTTCCTTATGCACCTCAATCCCATCTAGGTCTAGTAGTCTGCATCTCAGTTATCTCACTGACTGCATTGTCTTCTTGGATAATAATAAACTTACCATGGAGTTTCAAAAGATGGACAATGATTAAAACATGCTGGGAAATAGAACCCAATCATGACTAAAGTAATTATGCTAATCCACATACTGCAGAATCCAGACAGGCTGCAGCTGCCTACAGATGGTTTGCAAACAAGCTTGACAGCTGCAGACCCTGCAATACACACCTGAAGTTGAATTTGGTTGGGACGATGGAGTGTTGCCCTTGGGACCATCTGTACCAACAAATCATTTGCTAGACATAGAGGCACCTAGCACCCTTATTGGAGAAGGTTACATGCACCCAGCACCTACCATAAATGGACATCCAATGTGCCAGCACCTGGTTGGGTCTGATTGATCAGGTTCAATTGAACCTGATCAATCCATTGACAGATCCTCAAGACCCTCCCAAAACGGCACAAAGACTTGGAAGGATAAGAATCACCACAAACCCCCTTCATGGCGTTAACTCGAGATTAACCACCGAAAGAGAAAACACCACTAAGACCATCAGAAGAAACAATGACATCACCGCGAGCCTGGCCATGTTCTTGTGTGGTGGTATATGATCATACAAAGTTAAAAGCAGAATATAGTTCGTGGTGTTTTCAGTTAGTTTACAGGATACTTTATTGTTCCAATGTTAATTATGTTCATAATTAAGTATTACTGTCCATAAGCGGCAACTTATAGTTGTTTTGCTGAATGCAAGAATTTAAACACACTGTAATAGATACGACAAAGGATGCTACCAGATTCTGAAGGGGATGAGGCATCGGGAAAGTTGTCTCAGGAAAGGTCTGGGAGAGATTACAACTGGGGAAGGGGAAGAGAAGCCTGAAGCAGGAAATGGTGAAGAGATAGGAGGGAGAGCAAGAGTGACACTTGGACAGTCCAGAAGGAATTGAGGGACAGTTTCAAGGGGTTGAATACTCTTTTCTGCCATTTTCACAGAGGAAAATAATTTCAAAACATTAAAGCCTAACATTTAACTGGACTTCTCCTTCCTACATCATACCACACTTGTGCTGACAGATCTCAAAAGAGGAGTCATTGTCGCAATGCCTCTGTCAGTGGTTAAAAATACATCTTTAGTGGGGAACAATATTCTCAGGGGGCTTTTAAAAAAGAGGCAATCTGGGAGTGAATGAGGACAATTTGATTGAATATCAGAGGGCTCCATCACCAGGTTTACAGCAGAACAACAGTCAAAATTGACAAAGGCAGTGTTGAGAGGTGGGTTCAATCCACAGGGCACCACACCACTGGAGGAAAATGTATATGGATGGTTCCAAAGGAAAAAGATCAGAAATGGGAAGTGATCACCACCACTTGATATTTACAGTTGTGTAGATGAGTTAATACTAATACAAGAAGAAACTGCGAGTCAGTGGCTGCAGCAGGTGTCGATGAGGATAAAAGGTATAAAATAGCTGAAAAAAGATATGGGCAGTAGACAGAACACCCCGTATAATGAATCAGCTGTATACCTCATTACACTGCACAAAGGTGGGAATTCACCCGATAGTTAAAGAGGGCTCACTAAAAATTAGAGTGTTGTTCATATACTGTGAAAAAGTGAGGACTGCAGATGCTGGAGGTTAGAGTCAAGATTAGAGTGGTGCTGGAAAAGCAATAAAGGAATACAGCATCCGAGGAGCAGGAGAATCGACGTTTCAGCCAAGGACCCTTCATGTTCATACTACATGAGAGATTCAAAACTGATTTAATGGTGAAATTCAAATCTTCTGAAATGGCGTGAACTGTGTTTTTTGATTCGATTTTGCAAACAAGTTTTTGTGCTTTACAACCCCAGATTGTTCTCAAAATACAGATAAACTATCAATTAATCTGCAAATATCAAAATGAACTCAGCTTTTCAAAAATGTTTAAGACAAACATACAAAACATCAAGGAGAGAGATAAATGCTTCTGCTGTGAAGGTGATCTTAAAAATACTAAAACAATTGGAGACAATTGAAAACAAATCGTAAAATCCAAAGAAATAACTATCAAATTCACAAGGTCAGTTTGAAATGAACAGCAGATTTTAACAGCTTTCCTGAACAAAATTAAATTAAAACATCACAGAGTGACTTGGGCCCCACCCCCTTTTTAAGTCCTGCAAGGAGTTCAACTCTATGCTGGCAGCTTCCTTGCAATTTCCCCAAACGCCTTTCATATTGCTAGATGTGTATTAATAGAAATTTACAGACATCCTACCTGGATTTGCCTTTGAGAGACTTGTCCTTGACAAGCCAAGACATGTGTTATCTTCTGAGACAAAGCGTTCATGAAGGGGAGAACCTAAAACAGACTCCGATCACTCGGGACACTGATCGAACAAAAAAAACATTTGAAACCACTAAGCCTGGGAATTGTTTCTGAAATTTGGATTGATAAATAAAGTGATAAATTGTGCTTGGCGAGCACTCAGTGGGGAAATTACAAGAAGTTTAAACAGTTCAGTGATCTAACCTATGAGAAATGTTAGAAGAAATTTATCAACCGACCTTTAGAATCCTGAGATTCCCAACTGTAACAGGTTCTTGCATATTCCTGGTTTAAAGTCTCGGATAAAACAGGAATATTTGATTCCTGTTTTAAGAGTATTATGAGAATATTTTCCATCACTGGTAGTTGGAAAATGACACAACATGGAATATGAATAACCACCATAAGTATAGGTAAATGGGATATTTCAAGAAAAAAGAAAAAGTGCCAATGAAATAGATTAACTGAGAACTTTCTCTTGGTGATGTCTGTCCCTAGCTCAAGAAGTTTTAAGAGAGCTGGATTGCACGCTTTGGCCATTACCCGAAGAATCGGGACCATGTGGGAGGATATATATATGCCTTGCCCCTTCAACTTTTGATCTTATGACCTGAAGAGCAAAGAAACGTATTTTGAAAAATGAGGTACTGACACAGTTTCTCTGTGGAATATCTTTAAGTAAAGGGAATCTGTGAATCACTGCAAAAGAGAAAAAAAAAGAGGGAAATAAAGGAAACTGAAGTCCACATTGATGCCCTGGGGTTGAAGGGCCCAGAGGTAGAAGATAAGGCGTTCTTCCTCCAGGCATAGGGTGGTGAGCAAGTGGTGATGGAGGCCCAGGATCTGCATGTCCTCGGTAGAATGGGAGGGGGAGTTGAAATGATCGACCACAGGGTGGTGGGGTTGATTGGTGCGGGTGTCCCAGAGATGTTCTCTGAAACGCTCTGGGGAGACTGGACACCTTCTCGCAACGTAGTGGAGACCGCATCGGGAGCAACGGATACAATAAATGACATGTGAGGAAGGGCAGGTGAAACTTTGATGGATGTGGAAGGCTCCTTTGGGGTCTTGGATGGAGGTTGGAGTGGAGAGAGAGAGAATGAGAGAGAGAGAATGAGAGAGAGAGAATGAGAGAGAGAGAATGAGAGAGAGAGAATGAGAGAGAGAGAATGAGAGAGAGAGAATGAGAGAGAGAGAATGAGAGAGAGAGAATGAGAGAGAGAGAATGAGAGAGAGAGAATGAGAGAGAGAGAATGAGAGAGAGAGAATGAGAGAGAGAGAATGAGAGAGAGAGAATGAGAGAGAGAGAATGAGAGAGAGAGAATGAGAGAGAGAGAATGAGAGAGAGAGAATGAGAGAGAGAGAATGAGAGAGAGAGAATGAGAGAGAGAGAATGAGAGAGAGAGAATGAGAGAGAGAGAATGAGAGAGAGAGAATGAGAGAGAGAGAATGAGAGAGAGAGAATGAGAGAGAGAGAATGAGAGAGAGAGAATGAGAGAGAGAGAATGAGAGAGAGAGAATGAGAGAGAGAGAATGAGAGAGAGAGAATGAGAGAGAGAGAATGAGAGAGAGAGAATGAGAGAGAGAGAATGAGAGAGAGAGAATGAGAGAGAGAGAATGAGAGAGAGAGAATGAGAGAGAGAGAATGAGAGAGAGAGAATGAGAGAGAGAGAATGAGAGAGAGAGAATGAGAGAGAGAGAATGAGAGAGAGAGAATGAGAGAGAGAGAATGAGAGAGAGAGAATGAGAGAGAGAGAATGAGAGAGAGAGAATGAGAGAGAGAGAATGAGAGAGAGAGAATGAGAGAGAGAGAATGAGAGAGAGAGAATGAGAGAGAGAGAATGAGAGAGAGAGAATGAGAGAGAGAGAATGAGAGAGAGAGAATGAGAGAGAGAGAATGAGAGAGAGAGAATGAGAGAGAGAGAATGAGAGAGAGAGAATGAGAGAGAGAGAATGAGAGAGAGAGAATGAGAGAGAGAGAATGAGAGAGAGAGAATGAGAGAGAGAGAATGAGAGAGAGAGAATGAGAGAGAGAGAATGAGAGAGAGAGAATGAGAGAGAGAGAATGAGAGAGAGAGAATGAGAGAGAGAGAATGAGAGAGAGAGAATGAGAGAGAGAGAATGAGAGAGAGAGAATGAGAGAGAGAGAATGAGAGAGAGAGAATGAGAGAGAGAGAATGAGAGAGAGAGAATGAGAGAGAGAGAATGAGAGAGAGAGAATGAGAGAGAGAGAATGAGAGAGAGAGAATGAGAGAGAGAGAATGAGAGAGAGAGAATGAGAGAGAGAGAATGAGAGAGAGAGAATGAGAGAGAGAGAATGAGAGAGAGAGAATGAGAGAGAGAGAATGAGAGAGAGAGAATGAGAGAGAGAGAATGAGAGAGAGAGAATGAGAGAGAGAGAATGAGAGAGAGAGAATGAGAGAGAGAGAATGAGAGAGAGAGAATGAGAGAGAGAGAATGAGAGAGAGAGAATGAGAGAGAGAGAATGAGAGAGAGAGAATGAGAGAGAGAGAATGAGAGAGAGAATGAGAGAGAGAATGAGAGAGAGAATGAGAGAGAGAATGAGAGAGAGAATGAGAGAGAGAATGAGAGAGAGAATGAGAGAGAGAATGAGAGAGAGAATGAGAGAGAGAGAGAATGAGAGAGAGAGAATGAGAGAGAGAGAATGAGAGAGAGAGAATGAGAGAGAGAGAATGAGAGAGAGAATGAGAGAGAGAATGAGAGAGAGAATGAGAGAGAGAATGAGAGAGAGAATGAGAGAGAGAATGAGAGAGAGAATGAGAGAGAATGAGAGAGAATGAGAGAGAGAATGAGAGAGAGAGAGAGAGAGAGAGAATGAGAGAGAGAGAGAATGAGAGAGAGAGAGAGAATGAGAGAGAGAGAGAATGAGAGAGAGAGAGAATGAGAGAGAGAGAGAATGAGAGAGAGAGAGAATGAGAGAGAGAGAGAGAGAGAATGAGAGAGAGAGAGAGAGAGAATGAGAGAGAGAGAGAGAGAGAGAATGAGAGAGAGAGAGAGAGAATGGGAGAGAGAGAGAATGGGAGAGAGAGAGAGAGAATGAGAGAGAGAGAGAGAGAGAGAATGAGAGAGAGAGAGAGAGAGAATGAGAGAGAGAGAGAATGAGAGAGAGAGAGAGAATGAGAGAGAGAGAGAATGAGAGAGAGAGAGAATGAGAGAGAGAGAGAATGAGAGAGAGAGAGAATGAGAGAGAGAGAGAATGAGAGAGAGAGAGAGAGATGCGGGCGCAGGTTTTGCAATTCCTGCAGTGGCAGGGGAAGGTGCCAGGAGGGGAGGGGGCATGTACCTGACCAAGTAGTCATGGAGGGAACGGTCTTTGTGGAAAGCAGATAGGGATGGGGAGGGAACTATATCCCTGGTGGTGGTGTCCATTGGTCGGTGGCAGAAATGTCGGTGGATGGTGCGATTTATGTGGAGGTTGGTGGGGTGGAAGGTTGGTTCTGTCGTTTTGAGGTTGGAGGGGTGGGGTTCGAGGACAGAGATGCGGAACGTGGATGAGATGTGTTGGAGAGGAAATTTCGGTCTTTCAAGAAGGAAGCCATCTGGTGTGTTCTGTGGAGGAACTGGTCCTCCTGAGAGCAGATGCGGCGGAGGCGGAAGAATTGGGAATACAGGATAGCATTTTTGCAGGATGTCGAATGAGAGGAGCTGTAATGCAGGTACCTGTGGGAGTCGGTGGGTTTGTGAAAAATGTCAGTGTTGAGTCGGTCCTCGTGGATGGAGATGGAGAGATCGAGGAAGGGGAGGAAGGTATCAGAGATGGTCCAGGTGAATTTAAGGTCGGGTGGAATGTGTTGGTGAAGTTGATGAACTGTTTGACCACCTCGTGGGAGCGCAAGGTGGTGTTGATGCAGTCAATGTAGCAGAAGAAAAAAAGTGGTGCCGGTGCAACTCCAGAAGATGGACTGTCCATTGTAGCCAACAAAGAGACAAGCAAAGCTGGGGCCCATGAAGGTGCCCAAAGCTACCCTTTTCGTCTGGAGAAAGTGGGAGGATTGGAAGGAGAAATTGTTGAGGGGGGAGGACCAGTTAAGCCAAATAAATATGAATGTCAGTGGAAGGGTACTGGTGGGGACTTCAGGAGAGGAAGAAACTGAGGGCTTGGAAGCCCTGGTCATGGCGGATGGAGGTGTCGAGGGACTAGATGTCCATGGTGAAGGTGAGGTGTTGGAGGCCAGGGAAATGGAAGTCTTGGAGGTTGGAGGTGGAGGGCGTGGGTGGAAATAGGACAATATTAGAGGTAGGTGGAGATGAATTCGATGGGGCAGGAGCAGGCTGAGACAATGGGTCGGCCGGGGCGGGCAGGCTTGTGGATCTTGGGTAGGAGGTTAAAAAGAAAATACAAAATCGGGCAGTGCATGGTTCCTGAACTAGGAGGTTGGAAGCTGTGGGTGAGAGATCCCCTGAGGTGATGAGGTTGCATGTGGTCTGGGAGATGATGGTTTGGTGATTTGGTGGGGAGGGGGGGGGGGGGGGGGTAAGGTCATGGTCGAGGGGGTGGTAGGCGGTGGTGCCTTCGAGTTGGCACCTGGCTTCAGCGGTGTCGAGGTCAGTGTACCAAACTACCACTGTACTTCCTTTGTCCACTGCGCCAAACTACCACTCAACCTCCACCTCCATTACAAACACATTACAAAACTCATGAAGGGATTTTCCTGCTCCTTGGATACTACCTGACCTGATGTGCTTTTCCAGCATCACTCCAATCTAGACTTAAATTCACCTGGCCCATCTCTGACACTACTCTCCCCTTCGTGGACCTCTCCATCAACGGTGACCAACTCAACACTGACATTTTCTACAAACTCACCAACTCCCACAGCTACCTGGATTACACCTCCTCCCACCCTACCTCCTGCAAAAATGCTATCCAGTATTCCCAATTCCTCCTCCTCTGCATCTGTTCCCAGGAGGACCAGTTCCACCACAGAGCACCAGATGGCCTCCTCCTTTAAACACCAAATTTCCACTCCCACTTGTATTGGAAGGCATCTTCAACCAGCTCATCCACATCCCACATCTCGGCCCTCGAACCTCACCCTCCAACCGCAACAAGGACAGAACCCCCCGGTCCTCACCTTCCACCACACCAACCTCCGCTGACATTTCCACACCTACAAATGGACACCACCACCAGGAATATATGTCCCTCCCCATCCCTATCCACTTTCCGCAAAAACCATTCCTGCTCCTCGAATGCTGCCTGAACTGCTGTGCTCTTCCAGCACCACTAATCCAAAGACTACCTGGTCAGGTCCTAACAAGCCACCCTCCCCTGCCACCGCAGGAAGTGCAAAACCTGCACCTGCCCACCCTGGTAAATCTTCTCTGCACCCTCTCTAAAGCTTTCACATCTTTCCTGTAATGAAGCAACCAGAACTGAACACAATACTCCAAGTGTAGTCTAACCAGGATTCTACAGAGGTGCAGCATAACTTCACTATTCTTAAACTCAATCCCCATGCGAATGAAAGCCAACACACCATCTGCATTCTTAACAACCCAATCAACCTTGGTGGGAACTATGGATATGGATCCTAAGATACCTCTATTCCTCCACACTGCCAAGAATCCTGCCATTAACCATGCATTTTGCATTCAAATTCGACCTTCCAAAGTGAATGACTTTACATTTTTCTAAGTTGAACTCTACCTGCCACCTATCAGCCCAGTTCTGCATTCTGTCAATATCTCATTGCAACCTACAACAGCCCACCACACTTCATGTCATCGCAAACTTACTAACCCACCCTTCAACTTACTCATCCAACTCATTTATAAAAATCACAAAGAGAGAGGTCCCAGAACCAATCCTTGTGAAACACCACTAGTCACCAAGCTCTAGGCTGAATACCTCCCACCTACTACCACTTGCTGTCTTCTATGGGCCAGTTAATTCTGTAACCAGACAGACAACTTTCCTTGTATATCATCCCTCCTTACTTTCTGAATGAGCCTACCATGGGGAACCTTATTAAACACCTTGCTAAAATCCACGTACACCACATCCACTGCTCTACCTTCATCAATACGTTTTGTCACATCTTCAAAAGAATTCAATAAGGTTTGTCAGGCATGATCTGCCCCTCACAAAGCCATGCTGATTACTTGGAAAACCATAGTTTGATTAGAGGTTATCATAAATCCTGTGTCTCAGAACCCTCTCAAAAAACTTTGCCCACCACTGACTGGTCTGTAATTTCCAGGATTGTCCTAATTCCTTTTGTTGAACAAGGGAAGTACATTATTGACCCTCCAATCGTCTGGTACTACTCCAGTAGACAGTGAGGATGCAAAGATCATCGCCAATGCTGCAGCAAACTATTCCCTCGATTCCTGTAGTAATCTATGGTATATCCTGTCTGGCCCAGGGTACAAACCACCCTTATGTTCTTCAAGATTTTCAACACATCCTCTTTCCTAAGATCAACTTGTTCTAGCAGATCAGTCTGTTTCACGCTGTCCTCAAATGTCAAGGTCCCTTTCAGCAGTGAATACTGAAGCAAAGTATTCAGTAAGAACATCCCTTACCTCCTCCAACTCCAGGCACAAGTTCCCTCCACTATCCCCGATCAGTCCTAACCTCACTCTGGCCATCCTCTTGTTCCTTATACAGGCATAGAACACCTTAGGGCTTCCCTTAATCCTACTCACTAAAGCTTTATCATGCCCCCTTCTCGCTCTCCCGAGTCCATTCTTCAGTTCCTTCCTCATTCCCTTGTAAACCTCAAGTCCTGAATGGTCCTTGCCTCCTCAATCTTAAGTAAGCATCCTTCTTCCTCTTGAAGAAATGCCCCACTTTCCTTGTCACCCAAGGTTCTTTCAACCTCCCATCTTTTCCTCACCTCAGTGCTGGACAGGTTTATCTCACTATCAGCAGGTGCTTCCTAAACAACCTCCACATTTCTGTTGCGCATTTCCCTGAGAACATCTGTTCCCAATTTAAGCACCCCAGTTCCTGACTCATATCATTGTAAATTACCCTTCCCCTCAATTAAATATTTTCCCCACACGGTCTGCTCCTAACCCTCTCCATGAGTATAGTAAAGGTCATAGAGATGTTTTCCCACAAAGAGAGCTGACACCTGGCATGGTTCATTGCCAAGCACCAAATCCAATATGGCCTCCCCTCTAGTCGGCCTATTACATCAGGAACCCTTCCTGGACACCTGACAAAAACTGCTCCATCCAAACTATTTGAACTAAGCAGGTTCCAATCAATATTGGGAAGTTAAAGTCACCCATGTTAGTTCTGCACATTTCCAAAATCTGCCTCCCATCTGCTCTTCCATATCTCTGTTGGTATTGGGGAGTCCTGTAGAAATCTCCCAAATAAAGTGGCTGCTCCAATCTTGTTTCGGACTTCCACCCATACTGACTTTATGGACAAACCCTCCTCGATGATCTCCCTTTCTGCAACCGTGATACTATTGCTGATTAGCCAAGCCACTCCTCCACCTCTTATCTCACCCCCATTCCTTTTGAAATTAACTAAACCCTGGAATATCTAACAACCATTCCTGCCCTTATGATATCCAAGTCTCCATAATAGCCACAACATTACAGGGCTTTGCCCTATCAAGTGCCAAGCTCTCCTCTCAGACTTTCCGCATGCCGTATCTGCCTGTTCACTACCTATTCCATCACCTGATCTATAGCTCAGGTTCAACCAAGATTGATCTCCTGGCTTGACGGTAATGGTTGAGTGGGGAATATACTGGGCGATGAGATCGCAAATTGTGCCGGGAGTACAATTCTGCTGCTGATGGCACACAGCACCTCATGGATGCAGAGTCTGGAGTTGGTAGATTTGCCATTTAGCATTGTGTTAAGTGCCACACAGCTCTATAGAAGCTATTCTCAATGTGAAGGTGGGATTTTGTCCCCACAAGGGCTGTGCAGTGGTCACTCTTGCCAATTGCCATGGTGAGATGTGTCTGGCAGATTGATCAGAATGTGGTCTGTTTCTTGCTCTTGTTGGTTCCCTCACCATCTGTTGTAGACCCAACCTTCAGGATCTGACCAGCACAAACAGTAGTGCTGCTGCTGAGCCACTCTTGGATGGACACTGAAATTTCCAACCCAGAGTAAGATTGTGCCTTTGTAATTCTAACTGCTTCCTCCAAGAATTGTTCAATGTGGAGAACTATCGATTCATTAGCAGAGAGAAGACAGCACATGATAATTAGCAAGAGGTTTCTTTGCCCATGTTTAACCTGAAGTCATGAGACTTCATTGGGTCCAAAGTCCATCTTTGAGACTTCCAGGGCAAGCCCCTCTGCGGGGTCTGTGACAGGACATATCTAGGGATCATGATGGTGGTGTCTAGTACATTGTCTGTGAGGTATGATTCAGTGACAGTGACCATGTTAGGCTTTTGCTTTACTAGTCTGTGAGACAGCTCCCAATTTGGGCCCTCCCCCCCAGATGTTAGCGAGGAAGACGTTGCAGAGTCAGCAGGCCAGTTTCTGCCAGTCGTTTCAGATGCCTAGGTTGATGCCAGGATGTCAGTCCAGTTACGTTTCCTTCAGAGTTTGTAGCAATTGATCCAACTGAATGGCTTGATTGGCCAATTCAGATAGCAGCACAAGTCAACGACATTGCTGTGGGTTGAGAGTCACGTGAGGTGAGGACGGGTGATTGTCTTCTCTGAAGGACATTAATGAACCAGATGGGTTTTTTTGACAAATTGACAATGGTTTCATAGTCATCAGTACATTCCTAACTCCACAAAAATAGACGGAATTCAAATTCTACCATCTGCCTTGGCAGGGTTTGAACCCAGGTCCCCAGAACATTCACAGAGTTTCTTGATTAATACCTGTAGTCTGAAACATTTCTGGCATTTGTCTGCCTTCAGTGATGTTCATCTCTCACCAGGGACAGCCTAGATAGGTCAATTAGCTGAAAGAATTCAGTTCAATGTGTGGCCACTACCCTTAGCTACAGTCAGATCCTAACAGTTTGAGAACAGCATTGCAGCTGCGTTTAATTCGGGGACGTCCATTGTTAACTGTACAGATCTTGTAGCTGTGGACCAGAAGATCCACATTCTGAGCTCCCAATGTAAGACAACCCAAACAAAACAGAAAAGAATTCGATTTACCTTCAAACCAGGCTCTGACAGAATTGATCCAGAAGCTGGTCACCATTTTGGAAGCGATGTAAGAACAAACTATCTGACATGCGGAGGCAATGACCTAGCCGTATGATTGCTGGACTATTAACCCGCTCCCCCCCCCCCCCAAAAAAAACCCCAGTTAACGTTCTGGGGATCCGGATTCCAAACCTGCCGCAGGAAATGGTGGAATGAGTTCAATAAGTATCTGGAGTCTAATCATCACAATGATGATATCATTGCCGATTGTCAGAAAACAAACCTATTGGTTCACGAATGTAGTCAAGAAAGAAAACTGCTAACCTTACCTGATCTCTTGTGCATCTTTTCCAGTCGGAAACTTGGTAGAGAGTGCTCCTTCATTACAACGGGAGTAAATGTGCACAAATGAAAATTATTTCCAGTGGAAAACCCATGATGGGTCATTGCTCTCGGGGTCAACAAGCAGTTAGTTAGCGGTTATATTTTAATCTGGAGAGGAGCAAGAACTATTTCTCTCAGAGGGAAAGAATAACCGCAGAGGCTGGGTCATGAAGTTCATTCAAGTCTACGATAGACAGATTTTTAAACAGCAACAGAATTTAGGCTTATGGGGAAAAAGACAGAAAAGTGGAATTGAGCATTATGTCTTATGGTCTTATTAGGTTCTTGAGTATCAAGGATTACCAGGAGAAAGCAGGAGAATGGGGTTGAGAAACTGATCAACCATGATTGAATGGTGAAGCAGACTTGATGGCTGAGTCGTCTAATTTGTGCTCCAATGTCTTATGGTCTTATTATTTGATCAGCCATGACCTCATTGAATGGCAGAGTAAAGCACATGAGTTTTTGTAGTCCATGTTTTTTTTAAAAAACAGATTTCATTCATATTCCATTTCCTTGTTTCTTATCAGTTGCTTAGTCCTCCTTTGTGAAACCATTTCCATAAAACCTCTTTGCAACCTCACATATTTCCTGAAATGCCAATCAATGCTCAAGTTGGGGCAATTCCAGACTTCCACTGCGGTTCAGCAAAACCTCCCTCATTCTGTAATCCATCCTCTCAGTATAAACTCAACATTCCATTTGCTTTGCTAGTTACTATCCCAAGTAATGCTTCCTACAAATATTGGCACACCCAAAATTTCCTGGTTCAATTTTCTGAAATGTCAATCCATTTATTGCAACACCTCACAAAAATGCATCCCCTTATCAGCCACAGTTCTGTCCATTCTGATCACCTATTGATTCTGTTTCTGTAATCACAATTGAACTGCATGATGGAGGGTTCTCAAAAGGCTGGAAGACTGACTAATGTTCTTATTGCCCTGTTAATCTACTCAGATCCAGACAGGTTTTATCACAAGAAATGAGAATTAAATGTCTATATTTTTAATTCCATTGCAGGACTTCTCACAGTTAATTTGAATGGAAAGAATATGAAGAACTAGCATTTGATTTCCTGAAGGAGTTTGAACAAGACGTCAGAAATCTTGAAAAATCTCTTTCATCAAAAAAATAAAAAGGTGGATTAATTCAAACATGTTTTACACAGGAATTGGAATGAAATTTTTCTGAAAGCCTTTTTGTACATATTGAACAGTGAGAGGTGCTTAATTCTGAAATTGTTCTGTCTTGCCCAAACTGCACATTGTATAATTCTGGTCTCCTTACCTAGAGAAAGGTATACCATTATACCTGCCGACTCGTGAATACAATAACTGTTCGTTAGACAGATTATATACATGTGCCCATATTGGGAATTTGGCCAATTCCTCCAATGGCCCATCTCAGAATCCTGGGATCCTGTTTATAAAAGGAGAAAGTGAGGACAGCAGATGCTGGAGATCAGAGCTGAAAACGTGTTGCTGGAAAAGCGCAGCAGGTCAGGCAGCATCCAAGGAGCAGGAGAATTGACGTTTCGGGCATGAGCCCTTCTCCAGGAATGAGGAAAGTGTGTCCATAAGACCATAAGACATAGGAGTGGAAGTAAGGCCATTCGGCCCATCGAGTCCACACCGCCATTCAATCGTGGCTGATGCGCATTTCAGCTCCACTTACCAGCGTTCTCCCCGTAGCCCTTAATTCCTCTAGACAACAAGAATCTATCAATCTCGGCCTTGAAGACATTTAGCGTCCCGGCTTCCACTGCACTCCGTGGCAATGAATTCCACAGGCCCACCACTCTGGCTGAAGAAATGTCTCCGCATTTCTGTTCTGAAATGACCCCCTCTAATTCTAAGGCTGTGTCCATGGGTCCTAGTCTCCTCGTCTAACGGAAACAATTTCCTAGCATCCACCTTTTCCAAGCCATGTATTATTTTGTACGTCTCTATTAAGTCTCCCCTTAAATCTTCTAAACTCCAACGAATACAATCCCAGTATCCTCAGCCGTTCCTCATATGCTAGACCTGTCATTCCAGGGATCATCTGTGTGAATCTCCGCTGGACACGTTCCAGTGCCAGTATGTCCTTCCTGAGGTGTGGGGACCAAAACTGGACACAGTACTCCAAATGGGGCCTAACCAGAGCTTTATAAAGTCTTAGTAGTACATCTCTGCTTTTATATTCCAACCCTCGAGATAAGTGACAACATTGCATTCGCTTTCTTAATCACAGACTCAACCTGCATGTTGACCTTTAGAGAATCCTCGACTAGCACTCCCAGATCCCTTTGTGCTTTGGCCTTATTAATTTTCTCACCATTTAAAAAGTAGTCCATGCTTTTATTCTTTTTGCCAAAGTGCAAGACCTCGCACTTGCTCACGTTAAATTCCATCAGCCATTTCCTGGACAACTCTCCCAACCTGTCTAGATCCTTTTGTAGCCTCCCCACTTCCTCAGTACTACCTGCCTGTCCACCTAACTTCGTATCGTCGGCAAACTTCGCTAGAATGCCCCCGGTTCCCTCATCCAAATCATTAATATATAATGCGAACAGCTGTGGCCCCAGCACCGAACCCTGCGGGACACCGCTCGTCACCGGCTGCCATTCTGAAAAAGAACCTTTTATCCCAACTCTGCCTTCTGTTAGGCAGCCAATCCTCAATCCATCCCAGCAGCTCAACTCGAACACCATGGGCCCTCACCTTGCTCAGCAGCCTCCCGTGTGGCACCTTATCAAAGGCCTTTTGAAAGTCTAGATAGACCACATCCACTGGGTTTCCCTGGTCTAACCTACTTGTTACCTCTTCAAAAAATTCCAACAGGTTTGTCAGGCATGACCTCCCTTTACTAAATCCATGTTGACTTGTTCTAATCAGACTCTGCTCTTCCAAGAATTTAGAAACCTCATCCTTAATGATGGATTCTAGAATTTTACCAACAACCGAGGTTAAGCTGATTGGCCTATAATTTTCCATCTTTTGCCTTGATCCTTTCTTGAACAAGGGGGTTACAACAGCCATCTTCCAATCATCCGGGACCTTTCCAGACTCCAGTGACTCTTGAAAGATCTCAACCAATGCCTCTGCTATTTCCTCAGCCACCCCTCTCAGAACTCTAGGGTGTATCCCATCGGGGCCAGGAGATTTATCAATTTTAAGACTTTTAAACTTTTCTAGCACTATCTATTTCGTAATGGCAACCATACTCAACTCAGCCCCGTGACACCCTTTAATTTTTGGGATATTACTCCTGTCTTCCACTGTGAAAACTGACACAAAGTACTTGTTAAGTTCTCCTGCTTTTTCCTTATCTCCCATCACTAGGCTTCCTGCATCAGTTTGAAGTGGCCCAATGTCTACTTTTGCCTGTCGTTTGTTTCTTATGTACTGAAAGAAACTTTTACTATTATTTCTAATATTACTGGCTAGCCTACCTTCATATTTGATCCTCTCATTTCTTATGACACTCTGTTATCCTCTGTTGGCTTTTGTATCCTTCCCAATCTTCTGATTTCCCGCTGTTCTTAGCCACTTTATAGGATCTCTTTCTTTAATACATTTCCTGACTTCCTTTGTCAGCCAAGGTTGTCTAATCCCTCCCCGGTTAATCTTTCTTTTCTTGGGAATGAACCTCTGTACAGTGTCCTCAATTATACCTACAAACTCCTGCCATTTTTGCTCTACTGTCTTCCCGGTTAGCCTCTGCTTCCAGTCTATTTTAGTCAGTTCCTCTCTCATGCCCTCATAATTACCTTTATTCAACTGTAACACCATTACATCCGATTTTGCCTTCTCCCTTTCAAACTCCAGACTGAACTCTACCATATTATGGTCGCTACTTCCTAAGGGTTCCCTTACTTTAAGATCTTTTATAGAGTCTGGTTCATTGCAAAGCACTAGGTCCAGAATAGCCTGCTCTCTTGTGGGCTCCATGACAAGCTGTTCCAAAAAGCCATCCTGTAAGCATTCCATGAATTCCCTTTCTTTAGATCTACTAGCAACATTATTTACCCAGTCCACCTGCATATTGAAGTCTCCCATGATCAATGTAACCTTGCCTTTCTGACATGCCTTCTCTATTTCCCGGTAGATGTTGCGTCCCTGGTCCTGACCACTGTTAGGAGATCTGTACACAACTCCAATTAAGTTTTTTTTGCCTTTGTGGTTCCTCAATTCCACCCACACAGACTCCACATCATCAGACGCTATGTCATTCGATACCATAGATTTAATTTTGTTCTTAACTAACAAGGCAACCCCACCCCCTCTGCCCACCTCTCTGTCTTTTCGATAAGTTGAAAAACCATGGAGGTTTAACTGCCAGTCCTGACCCCCTTGTAACCAAGTCTCTGTGATGCCTACTACATCATAATCATTCACTATTATCTGTGCCATTAGTTCATCGGCTTTGTTATGAATGCTACGAGCATTCAGGTAAAGTGCCTTAATGCTAACTTCCTTATCATTAGAGATGTTGGAAGTCATATGATTCCAAAGTTAAACTTGCTTTTTTCTGCATTCTCAGTCTGCCTCAATTTTTAAATCCGCCTGGAAACATGCTATCCTGCTGCTTATCTTTCCATTTACCTCCATACTCCCTGTCGCTTTCACTTTCCCTTCCCCCCAACTCAGAAGTTTAAAGTCCTACTGACCACCCTATTTATCCTCTTCGCTACAACATTGGTACCTGATCGGTTCAGGTGGAGACCGTCCCAACGGTACAGATCCCCCCTGTTCCAAAACTGATGCCAATGCCCCATGAAGTGGAATCCCTCTTTCCCACACCAATCCCTTAGCCACGTCCAGCAGGCTAAGATAAAAGGTAGGAGGGAGGACTTTGGGGAGGGGCGTTGGAAATGCGATAGGTGGAAGGAGGTTAAGGTGAGGGTGATAGGTCGGAGTGGGTGTGGGGACAGAGAGGTCAGGAAGAAAAGATTGCAGGTTAGGAAGGTGGTACTGAGTTTGAGGGTTGGGACTAAGAGAAGGTCGGGGGTGGGGGAGGAGAAAGAGGGGAAATGAGGAAACTGGAGAAATCTGAGTTCATCCCTTGTGGTTGGAGGGTTCCTAGGCAGAAGATGAGGTGCGCTTCCTCCAACTGTTGTGTTGCTATGGTCTGGCGATGGAGGAGTCCAAGGACCTGCATGTCCTTGGTGGAGTGGGAGGGGGAGTTAAAGTGTTGAGCCACGGGGTGATTGGGTTGGTTGGTCCGGGTGTCCCATAGGTATTCTCTGAAACGTTCCGCAAGTAGGCAGCCTGTCTCCCCAATATAGAGGGGGCCACATCGGGTGCAGTAAATGACGTGTGTGGAGGTTCAGGTGAATTTGTGGCAGATATGGAAGGATCCCTTGGGGCCTTGGAGGGAGGTCGGGGGCGGGGGGGGGGGGGGGGGAGTGTGGGTGCAAGTTTTGCATTTCTTGCCATTGCAGGGGAAGGTGCCAGGAGTGGAGGTTGGGTTGATGGGGGGTGTGGACCTGACGAGGGAGTCACGGATGGAGTGGTCTTTATGGAATGCTGATAGGGGAGGGAAGGGAAATATATCCCTGGCGGTGGGGTCCTTTTGGAGGTGGCAGAAATGACTACGGATGATACGATGTATATGGAGGTTGGTGGGGTGGTAGTTGAGGACCAGTGGGGTTCTGTCCTGGTGGCGATTGTCTCAGCCTGCTCCTGCCCCACCGAACTCATCTCTGCAAACCTCGACTCAGTCCTGTCCCCCTTAGTCCAAGAACTACCCACCTACATTCAGGACACCACCCACACCCTCCACCTCCATGATTTTCGCTTCCCCGGTCCCCAACGCCTTATCTTCACCATGGACATCCAGTCCCTGTACACTTCCATCCCCCATCACGAAGGACTCAAAGCCCTCCGCTTCTTCCTTTCCCGCCGTACCAACCAGTACCCTTCCACTGACACCCTCCAACTGACTGAACTGGTCCTCACCCTGAACAACTTCTCTTTCCAATCATCCCACTTCCTCCAAACCAAAGGAGTAGCCATGGGCACCCACATGGGCCCCAGCTATGCCTGCCTCTTCGTAGGATATGTGGAACAGTCCATCTTCCGCAGCTACACTGGCACCACCCCCCACCTTTTCCTCCACTACATCGATGACTGTATCGGCGCTGCCTCGTGCTCCCACTAGGAGGTTGAACAGTTCATCCACTTTATAAACACCTTACACGCTGACCTCAAATTTACCTGGACCATCTCAGACTCCTCCCTCCCCTTCCTAGACCTCTCCATTTCTATCTCGGGTGACCGAATCAACACTGACATTTACTATAAACCTACCGACTCCCACAGATACCTAGACTACACCTCCTCCCACCCTGCCTCCTGTACAAATGCCATCCCATGTTCCCAATTCCTTCGTCTCCGCCGCATCTGCTCCCAGGAGAACCAGCTCCAATGCCATACAACCCAGATGGCCTCCTTCTTCGAAGACCGCAATTTCCCCCCCAGACATGATCGACGATGCTCTCCACCGCATCTCCTCCACTTCCCGCTCCTCCGCCCTTGAGCCCCGCCCCTCCAATCACCACCAGGACAGAACCCCACTGGTCCTCACCTACCACCATATACATCGTATCATCCTCCATCCTTTCCGCCATCTCTAAACGGACCCTTCCCTCCCCTATCAGTGTTACGAAAAGGCCACTCCCTCGTCAGGTCCACACTCCCCCACCAACCCAACCTCCACTCCCAGCACCTTCCCCTGCAACCGCAAGAAATGCAAAACTTGCACCCATACCTCCCCCCTTACTTTTCTCCAAGACCCCAAGGATTCCTTCCATATCTGCCACAAATTCACCTGAACCTCCACACACATCATTTACTGCATCCGCTGCACCCGATGTGGCCTCCTCTATATTGGGGAGACAGGCCGCCTACTTGCGGAACATTTCAGAGAACACCTCTGGGACAGTCGGACCAACCAACCCAACCACCCCGTGGCTCAACACTTCAACTCCCCCTCCCACTCCAACAAGGACATGCAGGTCCTTGGACTCCTCCATCGCCAGGCCATAGCAACACGACGGCTAGAGGAAGAGCGCCTCATCTTCCGCCCAGGAACCCTCCAACCATAAGGGATGAAGTCAGATTTCTCCAGTTTCCTCATTTCCCCTCCCCCCACCTTGTCTCAGTCCCAACCCTCGAACTCAGCACCACCTCCCTAACCTCTCTGTCCCCACCCCCACTCCGGCCTATCACCCTCACCGTAACCTCCTTCCACCTATCGCATTTCCAACACCCCTCCCCCAAGTCCCTCCTCCCTACCTTTTATCTTAGCCTGCTGGACACAGTTTCCTCATTCCTGAAGAAGGGCTCATGCCCGAAACGTCGATTCTCCTGCTCCTTGGATGCTGCCTGACCTGCTGTGCTTTTCCAGCAACACATTTTCAATCCTGTTTATAAATACTGCCATCTACTGACAGTCAGTCATTATATCCCTAACCAAGAATACAGCATTTCCTCTTCATTCAAAATTATTCAGCCTCAGTAACAAAGTTGGCCTCAAAACACCATTTGTGAACCAGTCATTGTCACTAACAACTTCCGCTGTTCCCCTTGACCCCGATAACATCCCCGACATGACCCAGGCAGACTGGACAAACTGACCCAGCTGGACCCAAAATACCTTCAACTCCCCACCAATCCCAGGAGTCTGCCAATACCTCATTACTGACCCACTACTCTCCTTCACTACCACAGTCCCATTGGAACTGACACTTCCCGCCAATCCATCACCAGCAAAAGAACAACCCCTCCTTTTGCCTAGGCTTGAAACCTTATTTCGACCCAACTCCATTACAACCAAAAGCTGCCCCTGAACAGACACCCCCTAATCCTGCCAACAGGATTAGAATTGACAACCACCTGCATTTCTCCTTCACCACACAATACACAGCTCCAACCCCCCCACCTCAATAGTGTGAAACCCCACCCAAAGTGACCCAGGTAGAACAGACTTCTTCCAGACCTGGGAGCACCACACCCCATTCCTTGAACCTCTGAACCTGACACTGCCTCTTCAACACATCACCACCTTCCTCTCAACCCCACCAGATCCATCAGCCCCACTCCCCTCCAAATTTGTCCCAGCTGAACCAACATTTCCCCAACTACAAACTGGCCCCTTGATGGAGGCCAAGCTTTTTCTCACTTACCTGACAATATACCACCCCCCACTCCCCTGGAGCCTATCCCCGCTACAATTGATGCAAACTTTCTTTACTCTCCACTCTTGTCGTAACAAAAGGATACAATATAATTTGTTTCTCTAATAGCTTGCTGAACCTGTCCATTAACTTTCTACGGTTCACAAAAAAGGACATTCACGCCATTCTGAACACCAACATTTTCCAGTCACTCACCAATTCAAAACATTCCACTTGTTTATTTGGTCCATATTTTGCTCCCATCACATTTCCCAAAATCCTGTTCCATCTGCCATGTTCCTCTCCACTCCCTCAACCCAATATGGAAGAACTATGTGGTTTTCCAGCCACACAATAACCAGAATTTGGTTCCAGCTCTGGTTGATCTGTCCCTGACAGAGCAGTTCTGACTGCTTGTTCATTTTAATAGTCTTTGTAATGAGGATTCCTCTTCAAATCCAAATTATTGGATAGTTTCAGATTCATTTCTGACCAATTTCTGGACATTTTTGTGACATGAGCTTAAAGTCTCCAAACAGTACTTACAGGGGTGAAAGCCAATTGTCCATGGGTGCCATGTCTTTCATTGGGAAACAAAGATTAATCACGACAGCAAAATTTCTCTGTTGTAATTGTTAAAAATGATTTATTCCCACATGGGGATTAAGAAGGATCTGGTGCCAGATATAATTCCAGAATGACCACTCTGTAGATGAGTTAGTTCATTGTAATTAGGATATGTTGCAGACCACAAAGTACTGAAGTTGTTACATGTGAAATCATCCAGTGGTCAGATTTCAAATCATTCTCTAACACACTCATTCTGAGCGAGTTCCACACTGAATTATTTAGTTACTGGAAAAAGTGTTTAAACAGACTGTGTTCACCATTTCTAAAAATTGAGTCTTTCATCACAGCATCTGGAAGAACTCCTGTATGTTATTTGTTTTGTCGCCAGTTCTCTATAATGGATTTATCATTTCAACTCTATAATGGAGTTAACATTCAAAAACACACTGGGAGCTGCAGGAAGAACAAGACATTTACTGGGTGAACCTGATCACACTCAAGGAAATTTCATGAGCTCTGAAGGAGTGGGAAACATGGCCACAGGCTAATGTAATGAGATAGGTACTAAAAATTCTCCATTCCAAGATGAGTTCTTGTGAGCAGGAAACTGATTTGTATCCCATCATTACTCATTATAGTGAGCCCCTTTTGTAATGATGTCCCACCTTCATCTGAAAGGTAGTTACACACGAGAATCACGAGGCACCTGATGTTTATTTAAAAGTGACATACAACAGTCACCTTTGTGCTCTTGTGTCAGAGGTCAGAGGTTGCACTTGTTGAACTCTGCAGCACAATGAAAGGGGGCAGGAAAATGGGAGCTTGCATGGAGGCTCAGGAACAGGAGGGGTAGGTGAGAGGAAGAAGATGGGTGTGGAGTGGAGTCTGGAGGGGGAAGGATCTTCTAAGTGGAACCACAAAGTGCCAGACACATTCCTCATGCATTTAGAATTCGTCATGAGTTCCCAGTCACACTATAGACACCTCAAATTTGAATTGGAGTGGCCCAGGAACCAGAAAGAGGGAAGAGAGTAGAAGCGGTGAACACTGGTTACTGTTGTAAGGAACAACAGGTCAGGATGAAAACTCCACTCTCTACATGGGCAATAGAATATTCCCTTTTCCTGATAATCAGACACTGGACATAGTAGAAGGGATGAGGAGAAAGGTTGTTTCTCAATTCAGTTCAGTGTTACTCAGATGAGTGGAGGTTCAGAAAACTGCTGGATCCAGGTAATTGATTTATTGGCATGTGTACAAAGTACAATGAAGAGCTTTGTTTATGAGCACTACAGGCATATCACAGCAAGGCTCAGAACAAGATATTTAGACGGAGGACTACAGGTAACATTGATCTCTCTTGTACGCCCTGTGCGATGCAGCACACTCAGCATCATTGGAGCAGAGAGTCCATTCAATAGACTTAACTGCACGGAAGTTGCCCCAGAATCTGTTGGTGGGTGCATCATTCTCTATATGGCAGCACCTCCCAAAGGTTTAATCTACTTTCCTAGTCTTTCCAGTACAGTGGCAATCTCTGGTGTCTGTACCGCTTCACAGAAAAACTAATTCAAATCAAAAGGACCAGATATTAACGACAGCTTGTATCCCCTGTCCCTATTTGAACCCTCTTGTGACCATGTTCCCTCCTCTGTCACCATGGCCTGGGCAACATCCTCCTCTTCTATTAAAGATAGATGCAAAGTGTTCATTTCACACCTTAGCCATACCACCTCCCTCCTTGTAAATCCTCTTTCTGGTCTCTAATCGGTTCTATTCTTCCTTGATTTCTTATCTCTCTATTGAAGAGCGGGATTCCTCTTTGTTAGCTGCTAGTTTTTGTCATAATGTGCTTTTTTTTGCCTCACCTCTGAACTTTTAATATGCCAACAGCTTCTTAACTGTATTTTCTGCCATACACCTTATTTAGAAGCACTTTTCTTGCCAATGTTGCTTTCTACCTCCTTTCTGATTAAGGGACTCGATTTTTGTCCTACCTTCTCCTGTTTGGAGGGAACATACTTTAACTGGACCTCAACCATCTCTTTTTGGAAGGTAGCCCATTTCAGTTCCTGGTTTTCCTGCCATCCTCTTTGTTCCAGTCAATCTGACCAGCTTTCTTGTCAAATGTTTTTCTCACCCTGAATTGCTGCATGTCATTCTCCAACACCATCTTGTAGCACCAGCTCCAATGATCATGGTCTCCTGTCTCCTACTACCACTTCATCCAAGTTGGCCTAACTCATTTCCAAGGGTCAAGTCCAACAATGTATCTTGGTGAATGAGCGGAGTCAATCCCATGGTGACTAAATGTATTACATTGCTCTAGTCATTTGTAGTCAATGTAATATTGCAGACTGAATACACTGATTAATATGTTGGTTTTAGTTTAGTCATAATCAATTAAACACTAGTTTGTCAGTAAACTTGGTCAGGTTCCATTGTCGGGCTGCAAGAGGATGAGCGCAACAACAGTGGGTTCATTGCGTTACAGCTTTTGTTGAATTCCTCTTTGGCTCGTCTGTCCCAGTCATTTGTTGACAAGATAGTGGGACTCACCATCTGAATTTTAAAAATTACTGTAGAGAACAGCAACAGGGAAACCTGTTTATGGCAGCCTAAACCAGCTCAAGTTCTCCTATCCCTTCACATCCACCCCAAATTCAAACTAAAGATCCCAAGAGAGTTTAAGAGTCAAGGAAATGTGAAACTGTGCTTTGATGCAGGAAACAAAATGGGTACAGCAAATGGCATTTTTAATATATTTATTCCAAACAAAATGCTGGTTCAAATCTGGGAGGAGGTTCTGGAACTGCACAAGATGTTAGTGTGACTGCACCCAGAATATTGCTGGACTGAAAGCCATTCCCCACACACTATTTGACTTCATCTCCAATGTCTGTTTGTCTGTGTATTTCAGGTATACAATAGGCCAAGTGCTCTCCATTTAATGCAGACTCCTTCTCTGAAGTAGTGGAATTATTCCTCTTAAAATCTTCAATACTTCACCACATTCATTTAACTGAACTATGGAAATTTTATTTTTCATAAAAGTCATGATATCAGTGATTTCTCTCCTGCGTAGGAATTGAACAGGAGACAGTGTTGCAATGTATCATCCTGAGAATGCTTACCCAATAGTTAGAAAAACACAAGCACACACGGTCTCTAAAGTAGTAGCTTCTTCACTCCATGCAAGAAGCCTGTGAACAAACTGCCTATTAACAGGAATCCATACTAGGATAGATCATTTCTTCAATCAGTGATTCTTTATTTGGGGGGGGGGGGGGGGGGGGGGGGGGGGGGGGGGCGGTGTCTATAATACAATACTCAGAGGGAAATTGAGAAACAAACTTGTAAGGAAACCTCTGTTATCTGCAACAGTAATAGGGTACTTATGGTAGGGGAAAGAACAAACATCAACTGGGACTAGGGCTGGGGCTGGGGCTGGGGCTGGGGCGGGGGCACAGAATTTGTTTAGTGCACAAGAAAATTTGAATGTTTATATGTGCACCTCTAGAGAAAAAAGGTGTACAACTTGACCTACTCTTGGGAAATAAGGCAGGGTGAGTAACAGCTGTAGTTGGGGGAACATTATGGGACTAGTGACCATAATTCTGTGAGTTTTGAAATAATGATAAGGATAGACCGATCTAAAAGCTGAAGTACTAAATTGGAGGAAGGCCAATTTTGACAGTATGGGGAGAGATCTTTCAAAAGTTGATTGGGGCAGATGTTTACAGGTGAAGAGACATCTGGAAAATGGGAAGCCTTCAAAAGCAAAATAACATCCAGAGACACTATGTTCTTGTTAGGGTGAAGGGCAAAGCTGGTAGGTGGAAGGAATGCTGGATGACTGAGAAAGAATTTGGACAAAAAGGAAGCATATGTCAAGGTATAGATAGTCGAGTTAAAGTGAATCCCTAGAAAAGTATATTTCTATTGCCTGTTACACTGAACAGGGAAATCAGGAAGGCAAAAAAAATGAGACATGAAATACCTTTGGCAAATAGGGTTAAGGGAAATCCAAAGGTACTCTACAAATATTCAGGACAAAACAGTAACCAGAGAGAATAGCGCTGACCACTGGTCAGGCTCACCAGTCTATAGTTGCCAGGCTTTGCTTATAGCCTTAAGCAATAGCACATTAGCCAACCTTCAGTCTTCCATTAGTTCACGTGGCTGTCAATGACAAATATCTAAGAAAATTAAAAAAAGGGGCCAAGTAATCTTACCTGGCTTGCTACAATGCTTGGGAAATACTGGCAATTTATCTACCTTGATAGACTTCCAGCATCTCCCCTTATCTTGGATGAAGACTTTTCAATACAATCACTATTTCGTTTCCTACAAGTACCACAGCGTCCATGTCATTATTTACCGTGGAGAGGGTGCGAGATATTCATTTAGTATCTCACCCATCTTGTGGGGTTCCAGACAGGAGTCACATTGCTCTTCAGTGAGAGCAATTCTTCCCCCTAGTTTCTCTTCTGCCTTTCGTGTACTCAGCCTCTTCAGATTCTCCATAACTATTCAAAGCTACCTCATGTTCTTTCTGATTTCCCTCTTGAAGATATTCTCACCGCTCTTCTACCTCTCTCAGGATTCACTTGACTCCAACTGGCTTAGTCTGACATATGCCTCCTTTTTCTTGAGCAGAACCTCGGTTCAGTGTATCCGTTGGTCCCGATGCAGTCTCCTCTACATTGGGGAGACTGGGTGCCTCCTAGCAGAGCACTTTAGGGAACATCTCCGGGACACCTGCACCAATCAACCACACCACCCCGTGGCCCAATATTTCAACTCCCCCTCCGCCGAGGACATGGAGGTCCTGGGACTCCTTCACCGCCGCTCCCTCACCAGACGCCTGGAGGAAGAACACCTCATCTTCCTCCTCGGAACACTTCAACCCCAGGGCATCAATGTGGACTTCAACAGCTTCCTCATTTCCCCTTCCCCCACCTCACCCTAGTTCTAAACTTCCAGCTCTGCACTGTCCCCATGACTTGTCCTACCTGCCTATCTCGTTTTCCACCTATCCACTCCAGCCTCTCCTCCCTGACCGATCACCCTCATCCCCTCCCCAACTCACCCATTGTACTCTATGCTACTTTCTCCCCACCCCCACCCTCCTCTAGCTTCTCTCTCCACGCTTCAGGCTCACTGCCTTTATTCCTGATGAAGGGCTTTTGCCCGAAACGTTGATTTCGAAGCTCCTTGGATGCTGCCCGAACTGCTGTGCTCTTCCAGCACCATTAATCCAGAACTAAATCAAGCCAAGCTGTAACACAAATAGGAAGGACTCAAGAGGGATATGGACCAAATGGGATCAGATTGGGATGCCTGATCAACAGAGGAGTTTGACCAAAATGCCTGCGTTCTTGCTGTCTGATTCTATTCCCTGTGTATATTAAATACAGATAAAAGGTCAGATGCAAAAAGCCATTTCTCTCTTCAGTGAGACCTCTACCCTGGGCAAGATGAACACAGGGGGGAATCTGGTTTCTCCAAACAGCAACATTCCCATCCTGGGGACAGATTTCACTCATGGCAGCAGGAGGGGGGGGGGGGTACAGTGAGTGAGGGTCAGTGCAGCCTGATTCCCCTGTGCAATACCCTCTCCCTCTCACCCAGGGGGGTACAGTGAGTGAGGGTCAGTGCAGCCTGATTCCCCTGTGCAATACCCTCTCCCTCTCACCCAGGGGGGTGACAGTGAGTGAGGGTCCGGCTGGTGTGTGCTCACCTGATGAAGGTGGTCTTGCCGGTGGAGTACTGACCGACCAGCAGCAGCATGGGCTTGTTGTCGAAATCCGCATTGTCCAGGGCGGGCGAGTGGAACTCGTGGAAGCGGTAATGTTCCTCCAGGGGAAGCAGCTTGCTTTTGTAGAGCTTCTTCAGGCCGTCCGTCACCGTCTGAAATACCTCGGGATCCTTCTTGCCGCGGTCATGCGCCCCCAGCCAGCTGAACATGCTGCCGGATAACCTGGGAAAATGTAAACCCAGACTAAAGCAGCAGTTTACAGCGACAACAATAACCTCCTTAAAGCCCGAAGCCCGTCCCTCCTCCTGAAAGTCTCCCCCGAAGCCGCTCCGCTTTAAGGAGCCGCAGCTCGAGACAGCTCCCGCCCCCGCGCGCCGTCCTCTTCCAGTGACGTCAACCAACGGCTTCATCCTGCACGCGCGGGTCGGGGGAAGCGGGAATTAGGCCGTTCAGCCCATCCAGTCTGCTCCGCTATTCAGGCGTGGCTGATAAGTTTCTCGACCCCATTCTTCCTGTCACGAACTTCGCCATCTCCGTCTTATCTCACTGAACTAGCCAGTTTCACCGAGCTTACTTGACTAAATCAACTAACCAGCTTCATCAAATTAGGCAACTATGTTAGCTCACTTGACTAAATTTAATTAACAAACTTCAAGTTAACTGACTGACTTAGCTCATTAACCCAATTAACTAACTAGTTTCACCATGATTTGGAGGTGCTGGTGTTCGACTGAGGTGTCCAAAGTAAAAAATCGCACAACACCAGGTTATAGTCCAACAGGTTTAATTGGAAGCACCAGCTTTCAGAGCACTGTTCCTTCATCAGGTGGTTGTGGAGCATAAGATGGTAAGACTCAGAATTTATAGCAAGGGTTTACAGGGCGATGTAACTGAAATTATATATTGAAAAAGACCTGGATTGTTTAAGTCTCTCATCTGTTTGAATGACCATGTTGGTTTCCACGATTTGGAGATGCTGGTGTAACGAGTAGTGGTGATTTTACGCATGGCGATGCCTCCCATCATGTATGTGGCAGGTACTCATGTGACTCAGTCAACATTGTCTATCTCATACACTGCAGGCAAGGATGCCGAGAGGCATGGTACATTGGTGAGACTGACAGGCTGTGGCAATGAATGAATAGAAACCGCAGAACAATCAACAGACAGGAGTGTTCCCACCCAGTCAGAGAACACTTCAGCGGTCCAGGACATTTGACCTCAGGCTTAGAGTCATAGAGATGTACAGCATGAAAACAGATCCTTCGGTCAACCTGTTCATGTCAACCAGATATCCCAACCCAATCTAGTTCCACTGCCAGCACCCGGACCATATCCCTCCAAACCCTTCCTAATCATATACCCATCCAAATGCCTCTTAAATGTTGTAATTGTACCAGCATCCACCACTTCCTCGAGCAGCTCATTTCATACACGTACCACCCTCTGTGTGAAAAAGTTGCCCCTTAGCTCTCTTTTATATCTTTCCCCTCTCACCCTAAACCTATGCCCTCTAGTTCTGGAATCCCTGACCCCAGGGAAAAGACTTTGTCTATTTATCCTATCCATGCCCCTCATACTTTTGTAAACCTCTATAAGTTCACCCCTCAGCCTCCGACGCTCCAGCGAAAACAGCCTTTTCAGCATCTCCCTGTAGTTGAGATCCACTTCCGGGTGGCCATCCTCCAAGGCAGACTTCGGGACAGGCAGCAATGAAAAGTGGCTGAGCAGAGGCTGATAGCCAAGTTTGGTACCACTGGGGCTGGCTTGGGTTCATATCACACTACAGGTGACCCCATTGCACTTTTCACCACACACTCATACATACACACTCTCGCAGACTTGTACTCATTTATACTCACTCCCCTGCTCTTCACAGATTTACACATAAAAGTTTGTGGAGTGAATTTGTCCTTGCAGAGTTACATTTTACTTTGCTCAAAAACTGCATGAATCCATGTAAGTTTTTATAAATTCATTTTTTTAGATTAGAATCAGTCTAAACATTGTGAAACAGACAGTATCACACAGGGGAGCTCACACCTTCAATACATTATCTGGGGAGGCAGACACTAATTGTTAAAATTCACTTGAGAATGTAACTTTTAAAAAAATGTTTTGTGATTTACATATGAAAGAACTGAAACCAAGATGGTCATTCTAACAGATGAGAAACTCAACATTTCAGTTACATCATACTGTAAACTTTTGCTATAAATTCTGTTTTATAATCTTACACTCCACAACCACCTGACGAAGGAGCAGTACTCCAAAAGCTGGTGTTTCCAATTAAACCTGTTGGACTATAAACTGGTGCTGTGTGATTTTTTAACCTAGTTTCACCAGGAAACTGCTGAGTTAACTCATTCAGCTAGATTAGTCGGAGGTGCTCCCCTTCAGAAAGGCAAATGCAGGACTTATACACTTAATGGTAGGGTCCTGGGGAATGTTGCTGAACAAAGAGATCTTGGAGTGCAGGTTCATAGTTTCTTGAAAGATAGGATGGTGAAGGAGGAGTTTAGCATGCTTTCCTGTATTGGTCAGAGGATGGAGTATAGGGATTGGGGGGGGTCATGTTGTAGTTGTTTAGGACATTGATAAGACTACTTTTAGAATAGTGAGAAATTTGAAAGTGTTCAGAAAAGATTTACAAGGATGTTGCCAGGATTGGAGGGTTTGAGCAACAGGGAGAGGCTAAATAGGCTGGAGCCATTTTCGCTGGAGTGTCAGAGGCTGAGCGGTGACCTTTATAGAGATTTTTAAAATCACAAGGGGTATGGATAGGGTGAATAGACAAAGTTTTTATTTTCCCCTGGAGTGGGAGAGTCTGGAACTAGAGGGCCTACATTTAGGGTGAGAGGGGAAAGATGTAAAAGGGATCTAAGGCACGATGTTTTCAGGCAGAGGATGGTTTGAGTGTAGAATGAACTGCTGGAAGAAGTGGTGGAGGCTGGCACAATTGCAAAATTTTAAAAGGCATCCAGTTGGGCATAGAGGGATGTAGGCCAAGCGCTGGCAAATGGGACTAGATTAATTTTGACGATCTGGTTGGTATTAATGAGTTAGACTGAGAGGTCTGTTTTTGTCCTGTATATCTGTATAAGTAAATTAACCAAATTACGTGAGTTTTCCAACTGAGTTCATTTAATTACAATATCTAAATAGCTGAACTCCATTAACAAACTGAGTTAGCTCAATTCAAACAGCTGAACCCAGTTAAATGACACTATTAACTCTCAACTAGGTTAACAAACTAGTCCAGCTGACACAGTTGGGTTAATGAAGTGTTCAATCACTTTAACCTTTTCAACTGAGTTAGTTAAAAAAGCTTTATCCACTCAACTGACCTAAGTAATCAATCGACTCAACTGAATCAACTAACATAGTTAAGCTTCTGAACCAGATAATCATGAGTCTGGTATTCTCATGTATCTACTGCCCCTCTCCTTCAAGCCTAGCCCTGAAAAAGGGTTATACCTGAAATGCTGATTGCTTGACTTTCTGATGCTGCGTGGCTTGCTATATTCTTCCAGCCTCCTGCTCTTCTCCTTTGGTAATAGAAATCACACACTTTGTACATATAGTACTGTCAAAGGAACCAAGGTGAGTTTCTACAGTGTGTTTCATATATACTTGTCACATATGTACAATAATGTTGATTTTGTAACAAATTCTAATTGCTTTTTTAAAATGGACTCAGTCTTTTTTTTAAAAAACTTCCAAAATGTCTTCTGACTTCTCTTGTGATTCAGCTACCATTAGCCAGTTGATGAAACCAGACTGTACTTAAGAAAGATCAAATGTTATAAATTCAATAAGCACTTCTACAAATATACATTAAAATATAAGAACTGTAAGAGTAGCCATTTGAGTCTAGCCTGCCCTGCATTTCAATAGCTTCATGGCTGAGCTGTCCAAGAACTTAACTCCTGTTTTGTGTCAGCTCAGAGTACTTGACTCCTTGCTGTTTTAAATACATTCAATGATCTAGCCCCCATAGTTTCCTATAGTCAAGAATTCCAGACATTTATTATATTTAGATAAGTGATTCCTTCACATTTCAGTTTTAAATGCATGTCCCAATATTCTACTGCTAACTGGAAACAGAAACTCATTGACAGTGGCTTCCTTGCAGGTATTTCCTATTTTACTGAACATGGAAAATAGTAACCATTCAATTCAGGAGCTGAGACTTGGAGTTATCTTGCGAAATGACAAAGGATAGATTTATGCTAATCTAATACTTAATATAAAAGCATGATTTCACAGTCTGTGATAGCAGCCATGTTTGGTTTTAAACTCTGGACCTTCAGATTGAGACTAACATGCTGCCTACTGTATCATCAGTCTGCTGAAGGGCTTATGCTCCCGAAACATTGATTCTCCTGCTCCTCGGATGCTGCTTGACCTGTTGTGCTTTTCCAGCACTACTTGCTGAACTCTGAACTCCAGCATCTGCAGTCCTCACTTTTTCTCCTGGGTTTTGAACTGCATTGAAACTGGCTAAGGATAGCCATTTTCTACAGTGACCTTACAACAATCTGCAAGTCACAACTCTCATCTAAACTGTGAACAGCATGTTTGATTCTGATCTTGATTCTGATCTTGATTCTGTCACTGGGGTTCTTCAGATGAAAAGGATGTTTCTGTTGTGCTGGCAGCCCTAGTAAGGAAAAAGATCTTTCACTTACTCCCTGAGACTGCTCTACCAACTAAATGCACCTCCAAAGGCTAATTTTGAATATTAGATTGTACAAGATATTGTAACTGCTGAGCACATCAACAATATGAATCACAGAAGGTTGTTCTGCATGTCCAACAAGTAATTAAGGCAAATGGAATTTTGCCCTTCATTGTAAAAGGGCATTGCTAAAAGCAGAATGGTAATGTTATAGCTGTACAAGGCGTTTTGGTCTCCTTACATGAGAAAGGATATATTGGCAACTGGAGGGGTGTAGAGTAGGTTCACTAGGTCAACTTGAAGTTGAGAGGGTTGGCATATGAGGAGAGACTGAGTAGAATGGGATTATATTCATTGGAATTCAGAAGAATGAGGACGGGATCTTATAGAAACACAGTTATGAAGGGAATCGATTTAAAATAGTAGATGGGATGTTTCTACTAGCAGGTGAAGTTAGAAGAGAGCATAGCTTCAAGGTTACAGGGAGCAGATTTAGGATTGAATTGAGAAGGAACTTTGTAACTCAGAGGGTTGTTAATCGATGAAATTACTTGCCCAGGGAAGTAGTTGATGCTACCTTAGTAAACACTTTTTAAAGCTAAGGCAGATACTTTTTTGAAAAATAAATGAATGAAGGGATACGGTGAGAGTGTGGTTAAGTGGAGCTGAGTCCATGAAAAGATTAGCTATGATTGCATTTAATGGCAGAGTAGGCTTGAAGGGCTGGACAGCCTAGTCAGTCCTGCTTCTAGTTCTTATGTTCTTCAATGACTCATTCAACATGACAGACCACCTGATATTACAAGTGCAAACTATGCCTTTATTGTTCAGTGCATTGAGTATAGGAGTTGGGATGTCATGTTGTAGCTGTGTAGAACATTGGTTAGGCCACTGTTGGAATATTGTGTGCAATTGTGGTCTGCCTGCTTTAGGAAAGATGTTGCCAAACTTGAAAGGGTTTAGAAAAGATTACAAGGATGTTGCCAGGTTTGGAGGGTTTAGGGAGAGGCTGAATAGGCTTGGGCTATTTTCCTTCCGTGTCGGAGGCTGAGTGGTGACCTTTTATAGAGGTTTATAAAATCATGAGGGGCATGGATAGGGTAAATAGTGAAGATCTTATCCCTGGGGTGGGGATGTCCAAAACTAGAGGGCATGAATTTTAGGTGAGGGGAAAGATTTAGAAGGGACCTAAGGGGCAGCTTTTTCTCGCAGAGTGGTGCACGAATGGAACGAGCTGCCAGAGGAAGTGCTGGTACAATTAGTGTTTAAAAGGCAGCTGGATGGATATGTGAATGGGGAGGGTTGAGAGGGATACAAGCCAAATGCTGGCAAATAGCACTATGTTTACCTAGGATATCTAGTAGGCATGGATGAGTTGGACTGAAGGGTCTGTTTCCATGCTACATATCTCTATGATGCTATGACCAGAGAGTTCAGAAGCAAAGGTTACACTTAGGGTTACAGGGTAGGTCATGTAGGACTGAGATGAGAAATTTCTTTACCTAGAGAGTGGTGGGCCTTTGGAATTCTGTTTCAAAAAAACAGTTGAAACCAAAGTACGAAATCTTTAAACAAGATTTAGATATGGTTCTTTGGATGAGAAGGACCGAAGGGTTCAGGGAGAAAGTGGGAACAGGGTTCTAACTTAGATGACCAACTATGATTACGTTGAATGGTGAAGTAGGCTTTTTTTAGATTAGATTACTGAGTGTGGAAAGGCCAAATGTTTGTCTCCTGTTTCTGTTTCAATATTTGTAGCTGTTATATGTTCTATTTTCTATGTTTCTATAATTTATAGTGACTACATGTTGCTTCAAGTTGCAAAACTGAAAAAAGCACAACTGTAACTGGCAAAGGATGTTCAGAGTAAATAAGATTTGTAAAAGCCTGGAAGGTTGCCTGAAATCGCAGTAATTATATGATTGGATGTTCCCAGAAAACAGCAGAAGAAGATCAGTAAATTGATAAGGAAAGGGAAAATAGAATATGAATTGAAACTAGAAAAAAAGCATAAAAACACTCTCTTAAATGCTTGTATAGGTTCATAAGGAGGAAGTATTTGGCTGAAATGAACATGGATCTATTAGTCAGTCAAGTGAATTTATAATGGTGAATACAAAATGACAGACCTAAATGATTAGTTTGTACTCGATTTCACTAAGAAAGTGTTAGAGTGGGATTTTAAAGAGGTGCCTTGAGTCCCATGTTCAGCACAATCTATCTTTATATGGAGCAATTAATGGTATCCCAGCCACTGCCATGCAAATCTTATCAATTCTTCATTTTTAATTTATTTGGAAGGCTAATATAATGTTAGTCTTTATTGTAAGAGAACTTGACAGGAGACGTAAATGGACCTTTTCAGATTGGTAAAAAGTATAAATTCATGTGCTGAATGCTATGCTCATGGTTAATTTTAACCAGCAACACAGAAAAGATTTATCCTGTGTAGTAATCTACAGTGTGTAGTTAAAATTCGAGAGGCCATGAACTATTTAAAGTACAAATTAACAACTTTTATTAAAGTATAACAGAGAATAACTAACTAACAACTATTTTATAACTCCTTCCTCTAACCTGTCTTTTACTCTTCGTTCTATAATACTAACCTGATAAAACCACTGACTTAAGATTTACTGAAAAATTCACATTTCAAAACCAGTCAGCAGTCAAATCTTCTCTTTATCTTCCTTGGTAGATTTGCCCTACAGGTCAGTGTGCAAACTCCACTTCTAGACAAGTACCTCCTGAGAGTTCTGACTAGCAGCCTATATCTGTTTGGTCTTTTGGCAATTCTCTAACTGTTCAAATTTTTTCTGGTCTTATACCCCCAAAGCATCGGATTGTGTCATTGGCTTTTAATATTGTCAATATACTAAATTCAAACTTGATTGCAGTCTTTTGTTTTTGTGTGGGGGGTATAATTTAAACTGGCCTAATTCAACCAGCTACCTTAGCTACTGGACCACATATTACATTGATCTTGTTCAGAACACTTGGTGTTGTCAGGTCGTTCTGCTCAATTTTAACTCTTGAGGTATAGTATACCTAAATCTTCATAACATGAAGGCATCAATGCTGGGCCCTCAATGTTTTACAACTTTTACAAATGATAAATGAAGTATCAAAAGTATGGTTGCTAAATTTGCTGATGACACAAAGGCAAGTAGAAAAGTAAGTTGTGAAGAGGACCGAAGGATAAATGTAGATTTTGAGTGGACAAATGGTGTGCAATTTGGGAAAATGTGACATTTCTCATTTTGGCAGGAAGAATAAAAAAACATTATCTAAATGGTGAGAGATGCAAAGGGATTGAGGTGTCCCAGTGCATGGATCACAAAGATTTAGCATGCAGATGCAGCAAGTAAATTATAAAAAA